>NC_059385.1:10107500-10782500 GCF_019703515.2 Myxocyprinus asiaticus | reverse complement strand
TTGCTTGGGGGAAGAAGCTGTCATGAAGTCGGCTGGTGCGGGTCCTGATGCTGCGATACCGCCTGCCTGATCGTAGGTATCGCAGCATCAGGACCCGCACCAGCCGAATTCATGACAGCTTATTCCCCCAAGCAATCAGACTTCTGCACAAAGCACTATCATAATAACACAAAACACTGATGAAATAAGCATTTGCTGAAAAAATTTGAATGTAACAAATAATTCGCTGATGTACATGAGACGATCACATGTCCTACGGTGTGGCATGCGAACACTATTTTAAACAGAATTCAGCTAAAAAAAAAAAAAAATTATTTTGCATGCAGTTTTTACTACCATATTAATTGAGAGACTTCATATTTGTGCTTTTAAAAAATTATTTGTCACATTACAGGACCATTTAAAATAAACTATATGAGTCATTGGAGGAAGGAACGAAAGTTCATGTTGTTCAGTGTGAGGGGGAGTAAATGATGACGGGACATCCATTTTAGGCTGAACTATCCCTTTAATAGAGTTTGACGCAGCTGGTTTTAACTACTTTTTGGTTCACACCTTAGCTAGTAAAAAAATACAATAATCATAAAAGAAAAGACATTTTACTCTAAGAGTATCTATAAACAAGACTCCTTTGCAGCTACGGTTGTGTTTTTCCTCCTAAAACTGTAGAAAAAAGAAAGCAGAATGTCTCCCAAGATCAGTGTGATCACAAAAAGATTTTGCCAGTGTCACTGTTGCCTTATGTGGACAGACTGACATCTGTGACAGCGACAACAATGGCCCTCCAGACGCTTTCTCAAGATTCTATTAGTTTATTATTAAGGCGCGCCATTCTCTGATGTGTAAGAGACTTTGGAAGTGTCAGACTTAAATTAGGGAGAGATGGATGTTTCTTTGGATAGGGTCAGTTCGCCCTCACCGGTGCTAGAAAATGCAGCAAAAAAGGGATTTAGATATTTGGCTGTTTTACGCACCAGTGGCTGTTCTTTGAAGCTTTACACACTGAAGTGAAAATGTTGTCATTTCGTCTCATTGGACAGTAATATTTGTTTTTTTCTTTCATTCTGATTCCCAGATCTTTGCATGACAATAAAATCAGAACCCTTCCAGAAAACACGTTTCACTCGCTTGGAGCTTTGGTTGAACTGTGAGTACTGCAGCATGTAATCTGGAAAGGATGTACAATGTTTAGAAATGTTCTGCATTTACGTCATCATTTTGATCCAAAAATTGTATGCAAACTGTCTTTTTTATGTACATTGATTTTACTCAGGGGTGTGTCCAGGATTATTTGCCAGGGGTGGCAAAGGGGTGGCATCTATTAATATCGTCTGACTAGGGAGGGGGGGTGTTGTTATGGACCATGCGTGACACGGACGAGTTAAGCTGTTGCGCACCATCTCCAGGACGTGAGTAGGTCTGAGTTAGGGTGGCAAGTGGGGTGGCAAAGCTCCCCCTGTCACCCTTCTGGCCACGCCCCTGATTTCACTCAGCTGATTGATTTATTTCTCTTCCTTCTTGTTTTTTAGAGATTTGTCTTGCAACAGAATCTCGGATCTTTCTAAAAACACTTTCAGGAGTTTAAAATCTCTGCGTAAACTGTGAGTCATGCAGTCAAACTCTTTATTTCAAGGGATTTAAATTGAACTTATGTAAGGGATAATACAGTCAGCTTGTCACTGTCACAAAATAATTCCCGGCAGGGTGATGAGAATGTTGTATCACCTTGAATGTTTGTTTTTTTTTTGCCAAAATAACCATCATGCTGCACATTATTCTGCTTATTACATGGCTACATATCAAATAAATAAATACATGGACATGAAATATTGATTTGAATTTAAATTAGTTTATTATCCTACACGTAGATTACTTTAAAGCTTCAGCTACAAACAATAGTCCTATATAACAGAAAATAATTGGCCTACCCAGCAAAACTGCTATTTTCTATTTTCATCCAAAGTAATTCATTTAGTAATATTATTTGTTTAATCATTTTTGATTATTTATCTGGCCCAGTGACGAATAAGGTTTTCAATTGACCAAAAATTCAAATAGGTTAAAACTGCTCATCAAAGTAGTTTTTGCCTTTATGAGGATGTTATTGCCTAATTACTAAAATCTTATATTCAATATATTGTATAAAATACAATAAACTGCACAATGATCAAAACACAAAATACTAAAAAATAACTTTTTTTTATGTCCACAGGAACATATCCCACAATCCTTCACTCCACATTCATGCTAGTCACTTTGATCATCTAGTCCATCTTGAGTCTCTGTAAGTATCAGTGTTGCAAAATCTGGCCTTTTAAAGTAGGCCAGAACTTTTATTAGGTGTTACATGAAATACAGCATCCATTTGTGTTTAACAGAGGTCTGGAAGGCATTGAAATTCCTGATATACAAACTAAGATGTTCCTTCCAATGGGGAACCTGTCCCACATGTATGTATTTCTGTACTGTGATTAGTGTATCCATTTGCCAAGCCCAGGGATAGTATAGTTTAGAATTTTTAGTTTTAACTTGTTTGTTTGTTTTTTCTTTTCCTTTCAGTTTGTCTTTTAGTTTTTATTTTAAATTAGTTTGCATACTGATTGTTTTATTTCAGTTGTAGTTTATCAGTTTTGTTTTAATTTCCCAATATATTTAGTTTTTATTTTAGTTTTAATATTTTTCTTAATTTATTAATTTGTTAGCTGATATCATTTAAATGTTTACTGACATAATAATTTTCAGTGTTATAACAAGGGGTACTTTAACATTTTATAATATACTTTTTTATAATATACTGTTTAGTCCTTTAAAACAATATATCTAATTGGTGGTCATTTTTATTTTATTTGAGTAGTTTTAGAGTTATTAAATGTATTTAATGTTTAGTTTCAGGTTTTAAATTAAGGTTTTCATTTTGTAAGCTTGTAATCTGTTATGTGCATACATCCTTCTTTTTCAGATATTTTAAGGATTTTCAGTACTGTTCCTATGCCGCACATGTTCGGAAATGTAAACCTAACACAGATGGAATCTCATCAGTGGAAGACCTGTTAGCCAGTCTGGTCCTGCGGGTGTCTGTCTGGGTTATGGCTTTCATCACCTGCTTTGGGAATCTCTTTGTTATTGGAATGCGCTCCTTCATTAGAGCAGAGAACAACTTGCATGCGGCCTGCATTAAAGTCCTGTGTTGTAAGTCACCTGCATATATTCACACAAATACACACACATTTGTTTTCTACCCCTAAACCTAAGCCTCATTAAACTGTTTTCTTCGTGGGGACCTTGATTTAACCGTCTAAATGAAAAGATACTTTTAATAAAAAGCTCATTTAAATGACTTTATATTAATCCTAACCCTTTAAATATATATTTCTTTGCATTGAGACTGATTTTTGACACTGATTCACAAATTGAACTGGCATCTGTGGCCTCACATGGATGCTGTTTTTAATGCCAAAATTGCCAGAGTAAGACCACATTTCTTAAACAAGCCCCAGATAACCTGCCCATAATTCAAGAAACTCTCCCATAAGAAATGCAAGTTTTTCTTCCTCTACATATGTATGTTGTTCAATTATTCTTATTAGTTAAAATGTGTTTTTGTATTTCATGACCCTTTAAGTACCTTTTTATTTCACTCATTAACAGAGAAATAGTGAGTGAAACATATCAATTCTCATATTTTGATTCATTAATTTAGCTTTCTTAAATGCATTTAAACATTTTGTGAAAATGGTACACGGTTATCCTACTCAAATGAACAAAAGTAAGGTCAGACGAAATCCAAAAGTTATCTAAAAAGAATCAGATTAGATTACCAAACAACAGTAATCCAAGAGATTACGTTACCACAATTACAATTTTAGTCATGCAATTTGTAATCAATACATAATTACAATTCCGATGTAACCTGCCCAGCGCTGATTATAGCTAAATAAACTGACACTCACACAAGGTCACCATCTGTCATTAACAGTAAAAGTCAATATGGCCATAATGAAAATGGCTCCAAAAAATAAATAAATAAATAAATTCCTGGACAGTGAAATGAGTTGGGCTCTCAGCTGAAAAAGCCAAGGGTAACAATAGGTAAGAGAGTCTATCTGAATAAAGAAAGCTGACAGTAAGACATATTATGTTTTGATTAACCTTTGTGTCTATGAATATCTGTGCATGCATGTTTTCTTATTATTATGTCCGGAATGAGTGAGAGTGGTAATTCTTTGTCTTTATATGCAAGCTCTGAACATTATGTGCATGTCCGGCCATCTTTTTTTTTCCATTTATTTATTTAAATGGTAAAGTTACAGGATGTTTCACAACTCTTTCACTTCGTGATGTACTGAATAATGAACACATCTCCTAATACAGTAAATCAATTACAGATTCATTTTTTCACAGATATTGTGATGAGCGGACAGCTGTCTGATGTTTCATTTTACAATAAACAATATTGTTATGGACTCACAAAGATCCCATTGGGAAGATGATTTTATTTCACAGTTAATATTTGCTGGAAAATTGTGATTTCAAGCTTTTTCATCTTTTCATGAATGTTTGATGAAACGTTTGGGGCGATTACATGTGCAGGTCATCTGTCTCTAACCCCATTTAAAGGGATTGTTGTTGCACCAAATCCTTATGACTATCTTTCTTCCGTGGAACACAAAAGGAGACATTTTAGTCACCATTCACTTCCATTGTGCAATAACAGTGAATGGTGACTAAGGCTAATATATTCTTTTGAGTTCCATGGAAGAAAGAAAGCCAGACAGGTTTAGAACAACATGAGGGTGAGTAAACTATGATTCATTTGTGAGTAAACTATTGTGTACTAGTGTGTGATTTGTGTAATGTTTAATTACTTTTTCTAATCCCAGTTTAATATGCAGAGTTACTATAAATAAGCCATTCATTGGTTGATTTTGCCAAAAAGTATAAAGGAGGGACGATCTATTTATTTATTTATTTTTTGACCAATGGCAGATGAGGAGCTTGTTTGTGTTTGAGTCTTCATTTTTGCCAATACATAATTTGGTGCCACTACAATTTCTGCTCCACTACAAATTACACCTCACCTTTAAAAATGTAATTGAAGATGGTAGATTCACGATTCACAATGGTAGATTTTAGGATCAAGTTGTCTCATTAGTTTTGCTTCTGCATTGAACTGCATTGTTTGGTACAACAAATCTCTTCTTGTGTGAAGACATGTTAGATGAAGACCATTGCGATCGTGTGTTTTATCAGTTCAGAGTCTGAAAATCCAAATTTTCTCAGCTACTTTAGTGTGTCAAGATTATGTGCAGGGGACTTTTATTTGGGTTGGATCAGGAGCTTGGTTTTATCTTCACAGGCTGGTCACTGTCTTTAATAGTCTGCCCCTGCTCACCTTTGCCAAGTTGCAGCTCAAAAAAATATTTTAAGATCAATGCATGTCCTACCACCCCTGGAGTTTGCTAGTTTGCTAGTTCGAATCCCAGGGCGTGCTGAGTGGCTCCAGCCAGGTCTCCTAAGCAACCAAATTGGCCCGGTTGCTAGGGAGGGTAGAGTCAGATGAGGTAACCTCCTCGTGGTCACTATAATGTGGTTCGTTCTCGGTGGGGCGCGTGGTGAGTTGAGCACGGATACCTCGGTGGATGGCGTGAAGCCTCCACACGCGCTATGTCTCCGTGGCAACGCGCTCAACAAGCACGTGATAACATGCGTAGGTTGATGGTCTCAGACATGGAGGCAACTGGGATTCATCCTCCGCCACCCGGATTGAGGCGAATCACTACATGACCACGAAGATTTAAAAAGTGCACTGGGAATTGGGCATTCCAAATTGGGTGAAAAAGGGGGAAAATACCCCCCCCCCCACAAAAAAGATGAATGCATGTCAATTTCATAACAGAATTCCATTACATTTAAAATCTGAGTAACATCTTTAATAATAATAATTAAAACACACACACACACACACACACACACACACACACACAAATGCATCAATCTTAAAAATAGAAAACAGAATCAGAGATCATCTTCTGTCACAGATCTGAGTCATGATGTATCTCACAAAGGATATGTATAAAAAGAATTTCAGAAACAAATTCCATTTTCTCATAAGCCTTTTTGACAGCTGGAGTAATTTTGTGTTCCCCTTCTGACTTTTGGAACAAACTGGCAGGCAATTCCACACCACAAACACTTCTGGTCACACTGTGTCCTTGTTTTTATATTGGCAAAGAGAAACATAATTTTTACTGTCAGGATTAACATCTTGTACAAAACATGATGCAGCAGGGGGTAGTCACTATCGCTTTAAATCAAGTTATCTACTGTACAAGTTGAGAATACAACAACCAACATGTTGCAACCAGATATGAAACCAAGAATAGCAATCCAACTGTCAGTACAGACATGTTACAATGCTGCTTTTCTTTGTGAACTTTTTCTTTGCTGATGCTGCTTGTAGTTCAAGCTTGGCCACTGTTACATGCATGTAACAGGACTGAATGTTCAGTTATGTTCGTTTTTATTTGTGTAGCACTTTTCACAATATGTATTTTTTCAAAGCAGCTTTACAAAGCCTTAAAACCCCAGCAAAGAAAAAGTAATGCATCCTAATCGATTGATTACTTTACTATTGGGTATGCATATTAAAGTACATTTTCTGTGGACCTGACTAGGAAAATGTGTCTGCAAAACAGATTTAAATCCGACTATTCCCATGGTATCCATGTACTGTATATAAAGTTCACTTCCATAATGATGCTAATGCATTATGTGGTTATTAAAAACTAGACATGAGGCAGATAAAATCGCTTAAAGGACTTTGCAGTTGCGGTACAAAAGGCAACACCTGTTATGTCGCATTTACTTCATTATTTGCATCTAAACAAGCAGATGCATTTACATTGGGACAAGTTGCATCTTGTGTGCATGTTAAACCACTGTTGAGTGATTAGTCTCCTCATCTAGAATGCGCCTTAGAGGGCACTTAAACGTAACTATCTTATCAGTAAAAAGAGCATGGAGTAAACAAGCGTAAGAACCCCCCTAAAAAGATGAGGTTGGATGAGGACAAAACCTTAGGAGGAACCAAGACTCAGCAAAGTGCTAAACACTGTATCTCATCATGTAGATGTTTGAAGAATCCTTTTATTGTTTTGATTATTTTTCTTCAATTTTTTCCAGTTGCCGACTGTCTAATGGGAGTCTATCTTTTCTTCCTGGGAGCGTTTGATGTGAAATTCCGGGGTGAATATAACCGGAACGCGCTTATCTGGATGGAGAGTGTGGAATGTCGAACTATTGGCTTTCTTGCTATGCTGTCCTCTGAAGTATCTGTTCTCCTCCTCACCTACTTGACCCTGGAGAAATTCCTTGTCATTGTTTTCCCGTTTAGCCATTTGCGGCCAGGGAAGCTGCAGACGGTGTTGGTTCTGGCCTCCATATGGGTTCTAGGAATTGTCATAGCAGCTGTTCCCTTGCTAAATGAAGACCTGTTTGGGAACTATTATGGGCGAAATGGAGTTTGTTTCCCTCTGCACTCTGATAGGCTGGAGAAACCTACGGCCAAAGTATACTCTACAGGGATATTTCTAGGTTCGATATATCACAGTCTTTCCCCTGGCTTGATTTTGCTAATGTGTTTGAGTGTTTTCATTAAAGGAATAGTTCACCCAAAAATCAGTTACTCGCCCTTACGTTGTTCCAAACCAATAGGACTTTCTTTTATGGAATGCAAAATGTGATGTTAGGCAGAATGTTAGGGACTGACAGCCTCAGTCACCGTTCTTTTTTAATTGTATGGAAATTCTCCCCTTGTGTTCCATAAAACAATGTCATATGGGTTTGGAACAACATGTGGCAAATGAAAACAACTTTAATTATGGGGTGAACTAGTCCATTAATTCAGTAGTTTCAATGTCTATACAGATGTTTCATTGATGTTGTACTATAGTAAACTGAAACTCCACAGATACATAAATAAAATACATTACACTCCAATCTGTTAATCTGATATTTAAGTAATCTGTTTGGAATCATTGTATATAGGGCTAAATAACGGTCATCTACTGTATGTGTGGAGGTCTTAGTCTTCAATATTGACATGCATATCCTGAAATATTTGTGCCTTATGTATTTGCAGGTCTTAATCTTGTGGCGTTTTTGGTGATTGTCATTTCCTACTCCAGCATGTTCTGTTCCATTTATAAAACAGGCATCAATGCCACAGATATGCGCAGTCGGCTGCACAAAGACGTGGCCGTGGTCAACCGCTTTTTCTTCATTGTGTTCTCTGATGCCCTCTGCTGGATACCCATATTTTTGGTCAAAGCACTCTCTCTGCTTAAAGTTGAAATTCCAGGTATCTTTCAGTACCTGTAAGAAATTACACAATTTTAGACTGCATCACTGAATTTTTTGGGGGTTGCTCTCATTTTAATATATTTGCTTCAATAATAATAGAATAATATATAGAGAACTGTATATTTACTGTCACCACTACTGCACTGACATTTCATGAATTGGACTACAAGATCCTTTTTATCCCAAGCGGTGTGCACCAGATATGAAGACAATCCCCCTGGGGTTAAACTGGGGGAGGGTCTGGCTGAATGGCCCAATAATTATAATTGTTATCACTGATTTAATCAGATTTTCTATTAGATTGAATTTGTAACATTCATGTTAACAGCCCAGATCATTTACAATTTGGTTGCCACTTGCCACCAATATACTGTATGTTAACTGCTAGCTAAGGTGGTTATTAAACATGTTTAGACTGAACTACAACCCAGTAATATTTAGAGTGTTATAGATTGGCATAAAAAAAGAAAAAAAAGAAAAACACATTTTGGGGTTATCCATATGTTATCCGTGGGTTATCTATAATTTAAGTTAAAGACTTATTGTTAGATTTATTGGACACATCCCTCAAAGGTGGATAGTAGCTTGCATAATGTCTATGCAAGTTACGGTCCTTGTACTTTTGTCTTGAGTTGGGGAAATATTTTCTAAAAAATACACTTTAATAATTATTATTAGTATTATTTTTTTATTTAATAAAAAAATGTTTTAGTAAAAGTTCAGCAGAAACCTTTTCAGATAAAATGGTCAAAAAATAATTAAATAATAATATTACTAAAATATTTAATAATATATAATATTATGTATTAATACTTATATAATAATAATAATAATAATAATTATATATATATATATATATATATATATATATATATATATATATATATATATATATATATATATATATATATAAGCACAAATGGTTTCCGTTGACTGACCCAGTTACCTCTAGCCCAGTGTTTGGCAGGTTTTGAATATAAGATTATCAGAACAGTCAGTTTTTGTATTCATATCATACATTGTTTATTTTTGCAGGAACAATAAACTCATGGATGGTGATCTTCATTCTACCAATCAACAGTGCCCTAAACCCTATCCTCTATACTCTGACCACCAGCTTCTTCAGAGAGCAGGTGGAGCTTCTCCTTTGCCGTTGGCAACGGCGCTCTGCATCAAAGAAAGGCCGCAAGAGTCTCACCAGCTCCACCACCTACATGGATGCCTCTCGAAATGCTGATTACCCCGCAAAAGTTTCCTTGCCGCGACTGGCTTTGGCAGATATGGAAAACCAATATGGGTGAAAGAACCAGTGAGAGAAAATTGTCATGGTGCAGGCATACCATAACCATTATCTTCATTCAAAAAAGAGAATAACGGCCTTTCCTGGAAAAATCTAAGGGAGAGGATTGTCCTGCAACACCTTCTATTTGGGTTCCAATATAGAGAGCTCTTTTCAGGCGCATAACTGTAGCTCCCTTTTTCTCTTCTGAGAAACATTTTTGAACTCTTCAGCTTTATAGGCACCTTGGACCCCTCCAAATTTAATTTCCCCCACAAACATCATGTCTGGCCCACAGTTCTTGAGTTGGGCTTGTTCTTAGTCTCAAAAGCTTTTAAAGAAAAAAGCAATGATGGAAATTAACGCATTGCACAAGACTGTCTTTACTTACTGCAGTGCACAAATTTGAAGAATCAAAGGAGCTTTAACAGCATTGTTTACACAAGGAGTGTTGATGGACACTATCATATTTTTATGGAAAGGTTTGAATATCTGATAGGTTTTCAGATCAAATTTGAGAAGTAATTAAAGCAAAAGGATTTATGCTAGTTCTGTTATTTTAGTATTTATCACAGAAAGACATATAAAGAGAAATGTAATAAAGTCTGGGACTTTTTTAATCAACAAATTGATGGCCCCTGACTTTCTGAGGGCTATAGTATTGACTTTTTTAAAAATTTAATAATTGGATGTCCATGGCAGAAAAATAGCAGCATGCAAGAAAAGGAGGTGCATATCATTCAGATTCAGCTGTGCAAGATGTCTGACAATACAATAGACACATTATTTTAGATTTTTGTTCATTTTTTGTCATTTTTTACGACAATGCAAAAGCATTTTATTTTTGTAAATGCTACAGAAGACATTAAGTTCTGCCAGTCAGTTTTTATATCATCTGTACTACAAAGATATATATATATATATATATATATATATATATATATATATATATATATATATATAGTCTGTAATATGTTTACTGGATTGGGAGAGACTTGTGGAGAAAAAACTGTTCTCCGTCAATTTTGATAACATTGTGGTTTTTAAAAGAAGAACTTCATTAAAAAAAACATTGTATTGACGCCTGTTGTCTGTGTTGTTTCGACTGCGCACCTGTCAGTCTCCAGCAGCATCCTTAAGCGCTCTAAAACCTAATGGATGGAAAGGATTCGGACAGACGCGGATCTCAGCCAATCAGCGACCTCGATTTCTGTCCTTTGCCAAATATCTCCGCTCTGATTGGTCGCTAAGGGCAGAGCTGCACCATCCTCAGCTGCCGTCTTTTTCTGCTAGTCGATGCGAGGAGACACGAGACCAATGACGTGAAAATAACAGAATTCAGCGACGACGTCTTGATGAAGATATGAACATATAACTACTAAACACAAACCCATAAGGTATGGTATCTTTATTTTTAACGTTTTCGAGGTAATAGATGTAATCGTGTATCCACCAGAGCGCTTTCATTTGCCTTTAAATTGACGGAGGAACCGTGAAGAAGGCCAGACTACCAGCATAGATTGTGTTTGTTTGTCTGCTGATAACACAAACATAACACAACAGATTTCGGATTCAAATTAATTTGTTCAAATATTGGACATATTTTATTCAGTCTAAATTGTTGGCATCGACGTTTTGGGTTCACGAGGCTGAATAAATGTTGTAGACATACAGTTTGACATGTAGGAGAGAGATGTCTCCTGTGATTATGACAACAATGTAACAGCCAGTCTCAGTAGCTGTGTCTCAAAACCTAGAGAGCTTCCTACTTGGACGGCATTTTTGGGCATCATAGGCACGTTTTGAATCTAAGAATCTGCACGCGCCTATGATGCCATAAAAATGCCGACTTGATTTTGAAACGCTGTTTCTTTAGACATGGAGCATCACTGTTAAGTTCGCGCTCTCGGATATTGTATTTTAAATTTTGGAAAATTAGATTGTATTTCCTGCATGGCAGGGGCGTAGCGGTCATTTTAAAGAGTGTGTGGGGGGTGGGGGGGCTCGCACAGACCCAACACTTACAGTGCAGTATTAATATATTACAGTATATATTAATATATATTAGAATTATATACTTATTATTTACTTTTAATATTTGTAGTATTTTAAAGATTCAAGGATTGAAAAATAATTGCATACTTTTGCAAAATTAGCTGTAAAAATAAAGGACATCTTGTCGAGCACTTGCTTCTGTTTCACACATGACAATAAAAGACAAAAAATTATTTAATCAATTACAATAATGACAGTTGTGCATTTGCACAATATAAGTTTTTACTCTGTGCTTGTGCATTGTGGAATTTAAATGTATCCAAGTGGCTCGAGTGTTTTGACTAAGTTCACCAAAAGTCGTTCAGATCCATTTAATGATTCAGTGACCATTTCTGGTGATGCCAGAAGGTCTTGTTTGAAATGAGTTAGTCACTGAATCAACGAATGAAAGTACATTTTAATCCTTTAAAATTTGTATGTCTACAGACCTACAAAGGGACTTTAGTAGAGGTTTTAAGCATTATAAGAACAAATCAAATCTATAATATCCCTACAGTTTGTGAGCTGCTGAGCATGATTTTGATCAAAAGACAACAATAATAGTCTTATAATAATTATGCGTTTCTACAAAAAGCGTGTCTACATGTCTATTCGCTTCAGTAAAATGCCTGTGTTCTAAGAACACTGCAGATCTGTCTTTTTCCATACAGTTTGTCGACTGCACACCAACATAGAGGTAAAAAAACAGGATCTGATATTAAAAATACCTTTACATATTTAACACAGATCAAGTAATCTGCTTAAATTGGAAAAAACAACCGATCTAACTATTACCTCACAAATGTTTTAATAATCAGCATCGGCTGAAATTTTTTCCTGTTTGGCCAATTTGGGGGCTCTGAGAATCGCCTGCTTGCATGTGAAGCGACTGAGACATATAAACAACCAGTCACGGTTTGTTTTGTTGTTTTGTGCCATCGTGTTACTACAATAATAGACTGGTGTGCAACACGGTCTCATGTAAACGGTCCGCATATCAGAGCCGCGGCAGACGCATTTAAGCTCATTAGGTTAAAGTGCTCGCCAGTTTCATTCTCCCTCTCTCTCCTCAACAGTTCCCTGTAACTTTTAACTGTCTTGTCTAGTGATAAAAAGGCAAATATCGATAAAACTAATATCATATACTGTCTGCAAGTATGCACATATCTAGTTTAAACAGATGTAATAAACCAACCTCACACAACTTCAGCAGATCCAGCAAACTGTGGAGCGCTCATATATCTTCCTCTGAAGCACATATTCTAACAGTCTCTCCTCAACAGTTCCCTGTAACTTTTCTTATGATAAAAGGCAAATATCAATAAAACTTTTATTATATACCATCTTCAAGTATGCAGATATCTAGTTTAAACAGATGTAATAAACCAACCTCACACAACTTCAGCAGATCCAGCGTCCTGTGGAACGATCATAAATCTTCCTCTGAAGCACGTATTCTAACAGTCTCTCCTCAACAGTTCCCTGTATCTTTTCTAATGATAAAAGGCAAATATCAATAACACTTCTATTATATACCATCTGCAAATATGCAGATATCTAGTTTAAACAGATGTAATTCACAAACCTCACCAAAATCCAGCGTTTTCTTCCCGTCGAGTGCTCATCTACATTAAAATCTTCCTCTGAAGCGCATATTCTATCAGCTAGTATCAAAACTTCAGTATCAGGATCAAAAGTTCATCTGATTCACAAATCATGACGGTCAGTCTGTGACAATCCAAGTAGGCAATCCAGGCTGTTTAAACTGTCAGGAGGTTTCTGATATTAATATCTGCATGAAACAGAATTTTCGTTTGTGTGTGCATGTATAACAGCATTATTCTGAAGGCAGAAGATGTCAAGCAAAATGTGAAATGTCAAGCACACATTTTGCAGTGAATATTAAATACAAATTCAAACATTAAAAGAAGTGAAAATAAAGTCAATATAGCCTACAATCAGGTGAAAGTCCCGTAAATCTATCAGGAATTTTTACGATAAGACACCATTTTTTAGTTAAATAATAATAATAATGTTACATTTATAAATCGCCTTACCAGAGGTAGCACAGTTTATTGAAGAAGAAAAAAAAAGACTCATGTTTCAGTTTCTTCGTTTTACATAAGGAGGAATATTCCTAATAGATGAATACTCTATGGAGCATTTAAACCTTTATGGAGCATTTGAACTTTTTTCAGAATAAAGTCTTAACCAGATAATTACCTTAATCGCTGTTGTGAATATAAATGTAGTCAACTTTAAGAGACGGATAGACGAGCTCCGATGTGAAATCATCACTTCAGGTCAGGAATTTAACATCGTGCTCAGGTTTAGGCTATAAATGAATACAAGGGAATCACGTATGAATCGTGTGATACATTAACATAGACATTTCAAGAAGTGGAAAGTGTATATGATGTTGTATCATAATATTAAACTTGATAAGCTCCAGATGTGCACAACTAACAGAGATCACAAACCTGTGAGACCACGCCCATCCAATCTGAAATCACTGAAATATTTTTTATATTGTTCCGTTATTCGTTTTGAAGTCATTATTCGTGCTTTTCCGAGTAAGGTATCCGACTTCAGTCACATCCCTAGTATCGGCCTACCGGCCACCCAACTCTCTGGATATCGGCATCGGCCATTAAAAAACCCATACCGGTCTATCACTAATAAACTCCACCTACAATGTGTGCTTTAAAGAAGGATTGTCCTTTGTTTTTTCTGCAGTGTATTTCACGTAATGCTCCCAATCAAGAATGATATGCCGGTAAATAACTCTCATTTGTGTGTTCCTCATCTCTAGATTATTAATTTAGATCAACATCAATGCCGATAAATACATGGATAAATGAGCATGTTTGAAAGCAGAGTTGATTACACTGTCTGACTGACGGCCTATTACGTAAGGGTTGTTTCACTCATAAAACTCACCTGTGATTGGCTGGATGGTCGCTCAATCAGCCCAACATAACAAAACGCAAAGAATACGGTATACAAATCCACCATTTGGACTTAGTATGGGTTTAGCTTGGAAAAGTGCAGGGGACAAAAATCACCTTTTTAAAGAGTGTGGGGGACGTGTCCCTTGCTGCATGGCAACAGTCGCATCCTCCTTTTTTGTCTTAGTAGGTTGTTGTGTCACACTTTACATTACAGTGTTCATGTTACCGTCTGTAGGTACAGTATATGTGGTGCTGGGTATTGCTATTGAGTTACATGCGCTTAATATAACTGCAGAGCACTTTGATTTAGACATTGTTGTTGGTGTTTTTGATGTTGTAATTAATTATATTATCATGTGCAACATGGATACCTTAATGTACAGTGTTGCCAGTATTTCTCCCATACTTAATATATATATATATATATATACAAATATTTGTCCAAGTTTTATTCTGTTAATTTAGTTAAAGATTACTCAGTTCAATTTTATAGAAATGTGTTATGAAACTGAAATGCGTAAATCTTAAAAACAGGCTAAAATATTTGTTTGAGTGGCAAAAATAAATAAATAAAAAAAATAAATACATAATAATAATGTTTTGGAGAAGTGTTGCAGACAGGCAAAGAACAATTTAAACTCCTAATATTCTGCTTTTACTCCAATGAAAAGATCAATTACTGTCTCAAATTAATCTTTAATAATAAAGGGCTTTACTCAGGGACCAGATCTCAGATCTTCATTCACTAAGGTGTGTGAGGTGACTTGTTTAAGGGTGCTTATTTATGAGGCTAAATGGAAGGTTTTGCTTTGCATAATTTCCGACAGCAAATCTATGATGTTTATGTATAACTGGGTAATAAATGGATGTAGGCTAGTTGTTTTTGGCTACCCAAACCTGTGTTCATCATGTCTAGCAGATGAGAACAAGCACAGCTGTGTTAACTTTAAACTGTGTTAATGTACGTTTTCCTGTGTTGTTTTCCATATCTCTGTGTATTATTCTTCAGCAAAGAAAATTCATGGTAGAGGAGCTATCGGGTTATTTGTAAAAGAATGTACCACCAGTAACTAAAACATGTTCTATTGCATGTACTGTAATAACCAATAAAGGTTGCAACTAGGGTTGTTAAGACAGGTTGTTCCTTCTCCTCTCTTGTAGTTTTGATATACTTGCAGGTTCCTGTGTGGAACATTTTTAGTTTATCCATTTATCCATTTGCGCTTCGCAAAAAAAGCATGGCATTTTGCATCTGTGTAGCTTCATTCATGGGATTTTATAGCAAACAAAAGCAGACAGCATGTTTACTTCACTGCTGTGATGCGTGTGCATTTACTCAGGGGTTTGTAAATATTTACATTCAGTTGCTTGCTGAAAGCATTAGTGAAAGCATTGAGTTTTGCAATATATGCCAGTGTTTTAATAATGCCCCAATAATAAAACAGGGCATGCTGATCCAATACCTAGATTACAGTAATTGCAGAGGTCTGTCTTTATTCCTTCATTGCATTTTAGGAGGCGCTCACTTGGCTTTCTGACGTAAAGCGGTTTGTTTATCTGTGTAGGTGTGTTTATAATAGATTGTTTGATGTTGTAATTAAGCCAGGAGGCCCATATCTTGCAATGTACAGCCAGTGAAAAGAGCTCTGTGTTGATGTGTATGCATGATTGTGTATTAACAACGTTATATTATGAATCATCCTTAAAAACATATTCGCCATATCTGTATGTCAAAGAAATGCTGTATCTGAATCAGTGTGATTATTATTATTTTTTTTTTTTTTTTTTTTACTATTATAGTGATTTGTGTGTGTGATCTATGCAGAGTGTGATATAAAAGCACATACAGTATGCAGAGGGTTACAGAAAAGATACTGCTACAGAGAGGTCTGAGTGTCCACCTGATGCAACATTACATAATAGTTAGTGAAACTGGTCTTGGTTGATGTGTTTGAGATGAGTGGGTGCTTCGAAGATTTTATATAACAGCTTCTGGCAGGTGATTTTAGAAGCAGGAGTGAAATGAGTGCATTTGACTAACTTCAATCACTATGCTATGTTTATCTGCTTTTTGAGGAGAGCCAACTATAGGGAGGGCAGAGTGGGCAGCCGCCCTACGACAGCCGGCCAAAAGGGAATGATAAAAACACTAAGGGGGACCCACACACGCACACGCCTAACCTTAATGCTAACCTAAAAACAACTGAGGCCATCATTCCCCCTCTATACAGATCTTCCCTCTTATCCTCCATGTACTCTCTCCCTAGATGCTACAAGGATGATGGTTTTTCAAACCTCTGAGAGAGTAAATTCAATTTATGAATTATTAACTGGGGACTAAGAGCTACAAAATAATGGATATAGCCAAAGAAGCAATGCATTGTTTGTTCTCTCCATCACTATCTCCATCTCTCTCTCTCTCTCTCTCTCTCTCTCTCTCTCTCTCTATGCTTTGCACAGTAACAACCCAGCATGCCAAAATCACTAAAAATGCTGATCATAGAATATTGACCGAATTAAATATGATGTGATCTCAAAATGTTATTTTTTACCATTTGTAATTTTGTTTTTACACTAGAGGGAATTCATTAAGAATGAATTGCGTGAATGCTAATAGTGTAATTAATTTAATACGCTGTCAACGTTGTTTTGGCCCCCAATTCACTAAAGGAATTATGCATATCAAAAATGTATGCTGAAGGCTATTTGCAAGGTGCAATTCTCCTTGTTGTCCACCCTGGTCAGGAGACAAAATTTAAGGTCTCTTTTTCGGCTCATTTAAATGCAGAAAGTGTGCTCATTAACACTGTTTGTCAGTATATATGCCTAGTTATAATTCTTTTTCTCATCTGATCATCATTTAATAAGTTAAAGCTGCCACAAGCATTGCTTTGTGAACAGTAGCGCATCTGTTGTTTGTGAATTCTCCTCATACTCTCCCCTGTCTCAAATTAAGAGGACCTTCAGCCCTCTCATGAACTGTACCTCTGTTGAACACTAGAAGGCAGCCTCACACTTCATTTCCCTCCACATACTGTACTTCAGAGATGTGCTGGCAAAGCAAGCTTTGTTGGTTTATGTTCTTTATGCAAAAGAAAACATTTGCGCTATATTCACTCCTTATTCACTCAGTTTTCACAGTTAAATCTTAAAGCACAACAGAAAAGTATGTGTGTGTGTTTTTTTTTTTTTTTTTTCTATTGTCTGACTGTCTTTAAAATGTTCTTTTGAGTATGACTGTCTTTCCTCTGTGGAGCGCAAAAGGAGATGTTAGGTAAAATGTTTGCCTCATTCCCCATTCACTTTCATTGTATGGTAAAAAGATGCAATAAAAAGTGAATGGTGACTGAGGTTAACGTTCTACCTAGCATCTAATTTTGTGTTCCACAGAGGAAAGACAGTCACATGGATTTGGAAGAGCATGATGGTGTGTATAAGATGACTGGGTGAACTGCCCCTGAAAGTGCCAACAAACATCAGATATCAATTGCTTTTCTGAAACAAGTCGGCATATATAAAGGATAAGCCAAACACAGAGAAAACAAGACTAAATGATTAACCAAACACAAGGGAAACAAGACTAAACAAACCTATCGAATTTTGGTGGCTCGGGAAAATTCAATAGATTACAAGGTTTGTAAATGTTGACATTCGCTTGATGAAGTCACTTGCGAATGCTGGTTTGCACGTGTCCTAGAATGGCCTCATTTCTGGATAGCATGTCCATGTGGCCTTTTGACACCCCTCTCCTTCTAGACCAGTCCTAACTGCCATTTGAGGAATGTGATATCTGAAAAACATTGGCAAGTGCATAAACAAAACCCTTGTCTTGATGTGGTGAAGTCTGGAGTTCTAGGTTATCTCCAGTAATTAGGCTGCTCTAATTAGGTGTGCTATTTTTGGGGTGGGCCAGTGGTATTTGCAGTGCCCTTTTGTATTTTTACTCTGTGTTACATTAAAATGACACATATTTTAGGCGGGTGGGATTGGGCGTGTCTTTGTGCATTCATGTACTGTGTGTTTGTTTGTCTGGATGACAGATTGATGAGGGTTGCAATTGAGGTACAATTTCACATTAGTTTACACGTATACGCTAATGTTTGGGTGTGTCCAGGTCACATATGAGTGTGTATTCAGTTTGGCCTTTGTTGTTTTGACATTCAGCCTTTATGACCATACAAAAGAGGGTGATCAATCTCAGGCTTAATATCTATGCTGTATGTGGCACTGCATGTGAGGAAATACAAACATCCAGTTTGTATTGGAATCTAGACTTAGAGCCACAGACCTAATTAGGAAGCCTGTATGAACAGTCAGCCTGTGTTTGACTTTTTTCCCCCCAGAAAAGCACTATATTTTTTAGGCGGTGTAAAGACAGAGTAGCCCTCAGTTCTGCGGCTCTATCAGATGCCTGAGCCGGCCGTTGGGAAGAGACGTTGGCCCTGTTTGGATCTGTATCAAAATGTTGTTTATTGAAGAAAAGGCCAGTGTTGTGTTATCTTGAGGGAGTGGTCAGTCTCTCTGTTACTTTTTCATGAGTTCATGGGCACTTTTAGCCACACGGCTGCCAGGGCCAAGCAGAAGAGAGAGACTCTAAGAAAAAGTTTGTTGTTCAATCATGTTGGCCTGTAAAAAAGGTTGCTCTATAAAACCAGCAACACCTGTAGGTCAGTGAACAGTGTGGCTGTTTGTTAGCATAATGTTATTAAAAGGTGGTCCAAATAAACACCCTGGCCCAAGGTGTCCAGAAACTCCCCAAAAGCAAATCGTGTCATCTCAATGAACAATTTATTAGACCCAATTACTGAAGAAAAAAAAAAGGGTAATGGAAATGTACTCTGTTGCTGATTTACATAATGTTTAAGATGAGTTAAAGGAATATTGCTGGGCTCAATACAGGTTAAGATTAATCGACAGTGTTTGTGGCATAATATTTGCCGCAAAAAATTATTTCAACCTGTCGATTGTTTATTTAAAAAAAGCAAAGATCAGGGTTACAGTAAGGCATTTACAATGGAAGTGAATGGGGCCTGTTCATAAACCTCAAAATACACATTGTTTTAAAAGTATAGCTACAATGCATAAACATTTTATGTGTTAACGTGATTTTAGTGTAATTAAATCACTTACAAACCTTATCTGTGTAAAGTTATATCCAATATTACAACTTTGTTGTCATGACAACGTAACAGCGGTAAACCCTGTAAACAATTTTATCACACTAAAATCATGTTAACATGTATAATGTTTAACTATTGTGGCTATAGACCATTTCAAGATGGTATAAGCAAGTGACATCTTTTTGTTCTTTGAACAATTCCTGCTAGTTGTTGAACTCTGAGAAGACTGTGTTCCAAACGGCATAAATCACCCTATGAAGGGCACTTGAAGGGAGAACAATTATGATGTGCATGCTGTAAAATCGCATCAAACAGAATTTCTAATAAAAAGAAATTAAAAAGTGAGTTCCGAAGACCCTTATTTTTGAGCCCCGCACATTTTAGCCTTTCAAAGCTCTCACAGTGGATGGTAAAGTCTTCGAAGGGAACAGGGCATAGAGATGATCAATTCTGAATGGAATGCGCCCTCATTCAAAACAACAGTGGGAGGCGCTACATTCATAGTGACTTTAACATGATTAACATTACTAACGCTAACACGGTTGTCATTAAATATCATTATTAAAATGTGGACCATGTTGTTCGGTGGCTGGGTGTACCTTGGATGCCTGGAACTAATGTAAATTAAAGTGTTTAGATTTCTAAATGCAACAGAAAATGGACGCATAAACCGCTTCAGTGAAACCTGTGCTACAGTTGTTAGCGAACAGCAATCAACAATTGTAGAACGTATGTCTTATCTCTGGTAGGTGAATGATATTTATGCAAAATAGTTGTACATTTGAGAGTTAGAGCT
Source organism: Myxocyprinus asiaticus (assembly GCF_019703515.2). NCBI lineage: Eukaryota > Metazoa > Chordata > Actinopteri > Cypriniformes > Catostomidae > Myxocyprinus > Myxocyprinus asiaticus. Next base: position 10,761,959 of record NC_059385.1, on the reverse strand, counting down.
CTAAAAGTGTAAACGCTCTGTATCAACTACATGCCTGGATAAGTCACTTCAGGTAAACGTTTGACGTTATTTGAGGAAAATATGTTAACTCAGAGCCTTATTTAAAGGATCCATTAATGATACCGGAAGTGCTTCAGGAATAGTTGCGTTCTAATTCCTTTGTTATTGTTTACATGCTTGAAATGGTCTATACCTCTGAAGTGTATATTTTAACGTTAGTGGATTGGCCCCATTCACTTCCATTGTAAGTGACTTACTGTAGCTACTGTAAGTAAACATCCTCACTCTAAGTACTCCAGAAACTTCCCAAAAACTTCAAATCATTTCACCAACAAGTAACACTAATAGAGCCAAAATGTAATGGAAATTCTACTGCTGATTTACACAATGTGTAAGACGTGTTTGTTTCGTGAGAACATATCACTTGAGAATCAAACTCGTGGGACATGGCTTCTTGACAACCATTTCGAAAACACCTCATACTACAAAGCAGCACCTTCCATTTGGCAAGCAGGGGTCTGTCTAAATCAAACTAGTTAGTACAAACCAGAATAACTGAGACAGGTCATTTTGGCAGCAAGTTCTCTCTGTCCTCAACCTGATTCCCTGTCAAATAAACACTCCACACAGCAGCAGCACTCTTCACTTGTCTCTCCTCCTCTATTTCCAAAATCTCCTCCCTCTCACTCCCTCTCTGTCTCAAAAGAGGCGTGTCTGTCTTGAGTAATCTAACACCTGCCCCATACAGGCGTGTTATACTAACTGGCTGAACAGCCTGGACCTGTGAGAGCAGACAGAAATCATTAACACACATCCCTCTCTGAGTCAGACTGAGTTGAGCTTCTATACTGTTTTACCTCTTACTATAGTTCTCATTCAGATGAAAGAGGGAGGAAGATACATGAAAAGAAACAAATAGAAGAGACAGAACAGAAATTTAGAGCTCCAAGGAGCTACTCTGGGGATCTATATCCATGCTGATCCTTAGCAGGTGAAAGCAGTCCCTCTCTTTGTTGGTTGTTTATCGGATATGTCTGTAGAGGATGCCAGCAGTGCTGGAGACATGGTGGATGGTAAACCGGACCCTTGTGAAACTCAGAACCAGGATGGGATTGTTTTGGTCCAGATGGCTGGTCTTTCCATGCATATGTTCGCTCCAGAGGACTTTAAAGGGAAATTCAGGAAGATCCAACCAAGAAAAAGACCCACCATCATCAAAGAAGGTACTGCTTTTGTAGTCAGGCACATTTTTTTTATCAGTCTTTTATCTCTAAGTTCTTGATTTGTCATGTCTTTGTGATTTGTTATGTGAGTCACCTTTTGAAATGGATGATTTTCCCTTTTAATGTCCTGCCAAGAGGTATACGCCCAGCTTTACCTCACACATCGGGCATCAAACTTGTGTTTCTGGTATTTTGCTGTGAACTTTCAGTCATTTGATAGTCTGCAATTTGTATCAGTGGTAAAGCTCATCACAAGAAACTGTGATGTCATTGTGCAATGACTGTGTTTTAAGAATTTCTGGTATTCTTGAGGTAAAGATCATTGAGTGGGTGGGGGATTTTAGCGAAACTTATGAGCTCTGATGGTATTGTACCTTTTAATTTTCTTTTTACATTTTTGAAAACAAAAATAAGGGACTTCCACTGAGACGAATCTCCACCGACAAACATTCATGAGCGATAGCGGAATAGGGGAAGGGTGGATGTGGATGATGAGAGATAGCATCAGCATTAGGAAAGAGATAATTTTGGGTTATAATAAGACCTTACTTAAACCAGCATCTTACAGTTGAAGTCAGAAGTTTACATACACCTTAGCCAAATACATTTAAACTCAGTTTTTCACAATTCCTGACATTTAATCGTAGAAAACATTCCCTGTCTTAGGTCAGTTAGGATCATTATTTTAAGAATGTGAAATGTCAAAATAATAGTAGAGAGAATTATTTATTTCAGCTTTTATTTCTTTCATCACGTTCCCAGTGGGTCAGAAGTTTACATACACTTTGTTAGTATTTGATAGCATTGCCTTTAAATTGTTTAACTTGGGTCAAATGTTTTGGATAGCCTTCCACAAGCTTCTCACTATAAGTTGCTGGAATTTTGGCCCATTCCTCCAGATAGAACTGGTGTAACTGAGTCAGGTTTGTAGGCCTCCTTGCACGCACACGCTTTTTCAGTTCTGCCCATAAATTTTTTATCAGATTGAGGTCAGGGCTTTGTGATGGCCACTCCAATACCTTGACTTTGTTGTCCTTAAGCCATTTTACCACAACTTTGGAGGTATGCTTGGGGTCATTGTCCATTTGGAAGACCCATTTGCAACCAAGCTTTAACTTCCTGGCTGATGTCTTGAGATGTTGCATAAGTATATCCACAGAATTTTCCTTCCTCATGATGCCATCTATTTTGTGAAGTGCACCAGTCCCTCCTGCAGCAAAGCACCCCCACAGCATGATGCAGTCACCCCCATGCTTCACGGTTGGGATGGTGTTCTTCGGCTTGCAAGCCTCACCCTTTTTCCTCCAAACATAATGATGGTCATTATGGCCAATTTTTATTTCATCAGACCAGAGGGCATTTTTCCAAAAAGTAAGATCTATTCCCCATGTGCACTTGTAAACTGTAGTCTGGCTTTTTTTTATGGCGGTTTTGGAGCAGTGGCTTCTTCCTTGCTGAGCAGCCTTTCAGGTTGTGTCGATATAGGACTCGTTTTACTGTGGATATAGATACTTGTCTACATGTTTCCTCCAGCATCTTCACAAGGTCCTTTGCTGTTGTTCTGGGATTGATTTGCACTTTTCGCACCAAACTACGTTCATCTCAAGGAGACAGAATGTGTCTCCTTCCTGAGCAGTATGATGGCTGTGTGGTCCCATGGTGTTTATACACGCGTACTATTGTTTGTACAGATGAACGTGGTACCCTTAGGCATTTGGAAATTGCTCCCAAGGATGAACCAGAATTGTAGAGGTCCACAATTTCTTTTTCTGAGGTCTTGGCTAATTTCTTTTGATTTTCCCATTATATCAAGCAAAGAGGCACTGTGTTTGAAGGTAGGCCGTAAAATACAACCACAGATATACCTCCAATTCAGTACACCTCCTATCAGAAGCTAATTGGCTAATTGTCTAAAGGCTTGACATAATTTTCTGGAATTTTCCAAGCTTCTTAAAGACACAGTTAACTTAGTGTATGTAAATTTCTGACCAACTGGAATTGTGATATAGGGTGCTTTCACACTGGCAGTTTAGTTCAAAACAGAGCACGGTTCACATGAAAAATTGGTAAAGTGAAAGCTGTCATGCGGACTGGGGAGCGCACCGCGGTACCGAACCTGAGACTACCTGTAGGAGGTGGTCTGAGTTCAGTTGCAATGGAACTGTAGTGCGATTCGCGTGAATGTGAAAGCAACTCGGACTCGGGTGTGCACTCATTCAGGAAGTAAAGTAACCTGCACATGCGTTTTAGCCGATGACGACATCATTAGTTTCGACAACACACGAGGATCCACACATTCCTGAAAGTCCCAAAAAATTAATGACACCACAATGACATACAAGTACAATCAATGCTATAAATACTGTCTGTCTATCTGTCTGTATGTCTATCTGTCTATACACCTTATAAATACTATATATAAATACTATTATAGGTTATAAATATAGGGTATAATAGGAGATGACAGTGGCGATAACTTCACCTTGGACACGAGCGTAAGCATGCAGTGTAAACAAAGGTGCAAATGAATTTCTTGCAACCAGCTATCTCCTCAAAAAATGCTGTTTACGAGCAGCAGCAAGCCGCCTTCCCTTAGACATCTGATGAGTTACGCCATGAAGCGCACACATACGCAGTTGTCGTTCACTCTTTTGTGCATAATGGCACCAAAATAACAAAAAAAACAAAGTATGATGTCGCGTTTTGTTCACCGTGCGTGTTTGTGATGACGTAAGATGAACGCAAATGGACCGGGGTTCGATAGACTCAAATGAGTGTGAAACCAGACCAATGCTGCGGGGGGCACTTGGACTCGGAATCGGACCGCAGCAAACATGCCCAGTGTGAAAGCCCCCATAGTCAATTAAAAGTGAATCAATCTGTCTGTAAACAATTGTTGGAAAAATTAGTCATGTCATGCACAAAGTAGATGTCTTAAACGACTTTCCAAAACTATAGTTTGCTAATATTTAATCTGTGGAGTGGTTAAAAAATGAGTTAATGACTTCAACCTAAGCGTATGTAAACTTCTGACTTCAACTGTAAATCATCCGTAACCACAGCAGGCTAAGGGACAGTCCATATGCAAAGTAAATAAACTCAGCAAAAAAAGAAATGTCCTCTCACTTTCAACTGCTTTTATTTTCAGAAAATTTAACATGTGTAAATATTTGTATGAACATAAAAAGATTCAACAACTAAGACATAAACTGAACAAGTTTCACAGACATGTGACTAACAGAAATTGAATAATGTGTCCTTGAACAAAGGGGTGGTCAAAATCAAAAGTAACAGTCAGTATCTGGTGTGGCCACCAGCTGCATTAAGTACTACAGTGCATCTCATCCTCATGGACTGCACCAGATTTGCCAGTTATTGCTGTGAGATGTTACCCCACTCTTCTACCAAGGCACTTGCAACTTCCCGGACATTTCTGGGGAGAATGGCCCTAGCCCTCACCCTCCGATCCAACAGGTCCCAGACGTGCTCAATATGATTGAGATCCAGGCTCTTGGCTGGCCATGGCAGAACACTGACATTCCTGTCTTGCAGGAAATCACACACAGAACGAGCAGTATGGCTGGTGGCATTGTTATGCTGGAGGGTCATTTCAGGATGAGCCTGAAGGAAGGGTATCACATGAGGGAGGAGGATGTCTTCCTTGTAACGTACAGCGTTGAGATTGCCTGCAATGACAACAAGCTCAGTCCGATGATGCTGTGACACCCCGCCCCAGACCATGACGGACCCTCCGCCTCCAAATTGATCCCGCTCCAGAGTACAGGCCTTGGTGTAATGCTCATTCCTTCGACGATAAACGTGAGTCCGACCATCACCCCTGGTGAGAAAAACTGCAACTCGTCAGTGAAGAGTACTTTTTGCCAGTCCTGCCTGGTCCAGCGAAGGTGGGTTTGTGCCCATAGGTGACATTGTTGCCGATGATGTCTGGTAAGGACCTGCCTTACAACAGGCCTACAAGCCCTCAGTCCAGCCTCTCTCAGCCTATTGCGGACAGTCTGAGCACTTATGGAGGGATTGTGCATTCCTGATGTAACTCGGGCAGTTGTTGTTGCCATCCTGTACCTGTTCCACAGGTGTGATATTCGGATGCACCGATCCTGTGCAGGTGTTGTTACAACTGGTCTGCCACTGCAAGGAAGATCAGCTGTCCTTCCTGTCTCCCTGTAGCACTGTCTTAGGTGTCTCACAGTATGGACATTGCAATTTATTGCCCTGGCCACATCTGCAGTCCTCATGCCTCCATGCAGCATGCCTAAGGCACGTTCATGCAGATGAGCAGGGACCCTGGGCATCTTTCTTTTGGTGTTTTTCAGAGTCAGTAGAAAGGTCTCTTTAGTGTCCTAAGTTTTTATAACTGTGACCTTAATTGCCTACTGTCTGTAAGCTGTCAGTGTCTTAACGACCGTTCCAGAAGTGCATGTTCATTAATTGTTTGTTTCATTGAACAAGCATGGAAAACATTGTTTAAACACTTTACAATTAAGATCTGTATTTGAAGTTATTTGGATTATTACAAAATTATCTTTAAAATACAGTGTCCTGAAAAAGGCACATTTCTTTTTTGCTGAGTTTATATAGACAAAAGACAAAGTATTTTACACCTATTTATTTATTTTTTTAAATGGTGATGTGAATTTAAACGATGAAGAAATATGTCTTGAGACAGTTAAGATGAAGAGATTGAAAGAATTTAGTTGTAAGAGAACAAAACACAAAGAAAGAGGAAGCATAGTGGTTTATGGAGTGTGGATAAAGAGAGGTTTGGGGAAAGATAAAGAGTGAATGGGATAGGGGTTTGGAAGTGATGGCTATAACAGTTTAGGTGTCTCAAAGGTTTGATCAAAGTCTTTCTAGCAAGTCAGTCCACTGTCGGCCATTTGGAACGCTCCCTGGAGATTATTTCCAGTTATGCCAGTGCAGCTCCTATCTACTTGAATGGGGGAACACAGAAATCTCAAAAACTGCTTGCCAAGCTTACGTTTAAACAACATATTTCAAATCAGCAATAAAATCTGACAACACTGGAATCATCAATTGTACTTGCTTGTATAGCTAATGCGCATGCGCAATCTCGAGTTGATTGACAGGCGATGTCTGTATCTAAAAGGTGACTGGCTCTTTTATCTGTAAGGCAGGACTTCCTTTCTACATCCTTATAGCTTCTTGGTTGGGTGTTCTAATTTCTCCCATTCATTTTAATAGAAGTGGCCCATCTCTATTAAATAAATAGTCTCTGGTTTGATCTGTTTTGAGGTGTAGTGGAGATGTTTTGTGTTTTATGTGTTGCTGTATTCTTCTCGTTGTTCCCCTCCACACCTAAAAAAAAACCACCAGTGGGAATATATTAAGGTTTTCTGCTGAGTGAGCATGTGTGTCTCCCATGATTGGTTTTTCAGAGCTGAACTGAACAGGTGTGTCAGATGCCTGAGACCACGAGTCCACACAGAACTCTCACTGATGGTCTTCTAAAGAGATCTTTTGTCAATGGAGAAACCATTTGAACGCTAAGAGTGAATCTTTGTTTTGTTTTTATTACTAGATTTCAACTTTAGCCTGAATAATTTGCTTTTTTTCTGTGTATAGCAAAAAAAAATTGCATTTTAATGTTGTAGCAATATATTAAGCAGTTAACATTTTAAAGAAATAGTTCACCCTCACATCAGTCCAAACCCTTATGACTTCCTTTTGCACAACTCAAAAGGAGATGTTAGGCACAATGCTTTTGCTACTTTTACTTCTACGGTAAAAATGAATGGGAATGGGTGCTTTTGAGCTCCAAAAAGTAAGAACAGAATCACCATAAAAGCAGCACTTACTTTCTTATGTGGAACCCAAAAGGAGATGTTTGGCACAATGTTTAAAAATCAAATGACTTATTTATTATATTCAAAGACATCTGAAGCCATATGACAGCTTTGTGTGAGGATTATGCCAAAGTATAATTTTATTTTTAAGGAAAGTATTCGCTGAAAATCTTCCCCTCTGCCACAGCTCTCAAATCACATTCATGCATATTTAAGGCACGTGGAGATGTGTCACACCAGATTTGATGTCAGCGATGCCAAATGCCATTGTTTCTGATGTGTCTTGCAACTGAATGCGACATGGCAAGTTTAAATATTCAGAATTGTGAATAAGATTTGAAGATGACCAATATAATCACCACATTTTCATTTTTGGGTGAGCTATTCCTTTATGTAGTTTAAAAATATTCTGTTTCTCTTGGTTCTCCTTATGAAATTTTAGTGTCTTGACCCATCATTTACTCTTATTGGAACAAGCACAATTGGATCATGGGTTCTGGAAGCCAGTTTGCTCACCAGCACTGACATGGAACTAGTATCATTGTAACATGATATCAGTCGCTGCATGGTTATGAGTCAGTGATCCGTGTGCTAGAGTTTAACAGCTGGCAGAGGTCGTCCAGTGCTCAGAATGCTTGGAATTTCTGGGGGATTCTTTTAAAGATTACCCGAGCATGACCGACATGAAGGCCAGAGCAGAGAAGAGAGCCTGGTCATGAGCAGTTTAATAAGAATGTCATCAATAAGATGTCTAATATGAGTAACGCAGCGCAACAAACACCTGATTCAGCATCAGAATTGCTCTTCGTTAACAACAACAAACTTTTTTGAAGCTATTTGAAGCAGATGTGTTATTTTTAACTTGAACTTGCAGGCAGGGACACAGGATTGGGTATTGATACAGATTTCCTGGTTCAGTTCGATTCCGATTCACAAGCTTTTGATTTAAATTTCGATTCGATTAGATTCAATATTGATTCATATGGGTTTATTTCAGTTATAATGTCCCTTTTTCTTACATATTAAAGAAATGATCTCCCAGCTAATGCTGTTAATTATACAGGGGACCATTTATCTAGGTATTTATCGAGATAAGGGGCAGCTGGAGATGCTGGTTCGAGAGAGAGACGCACGCGGCCGCGTTGCATGTGTGTCTGTTCGTTTAAGTTTCATGTTGTTTTAATTTCATTTATATCATTAATCCTTTATGTTGACTGTTCAGCTGGTTCTCGCCTCCTCCTTGCCCGTCCTTATTCTGTTACAGTGGTGCCGAAACCCAGGAGGGAGGAGAGATGCGCTGTCGTGGAGTCTTTACCGCTGCCATCCACCAGAGGAGCAGCCGCGAACGTCCGCCTTGGGACAGAGGGGTCGCTGCCAGCCGCTGAGAACTGGAGGAACCACAGCCTTCCGCTGAGAAGGGGAGGAGTGGTTCCGTCCGCCAGGGGCCGGAGGACTCGCTGCCGTCCACCAGGGGAGGAGCGAGCTGGCGTCCGCCAGAGGGTGGAGGAGCGGTTGAGGACCAGGCGACAGTGTGTCCGGGAGGCGGCGAGCAAGTTATCTCTCTCTCTCCTCTCTCTCTGACAGAGAGATAACTTGCCCTTTCCCTCTCCCCACGCCTCCCCTCGTCTCTCCCCCAGGTTCACAGGAGATGGGGTGGAATGCCGGCTGACAGAACGGCCGGAAGGGCAGTGTTCCCTTCAGCGGAAGAGTTAGTTAGACCAGTGGCGCCCCGGCCTGAATCGGGCAGGGGAGGAGGATGACAAGGAGGAGGGCGTGGCTGGGCCATGATGGAGCACGGTCGGCGCTGAATCAGCTGATCAACAGGAGAGTGAGATAAGGGGCAGCTGGAGACGCTGGTTCGAGAGAGAGAGATGCACGTGGCCGCGTTGCATGTGTGTCTGTTTGTTTATGTTTTATGTTGTGTTTTATCATTAAACGTTATGTTTACTGTTCAGCTGGTTCCCGCCTCCTCCTTGCCCATCCTTTAACTGTTACAATATTATATTTCATATATTATTTTTGTTACATATTTGTTAAATAGCATAATTTGTACTATTTTGTACTAAGTATTTACATAGATTTGTTGAACACGCGCTAAAACCGGTACCGTCTCTTTAACAAAAAACGGCATTTCTGTAAAAAGCATCTGTAGAAGATAGCGTTAATGTTAATGAGAGGACTCAAATGGCTTTACCTCATCTGTGCGATGCATGGTTAGAATTAAATATTTTTTTGTAGTTGTTTTTGATCAACAACTGACTGTAAAGAACAGAAAGGGTATTAAAAGAGACATTCAATGACAAATGGGTTGCATGGATCTCGTCTTGGACACACATTACATGGAACAACTTTTACTGTCAACATGCTGTGAAAGGATCTCGCTGCTGAACACTTCATGACTAAACTACACAATTACTGGTGAATGAAATGTAATCATTTACTGCCAGTTGCCACATATATTCACTTTAGTTGCATAGTGCAAAATTTTGTTTCAAATGCGAGTGACTTCCTCTCATTGTAGTAGAGGGTTGCACATTGATTGAAAGATCGATTTTGGGATTTAAGAATCAATCGTTCAAATGAAGATCACAATTAATCGGAAAAACAATATTAGCATTTTAAAGACATAAGCAATTTACGCAATACAAATATTTCATCTGCCTCAATATTATTACCAATAATTAGCATAATCTGGTAATATCTTGTGTAAAAAAAAAAAACATTATTTGGTAACTCATCTCCCAAAATAAATATCAGTTCCTCCCTGTTTCACATTTATTTGGATGACAGGATGTGAGTAATTCTGGATAAAATCTCTTACAATGAGTGATACACACTGCGCTAATTACATGCTCTGTCAATCAAGTTGTCATTCACAACTAGCTGCTCCTCCTAGAGACAAAACTGTTCATTTTGTGCAAACATAATGGATTTTAATCTAAACTCTCCAGTTCTAGTGCATAGTTCTAGAACTTATGAAATGGTCTAAAGCTATAACGGGACGTTTTTGTGCTAGGCAATGCGTTTGACCAATGTGCCGCATGAAGCTGTTTTTTCAGAGTCTCGTGTAGCGCCACATTTTTAAGAATTTGTAAGTTTTTTTTGACATGAGTATATAAATGTTTGTTTTTGTAGATATATTGCATTTTGAATTGCATTAAAATCATATATTTTCTGTTTGTTTTGTTTGTTTGTATTAGGCTATGCCAAATACAAGATTTATGTATGATCATGTAATGATGCAATACAGAAAGGAGTCACTGTATCTTCTCACTCTTTACATGTTTACAAGATACAGTTTTCCACAAAAAGTAGGCACCGGCACCTGTCATCTCGACTAATCTCTTATAAATGCAATAGCCTGCAGGGCATTCAGGAGCGGGAATATATATATACGAGAGCACAAGTTTTGCGAAAGAATGCGAAATAATTTGTGAGAGAACGCATAGTTTCTCGGGGGAATGCAAAAGTTTTGCGAGTGCATGCAAAGTTTCTTTGGGGAACGCAAAGTTTTGCAAGAGAACGCAAATGCATTTGTTTATTTTTTCCCCCACCACTAATTTTTTCCCCACCACCTTGGCTCTTTAGGGGCTCAGTACCTTCATGACTGTTACACTGAGTCGAGATTTAACCGGTGTCCATGCTGCTGCGTTCATTAATGAGAACACACGCTTCACAGATGCAGATGTCCCAGGCAGGCATAAAACAAACTCCACGACCTTGACTCCGAAGTTGATGGTCTTGTTCTCCAGCTCACAAAAAACGTCTGTCCATCTCTCAGACACGGCCGCCTTGTTCATGTTCCACTCAGTGATGCGACGAGTGATGATGTTTTTCGAGCAAGCCATCTCATCAAAGAGCGTGGTTTCAGGAGTAGAAGTGTTCGAGGCTGCTCTGAATGTCTTTCCTCTCTGGGATGTCTCTCAGTAGGGCCCACTCAAGTTTTTTTTGTGTTCTCCAGTGAGCGGCTCAAATTTTGGAGGTAATTGTTGAATGAAAGTTTCTCACTGCACAAAAGAAATCATCCGCTCGCATGTCACCAGCTTCGACCAGGGCATCCAACTGCTTTTTAATGTTAGAGGGTATGAATGATTCCTCCAGCCTGGCCTGCGAGACTTTTCTCAGATCATAAATGTTTAAAGCTATGGCCGTGCACAACAGAATGATAAGCAAAAAGTCCTTCACTTGACCTGCATGCGCACCTTGTCAGATTCAGAAATAAATTGCTAACACATGGTGTGGCACACTTACTTTTAGCAGCATCCACATGCTTTTTTGTATGAACATGCTGCGCGATGTCGGTGCGGCCTCTATGGGCGATGGAAAGCGAGCTTCAGAAATCTCACACCTCACTTTACAAGGCTCTGTCTTTGACTTCTTTTTTATAAATTTAAACTCTTTTTGAAGATCCTCATTAAATGTACAAGCACACTTTCTTGACATTTTTCCAGCAGCAATTTCATCTGTGTGCTCTTTCAAACTGACTCTTTAATCAGTTCACTAACTGGACGTCTATTGATTGGGGATTGGATAGTTTAATCCAGTCATGTACTTCAAATAACACTGTGTTATTTGATTGGTTTTACAAGCTGTATCCTTGGCTACCTTTGTTTAGAATACTCACGTGACTGAGAAAGCCGCATAGGCGATAGAGAAATTTTAGGAGAGCGGAAATACGGGACAAAACAAATTTTTTTCAGAATAAGTCAGGACTAGGGCTGCAACTAACGATTATTTTGATAATCGATTAATCTAACGATTATTATAAAGATTATTCGACTGTTCTGTGATTTATTGCAACAATCATTAGCCTTTAAGCAATTATTCAGCTTATGCCCCCGATTTAAAAGGTTGTATTAAACATGCTTACTAACAATAAAGAGGACAAAAGTATCCTTTAAAAATACCACTAAATGACATTCACTGAATTAAAGGGAAGTTTAATTCAGTAAAGAAATTCACTGCAAAATATCATATTGTTATCAAGTGTTTGTCTTGTTTTCCATTTAAAATTGTCTAAAAATCCTTAAAATAAGATGCATTTACTTGAGAAGCAAGAAATGAGATATTTATACTTGCTTTAAGAGAATGTGTCTTATTTTGTATATAAGTGTATTTTTTCCACTTGGTTATAGTGCAGTAAAGACAAAATATACGTATTCAAGATCTATTCTTTAAAAGCAATTCAAAATATCTTATATGCTGCTTCTCAGGTGAATTTAAAGGATTTTTAGATATTTTAAAATATTTGTATTTGTATTTTTAATATTATATTCAACTGTAACGTTGGTGTCTTGGAGTGGAAGAGGAAGAGAGGAGATGCAGGAGTAGATTCTTTCAATATTTAATTATAATCATAGGAGTAGAACAAATGCTGGAGTGGAACAAACAAAAATCTCAACAGTAGTAATCGCTGGAGTGGAACAAACTATAAATCTAAACATCAAAACGTAACACAACATAACACTTCAATAACTCAACACTTCAAGGACTGACAAAGGAGTGGGCAAAACTAGAGGATATTTATACAGAAGGAACTAATGAGGGAATGGAATACAGGTGAGGATAATAAGAAACAGATGGAAGTGATGAGGGCAGTGCACTATGGGAAATTAAGTCTGGGGGAAAACTTCAAAATAAGAGTCCTTGAAGAAAATGAGGGAGACAGACTATGACATCAACATTCTCAGATAACAAATTTTTTCTTCTGCAGTATAGCTGCTAAAGTAAATGTAAATTTTTTTTAAAGGAGTTTTAGATATTTATATTGGAAAATAAGCCAAAACAAAAACAAAATTGTAGTTTGTTGCAGTGTATAATGTGGCGAAGACTACCCTCTCTCACCTTTCTGTTCACTTCAATCTATCTTTAACTCACAAAAAACAAGCTCTCTTGTAATAATAAAGCTGCGTATTGCCAATTTTCTTCACAATAATTAATGCACAGTGACACATATATTATGATTCAATAAGTCGCAAGCCATCACGTTATAATCTAGCTGCATTAAGCATGCGTGGTCAAGGGATGAGTGTCCCTGCAACAGAGCGTACATCAGCCGGATGCAGTTTCAATGCCCAGAGGACAAACTCACAGTAGCCCCCAGCTGTCAGCAGAATTCTGCCCAAAAATGTGACACAAACTAGGGGCCTGTGTCAGAAACCACATCGACCAGGAGGCCATGAATCGGGCTTGATTTTCTTAGAGCCTGGGCGATACGAAAGAACGAAGTTGAAATGGGTGAAAAATAATGCCAAGCGAGCCCGTCTAAAGTTAAGTTGTTTAGCGCTACGAATGTACTCTAGGTTCTTATGATCAGTCCAGACCACGAAAGGTAACCCCGAACCCTCTAACTAATGACGCCACTCACCCAAAGCCAGCCGGACAGCCAGCAATTCTCTATTACAGACGTCGTAGTTCCGTTCAACTGGTGTTAAGCGGTGCAAAAAAAAAAAAGCACACAGATGCATCTTTCCGTCCAAGGATGAGCGCTGCAACAGGACAGCTCCAACACCAACCTCTGACACATCCACCTCCACTACAAACTGACATGCAGGTTCAGGAGTTATCAAAATTGCCGCAGTAAAACCACTTCTTTAATTTAGAAAACACAGCCTCAGCCCGCGGGGAGCAACAAAAGTCAGTGCGGGTGGAGGTGAGATCCGTCAGAGGCACAGCGAGTAGGCTGTAATTATGAATATACCTACGATAGAAATTAGTGAACCCCAGAAACCTCTGCAAAGCCTTACGAGAATCTGGGGTTGGCCAATCGGAGATGGCTTTGATGGCTTTGACCCTGGCAGGGTCCATGTGCACTCCCTTGGACAAAACAATGAACCCCAGGAATGGAACCGACTGTGCATGAACAGCGCACCTCTCTGCCTTGATGAACAGCCGATTCTCTAGCAGTCACTGAAGCACCTGCCTGACGTGCTGAACATGGTCCTGGATATTCTAGAAGAAGATCAGAATATCATCTAAACAGACAAAAACAAAACGGTTAACCTTGCCTCTAAGCATGTCATTCACGAGCCCCTGGAAGACGGCTGGGGCGTAATCATCCGAAAGGCATAACCAAATATACGAAGTGCCCCCTATGGGTGTTAAAAGCCATCTTCCACTCATCCCCCTCCCTAATCCGGACAAGGTGATTAGTGTTGCGTAAATCCAACTTCGAAAAGACGGACGCTCCCTGCAAGATTTCGAAGGCTGAGGACATCAATGGCAAAGGATAACGATTCTTCACCTTGATGTCATTCAGTCCCCGATAATCTATGTGTGACTAGTTGATCCGTACTGCAGACGGGCTGGGAGAAGCGTGCGTAATCTGGGGGTTTTGTCAAGGGCTGTTGCGCTTGCCAGAAACCCCCTGCCTACTGTCTTTTACTGGACAGGAAACGGAGAAATGACCAAGAGGGGCACAATGAAAACAGGGTCCTTGAATGAAGCATCGCTGCTTCTCCTAATGAGAAATCTGAGCGCTACTGACCTGCATGGGCTCTGCCTCGGACTGTGATTCCGGTGACCTGGCTGAAACTGTGGACTAGGTATGGTGGTCAGCCACCCCGGCGGCGGTGGCAACTTAGGGTCAGACGTTGATCCACTTGGATGGCCAGATCCACTAAGTCGTCGAAGCGGGAAGGCAGGTCCATGGGATAGATTTTGTCCTGGATGTCATCGGAAAGCCCATGCAGGAACCTGTCCCACTTGGCGTGATCATTCCACTCACAAGATGCAGCAAGGGTGCGGAACTCGATGGCATAGTCCGCGACCCACCAATATTTCTGAGACGGTCCGGATAAAACCCTCGCTGCCTTACGACTTTGAGCTGAGTGATTGAACACCCGGCAGAGCTCCGTGGTGATGCTTGAAATGAAGAGCAACAGGGATGTCTGTTGTCCCACATGGCTGTTCCCCATTCACTGGCCCTTCCGGTGAGGAGCGTGAAAACGCGTGCCACCTTCATTGTCACCAACGGGAAAGCAGAGGGCAGCAACATGAAGAACAAGGAACACTGCGAAAGGAAAGTGCTGTGGAAACACTGATCACACATGCCGACAGCACTAGAGACACATGAGGGTGAGAAATAACAAAGCAAACAGAACAGTAGGGCTGAAACGATTAGTCGACGTTATCGACAACGTCGACAATAAAAAAATTGTCGACAAAAATTTTCGTTGTCGAATAGACGTTTGATCTTAATGTAACGTAAGATCATATGAAACTCTAATGATTGCACACAAGAGCAGCACTGCAGCTCGCGCCTGACTGATGAGAGGAAGAAAAAACATCTCACAGTCCAGACGCACTGTAAACTTTCCAAACAGCTTCAGGTGATGTACATCGCAAAGTATGAGGGAATTATAATGCAAAAATACAAAATAAGTAAATACAGAAGCACTATTGTTGTGGAATAAGCAGAGCCGGAGCTGCCACTCCGCTTAAGCAAAACTTGCGTGTCGAACATCTTTAAAGGAAACACCCCGACATTGCATCTTTAATGCAGTTCTATTTAATGCGTTATAGCTTTATTAAAGTTAAAATAATAAGGAAACTGGCATTTCTCTGTGCGGTCAGCGCCTCTTCTATGAGTTGCGCGAAGTGTCCCGATCTAAAGGGGAGAGATTAAAACTGCACCCGGCTGAGGTACACTCTGTTGCGGGGACACTCGTCCCTCGAGTGCGCGCACTTAATGCAGCTAGATTATAACGTGATGGCAATTTATTGAATCATAATATATGTGTCACTGTGCATTTCTTATCATGAAGAAAACTGGCAAAACGCAGTTTTATTAATAAGAGTGAGTTTGTTTTTTTGTGAGTTAAAGATGGATTGAAGTGAATAAAAAGGTGAGAGAGGTAGTCTTCGCCTCATTAAACACTGCAAAAAAATACATTTTTTATTTGTTTTTGTTTTGGCTTGTTTTCCAATATAAATATCTAAAACTCCTTTAAAACAACGTACATTTACTTTAGCAGCTATACTGCGGAATTTTTTTTATTTTTTTTTTATCTGAGAATGTTGAATATAATATTAAAGATACAAATATTTTAAAATATCTAAAAATCCTTTAAAAAAAGATGCATTCACCTGAGAAGCAGCATATAAGATGTTTAGACTTGCTTTTAGAAAATAGATCTTGAATATAAGTGTAATGTTTGTCTTTACTGCACTCGCAGAAGTATAACCAAGTGAAAAAATACACTTATATACAAAATACACCTATATTTAAGATACATTCTCTTAAAGCAAGTCTAAATATCTTATATGTTGTTACTTCTCAAGTAAATGTGTCTTGTTTTAAGGATTTTTAGACAATTTTAAATGGAAAAAAGACAAAAACACTTGATAAAAGGATTTTTTTTGTAGTGAAATTTTTACTGAAATAAACATAATAAGTATTTTCCCCTTTAATTCATTGGATGTCATTTAGAGGTATTTTTAAAAGATGATTTTGTCCTCTTTATTGTTAGCAAGCACGTTTAATACAACCTTTTAATTCGGGGCACAAGCTGAATAGTCGGTTTAGAGCTAATGATTAATCGTTGCAATAATCGCCCGAATAGTCGAATAATCATTCTAATAATTGTTAAATTAGTCCATTATCAAAATAATCGTTAGTTGCAGCCCTACAGAACAGATCAGACGAACTTACGTGAACCGTGACACAAATGATTGCGATTATGATGAATAATTGTCTGTTTTAGGGCTATGACAATTTATTGTCTCATTAAGGGCTTTCACGATTAATTGTCATATAAATTGTCATTTTTTAAGGTGTGCTTTATTTCTGCATGTGTGCTTCATATACCTTAAGTCATTTTTACATATTTAACTTCAAATATATTAGTCAAATAATAAAATAGGGATAAGCTATGATTTCCTTTTAAGGCTTTAAAAACTTATGAATTACATGAAAAATAATGTTTTAAATATAATATTTCTCTCTTTTTGTTCAACTTTAGTTTTGGTCAAGTTTACAGTTACACTTGTTTTTTGAACTGATATATTTTATAATTGTTTTAATAAAATATATATATAATTTATATTATATTTTTTATTATATTATGCAATAGTAAAAATATTTCTTTTCTAATTTCTTCACTTTCACGCGTTATTTTAATGCTCTGATTAAACCCATGAGCCCTTATTTCTCATTAAGTGAAACCTTTGAGATTTTGTTTCATTATTTTATCACTCCACAGAAACAGAGTAAGCATGTGTCTCCTCTTTATCAGTGCATTTCATTAACACAGCATGTATGAACCAGGAACATTTGCCATTACTTTACTTTTTAAAGTGAAACCGGAGCGCTCTGCGTTCACTATCAAAGTTTATACTTGCTTGTTTATATTTTCGTGGGAGTTTGGCGTGAGCCTCTGCTAACAGATTGCACATCAGAGTGCTTCACACACTCTTCAGAACAGGAGCTGGTTGACCTCCGCAGTGCGGCTCAGTGACACTCGAACTCGGTGTTCAACTGAATGACACACAAATACGTTGTTCATGGTTTATACAGTATATTTGCTTAAAATTCCCTTATTTGGGTATTAAAACGTGATTGGAATTTGAATGCCCAATAATCACGGTTGTCTCAATCAGACGATCAGACAGTTATTTAGTAATCGTGACAGGCCTAGGGTGGCTTTTATGCCCTGCATCCAAAATCATATACTGTTGGGAGTATGTACTGCATTAAATGAAGGATGCACTTTTTGGCCGGTAAAAAATTATGATTTAGGTATGCAAGTGAATAGTATGAATTCCAGATACGGAATATTTTATACGGGAACATTTTCCTGTGACCCGAATATATGCCATAGTAACATCAAAAGCAAAAAATTTACAGTCACTTACAGCTGAAAGAGTCGCCTGACTCGCAGCTCTCCGTTATTTTTTAAATTCAACTTTTTTTAATATGATGTCTCTCCTGCTACCTTGGCATTATGGGATAATAAATAATAAACTGGCAGTGGATGCACACTTCAGAATATCGCCAGAAATAGTAGGTTATACCTGTATTTCTTGCTTACTCTTTTATGAATACTGAGGATTCGGACACCCCACTTTATTGGTATACTGTTTTTGGCATACTATATAATAGGGAAGTATGCATATTCAGACACAGCATCAGTTTCTGTCTTTCTCCCCAGATTGCCTGTCTCACATGCAGCTAATCAATTGCAACATTTGATTGGTCCAAATCCTCTGTATCCAACTTATTGGTATAAAGTTTCACCTGTGTGTAAACAACGTAGTTCACGTCCCATACTTTAAAGACCCCCTCCAGCGAAAATCATGTTTTTAACCATGTTTACATGTCCATATGGTGTTTTTTAAATGCTAGAAGTCATACCATATGTGAAATCAGCAGTTAATGCCATGGATTAGCATTTTTGCCTTGGAACTGCAGTGTACCAAAGACAGCCTCAAAAACACTTATTCAGACAGCCAGGGTTTCATACTTCACAAACCTAAGGAACCAATCCCGTCAACTTGCGGGGCATTATCATATGCTATGGCAAAGCAAGGGGTATCGGGAGAAGCCAGGTGTAGCTACGTATGTATTACCAAAGGATCTGAAAATCTGGGATAAATGGGTGCAGTTTATTTGGAAAAAACGTAATGTCCCAGCAAAACTTCCAGTAGTTGGGTTTGCAGTAGTCATTTTCCAGATAACTGTTTTGAAAATTTTACCCAAAAACAGATGGGTTTTGCCACTAAACTTATATTGAGGCCTAACGCTGGTCCATCAATTTATCCTGGGGACACAGCGAGTACGAGCCAACATGTTGGTCAACCGGTAAGTTTCTTTTTCTTGTGTTTTATCCGTTGACTGTGTCCAACAAATCTGCAGTGTGCTAGATAAAGTTAGCCAACGTTAGCATGTCAGGTTACATGATGATTCATGTCAAATGTTGACAGGAAATTTTATATGGCTTGGGTATGTTGACGAAGAAAGTTATGGCAAACGTTACTCAAAACATATACATATTGTATATTACGGTGTTAGTTGTGATGAACTATATGCCTTTCTCCAGAGACTTCCTATGGCGTTCAAAGCGTTTCTTCCTAACGGCACATCTGGATGTTTATCTTTACAAGGTGGCGAACGGGAACAAGGTTTGTCTAATATTAGCAACACATTAGCTCTTTGATAACGTAGTCAAGCTGAAGGATCATGTTATCTTTTACCGTAACATTTCTAACGTTGTAGAGAGCGATACATAAAATACATTACCATTATGATACATCGACTTATAGGCGACCCTGAACAATTCGCTCTTTTTCTTCTTCTTCAGAATCAGTTTCCCGTTCGAACATATATGGCTGAGTTACTTCAATATTACCACTTGCCATTGTGTAGCATTTAGTACTTTTACAGTGATCAGAGTTGAAGGTGACCAGGTAGCCCAAGCTGCAGGCGAGCAGTGCAGGGGTGAGTGGAGATGGAGGCGGGGACTAATTTGCATATTCATAGATCTGCACATACTAAATGAGGCAAAGGTATAGAGTTATATCTAAGCCATTTTAAGGCATGAAGGGATTATTTTCATGGAAAAAACCTTTTAAATATGTAATTTTGATTAAAGATTTTAGGGGTTAATCCAGTGGCTGGAGAGGGACTTTAAGCAGGTTGACATGCCAAGTTGGTGTTTGTCGTGTAGCCAACAACCAGCCTGTGACATGCTGTTTATTACCACAAAAAATACTTTTGACTCATACCACATTTTGTTAAACAGAAGACATTCCTATAATAATTATGTTGTTTAGATTTTCTTTTCATCTTTCAATTACAGTACTCTTACAAATACAAAAATGTGGCCAGACATTTTTCAGGGATGTTTCATTACATGTCTTAGCTCTAATCAATTATTTCTCAACACATTCTTGTAAGCACTGCTGTTCTGCTGTATGAACCTGCACTTTAAGTGTACAGTGAGACTATAACTTATGAACCCTTGGCCCTACATCTGCCGTTCCAACAGTGAATGGTATGAAATAATCAGACCAGCTCAACAGGTTTTGTTAAGATGGACTTTGAATAAATCAGCTCTAGTCTCCTCCCTTTGTTCTGTCTTTTTTTATTTTCTTTCTTCAACCCTAATGTACAAGACATGGTATGGTATGAATAGATCAGATTCTTGTGTAATGTGGATCTGTGGTGTTTTGAGTATTTGATTTAACTTATATATATATATATATATAAATATTATGAAACATAGCTTCCAATCGTCGTGTGCTTAGGGGTATTATCTAGTGGTGACATCACTGTCATGGTAGTTTAAAGAAGCCCATGAGTCTGTTTCTCGTGGAGCACGAGAAGACAATGATATGTAAATTATTACACCTTCCACATGAGTCAAATGGTAAAGTATTCAACAGCATTTTTGTTTTGAAATCTACAGAATACTTTCTGTTCCACTATATGTGTGTTGTGTGTGTGTGTGTGTGTGTGTGTGTGTGTGTGTACATTTGACTGCAGTGTGGCATGTCAGCCAGTAGATGGTGTGATGATGTAATCACATTCTCACGATCCTCTAATGCACAGATCAGAGAATACGCATGGGATCACATGATCTGTGAGTGACAGGCCGGTGTCCAGTCCTCCACTTCTTTCCCCATGCATGTTACGCAATCTGAAGCCTCTGCTGAGAAATGAGGCACTGCAGCAGCTGCAGACACATTCTGATGCTGCTGATGTTTTAAGCAGAATCATTAAAACAACTGATTCAAAATTCCTTTCACTGTTATTTAGTGGTTTTAGTGTGCTGTCATATTCAGATATCAAAGGTTTCTGCAGCATTAAGGCTGTTGTGTGAGAGCATTGTATGATTGAATGTTGTGTTCTATGTAGAGACCAAGCATAAGGGCATCATGACCTGAGTCACAGCTACTGCAAAGAACAAAGAGCAGAAAGATGACTATTCACTGCACAAAATCTAAGCTTAATTTTCTCCAATGTTCAGCGCCAGAATTTTGTTTGTTTTCAGTTTGAGCCAGTCCAAACCTCCAAGGCAAGGCAAGACAAGTTTTTTTTTTTATAAAGGCTCTCAGTTGCTTTTCGTTAAGCATAGATGAATGATGATCAGTGTCAGAAATGAGCTTGCTTATCCACACTTTTCTTGACCAACTACTGGGCAGCACCTTGATGATTCTGATTGCTGCTTGACTTTTTCTAGTTCTGGTCTCCATAAGCATTGTAAAAATGAAACAAATGAACCAGAAGGAGAACAACAACCATTTTAAGTGTTAGTTGGAGTAAAAATTTGTTCAGGCTCAACTTGTGCAATTGTTGGCTGTCATAACAACTTGAAATAGTACAGGAGAAATCAATCTTGGGCCATTGCTTCACGTCATTACCTGCCCGAGAGAGGCACTGTCAAAAGTCAGTCATCGCAGTTCTTTAAAATTTTGTAAAGGAGCCATAGATTTTTTTTTTTTTTTTTTACAAATTTAAAATGCTATACATCGCATTATCCATTAAAACATACAACAATGCCAGTGAAAACACTGGAGACTGGAAAACGAAGACAAGATTCCATTACGAATCGTGGAACAGGAAAAAGAGAGCGCAACAGTGTACTTTCGGAAAGAAAATCCTATTAATTTTCTCCAACTTATAAACCTTTAAAGACAGAACTACCATGAGCTCCAAGGTTTTAAATCAATGGCATATGCTTCTGTTGAAGCCATCAGTTCGCAATATTCAATCTTATTTCATTTCATCTTCATTTTTAGATAATCGTGTTTAATAGCAGAATTCCTGGTGAAGAACTACACAACCACCTGCTTTCATGATGCACTGTGAATGACACAGTATCACTACACTAGTGCTAATTTTTTTATAAGGTTCAAAGGTTGAACTGAATTTCTAAATTTCAAGTAATCGATTACTCATTTTTTGATGTGTTGGAGTACTCGACAACAAAATTAATCGAAATGCCCATCCCTAATATTTGTAAGTATTTTTATACAGTGTATATATATATATATATATATATATATACACACATACATACACACACACACACTATATTGCCAAAAGTATTCGCCCACCAATCCAAAAAAATTAATTCAGGTGTTCCAATCACTTCCATGGCCACAGGTGTATAAAATGAAGCACCTAGGCATGCAGACTGCTTCTACAAACATTTGTGAAAGAATGGGCCGCTCTCAGGAGCTCAGTGAATTCCAGTGTGGTACTGTGATAGGATGCCACCTGTGCAACAAGTCCAGTCGTGAAATTTCCTCGCTACTAATATTCCACAGTCAACTGTCAGTGGTATTATAACAAAGTGGAAGCGATTGGGAATGACAGCAACTCAGCCACGAAGTGGTAGACCACGTAAAATGACAGAGCGGGGTCAGCGGATGCTGAGGCGCATAGTGCGCCAACTTTCTGCAGAGTCAATCGCTACAGACCTCCAAAGTTCATGTGGCCTTCAGATTAGCTCAAGAACAGTGCGTAGAGAGCTTCATGGAATGGGTTTCCATGGCCGAGCAGCTGCATCCAAGCCATACATCACCAAGTGCAATGCAAAGCGTCGGATGCAGTGGTGTAAAGCACGCCGCCACTGGACTCTAGAGCAGTGGAGACGCGTTCTCTGGAGTGACGAATCACGCTTCTCCATCTGGCAATCTGGGTTTGGCGGTTGCCAGGAGAACGGTACTTGTCTGACTGCATTGTGCCAACTGTGAAGTTTGGTGGAGGGAGGATTATGGTGTGGGGTTGTTTTTCAGGAGCTGGGCTTGGCCCCTTAGTTCCAGTGAAAGGAACTCTGAATGCTTCAGCATGCCAAGAGATTTTGGACAATTCCATGCTCCCAGCTTTGTGGGAACAGTTTGGGGATGGCCCCTTCCTGTTCCAACATGACTGCGCACCAGTGCACAAAGCAAGGTCCATAAAGACATGGATGAGCGAGTTTGGTGTGGAAGAACTTGACTGGCCTGCACAGAGTCCTGACCTCAACCCGATAGAGCACCTTTGGGATGAATTGGAGCGAAGACTGCGAGCCAGGCCTTCTCGTCCAAAATCAGTGTCTGACCTCACAAATGCGCTTCTGGAAGAATGGTCAAAAATTCCCATAAACACACTCCTAAACCTTGTGGAAAGCCTTCCCAGAAGAGTTGAAGCTGTTATAGCTGCAAAGGGTGGGCCGACATCATATTAAACCCTATGGATTAAGAATGGGATGTCACTTAAGTTCATATGCGTCTAAAGGCAGATGAGCGAATACTTTTGGCAATATAGTGTATATATAAATAAACTACATATATCCATAGTTTTTAATTCTATTATGGGTCATTCGCAGTGCTTCATATATGGTACGGAAGTTTATTCTCTCATTAAAGACACAGTCTTGTACCTTTGACTTTCTCATTTTTAAGTTCATATTTGCTTTAAATCAAAGCTTGTAATCTTGTGATTCACCTCAGAGCTGGATGGTTTGATTCATCCCTTAGAATGCCTTTATAATTTTATGAAACCTCCAGAGGAGAAAAAAAAAAAAAAAAAAAAAAAAAAAAAAAAAAAAAAAAATTTAAAAAAAGCAAAACCACTTCTGGAACAAAGACAGTCAAAAAGGTGGGTGGGCACTGTTGCACTCAATTAAGGGGTCATATATGCCATAAACACATAAACCAAACAAGGACAGGTGAGTGGACTAAATTAAACTGTCAAATAACTAAGAGTTAAGAAATCTTACTAACTCCCATAGAAAAAGCAAACGCAGAAAATGAATCTTCCGGGTCAACTTCCTTACCTACGCTAGCTATTTTAATCTGTTTTAACTAAACCAAAGACAAACTCACCATCCCTTTAAAATGAAAAGGAAAAAAAATCAAAAACAACATCAAACAAACACAGGAGCAGGTTTCCAGGGGCAGCAGCTGCCATGCAGTGAAGCCAGCACCTTTTAAATAGGCAAGACTTCAGGTGTAGCTGGTTAGAGTCTCTGCCCCCATCTAATTGGCAGCCTCACAAAGGAAATACAAAAGCAAGAGCAGGGGCTCATAACAGTCAGTTACTTCAATTCAATCAATTAATTGACTAGATATTATGAAATATATCAAATGTTAGATACTAGTGACTCCTTTTCCTCATTTTCCCTTTGTTAGCATCATCTGAGTGTGACAAACGGGATGATTGAGGTAATATTGTTCTGTGCTGACCTGGCCGGCAAGCACTGCAGTAAACAAACAATTCCCTCCCTTATTCCTCCTTAATGTCCTTATGTGGGAGACCAGACAACACAAACAGCAGCTCTCTCTCTCTCTCTCTGTCATTCTCACTATGAGAGCCAATCCTCTTAATGCAGTGCAAGGGGGAGAGAGGCTGATGAGAGCGATAGAGAGAGTTTGAGGGAGGGAGGGGCAGAATAGTGAAGGCAGAAAGAGAGCGCTGTAGAGGGAGAGAGTAGTTGGTGTTGAGAGCTGACACAGGACACGTAGGGAAAGAGAGTGCTGCAGCATTATGATGCTGTAAAGTGGCCTCTCTCTCTCTCTAGTTGCATCTCTCTGCCTGGACTCTCTCATCGCTCCATCTCTGTGTCGCTACGTGACGGAGCCTGCTATAAAGCCATGGCCAGCCAACAGGACTCAGGCTTTTTTGAGATCAGCATCAAGTCTTTGCTGAAATCCTGGGGCAGCAGTGAGTACAAACTCAACACACACACACATGCAATGTTCTACATCCATGTGAACTGCAGCTGCATATGTGTGTGCTGACTCCACAGTAGGACACTGTGATTCAGAGTTGTTTCATGCCAGAGATGTTTTTGCTGTCATATACTTTCTCCCTAATTTCTCCCCCCAAGAGAATCAATCCATCCTTCTCACTTTGGAAAGTTAATGTCCTGATGTAATTTCTGTTTTAAATGGGTTTGCTGACTATACTCATCCGATACACGTTCATAAAGGCTCACATGCACTTACTGGGATGTTACAGGTAAATGGATGTTTTCTGATGTGCGTGCTTACATCCGGTTTATTAGTGTTTAGAGGTTGCGTTATGTAATGACTGCAGACTGAAGAGGCTCGGGACATTACTGGCAGGATTTGTGCTATTGTTTTTCATCACGTGCAGTGTGGAGCAGTGACTGAGCACGTCAATACTTCACAGTGTGCAAACGTTTGACAATCACTGTGTGTGTGTGTGTGTGTGTGTGTGTGTGTGTGTGTGTGTGTGTGTGTGTGAGTGTAAATGTGCACCATTTAGAAGGTTATTCTCTATCTCGGAAGATATGAAGATAATGATAGTGACAGTGAAATAATATATCTCAGATGATGTAAGAAAGCATCAGATCATTAATCTCTTACATTGGCTGATTGTGTTTGTATAAGTGTTATTGTTTATATGGGGTTGTACGTATAAGGGGAGAATGTTATGTACCTGAGTAATTTCATGTTTACACAATTTTTGTTTAGACTATAGTGCAGGTTAAAATGGTTGGAAAAGTAGGGCTGCAGCTAATAACTATTTTAAAAATCAATTTATTTGTCTTTTTTTTTTTCTTTCTTCAATTGGTCAGATAAAATAAGCACATTTTCTTTCCAGAATTTTATTGAAAACCTTATTCCACATCTGGCCCAATGTTCTTTTTTTTTAAGCAATGTGCACAAAAATAAAAGTTATAATAAAAGAGGACACAACTAGTCAATATTGAAGTTTGTTGTCATCTATTTTCATAATCAGTTTTTATTTGAATTTTGTATTTGAAATTATTTGACTCTTATTTGAATTTGAATGTCAGTTCTATTTATGAAGTAAATAGAATTTGATATGATTCCTTTGAATCCTGAATTTTTTTTTGTTTATTTTGGTGTGAAATTAGTTGTGTTACTGGGGAGGGAAATATTACATCAGTCAGTTTAAGCTGTATAAACCAGGTCTTAGCACAGTCCCACTAATGACCTCTACACACAACCCTACATGTTAAGTCACTGCTCTGCAATGTGTGTATGTGTGTTAGAGAGAGAGAGATTGCTAAACTGCATTGTCAGCAGAGGTAGAGCTGTCATTTAAGGGTAATAAAGATGTGTTTTTCTTGTACAGGGGAGCTGTGCTGCTGTCCAGTGGCCATTTATTTGTTCCTTATTGTTTTAAATGTGCTGCCGGATCCCTGTAAACTAGAACAGGTGGCCTGATAACAGTCTGCTATCTCACTCTAGTAAATCCACTCAAAGCTCATTCCAGCCCCTGATCTCTCTTTATGCTTGCTCTCTTTCTCTTTTAACATTCACTTTCCTTCTCTCTATCGATTTTGTTTGATTTCCAGATGCCTTGCCTTGACTCTTGTTCCCTGTTGATCCAAACCTTCTTTAAAATAGCTCGATCTGTTCTCTTTTTGTGTCACTGTACAAAAAGTACCCATATTTGGCTTCATTTTATACCTTAATACTGCTCAATAAAGTGCAGTTTGCTGTCTCCATTTCAGCTTGCACATAAACATGCTCATTATCGAGAGTCCTTGGTGCACTTGCCATTACTGCATCATATACCTTCTGCTGGCAGTCGCTGGGACCGGATCCGGTAGTCATTATACACAAGATAATGTGTCTGGACTTGCCTGGCACTGATTCGTAATGATTGTGTGTATGTGTGTGCAGGTGCTTGTGAATACATATGGGTTAGTCATACTGATGATTACATCACTGTCTGTATGTGGGGTGATCAGGGTGGAGTGGCCATAGGGAGAACCGGGACTTTTCCCGGTGGGTTGGCCGTGAAACGGGGCCAAACGGGCGGCGATAAACTGGAAAGGGCCACCGTGTTATGCCGAACAGGCCGCGACTGGCTGAAGAGGGCCGCAAAACGACGCTGTGATATGCAGAAGAGGGCCGCAATATGAAGAAAAAGGACAGCGACAACAATGCAGTGATAACTGTCTCAAACAGTACAATACTACATTGATGTCACATGACTTCACTATGTTGCATGTGAGTGGAATCCAGTGATCACCTTGGAATAAAATTGTTATTTTGCTTTTTCTTTGTTTTGTTTTTTTCTTCTTTTTTTACAGGTAATCTTGTTTTTTAATCTCATCGCATTCAATTAGGGCAGCAAACTGTACAATTTTATTTATTTTACCACATGAAACGATGGGTAAAATAATGAAACGTAACAAACATTCCTTCCTTTCCGTGTGAAATATTTTTTAACTGTGCGCCACCATTAGACAGAAAGACAGGAGGGATAGACATCGAGTAAAGAGAGGGTGATAGGAATCAGAAGACAGTCATAACACAGAACACAAAGTTTAACAGTGAAAGACAGTGAAGAAGAAATAAACTTGATTGACAGATCAGTCATTAAAAGCAATGACTGCATTGCTGTGTTTGCTGACTCATGGTTTGTGTGGTTTGCAGAGTCACGTTGGGGAGGCTGGAACAACTTCATTGACTATATGCTCATTTACACTAACCTAATAAGCAAGAGACTTCACCCACACATGCAATAATATAATGAACACAATCTGATCGGTGCTTTGCATATTCATTAACTTTTTTGTCTCCTGGGCATATTAATCCAACAGGAAAATGTTGTACAACTATAGTTAGTAAAAGTAGTTGATTTGTGGGAGGAGGAGAAGTTGATATTCTGACCTGGATGTTGCTAATATGTAGTGATAAGTTGTTTATACTGTAAGGTTGTAAATGTTAACATTAGTTAATGCAATAGTTAACATGAACTAACATTTGTTTGTTACCCTTCCTCCTGCAACCCAGAAGTGTCCAATATTTTGATAGGCTGTTGTCTGGCTACAGTTTGTGTTTCAGCGTTGGTATCTGGACTGTCCGCATGGGGTTTTGAAACGTGGTCAGCAGCCAGATCGATCAGTTTTGTGCGTGAGAGTGTGTGTGCCTTAGAAGTTATTGAAATAACAGGTGTTAACAGGTGATAAGGTTGCAATTTCTGTGCTTTGAGATCATCGTCCAAATAAACCTCATGAAATATAGTTGTAGTTCATAAATTATGTAAATAGCATACATTAATCCCATATGTATGCTTATTTTTGTAGCATAATCGTGTGTGTGTGTGTGTGTGTGTGTGTGTGTGTGTGTGTGCACTTCCAGAAATACAAGAATGAATGTGTTAGAAGAGTGTGTGTGAATGCTGAGGTTAAATATAGCCCCATGTTGTTCCTCCCACCCTCTCTCTCTCTCTCTCTCTGGACTTTGCTAAAATTCCAGGCTGACCTTCTCCTCAGTTAGGGCTCACTCCTATCACAAGTCTATGAGGAGCTATACAGGAAGGCTGTGTTTCCTTAAACCTGCATTTCCCCTACTCCAAGAGCAAAGCCCTGGAATCCCAAGTCTCTTTGATAGGGCTGCCCAGTATGGATCAGGCCTACAAAGACAGGGCGGGAAGAAAGATGGGACGTATTGCTCTCCGGTGGTGGTAGAGGGCTAGTTTTGTGTTGGATTACTGGAACTGACGCGGCCGCACCATGGAGCTTTCTCCCGTGCGGTGGAGTCGGGCTAGCGTCATCAGCTTCATCAAGGGCCTTGGTAGGTGCCACTAAGCGAAAGCTCTGCGAGTGCGTGGATGTTGTTCTTGTTCTCAACACTTGCTTTAAGGAGGTTGCATTCCACAGATTACTGACAGTATGGTCAAGGCAAAATATTTCACAATTGCTTTCCAGTATCTCCCCTACTTTCACTGCTCGTTCTGTTTGCACAGCTCAAACTCGACAGCAACTTTGGAGCTGTCAGCTGATGGATGCTGTTTTTCCACAAATAACGTTGTTGTTAATGTTATCTGCAGATGACTGTCAAGCCGACCATGTGTAGTGGTTTAAAATGAAACATGAATAAATTTGCTACTGACGTCTGTTTCAGTGTCGTATGATGGTAGGCTACTGACGCCTGCTGCGTAACTGGTTTTCCATCCAGGTGGTTTGTATCTCATGTCATTAGCACACTGAAGTATTTGTCACTTCAATTTTTCTACCTTTGACCTGAGCTGTGAGAGCCTGCTGTCGGGGTCATGAACTCCCATTAACCAGGTGTGAAATTTAAACTTAAAAGTAACAAGGGCTGCCACAAATTTTGTTGAATTTTTAATTGTGAAATATCAGCCTGCCGTTTTCTTGTGGTTTTTTGAGGAGAGTTGTTGTATGACTTTTCTAAGCAATTGGACTTACAGTTTTTGCCTGGTGGACAATAAAAGTGGTGAAAAATAGACTTACACTAGTCATATCTAGGGACCAGAATATCAGAGACTTGGGGGATTTTTTGACTTGAGATAGGAAGCGAAAACACTTGCAAACACACATGGCACCCTAGTATCAGGGCAACCAGTTTTGCATGGGAAGGAACCACTCTGTAAATGTAAATCATGATTTAAGCAGAAAAAATTGTAATAGTAATTATTGGGGTAATTATCTGCTTTTGATGTGGTTTGTTTGCTGTTACTGAATGAGGGACATGGCAGCAATGTTGCAAATGGACATACAAGTTGGTTGAACCACATACCAGTGGTTCTAAAACTGTGGTACGCGGAGTGCCCTCCGGTGGTACGCAGCACGACCCAGGATATTTACATCAAAAAAATAAAACAAATTTTATTCAAATGTTTTCCATGTTTTATTTCTAATGTATGATTACAATTGTAATATATCTTTAAGATAGCTCACCTAAGGCAGTGCAGGATGTGAATAGGTATGTGAATAGGTAAAGTTCTCATTGCACACGGCTGCGCTGATGTCTCTGTGCACACACCACAATATTATTCCCTTGCAGAAAAGAGAACAGCAAAAATGGATGCGATCGCGGCAAGATATCATTCCATTTATTTTACACATTCTCAGACTTCCTTAAAGTCTATGATCTTAAATGGTGCTTTTGACTCAAAGACACTGGGTTGTATTTAGCTGAATTTTGTTTTTGATTTCACTGGAAGATGAAGAAGCACTATGTGACGAACATTGCCGCTTTGTCATCTATGGCCGAGTCCGCCTATGACTAGAGGGAAAGAAAATACTTAGTTTGAAGTTTTAAAGTTAACGACTGGTAAGGGCATGATTCAGAGTAAAATGAACCTTAGATTGCTTACTGTAGCCGCTGTTTTCATAGATCACATGCACATTATCGCATATTTTTAAGGGTGATGCTAGCTGCATCATTTTAGGGGGGCTGAGATGGAAAAACAGGGTCTAGCAATGCCTAAGCTCCAAAGTTCTAAATATATATATAGTAGTTTGTTTGAACTGGACTGCAAAACTTCTAAATGTTAATATTGTATGTTTGATTTTAGAAACACACTCTTGCTGATTGTGTAAACTACAGGAATATTGATATTAATCAAATATGGCATTGTCTATGTTTCTTAGAATCCTTAAGACCTCGCTAAAAATTTATATCTGCCGAATGCTGAAAAAATATTTGAGTGAACATTGGTGGTGACTAGGTGGTACTTGAATGTTCTGATTTGATCGAAGGTGGTACTTGGCCTAAAAAGTTTGAGAAGCACTGGCCTAGACTGTAAATTCTTAATAAAACTACAGCTTAATACTCATTTTAAGCTATTTGCCACAATTTATATGCTGCATCTCTCTTTAAACTGCTTATACTGCCGGTATCACATCAGTTGGCTGAAGATTGTTTTTCCATGCAGTTTGTAGCTTGTGACTTTGCGGTGATCTATTCTAAGAGGAGCACATGCCAGAAGCCCCTGCAGCCACATGACGTGGGCTCCCCCAGCCCTGGCTAGCCGGCTGACCCCTCCTCCCCCTTTGGGAGCGATGACATGGTCATGCCAAAAATGAAAACCCCAGCTGCTCCAGCCCTCCCTGAATGTATCATGGAGCTTTCCGAGGCATGGACTCGGGCCTCAATGATGACATTTCACATTGACTTGGGGTGGGACGATATGGTTCTCACGATTCGCTTTGATGTGCGATTATAAGGTTCACTATTTGTTATAATCTCGATTAGATATAGCAACACTAAAATGACAAAAGTTTACAGAAAATTTTATTTTAGAATAATGTTTGAACAAAATCTACATTATAATTTCTCATTGAAAATGAAGTTCTCAAACACAAAGAGATTTTATATGATTTTATATATACAGTATATATACATACATATAAGATCTTTTCATATACCTTTCTTCAGAACATGTCCTGGAAAATATATTATTGCAATCAGTAATATCAAAACTCCTATAACATGCAAGAGACAGCTGTACTTGTTTCTATCCCTGCCTAACTCGGGGATGTATTTATTTGCGAGGGGAAAAAAAATATGCATATATAGTATGTCAAAGAGTATATTTAATTTTTTTAATAGTCTGTCATCATTATTGTAAGAACATTTTAGCTTTTTTTTAAATGTAAACATTCTGCATTCTATCAATTAATATTATGTAATACAATTGCATATATAATAATGATACGAGTTGTCACAGTTTGAAATTATGTGTAGGCCTACAATTTACTAGTATTTACAGTTTACATTTGTTTGTATAAAAAGTGCTAAAATGGTACAGCAGTTCAACGAGCATCATAGAAATGTTTCAGTCCAGTGCACATTAATGAGAGAGGAGTCATATGGTTTCTTTACCACATCCATGTTGTATGATTATATTAATGTTTCTTTTTACTTTTTGATCAACAACTGACTGTAAAGAACAAAGAATATTAAAAGACATTATTCGGGGGCCTGGGTAGCTCAGTGAGTAAAGACGCTGACTACCACCCCTGGAGTCACTAGTTCGAATCCAGAGCGTGCTGAGTGACTCCAGCCAGGTCTAAGCAACCAAATTGGCCCGGTTGCTAGGGAGGGTAGAGTCACATGGGATAACCTCCTCGTGGTCACTATAATGTGGTTCTCGGTGGGGCGTGTGGTGAGTTGTGCGTGGATACGGCGGAGAATAGCGTGAAGCCTCCACATGCGCTATGTCTCCATGGTAATGTGCTCAACAAGCCACGTGATAAGATGCACATATTGACGGTCTCAGACGCGGAGGCAACTGAGATTCATCCTCCACCACCTGAATTGAAGCAAGTCACTGCGCCACCACGAGGACTTAGAGCACATTGGGAATTGGGCATTCCAAATTGGGGAGAAAAGGGGAGAAATTAAAAAAAAAAAGAAGACATTATTCAATGAAAATGGAGTGCGTGGAATTCATCTTTGATGCTCCATTTTAATTTCAAGTACATTTAAGCACTTTTTAACAAAACAAGGTGATTTTCCAGGTATTTCAGTACTCCCTTTTCTAAAAGCTAAATTCAAGCACTTAATAAGCTCTTCAAGGACCTTGTGTGAACTGTGTAAATAGTGTCGAAAAAAAGTCACAGAGGGATATTGATATTTGATGGGTCATTTCATTTATAATCTCCTAAATGACCAAAAACAATGTTGCAAATTTCAAAATTTTGAATCTTTCCTCAATGTGTTTTAAAAAAATTCTATATATTGTACCATTCCATTGACATATCATTCTTTGTTATTTATGATATTACTACAGATGATTTTAAAGTAACAACCGGACAGTATCTGTCTGATGCAAAACATGTACCTTGGTCCTGTTTTAATGTCTACCTCTCAAGGTTCAAAGTCCTTAAAGACAGTTCCCCCTCAATCACTTCATTTGATTTACCAGACCCATTTGCATTTTTGTTCAAGAAAAGCAATTGATTAGCACAGCATATATATATATATTTTTTTTATCATTATTTTTTCGACTTTTTTTCAGGAAATGACCCTAACTAGATTCAAACTTGGGTCACCTGCACAAAATAGCCCCTTTGCAAAATGTTAGCGCATGTTTACTGCCCACTAAACCATGTCTCCAAATATTTGCGCAACAACTGACTCGTGCTCAGCCATTAAAATTAGTAGCATCTACAGTTTCAGAATTGTCTGAAAACCATCCAAATATTTTGTGTTTTCCCAGCATCCCCCATAGGAAAGCGCCCACTCCCCCAAGTGAGCAGTGCTCCGGGTGAGAGGAAAGGTCCTGTTGCTACAATGCCCGTTACCGTGGACCCCGAGAGCAAACCGGGCGAGTATGTCCTCAAAAGCCTGTTCGCCAACTTCACCACCCTGTCCGAACGTAAGATGCGCATCATCATGGCAGAACCACTGGTAAGATACGTCCCCTTCAACAGAAAATATATAAGAGTTTGTGTTTTTTGTGGTATGTTGGCTAGAACATGTCTCAGGCAAGAATAAACGTAATATCTCCTGAGACCTAATTACAGTAGCTAAAGCATTTACATGCAGATCTTCTGAGATACAAAGCCAAACTCACATGCATGCAAGTAATTTCTAGTCACTATTAAAAACAGTCACAACAAGTCAGAGTTTGGTTTGAGGCCTTGTTTTTAACTGATTCTCTGGTATGTTGAGTAGTCTGGAAAAACAGGAAGAGTACAGTATGCTACCTAAATCAATTAGTCAGAGGAGAAGAGATATCTAACAGCCCTGGCACACAAATTATTAATGATTCAGTCGTGGCTTTTATATGTAATTGCTTCAGCTGGCAGGCATCAAGCATTAATTCAACAAAATATCTTCAAGCTCCCCTAATAGCCCTGAGATATTGTGTCTGTTTTTGCCGCAGTAGCTCCGGTTTCCTGGTCTCTCTGTATCAATGTAATGCCATTATGAAGGAGTGGAGATTTAAGTGGACAGGATGGAATGGGTTTCGTCAGCTCACAGTTCTAACAGGAAGCAGTCAAATCTCTCAGCTCACCCATTACGCTAATATTTTTGTGCTTAATCCCTGCACACCTAGACCATGATTTACACAAACTAATCGATTTTGTATTCATGGTTTTGCTAACAGTCATCATAGTTGTAGAAGCAAATATATGTAGGGATGCACAATGGCATTTTTTTAAAGGTGCCGTAAGCGATTTCAGCTGTACTGCTTGCATCTGTCAGACTACTTTCTAAAAGAGCGAGATGGATTACGGCAGTCAGAAGTGAGAAAGATGCCAAATTTACCATCAATCTCAATATCTATGAAACCTCACCGAAGCAGTGGTAGTTTTACACAAACTGCAGTGATAAAAATAGTGAATGTACTTTGTAAAATAAAAAAGGGTTTGCTAGATTTGCTAGACTCAGCTAAAGAACGTAAACAAAAGGCAGAAAACCGTCATCAAACTCATCAATTAGTGTCAGCTTCTGTCCATGTCTAAATTAATTGATCGGCTTGATAATATTAGATATGTTGTTTTCGTAACAGTCAAAATAGCTGTAAAGCTTTAGATAACGGCTAAGGGACACATAAAGTTCAACCATACAAGAAAGTCATGACCTTTAGATACAGGATACAAGCAAAACACAAGACACGCTTAACCTAGACATCTATGTCCAGCCTGTTTGTAGAATCCCAGCTCTTCTTTGTCCTTTCATCTGACCCTGTATACTATCGTCAGCCAGTGTGCGCATACGAGTGTATGTGCGTGTGTCTGTAAGTGTCTGTGTGTTACAGGGGTTAATCACTTGATTTGACCTTTTAAATCATGCATTACAAAAGAAAGATTGTTTTCCTGATGGGAATCTGCAGCTGTTAATATATGCCTCATAAGTTTTCTTTGATGTTCTGCAGGAAAAACCCCTCACCAAATCTCTACAAAGAGGAGAGGACCCACAATTTGATCAGGTATGTTCAGGTGACATTTCCATATCCTCCCTGACATTTAAAACTTGTATGTTGCTGATATGCTTCTTACCCTTTAAATCCAATTTTATCTCTCTTGATTTGATGAAATAATACAATGATAATGTGAAAGAATGGCAAAAAGAAGAAATAGTCTAGTTTACTCCCTTACAGTCCAATCTTTCTTGCTCATGTATATTTGCACATTCACTTTTGTCATCATCAGCCAGACTCTAAGATTAGCACTCCTATAGCTTGTGCTGTGCTGTCCCGAATTTAACCCACTGTACTTTATTTTTAAGCATTGTGAATGTGTGTGTGTATGCTATGAGGGACAGAGCTATGAACATCCCATGATGTGTGAAGAATACCAGGCCTCCTCTGCCCACACACCCCTCCCTCCCTCTGTTTGGTTTAGCCCAGTCTGAATGACCACATCCCTCCCTGGATCTCAATTCTAGCTGTTTTGTGATGACCCCAATTCCACCCATAACATAATTTCTCATGCATTTGTCAGTTACAGTCTAATACAATACATTGAGTCTCAGTACACTAATATTTCATTCTGAATGTAATCTCAGTTAAACCTCTGCATTCATTGCTTTAAAATCAGCACAACAATGCTGAGAAGTCAGTGAAAAGTTTGATATGCTTTCTTCCATTTTTTTTTCTACAGCTGATCAGCACTATGAGCTCTCTTGCAGAGTACTGTCTTCCCTCCATTCTGAGGACGCTGTTTGACTGGTATAAAAGACAGAATGGTTTGGAAGACGAGTCCCACGAGTACCGCCCACGCGCAAACACCAAGTCCAAAAAGTGAGTTCCCTTCACCTACCGCAGATTCACTTCCGCAGAGTCACATTTCAGAAAGCAACTCCTTTGGAAGTGGTTCAACACTGTCAGTTTTACTTTCTTTTGGAAAATCACAAGTGTCATAACTGGAATGCCGTAAGAAGCGTGTGAAATCCTTCAGCAAAAATAATGCTCCCATTAAATGTCTAGGGTGTCTATGTCTAACTCCCTCAACATTAAAAAAATAAATAAATAAATGCCACTGTGATTCTTGCTTAACTTTAAGTGATTGTTGTGTGTATTGTTGTTGTTTTTGGTCAGGAACCCATTTGCAGATAGTTTTGTCTTGTTTTGAGCATAAATCTATGAACCATAAAGCACAAAACTAAATTTAGCTGAAAACAAAAGTTAGTTTAAGGATTACTGATTAAGAAATCGTCTTCCTGCAGTGCATTTTCCCTGTTCATTAGGTATCTATTACACTATTATGGTTTGTTAACTGCCAAAACAGTGTCTCCTGTAATGTATTCATGTGCTAAATCTAGTGCACACAAGGGCCAAGTGACTGTTGGTGTCATTGCCACAAGTCTGTCAGCATAATCTGATTTAATGTCTCTTGAATAACCATGTTAATGGTATTCTGTTTAATTGTGCAAGTGTGCATTTGTGAGTGTTTGTGTATCTAGTGGTGCCGATGAAAGCATATGATTGATGGCTATCATCAGGAAGCCTCGCCTTCATCTGATGAAATGTGATCTCTTTAATCTGAGTTCTTTAGCAGCGGTCCAGACTGCACTATGCAGTCCTCTGTGTAGCAACTCATCTGACATTAGGCCAGTAGGAGCTATAAGGCTGTAATGATCGGCTGTTTTTGAACAGCTACACTAGCGAGATTTACATCATCCACTGAACTGTCTTTCTGTGGACATTTTTAAAGGAATATTCCAGGTTTAATACAAGTTACGCTCAATAAACAGCATATGTGGCATAATGTTGCTTACCACAAAAAATTATTAAAAAGCGTTTTTTTTTTGTTTGTTTGTTTTTTGTTTTTTTTTTGGGAGTGTTTAAAGGCAGAAATGTGAAGCTTATCATTTTTATGAAAGCACTTTAATTATTCTATTAAAACCTATGTTTTATTTGAGCTGTAGTTGTTTAAATCACCATTTTTATGGTCGTTTTTGGTTTATGGCGTTATGTTGATATTGCAACAAACTTTAAAAAACTGAATATAACTTTATACAGAAAAGGTTGGTAAGCGATTTTATGACATTAAAATCATGTTAGCAAGCATATTGTTTGCGTCTCGTGACTATACTTTTGAAAGTATTTACGTTTTTATGGATTGGCCCAATTCACTTCTATTGTAAAGGACTCACTGTAACTTAGATTTTTGCTTTTCTTACTTTTTAGATTGTTTTAAAGAAAAGAAAGTGCTGGGGCCTGGGTAGCTCAGCGAGTAAACATGCTGACTACCACCCATGGAGTCACAAGTTCGACTTCAGGGCGTGCTGAGTGACTCCAACCAGGTCCCCTAAGCAACCAAATTGGCCCGGTTGCTAGGGAGGGTAGGGTATCATAGGGTAAGCTCCTCGTGGTCGCTATAATGTGGTTCTCACTCTCGGTGGGGCATGTGGTGAGTTGTGCGTGGATGCCGCTGAGAATAGCATGAAGTCTCCGCAGTAACGCGCTCAACAAGCCACATGATAAGATGCGTGGATTGACGGTCTCAGATGCGGAGGCAAATGAGATTCGTCCTCCGCCACCCGGACTGAGGCGGGTCATTACGCCACCATGAGGACTTAGAGCGCATTGGGAGTTGGGCATTCCAAACTGGGGAGGAAAGGTGGAAGAAAAAAAAAAAAAGGAAGGGCTTGTCAAAATATACAGTATGTATATTTTACAGTTTTATATATATATTTGGGTAATTAACATTATGCCACAAATGCTGTCGATTGAGCTTAACTTCCCGGAATATTCCTTTTAGCCCGTTGTTATGATAATGTTGGAAATGCTATGGAAATGCTATGGCAATGCTACAGCACCATGGCAAAAAAATTTTTTTAAGATTGAATGACAAATATGCATTAAATTGAAATGAATAATATTTTAATGGTGTGCATATTATGGATATGTGGGAAGTATTTTATTAAAATAAATGAGGAGTATGAACTTTTAAAACTTTGTAAACAAAATTCATAAGTTTTAAATAATAAAATTTGGTAAATGGCAAGCAAAAAATGGTATTTGCTTTGGCATTAATTTAACTAATTTCATACTTAAAGTTAAGCATATTTAAATACATTTGTAAATAAATTAGTTTTAATTTTACTATTAGGGATAATTTTGTGTGAGTTGTGTCTGAGTAATAATACAAAGACAATAATAACACATCTTCTCATTGTGCAGAAACACAAAAACAACCTTAAGGTGACCAGTGTAATCTGAAATACGAACAAATGACTCGTAAGGGCTGTTTCTTTTTTTTATTTTTTATTTTTTTTTATAAATTGCTCAGAATGACTCACAAAGTCATGAGTTAACAATTTATCAGTTATCCATTTGAATCAGTCTAATAAACTGCTGAATCGGTCAGAGCGGTCAATATTGACTGTATGTTTATTGAACAACATGTAGTTAAATGTACGCTTTCACAAAAAACATATTTTAATAAAAATAAAAACATTAAAATCTGGTACAAAATTGGTATTATTAGTATAGTTCTGTAGAAAACACTGTATACTACAGTAGCATTCTAGAGGTACCAGAGAATGAATTCTTATATTGTCTGCAAAGTGGAAATTTACAACATACATTAGTACAAGAAAAGCAGAAATTCCTTTGCATTGTTATAGATGTTATCTCATATCGGGACTGTTATCAAATAATAAATCATTGCCAGTTGGATTTAATTTTATCTTTGCTTCAGAATCAAATACAGACCATAGAGGTTTTGAGAAGCTCCATGGTTCAAACTTCAGAAGCACGTTATATATATATAATTGATTTCAGAGATTGTGTCAGGATGTGATTTTACTGAATTTCTTTCTCTCTCTCTCTCTCTCTCTCTCTCTCAGTGACGAACAGCAGAAAGATTATCTGATGGAAAGGAGGGATTTAGCAATAGATTTCATTTTCTCACTGGTGCTTATTGAGGTTTTAAAACAGGTAGGCTATGATTTAACACGGACAAAACTCACAACCTTTCCAATAAACTTCAGCACAAAGGTTTATAGCATACTATGTACTGTACTCTCTCTTACACTGTCTCTGTCTCTCTCGCTTTCTTCGTAGATCCCTCTCCACCCTCTTCTGGATGGCCTCATTCAGGAAGTCATTAACCTGGCATTCAAACACTTCAAGTACAAAGAGGGGTAACATTCCATTTTTAATGATTTCCTCCATTCTTCATAACTGATTTTGATCATACGTGTGTGCGTGAGTAAATCTGCCTAATAAGCAATTTGCGTCATTTTAATTCTCACGTATACTAGTATAAGTCAAGTACACTTGCATACTGTAATGTAAGTGTAGTTACGTGTGGTTGGATTTCACAGAAGAGCCTCAGACATGAATGAATAATGATATTTCCCTGTCCTGCAGGTATCTTGGGCCCAACACTACCAACATGCACATAGTGGCTGATCTGTATGCAGAGGTGGTCGGGGTTGTCGCCCAATCCAGGTAAATTGTTCAGTGAGATCCACAGCGTGTCCTAACAAGATGCAATGCAACAACTTTCAAGGGTTTCTTCACGTTATTTGTCAGACCTAATTGACAGTGACGTTGCGTGACAAAATCACAGACAATCAAAACATATAAAAGTTAATTAGAAGCATGTCCATCTAATCCTGCCATATAAACAGCCACTCACCTCACTGTCATGACAATTCTTCCCGTATTCCACATGAAAATGTGAACTCGCAAAATGCATATTTAGCTGCCTGCCACTGTGAAGTTTTCAGTTCTACACTACACTTTTTCCGCAATCAAATTCTCACCTTGCTAAAACTCAATAAAGTGCATGGTTTAAGTTACATGACTTCTGTTGAACCCAGCGACCTGGTTTTGAGCTTAAAATGATGGTGGTATTTTTCTCCCTGTGACAGAGTATCTAGTGTTAGATGAGACACTAATGGGAGGCCATTACTCTGATAGACGAGACGTCTAGTCATGTTCACAGGGAGCTTCATCAGTGTCGTAAAAATATGGAGACTCTCCCTATCAGTATGAGAGGAACGGTCTTGAAAGTAATGGCCTCTT
Organism: Myxocyprinus asiaticus; assembly: GCF_019703515.2. Lineage (NCBI taxonomy): Eukaryota > Metazoa > Chordata > Actinopteri > Cypriniformes > Catostomidae > Myxocyprinus > Myxocyprinus asiaticus. Next base: position 10,722,234 of record NC_059385.1, on the reverse strand, counting down.
TCCATATTTAATGTTGTGAAAAATGTCTTTGATGCTGTACTTATAATAAGGAAGTCTGAAAGTTACGTACAAGTCTCAAAGTGTGTACATGTATCTGTTGAAGTTGAGTTAAGAAAGGGCTGCTCTAAGGAGGCCTCCAGATTTTGTGTAAAGATACAATGCAGCATAAAATCATATTAAATATGACAGCTCTGACCCGTCTCAGTCCTTAGTATCATAGGCAGCTCTGATACTGCTTAATTAAATAAAATAAAAAAATTAAAATGCATTCATGCCACCTTTTTGCACTGTTAAAATGTTGGGTATGTATTTGTCTGTGCGTTTAAACCCCAGGACAAGATAAATATTTGCACAGTCCATGTTTACAGTACAGATGAACAACGTTTCTTCAATTCTTTATGTGGGAAAGTGGCCAGTTAGTTTGTAGCTCACCTAAGACAAACTTTGATAAAGATCCCTCCCTTTCCCTCTCTAGATGCCTTTCTAAATATAGGGCTGAAGAGCTCTCCCTCTGTCAACCCAGGCAGAGCTAACTTACAAACACACACCTACTCCCTAACACAAACTTAACCTCATATAGCAACATATTGGTCTCCAACTACAAGCACGGTGTCTTTTTTGTGATTACATAGGTATTGATCTCCTGTTTTGAGATTCAGAACTCATTCAGATCTCATTTGGTGTTATTTATGTTGATGGTGTTACCAGGTTTTGACACTATTTAGGAGAGTGCTTTTAATTTCCCCCCTGGCAGATGGTCACATTGCAAGCAAAAACACATAGAATATCACCCAAATTTCCTTTTGGAGGAAAATGTGGAAAATTCAGCAAAATGGACATTGTACAGTGTATTAAACAGAGCCAAGAAACAGCTGAAAACATCAAATTCAGCAACATTTTAATGGGTGTGTGGAACTGTGAATGACAGGTGATCCAGTTCTGCAGAAAGTTCTGTGTGCACAGATTCTGTGTGGGTCTGGGCATAAGCTATAAGCATCTTGTTTTGTGATTGCATAGATACTGATCTCAAAGCTCATTTGAGTCTCATGTCGTGTGATGGTGTACCAGGATTTGACACTATTTTCTAGAGTGCTTTTAATATTCCCCCAGGCAGATGGTCACATTACTAGCAAAGACACAGATTATCCCTTAAACTTCATGCTCTGAGTCTCTTCAATAGGTTTAGACCAGAGTTACCAAGTCTGCTGTTTTCACGCACAATTGCGCTACTTTTAAAATGTTGCCGTGGTAGAATATTTTTGACTAAACTGATTAAGTTTGTAAAAATGACATTTACTTAGTATTTTTCTATTCAATTTATATAAAATGTATAACCTATTCACATGCATACAATTTAGATGTGAATTAAAGGGATAGTTCACCCAAAAATGAAAATTCTCACATCATACACTCACCCTCATGCCAACTAAGATGAATATGACTTTCTTTCTTCTGCAGAACAAAACAAAGATATTTAGAAGAATATTTCAGCTCTGTAGGTCCATACAATGCAAATGAATGGTGGCCAGAACGTTGAAGCTCCAAAAAGCAGATAACGGCAACATAAAAGTAATCCATTAGACTCCAGTAATTTAATCAATGTCTTTTGAAGCTATCCAATCGGTTTTGGGTCAGAACAGACCAAAATATATCTCCTTTTTCACAGTACATCTTGTCATTGCAGTCTCTTGGCACAATCATGATTCCAAGCTTGATAACACTTCCTTGTGCTTGACGCATGCGCAGAGTGCTAGATGGTGCTATAGGAAGTGTAATCGAGCTTGAAATCATGATCGCCAAGGAGACTGCTGTCAAGATTGAATAAAGGAGTTACATTTTGGTCTGTTCTCACCCAAAACCGATTAAATCGCTTCAGAGGACATTGATTAACACACTGGAGTCTTACGGATTACTTTAATGCTGCCTTTATCTGCTATTTGGAGCTTCAAAGGTCTGGCCACCATTCACCTGCATTGAATTGACCTACAGAGCTGAGATATTCTTCTAAAAATCTTTGTTTGTGCTCTGCAGAAGAAAGAAAGTCATATTCATCTTAGTTGGCCTGAGGGTGAGTATATGATGTGAGAATTTTCATTTTTGGGTGAACTATCCCTTTAATCAAGCAGACCTGGCAACCCTAGTTGGAACCCTCAAATCTAAATTAACAAGCACCATCTTAATGTTTAATCGCATTAGCCACTGTAAAGGGAGAGGAATCAAACCAAAACGGTCCTCATGTTTTTCTTTTTTTTTCTTTTTTTTTTTTATAAATGTTAATCCTACCCTCTCAACCTCCTTAGGTTTCCAGCAGTGAGGAAGAAGTTTATCTCAGAGTTGAAGGAGCTCAGGCAGAAAGAGCAGAGCCCGTATGTGGTCCAGAGCACCATCAGCCTCATTATGGGCGTCAAATTTTTCCGCATTAAGATGTACCCGGTGGAAGATTTTGAAGCCTCCTTCCAATTTATGCAGGTACACAACGCAGCAATTATTCAAATGTTGTAGGCCACTTTATTTTCAAAAGAAAATATTTAATCCAAAAAGATAAATGGAAAGCTCTTTCTGTGCATTTTTTAAAATACTTTCATTGTTCTATTTTTACAGGAGTGTGCCCAATACTTCTTGGAGGTAAAAGATAAGGATATTAAACACTCTCTGGCTGGACTCTTTGTAGAGATACTTGTCCCTGTAGCTGCAGTAAGTCTACAGTTTTGTCTCTGAAAAATCAAGCACTGTCTCAAATACATTGTTGAAAACATTGCAATAAAAATTACTAAATAAAACATTTATTTAACATTTTGAATGTTAACATTTAGTTATAGGTTATTTGTGCACTGTAATGTTAGATGCTTTGGTAAGAAAGTGTATACTAAGCATGTACAGTGGCTTACAGTCCCGAAGTATTAGGACTCTCAAGCCACATTTAAAAATATATGAATTTTGATGTGATGATGTAATTAGTAAATGATGTAAGTTCTTTATATTAAACAGTGTTTAAACTGAAATTTTGTACTTAAAGTTTGCTTTCTTTAAAATAAATGGCGCTTGGTTTGATGTTTCAGATTGATCTCACAATGAAATCGGAAACAGTCGGTTGACTTTAGCAAAAATCGGTTCGTGCTCACAAAGTGTGAAACAATGCCCCCACTGGCCAAAGCAGTAAGTGTTGTTGGGCTTAAGGGCACGTGTGAGCTCCATTTTACATGTGAAATTTCCACTGGAGGGCACCAAAAGTGAGTTGTGAAGCGAGTTGTTTTCAGCTGCGTAAGCTGTAATACAGTAAAAAGGAATGCTTTTATAAACTTAACCCCCTAACCCAAACCCCAAACCTAACCATTAGTGGAGTAAAAATGCAACCTTCGAATCCCCCTTGTCAATGATTATGCAAATGCAGTTACGTCATAGTTTCAACACGGTATCTAGACCCGGGTCTCCCACACTGCTCAGTATTGCGCTTGCACCACAGGGGAAGGTAAACATGCAGGAGCCGTTGCAAAAATCTTTGATAGGAGATACAGAGTACCGGAACTCTCAGCAACAACCTGCCTACTTGTGTGATCATTTTGTTATATAATCCAATGATATTCATACATTTGTAAGTGTGGCATACATGTCCAAATATGTTTTGGGGCAATTGTAAATGTGAATATAATTGAATAATGTATTTTCTGTCTAAAGTGTAATTTATGTTTCCTTGATGTGGCGTCTCTCTCCAGAGTGTGAAGAACGAGGTGAACGTGCCCTGTTTAAGGAACTTCGTGGACACCCTCTACGACACAACTTTAGACCTGTCCTCTAGAAAGAAACATTCTCTGGCAAGTATTGCATTATTTTCCCTCACTTTTTCTGGTCTTTTTTTATGAATGGTAGATGGTGATGCATCTAATTGGCTCATAGCTGACATGTTTTTGCTTTCTGTGATGTTTCAAATACTCAATGTCCAACTGTAATGTTTTTTTAAGCCTTACCATAACAACCAATCTCAAGATTTTACACGTTCCAAGCCAGTGACACACAATAGTTGTCTTGCATTTGTGCGAGTTTGTGTGCATGTTGACACCCTTGTTAAAGGGCATACTTTCAGTTAGTTTGTCACAAATTGCCACTGGATGTTTTTCAGTCTGGCTTAAAGATAACAGCTCAAGCGGAAAATTATTGTGACAGGACAGTATTTTTAAAAATACTTACTAAAGGGGTGTGATCATAATGCTGAACCCATGGCTACATAAAAGAGTAGCGGTTCACTCTCTTTGCTTAGTCACTGCATTACATAATTCTAGTGTGTAATTTGTGCGCACCTACTGTCACCAAACGGAATTACAAAATAACAAATAATGTAGGCATTATATTATACTCTTTTTCATTCTCAGGCTCTGTATCCTTTGGTTACATGTTTGCTGTGCGTGAGTCAGAAGCAAGTCTTTCTCAACAGATGGCATGTGTTCCTCAACAACTGCTTGTCCAACCTCAAAGTGAGTCTCCGAGATCTGCAAAAACACATATAAGAGGCCACGAGGCATCACATTGTGGTTCAACTTATGAAAGCAGATCACATTAGCAAAAGAACACAATGGAAAACCTTTTTTTGTGTAAGTGGATTGTGTAAGCCTCATATGATGAGAGGTTCCCATGATGGGAAATAGCTGTCTTTAGACCATTGGAGCTTATCAGTTAAGTACACATACATTTAAAGTGGCAGCAATTACAAGCAAATAGTTGCTAAAAATGTGTGAAATGCTGAGGGAGACTTGCAGCTCACAAGAATATTTTGTTTGATTGAAGTGGAGGCTGGTAGGACAAGACAAGCCTTGAACATCAGCATTGTACTGTACATTCTGTACTCAAAGCCCCAGCCCCTGTACCTGTGTAGGGGGTGTGAGAGAGATGGAAGGAAAGATAAATAGTGAGTTTCCCAAAGGTTTGAGCTTGCAGTTTGATTTGAATGTGACGAGATAAAAAGACTGGAATGTGCCGTGAAATGCCAGGACAACACGTCTTTCTGTTGCATTTTATACACTGGCTGTACACAAAAACCAATATACAGCACAAGCACAAATACAGCACAAACAAATTATAAGCCAGTTATTTTTTGAATCACACAAAAAGACTCACAAATTCACAAAACACCAGGTTGAATCGATCCCACGAATCCTTCTCGAAATGAACTTAATGAATCTTCAGAGCAGTTACATAATTAACATCTGACTCGCCCACTGAACGGCAAGTCACTTTCAGTCACGTCCGATTCAAATAAAATGAAATTAAGCAAGAACTGTTTGTTGTAGCTTAAGTTCCTGAAACTTAAATAGACTTAACTTAAAAAGTATAATTAAAGATTTTTCATATGACAATGTAGTTAACCCTATACTGTACTAACCCTATACAGAATACTTTGCTGAAAAACCCATTGTATGCAATGTACTAGATATCTACTGCCTCCTGGTGAAAGTTTATGTACTCTTCTGGAAGTAGAAGACCTTGTCATTTCCAAAATGGCCGCCTTTGTACTGTGATGCACGTCTTTTTGCTGTGAAACCTTTGCTGATTTTGATGAAGTAAAAATAAAATTTTATATTGTTATTGATATTTCAAAATGAGTATTTGCTGAATTGTCCTTGGTTAAAATTTTGTACATTATAGTAAAATCGCGTTGAAAAACATGTCGAATTCGAATATGATACAGAAGGCATGGGAGGGGTACATCTGTCAATGATCATTATATTCCATTCATGCCCAACACAATAAAAAACAGAGCTTTGAAAATACTGACATCATTTTTTTTATAAGATAAATAATTTGAAGTGAGAACAGATATTTATATTTATTTTATAGATCTTATTGTTATACATTACAAGGTATTATGATATCATCTTACTTTAACCTCCTGAGACCCAGCAAAAAAAGAGTTTTCTTTTTTCTCACTTTTTAAAACGTCAGTATAGTGTTTGGTGCATTGAAATCATATGATCATAATTGTTTTTTATTTGATCTCATTTGCTGGATTGTAATGTCATAATTTTCTACAGACCAAGGACAGGAAGTTGTCATGGATAATCTCCCAAATATTTGGTACAGGGACTAAAAATGGTTCAAGGAACGAAAACGAAAACCAAAAATGAAAGACATTTTTTGCAGAACGTAACCTAAAACGAGAACAATGTGATTTTCTGTTGTTCCGGAGTGAAAATTTTATTTTTAAATGCTGGTAACCGGTTATAACCAGTAAATTTTTTCATGAAACCAAAGGCCACAGTAAATTTTTGGAACTGAAGGAAACTGCTGCCTCACACATTTCTTTGTCTAATTGCCCATTGTGGATGTCACATTCTGTGAATGAAGACCTTTTTAACAACCATGTATAATTACTACATATACATGCACAGCTAATCCAGATACAAGAAAACCATTATTAGAGGTAAAAAGTATATTTCTTAGTTGTTTCCAAGTCTTCACTGAATTATTGTTAGATATGATGCATTAATACAGATTTGAAGCTGCTGGGTTTTGATTGAGAGCAGATCTGTAATAAAAATTATTTATTATAATTAACTGTATGCTTGTTATGATTTTTTGCTGATAAATCCAGTGCCAGTCCTCCCTATAGGCAAACTAAACAAGTTGCTTAGGACCCCCGATCTGCCAGGGGGCCCCCACATTGTCAAAGTAGTGTTACGACATACTGAGGTGGGACCCCACACAAATTTTTGCTTGGGGCCCCCAAAAGGCTAGGACCGGCACTGGATAAATCCACCTCACAGGAAGAAATTTAATTGCTTATTTTTGCCTTGTTTTTCCAGACAAGGTTGCTTATTTCTCTTGAGAGATCTAACAACACTGCACTTGGTATTTCACCCACCTCTTAGCACAGAGTACCAAGTCATTTTCAGTGTTATTAACCATTCTTTTTTGTTGTTACCGGTAACCATTTGGAAAGGAGGAGGAACTTCTGAACCTGAACGAAAAAATAGCATTTTTGCTCAGAACGAACCAAAATGAAAAACATTTTGTTTTTAGTCGCTGATTTGGTATCACTGAAAAGCCCAAGATGTCCTTTTAAGATACCCCGTCATTTACTACTGTGGCATGTATGGGAAACTTAACAAAAGTCCTATACACAAATGAATTGCTGGGTCTCAAGAGGATAATGACCTGTAAAGCCTGATGTATCGAATATGATACAACAACAAAAAATCACATATTCCTAAATTTTTTTTTGCTTATTTTTTAATTTTGTATATAGGTTCAAAAACAGCTCAATTGAATAGAATTGTATTTTTATTATTTCATGTCACACTTTACGGGGTTAAATATATACATGTGCAAGAGAGTTTTTTAATCAGTGATTTTTTTTTTTTTTTTTTTTTTTTTTAAAGATTATTATTATATAACACACACACACCTCAGTCATCTCCATTTTTTCAGCACTCTGTCAAGACTTCAGTGATTATCTGATTTGATTTCTGTTATCTCTCAATGTCTCTGTTAGTCTTAAGAGCTGCTGTATTCCCTCTTCATTTTCTGCTTGTAACTATCTCCGTCAGTTGTCTGAGAACTGCTGACTTATGTAACAGAGGTTTTGACTTGTAGGAAAAAAGATTCTGTACTCACCTGTCCACATTTGGCCAAATATCAAAGAAAATTAATTATATTTTAAAACAGATTTAAAAGAAATGTAATAAAATTTTTGGAAGTGGTAAAAAAATTATGGACGAGCATTAAAGAAACACATATTTGATGCTCATTACTTATAAGCTATAAGCATCATTTTAAAATAACAAGTGACAGGAAAGTTCTCTTATTGCAGAATAAAGACCATAAAATGGCTCGGGTGGCACTGGAATCTCTTTATCGACTGCTATGGGTCTACATGATCCGAATCAAGTGTGAAAGCAACACTGCAACACAAAGGTATGAAAAACTGAAATATACAAGCCAAAATGCTCATGGAATGCAATGTGACAAACACATGGCACAGAGAATACTGACTGTAATGACTGAGATGATGATGTTGATTATGGTAATGCTGAATGCATTTCATTAATGTGACATTGTTATCTCCCTTTCTCTCCTTCAGTCGCCTCACCTCCATTATATCGACGCTATTCCCTAAGGGTTCGCGCAGTGTTGTTCCCCGAGACATGCCACTGAATATCTTTGTCAAGATTATTCAGTTTATCGGACAGGTGTGACACTACTCAAACATTCACTCACACAAACTCCCACTGATGCTTTCCACAACTATGGCGACGGCCACACTAATACATTTTTGTTTGAAAAGTTTTCAGTTTCCTAACGTCATTGTTTTCCAAAGTATGCAGTACTAGAGAGCGTTTTCAAAGTCTCCATTTTTGGTGGAGGAAAATGGTGTTACAGTGTGGATGAGAGGTCTAGTCTAGGTTTAGTTTTTAAACTAAAGTGTATTCGTGTGGACATGGCCTAAGAGAACAGTTAGTTTGTTAGTTGAAACTAACATCACTGTTCTCTTAGTGCCATTTTGCAGCTCTTTGTTCTCAATCTGCTTTATCTACTTTCAATCTGTACCATGTGCCCACAGCATTCACAGAAATTTATTCTGTACCTGGTGGATTTATTATCTTACCCACTTTCATGCCTGTTATCTTCCTTATGTAATCCTGGACACAGGAAAGACTAGATTTTGCAATGAAGGAGATCATCTGTGATCTACTTAGTGTTGGAAAATCACCCAAAGCTTTCAGTCTAAACCCAGAGGTAAACACACACATCCACTCAAATTAATTTTTATTCTCAGGATTCAAATATTGTTTCTATAATTTAGGGCTTAAGATAGTTTTATATGATGATCATTTGGTGATGCTTGTTTGGTTTGTTTGTGTTTGTATAGAGAATGAACATTGCTCTGAGAGCGTTCCTCGTCATAGCCGATAACCTGCAGCAGAAAGATGGAGAACCACCCATGCCAAACACAGGGGCCACTTTACCCTCTGGAAACACACTTAAGAAGAAAAAGACCTACCTCAGCAAAACTCTCACTGAGGAGGAGGCGAAGCTAATAGGTGCACACATTTAGCCTGCCTTTATTTTTATGTGTTTGAGATTTTGCATAACTTTTTTTTGCATTACTTTTCTCCATTGAAATCTGGCTTGTTTCCACATTCTTTGCAGGTATGGCACTGTATTACTCCCAGGTCAGGAAAGCCATTGATAACATCCTGAGACACCTGGATAAGGAGGTGGGCCGTTGCATGATGCTCACTAATGCCCAGATGCTCAACAAGGAGCCAGAGGATATGATCACGTAGGCAGTTTTTCTGGCCTGTCTCCGCCTATTATTTATCTCCGTGTAACTTGAGTGGGTGAAGGGAAAGCTCACTGCCAGACAACTCATGAGTCATCTTCAGCCTACACACCCTGTTTAAACAAATTGACGTTCTCTTTACCCATCTCTGTTTCTCTCTTGTTCCTGTTTTCTCATGTTTTTCTGTATTGATATTTACTTTTGCATAACTCAAGCCTCTCTTTCTCTCTTGCTCGGGTCAGTGGTGAGAGAAAACCGAAGATCGACCTGTTCCGGACATGTGTTGCGGCCATTCCCCGTATCCTGCCAGATGGCTTGTCCAAAATTGAGCTCATTGATCTCTTGGCCAGGTGAGTCACCAACCCAAACCTCACATCCTTTGACTACAGTGCTTTTTCAGTGGATTTAGCACCTGGTTAAACTGGATTGTGGATGCTTAGTGAGTAAGACTCACAAAAGTGAAAAGTGGTTCAAAGGTTTAGCGTATTTATCCCTTACTTGTGAAAATGGAAATGGTAACCAACCCACACATTAACATTCTGTTTGGAAAGTGCAGGTTTTTCCTGTTTTCTCTGTATACATTCTTTTGGACATGAGAGTTGTAATTGTTATTGATTGTTTTTCTTTTCAATTTTTTTATAGGCTGACAGTCCACATGGATGATGAGCTCAGACTCATTGCCCAGAATTCACTACAGAGTCTGCTGTTGGACTTCTCTGATTGGCGAGAAGACGTTCTGTTTGGGTACACAAACTTCCTGCTCCGTGAAGTGCAGGAGACACAACAGGGCCTGCAGGACTCCTCAGTTAAGCTGCTGCTGCATTTCCTTTCTCAGTGGAGGCTAGCAATCCAGGCGCCTGGAAAACGCTCTGCAGAGGTATATAATGTTCTTTATAAAATAATTAATAAAGGGCACTTGACATTTTGCATGAATTCTGAAGTTTATATTCAGTAGCCATGCATATTTCACCAACTTAAACATTTCTTTGGAGCCACACACAGCATCTGATTATTGGCATGTGTACATATTTTTTCACCTCAGATGGGAGGTCAAAGCAGTGGGAGCTCCAGGCTGCCAGCAGAGCGTAGTCCTCACGCCGCAGTGCTGCACGCTGTGGAGGGTCTGGCCCTGCTGCTGCTCTGCTCCTGCCAGACCAGCACCCGCAAACTGGCAGTGTCCATCCTTAGAGAGATACGCTTGCTGTTCACAGCAATCGGACAAGCTGAGGTAAGACAGTCTGCTGGGACTATTACAGATTAGGCCTGTGAAACAAAACAAAATAAGATTGAGCAGAACAAGACAGAATAGAATAGAATGGAACAGGACAGGACAAGACAGAATACAATAGAATAGAATAGAGCAGAACAAGACAGAATAGAAAAAAACAAGGCATAGCCAAATAGAGTAGTAGTAAAATAACAGAATAGAGCAGAACAGTGCAAAAAAAAAAAAATTTACAATACAAGATACAAGACAGCAGAAAATCGGAATGTAGTAGTAAAACAACTGAATAAAACATGAGCAAGAATAGAACAGAACAGAGAAGAACAAAACAAAAAAGAAATTGAATAGAAAGTAAACAACTGGATTCATACATGCATACATGCACACTTTTTTATAGAATAGAATAGAGCAGAGCAATAGAGAATAGTGTAGAACACAATAGTGGGTAAGTATTAGAGTTGAGCAGAACAGAAAAATATAGAATAGAATAGAGCATAGCAGAACAAGAAAAAAATAGAATAGAACCGAGCAGAGCAATACAGAATAGTGTAAAACGCAAAAGTAGGTAAGTATTAGAGTTGAACAGAGCAGAAAAAGATAGAAAAGAAAATAATAGAATAGAGCATAGCAGAACAAGAAAAAAATAGTAGAATAGAGCAGAGCAATACAGAATAGTGTAGAACACAATAGTAGGTAAGTATTAGAGTTGAATAGAGCAGAAAAGATAGAATAGAATATAGCATAGCAGAACAAGAAAGAATAGAATAGAACAAGTCACAGCCAAATAGAGTGGAATAGAACAGAACAGACAAAATAAAATAGAGCAGAACAGAGCTAAGTAAGATTGAATAGAATAGAACAAGACAACAGAATAGAGTAGTAGTGAAATAACAGGAAAAAGTCAGAATAGAGTAGAATGATGTCATGTGAACAACTGGATAAAAACATACAAGCACATGCAGTTGATTGGTATCAGATGCAATACTAATCAATACTATATTTGTTAGTGAAACATAAACATATCCAACACACAAGCCTTATGACTGTTGTGTGATTCTACTTTCAGGATGACGATAAGCCCATGATCGAGGTTATGGACCAATTGTCCCCCAGCGTGCTGGACAGTTTTGTTCATGTGGCTGTTTCAGACTCTGTAAGCATTCCCCATTAAAGCTGTTGATGTTTTTCTCTGTGTGTATCCACATTTTAATATGTGTATGTGTGTGTCTTAGTGTGGTATTGAAATCACTTGCAAAAAATGTATTTGTGCTTTAAGCCACAAGGCTTTTATAGAATTTAATCACAAATGCATAGCTGTTAAGAGTCATAACACTAATGCACCATTTTGAACACATTTCAAGTCTTGCTCTGTTCTATAAGCGCAACTATTAAAACCAGTGTTTTGTGAAGGCCACCCTGCCCATGAGTCATCACGTGGACCTGCAGTGGCTGGTGGAGTGGAATGCCCGCCTTGTTAACAGCCACTACGATGTAAAGAGCCCCTCTCACGTGTGGATCTTTGCCCAGTCGGTGAAGGACCCGTGGGTGCTGTGCCTGTATAGCTTCCTTAGGCCTGAGCACCTCCCAAAGCACTGCTCCACGGCACTCAGCTACGCCTGGCCCTATGCCTTCACACGCCTGCAGCTGCTCATGCCACTTGTCGACCCAAAGTGAGTTTTCCTATCATCTTTATGCTTATAAAATCTCTTGACAAGCCCAGGTTTCTCTCCTGTCTTGACATAAATCCTATTTAAACTTGAAGTTGAAGCGGGACATATCAAATGGCTTATCCCATTCTTAAATATGGCAAGTAGCCTTTAGTTTACATCACAGCCATGAATCATGATTTGCTACTAGCTTCTTGTTAGGAGCAACATTTGCATTCTAGAGAGCATTTTATTGGACAAAGATTTGGAAAGATCTGTGAGATGCATCATCAATATTTGTGGTCCGTTTCCTGGAAAAGAAAGACTTCCTTAAATTGTCAACATTTAGGAGTACACTACCATACAGAAAGCCTCAAATCTACAGTAACAGACATGGACTAAAAGCCCCAAAGAGCCAATTTTGATTTCACAGGGTCTCTTCAAAGTATTTTGGGGTGAAAACTGCATATATTTTCAGGGGGGAAAGAGTTTCAAAATTGACATTGGTTTGGACATGGTTTGGAAATTACTGTCTTAACACCTTTCTTTGGAACGCACCCTGCAGCAGTCCAGTTTATGCCAAAAAGACCAGTACGCCAGGTCCAGCTGATGGCTATGTGACGTTATGGAGAAATTACCTAATACTGTGCCTCGGTGTTGCCAAACCCAGCATCATGAGTCCGGGTCACCTGAGAGCCTCCACGCCTGAGATCATGGCTACCACACCTGATGGTAGCGTCACTTATGACAATAAGGTATGCCCCCCACAGTAGGGTATTCCTCAACATAGTCACTGAAATCAGAATTCAGAAAAGTGTTTGTCACTGAAAATGTGTATTTGTGTGTGTTTGATTAGGTGATAGGTACACCCTCAGTGGCTTGGCTCCTAAAGCAGCTGGTTCCTCTCATGAGATCTGAGAGTTTAGAGATCACTGAGTCTCTGGTGCTCGGCTTTGGACGAACAAATTCCCTTGTGTTTAGGTAATGCTTTTTCTCATTCTTTTCCTGTTTAGCATAATCATAAAAGCTTTTCATAACCGTAGTTAAATTCGTAAACCTGGGCAATTTCATAGCAGTTTTAAAGCAGTCATATCAAAGCACGTTTCATTATTTCGGCTGCCGCAGGGGTCTTCTGTTACAAACAGCAACCAAAGTGTTTGTAAAAAATGTGAAGTGTTTGGGAACAGTTAATTAAAAGAACAGCAGGTGAGGCATGTGTTAAATGAGATGGCAGAAATCATTGTCATACCATTCTGACGTGTGCCGTTACTTCCTAGTGGACATTTCTATAGAACTCCTATAGAAGTGTTGTTTAATGCAACTTTAAAGAATTTCAACCCAAGATATGGATTAAGAACATTTCAGAATCTGATCATGAATCTAAACCTGTCAAACTCTTGACACACTATCATAGCTTGTTTTATGTAAGTTATGAATTCATAGTCACATTAAATAAAATGCATGACAAGATTTAAAACAAAACAATGCATGTCTATGATCTAAAAAGACTGCAGTATTGTACTTGGAATATCTTTTTTTTTTTTTTTTTTTGGAGACTAGCTAGATTTGAGATCGTTTTATTGTTCAGATGCAGAAAAAACTCTCACTTTCTGAAAACTTTATCCAGACTTTATCAGGCTGTGTTAAAAAATTTGGCATCAAACTTGATGTGAATAGTTTTGATGCAAAAATTTTTGCAAACATTTTATGCTTTCATGTTGTTAACTGTTCATGTTACCAAACTTTCATGTTGGATCGGACATAGTATGAATAGGCCGGAAAGCACAGTTGTCTTATTACACACAAGTTATGTCATTGTTTCGGTTAATAATCTGAAGTTATTAACGATTTCAAGTAGGAGTTACCGCTGTGAGATTATTTCTCATGACTGTTATGTATATGTTGTGTTTTTGATCAGGGAGTTGGTGGAAGAGCTTCATCCTCTAATGAAAGAAGCTCTGGAGAGAAGGCCTGAGGTAAGGACCCTGTCCCATTGGTCCAGCTGATTTTGGAAATGCCAAAGATTAACAGAATGTGTATTGTTGGATCCATGTTTTGCATTGGAGTTGTGCTAATGTGGGTGATGCAGGTTCAAAACTGGCCTGCAGTGTGTCTTAATCCTATTCATCCACTTAATAATTTAATGTCCCCTCTTCATTGCATCACCTTAAAGAGGCCAATGATAAAATGAGAAAGAAAGAGAGAAAGAAAGTGCATATTTTGTCACTGGGTATGGTCAGTAATATTTATGGAGGAAATGTTTAAGTTGACCAGTAGAAACAATATATTTACTTTTTTAAAGGAACTGTCTCTTTCTCTGTCTGTAGAATAAGAAGCGCAGAGAGCGGAGAGATCTGCTCCGACTGCAGCTGCTACGTATCTTTGAGCTATTGGCTGACTCAGGGGTCATTAGTGACAGGTGAACTTATCTGTTGATCTCAGACTAGTTTTGTGTTCTGAAGTAGTTAAATCTTGTGTTTAACTTTTTAAAAATGATCTTCTTTCACAAGTAATTGAGTTCCTTTCCTTTGGTGTGTTAAAAAAAGTAAAGGAAGGTCTTGTAAAAAAAATTCTACACCTGCTTTAATCTGTCTTTTCTTCTCTGTAGTACAAATGGGGCATTGGAGAGAGATTCTCTGGCTCTAGGAGCCCTCTTCCTGGAGTATGTGGATCTGACTCGAATGCTCTTAGAAGCAGAGAATGACAAAGAGCTGGACATTTTGAAAGACATGAGAGCTCATTTCAGTGGAATGGTGGCCAACCTCATCCAGTGTGTACCAGGTAAGACTGCCATACACTGTGCATTTGGAAAATGCAATAAAATAAATAAAAAAATAAAACATCCGGAATAGTTCACTCAAAATTAAAATTCTGTCATAATCTATTCACCTTCATGTTGTTCCAAATCCAAATGACTTTCTCTCCACCGTGAAAAGGACACACAGAATAAGAGCCTTAGTCACCATTCACTTACATTGCATAATTTTTCCATAAATGATAGTGAATGGTGACTGACCCTGTCCGTCTCTAACATTCTGCTAAATATCTCCATGAATGGAAGAAAGTCATACAGGGTTTGGAACAATATTAGGGTGAGTAATAAAGACAGAATGTTCATTTTTGGGTGAACTATCCCTTTAAATGAGTAGTTCACCCAAAAGTTAAACAGTAATTCTCTAATCATTTACTCACTCTCAAACTCGTATGACTTTCTTTCTTCTGCAAAACACAAACAAAACTATTTTCATAGATGTATGATGTGTTTATCCCCATACAATGCAAGTCAATAGGGTCCAAAAGTTTTGAGCTCCTAAACGGTCAAGTGCAAGGAAGTGTAATCGAGCTTCTCTCATGAACGCGCCAAGAAGAATGCTAATGGCAAGATTTATCGTGAAACATTCTGATTTACGTTTTGGTCTGTTTCTTACCCAAAACCGATCGCAGTGCTCCAATAGACATGGATTCAATCACTTGATTCATATGGATTATCTTTGTGCTGCTTTTATGACCTTTTTGGAGCATGGAAGTTTTGTACCCCATTGACTTTTATTGCATGGAAATAAACACATCATACATCTATGAACATATCTTCCTTTGTGTTCTGCAGAAGGAGTCAGACAGGTTTGAGATGGCATAAGGGTGAGTTAATGATGAGAGCTATTCCTTTTGTGAAACTTTTAAATTTCTTGACTTTCATAAGCATCTCAGTACAATCTTTTCCTTTTGAATACTAAAAATTCTCTAGTGAGAAAAGAACTTAAAGGGTAAATTCACCCAAAAATGAAAATTCTCTCATTATTTACTCACCCTCACGCCATTCCAGATGTGTATGACTTTCTTTCATCTGCTGAACAAACGAAGATTTTTAGAAGAATATTTTAGCTCTGTAGGTCCATGCAATGCAAGTGAATGGGTGCCAACATTTTGAAGCTCCAAAATCCTCATAAGGGCAACATAAAATTACTCCAGACGACTCTGGTGGTTAAATCAATATCTTATGATATGACACGATATGATAGGTGTGGGTGAGAAACAGATCAATATTTTAGTCATTTTTCCTTCTCTTTCTGTTTTTGGTGATTCAAATTCTTCGTGCATATCAACCCCTACCGGGCAGGGAGGAGAGTTTATGATAAAAAAAATGACTTAAATATTGATCCGTTTCTCACCCACACCTATCATATCGTGTCTGAACACATGGAGTTAACACTGGGATCATAAGGATTACATTTATGCTCCCTTTATGTGGATTTTGGAGCTTCAAAATTTTTTGGCACCCATTCACTTTCATTGTATGGACCTCCAGAGCTGAAACATTCTTCTAAAAGTCTTCATTTGTGTTCTGCAGAAGAAAGAAAGTCAAACACATCTGGGATGCCAGGAGGGTGAGTAAATCATGAGAGAGTGTTCATTTTTGTGTGAACTATCACTTTAATGAAAGAAGGTAAGGTATTGTAGTTGATATAATAAACCCATAGTTACACAGTTCTTGGAGTCTAAGGTTATCTAAAGATACCGCCCTTTCAAAGGCTCAAAAGGATCTAACTGTGGGTGAGTCACTTACTGAGGGCCCGGAGCAGAGCTTTGAATAGAACTGTGCTGACTCTGATTAATACGTGCTGACTGACCAAAGGCCCTCGAACCAACAAAGGACAACACCCCTTCTGACACACGTCCCACCAAGCAGCCTGTGCGAGCTAACTGCTTTCAGATCAAAAGCTGTGATTCAGGGCTGTTCATCAGCATTTATGTCCTTTAAATCTAGATAGATACATGTATGTATGTATGTATGTATGTATGTATGTATGTATATATACATACATACATACATACATAGATACAGTACATACATACATACAAACAAACAAACAACCCTTTGTATGTAATAGTGTTTGTTCCCCAAAGTCTCATTCATGTGTTTTGTCTTTAGTCCACAACAGGCGGTTACTGTTCCCCCAGCAGAGCCTGAGGCATCACCTCTTCATTCTTTTCAGCCAGTGGGCTGGTCCCTTCAGTGTCATGTTCACACCCCTTGACCGCTATAGCGATCGTAACCACCAGATCACACGATACCAGTACTGCGCTCTGAAGGTAACCTCACAGTCTCTACACAATAAGGGATAGTTTTATGGTCACTTTCTGCAGAAATCTAGTATTTGAAATTACCAATAAGGCATTTTATCAAACACAGATTAAGTCACATCCTCAAATGAATGGTCCTTTATACCCTCAAACTTGGCATATTCATACGTCTCGAAATTTAAGAGCACAGGGGAAGTTTTGTTAAAACAAAAAGAAGAGAACTGTTGATTAATCGCCATCACAGTTCAGTTTAGTGCAGTCGGTTGTCTCATTTCAGTGGAAGAAAGAAATGATACAGTCATGTCAGCGGCGCTAAATCAAGTGGAAACCTTTGATATCCAATCTGGAAAGTACGTGAATGCTCAATTAACAACTGGCGAGTGTTTCGTGGAAAAATTCCCCAAGCTCACTGCACCCTATTGTCCATACAGGCATGGAATTGGCAGGTGCTACATGCTCTGGCTTTTTTAGTGCAAGGTGTGAAAAGCCCATTCTGTGTGTCACGAAGGATCAGGACTATTAGAGAGAAGAATTTTGTGTTTAAGCTTTAAGAGGAGTGCATTAATTCACGCAGCAATGGGCAGGTGTGCATCAGGGGCTCGTTTGTTGGACTTTAAGATTTTGGCTGTGTGAAAATAATTTTGCTGTAGTAATTCTTTCATGCACTTTGGCTCAGTATAAATGATAATTTTAAAAGGTTATACCTTTTGGACTCGTGCTCTAGCGGTTTGTTGTTTTGCCATTCCCGTTCTCTCCATTGTTTCCTTCCCTGGACTTTCCTATTAATAAAAAATGCCTGTATTAAGAACTCATTCTATAGGCCACTCTTGTCTTACTTGTATGATTTCTTAAAGTCAGTTCCAAAACTAAGATGCAGCTTTTGTGTGTGCTGTATGTGAGATTTCTTTTGAGAAAAAAAAAACACTTTTGTAAGGTTTGTGCATGTGTGTGGTTTCTTCCAGGCTATGTCAGCGGTATTATGTTGTGGCCCTGTGTTTGATAATGTGGGCCTTTCTACGGATGGATACCTCTACAAGTGGCTGGACAATATCTTGGCCTGCCACGATCTCCGGGTAAACAAGTTCTTACTGTATTTATTGCTGGAATGGTTTCTGTGTCAACTGTAGTCCTTGTCTGAAACGCGGTGATGTTCAACAGTCTTCCTGTTTAAATTTAACAGCTGCTTTTCATCAGGTTTAGCGCATTCATTAAAACTAAACCTAGAAGCCTGTCTGTTAGGTTTAGCCTGTGAATGTATTTTCTTTCGTATGCCTTTGTTGTTTTGACTTTATTGGTTCTGGGTTGTCAACTACTGTAATAATTAAGTACCATAATCTTGATTGTTTTATATTATTTAAAAGGTGTACATTTATTTGAATGTCAAGATTGGAATAACTTTAACTCTCTCAAAATTATGCGAAAAGACAATTTAAATACTTATTTTATTTTCATCCTTATTTACACAAAATCACTGTGTGCACTATTT
The DNA here is from genome assembly GCF_019703515.2 of Myxocyprinus asiaticus. Taxonomy (NCBI): domain Eukaryota; kingdom Metazoa; phylum Chordata; class Actinopteri; order Cypriniformes; family Catostomidae; genus Myxocyprinus; species Myxocyprinus asiaticus. The sequence continues at coordinate 10,703,521 of NC_059385.1, read as the reverse complement.
TGGTTTACACTTCTGTCCACTGGGCTACAGGTGCACCGTCTGGGCTGTGAAGTTGTCATCTTGCTCCTGGAACTGAACCCAGATCAGGTCAATCTGTTTAACTGGGCTGTGGATCGCTGCTTCACTGGATCATACCAGCTTGCTTCCGGATGCTTCAAGGCTATTGCCACTGTGTGCGGTAGCAGGTATGAGAAAACCTTCATCATGATCATCACCATAATCCCTTTTGTCAAATAGAACAGCTTTGTGTCATAAATTACATTTAAATCTCTATTTCACCTCTCGTTCTTTCTTTATTTTAGGAATTATCCATGTGACATTGTGACCCTTTTGAACCTGGTGCTGTTTAAGTCGTCTGACACCAGCAGAGAGATTTATGAGATATCCATGCAACTCATGCAGGTACCTGACCTCAAAAAATGTGTCCAGAGACAGATTAATATTGATCTTGGACTAATAATTTCATCATAAACAGCAACTCTTCATTTAGAATTTTTAAATCAAGGCTTAAAGGGATAGTTCACCCAAAAGTAAAACATTATCTTATCATTTACTCACACTCATGCCAGATGTGTATAACTTTCTTTCTTCAGTAGAACACAAACAAAGATTTTTAGAAAAATATCTCAAGTGAATGGTGATCAGACCTTTGTAGTTCCAAAAATCACATAAAGGATCCATATCCATATCTTCAGAAGTGTGGGTGAGAAACAATAATATTTAAGTCATTTTTTACTTTAAATCTCCACTTTAGCTTTCACTTTCACATATGAACTGGCACCACGTGACATTCAAATGAAAAAGTGAAAGTGGAGATTTAGAGTAAAAAAAGGACTTAAATTTTGATCTGACTCTCACCCACACCTATTATATAACTTCTGAAGATATGGAACCTTATGGATTACTTTTATGTTTCCTTTATGTGATTTTTTTTTTTTTTTTGGAGCTACAAAGGTCTGATCATCATTCACTTGCATTGTATGGACCTACAGAGCTGAGATATTTTTCTAAAAATCTTAGTATGTTTTCTGAAGAAGAAAGAAAGTCATACACATCTGGGATTGCATGAGGGTGAGTAAATGATGAGAGAATTTCCATTTTTGGGTGAACTGTCCCTTTAACCTGCATTTTTATAGTTAGTTTGAATTGTTTTATGTGTAAGACATGTATTACTTATCACAGCTTACAATTATGACACAGAGACCCAGAAAGCCTATTTTTTTTTTCTGTGATTTACTCAGGTTTTGGAGACCAAGTTATCTGTTTACTCAAAGAGGATTGTGGGGCAGAAACCAGGAAACATCCTGTACGGCACACATGGTGCTTTACCGCCATTATACAGCGTCTCTCTCTCCCAGCTCTCAAACCAACTGGCCTGCATGTATCCTGAACTCACCTTGCCTCTTTTCTCAGGTATGGTGTGCAAGTCTGTTTGTGTTATACACTTAAGGCCCCTGCATACTTAATACGAAATCAAAGAACGAACGGGTGTGACATCATTTAGAACAAAATCTGTCTAAAATGAAGGTGTTTTTGAGTTCTTTTTGGTGGTTCGTAACAGCTCGCCAGGGTGAACTTTTAGGAAAAAAATTTACCGGCTGCTAAACACCTTATTACTGCCATTGGTCCTCGTCATCGGTAGGTGTGACCTGTAGCTCCACCATTTTTGAGGCCGACAACTAATTCCCGTTCAGTCAGTTAAGATCAGTCAATATGAACACACCAGCATGTAGAGTTGTTAGTTAGCTGGTGCAAATTTACCTACATCTGTACGGTCATTCACATCAACACATTGTCCAAGACCATGTCATGGGATTTTTTTAAAATTAGTCTACAAAAGGAATCAAATCTACTCAAATACTCTTTAAGTGCCCTTGCACTTATGTGCCATCTGCAGCCGAAAGCAATTCAAACATATGAACAAAGTAAGATACATTATGCCTATCATCATTCTTTTGTCTGTATTCTACCCATTAACACTCTTTTAAACACCCGTTTTTGCAGTAGTATTAGTGTCATCGTAAATGATAATATTATAATCGGCACATACTATGGCCGCGTATAGCAAATTACACATTGTCTGTTACATATGTATTACTTTAAAATCATCATCGAGTATTTAAAACGGCTTCTTTTGCTAATCTCATGTGAATTCTACTCATAGAATGAGGCATGAAGTCATTGATTACATATTTTATGTCATATTAGTTAGATATTTTACATGTAGTGTTGAGCATCCTCATATTTAAGTGTATTTCTAAATAGGGCTGCAACAACTAATTGATAAAATAGATAATTATCGATAATGGAAATCATCATCAACAACTAATTTCATTATCGATTAGTTGGCTATTTGCAGTAAGCACGGAGAAGCCCCATCACTGACGTCACTTTACAGCCCAGTGAAAAATGTGTTGCATTCTGAAACTCGTTTGAAAAACAGCAGAGACAAGTTGAAGCGGAAAAAACAGGACCCAAGTTGTCCAGCACCTGAGAGCATTTTATAAAAACTTCAAAGAAGATCATAATAAGCATACAGTTTATATTGGAGCGGTTGCAGCATCAGGTGCGTTGACAGAGTGCTTGTGCTGTTTGATGCATGATTGTTGTTTCTCCCCAGCGCATCACTTACATTTTACTGCTATTTTCTATGTTTTATAATGTAAACATGTTATGAATTCAAAATCAGCCACGTATTTCGCAAAACTCTTTGTTCTTACCACAAGCGAGTGTCCGTTAATCATTAATGAGCAAGCGCATCCACGTCAATCAAACCGATTGCACTAGAGAAAAGGAGCACAATAATTTTTATTAAACTGTCCAACATCATAGTACGATTTCAGTTTCAGTGTAATTAGTTGTGCAGCTTTCATGGATGTCAGACTGAAGTCTCGGCAATCAAGGTGTGCCGGTTTTTAAAGTATTTCCTCCTGCTCATGTAAGGGCATATAATACAGTGAGCACCGGGATGAGTCTTTTCAGCGCAAGAGTAAATTTGCACAGGGTTTACAGATGATTGTACTATATTAAACTGTATGTAATGCTGAATATAATGTATAATAATGGGTCCTAATACTTGAAAGTCCTCCTGATAATGCCACGTCTGATTTCACTAGTAAATTTTAACTATGGCAAACATTATTTTACTTGATAAGCATACACAATTTTTTGAAAAGAATAGTTTAGAAACATGTAATCAGTGAAAAAAATACTATTTTAAAAACTATAATATTAAAATACTTAAATGTATGTAATCAGTGACAGTGTACAATCATACTGTATGCATCTAACATAATTATGTATTTTTCAGCTGGTCAGAATTATTAATATTTCTATTCTCCTGTCACTATTGCCCTCTGCTGGGCTGATTTTTTTGTTGTCCCACTCCATGCCCTATGGATCATTTTACTCTTTAATGATGAGCACTTTTTGTAAAGGTTTACAAGCAAAGGAACTGTTTCGCATATGTCCTGAAAGTAATAATAATAATAAATTAAAATATAACTTTTCATGATTCAGGCTTTGTTCAAAGATTTGTGAGAGTATAGAATCATGAATTCAGTAATGTAAATCAAACCAAATTCTTGTGGCCTTTATCATATCAGTTGTTTAAAAAATCATATTTTAATAAAAACAGGAAATAAAATTTCATTTTTTTAATCCGATTAATCGATTAATCATAGAAATAATCGAAGATTAATCAATTATCAAAATAATCGTTAGTCGCAGCCCTATTTCTAAACGCCAGCCCCAGCGGCATGGCCAGTGTCTGAATGTTCGCAAACAGTATACCATTGTTCAGCTGTTTTTATTTTTTTATTTATTTATTTTTTTGCTCTGAACAAACAGTTCAGTGTGCTGGAGTCCTTATTCATGCTTTGCAAAGGATACCTCATGACCAGATGTTTTGGCCTGTCAACAAACTGTTGCCCTACCAACATCAAATAAACACCTACATACAAAAGTTTGAGACTGGTCTATTACTTTACTGCCATATAACTTCTTACCTTGCACTAAATCCAATTTTTTTTATCCAATACACACATTCACACTCACATACACACACATGCAGAGGTCAGCCAGAGGTTCCCCACCACTCATCCTAATGGAAGACAGATCATGTTGAGCTACCTGCTGCCGTGGCTGAACAACATAGAGCTGGTGGACACTGGGCTGCTCCCCCCGACCTCCATCCCGTGCACCCCGGAGGAAGAGGCCAGAGAGCAGGCCGACAGCCTGGGAATCACCCACAGGCTCAAGGGCAATGGCTGGGGCTCTCTACAGGCCACCTCACTGGTCTTAAACAACCTGATGTTCATGACTGCAAAGGTAAGAGGCATTGCACTATTGATGACTTTGGCGTAAATGTGTTATCTTTGCATTGATGACTCAGGTAATTTATTTAAGATAATTTATGATGTTTGAATACTGCGTTAACGTATTCTTACATATGAACCTGTGTTTCCTGCACCACTATTCAGCAGCAGCGCCCCGCGTTGGTTTGATAGTGTTATATTTACAGCGCTGCCAATTCACTTTCATTGTTCACTACAAGTTCCTATACAAATCTTAAACAACCCTATTACACCAGGTTTTTGTGGACAGAAGAGGAGATGAGATCATCTGGTTTACCCAGATCCCATAGCAATGAGCCGTACAAATGTATTCAGTTATAAAAGAAGTATTACTTGGCCTGAAATTTGCCGCAGGATTGCAGGTATTTCGCACTAATTTAATCAATCCCTCATATTCCATGTTCATAATGCGGGGAATTTCCGCACTTTTATTCATTTTAACATGTAGGCTAGCTGAGAACTGTTAAACCAATCCATACAGATGACCAAATCAAATCAATAATCTTGTCTTTCTATCATCAAACTGTAATTTCACAATCTGCTCAAGTAATTCAGGTCTTTCACGTCCCTCTCTCCCTTTCTCACTTGTGCAGCTTTCAGCAGCATGTTGAGTTAATTCGACATGCGAGTGGTGTTGTACCGTGTCTCTGTAAGCGAGCGATGCATTAAAACTATCGCTACTGTTTCTAATCAACAATGCTGTTAACATTGCCAGCTTGCGACTTTGGAGCGATCTGGTTTTGCCACCTTTCATATCGTATCGCTCCGTCATAAAAATAGCTACAGCACAAAGAAAGATAGAAGTTGAAAAAAAAAATGCCTTGTGTAAAACCGGACCTGCTCAGCTGCAGGGTGAAGAGAACACTTAAATAGCTAATAGGCTACATCGCTCTAGAGCAAATATGTAATATACATAAACACTTATAGTAATATTAATACTATAATAATAATAATAATATATATAATTTGAAAGTATTATCAGGCTATCTTTAGTATACATATCATATAAACAAGGTTCTGTAAAAAGGGGGGTTTCTGTAGGAAACACAAATATGAACAATGCTATTGTTACTCGTTTCAAAAGCACAGAGGTTAGCCAGTCATAACAGAGGTTATTTACATATAAAATTCTTCAATGTACAGTTGCAAAATCAGTCTGTTTGAAGTCAGATAGCGAATGGAAAATGATTGTGTAAAACTGAATTATGACTGTTTTTATGCCCCCATAAAAACTTGTTAAATATTTGTTAGAAATGATACAATATTTGAGTTGTTTTCTATGTGTTTTCTCATCAGTATGGAGATGAGGTGCCTGGTCCTGAGATGGAGAACACATGGAATGCTCTAGTGACCAATGACAAATGGAGCAACAATCTGAGAATTACTCTGCAGTTCCTTATAAGCTTGTGTGGAGTTAGCAGTGACACCACACTGTTGCCTTATGTAAGCAACACACTTTCCCAGACACACTCAACCCATCAGAGCTCCAGTTTTTAGTTAGTACATTGCATTAGGACTTCTTATGGACTAACTTTGTCACTACCTTCGTGTTTCCAGATTAAAAAAGTGGTAATATATTTGTGTCGGAACAACACCATTCAAACCATGGAGGAGCTGCTCTTTGAGCTTCAGCAGACGGACCCAGTAAACCCAGTAGTCCTGCACTGTGACAACCCACCGTTCTATCGCTTCACTGCCAGCAACAAGACTTCTGTTGTGGCGTCAGGTGAGACTAGGATACCTCACTTAGGTAATGCCCAGCTAGAATTTACCATGATTACTCTAGTGTTTATCTACAGGTTGTATTTTATGCAATGTATTCCATATCAAAATATGTGATCTATTATTTTATTTTCTTTCTTTCTTTTTTCTTCTACTTTTTTTTTGCAAAGGCACAACGTCTAGCAGTAACACGGTAGTGGCCGGACAGGAGAACTTCCAGGAGACAGATGAGGCAAAGATATCCAGAGAAAATGAAGAAAGGTACTTTTTGCACTCTTTTTTTTTTATGTAACTTTTACCACATTTGGACTATGTTTGCAAACCTAGTGTGATCCCTTCCTAGGCAGCATTTTTGGATATCATAGATGCCTATGATGGACAAAAATGCTGTCTAGGTAGGAATCTCATTTGGTTTTCAAACACAGCCATAACATACATGAACATTTAATATAAAATTTAACTTGTATTTAAATTGTATATTCCCCAACATGTGTTTTGTGCATGCATGTTTCCATAGGTTGAGCAAGGCGGCCCGGGCTCATAACCGCCTGGAATCACGTTATAGCAACAGCTCAGGAGGTTCTTACGATGAGGAGAAGAGTGAGTGAATCATGACAAAGAGCTCTGACCTGTACAGAGAATGGGTTGAGAGGAACAGTGTAGGGGTCGACTGATATGTTTTTTTCGGGGCCAAAACTGATAATGATTATTAGTAATCAAGGAGACCGATAACCGATATTTGGGGCCGTTATACATTTGCAGTAAAAATTTAAATTTTAGTGTCCAGATTTACACTAAAACAAACGCCAACACAAAACATCTTTTAAATGCTTATGAACATGTGTTGAATGAAATACTGCAAAACAGAACATTTCAGTATTATCTTTTAAAGATTACTAGAAAACAACATATCAACATTATTTTTTTCAAAAATAGAGGGAGCTCCTAGCATTATTTCTTTTGAACTGAAACTTTAAATATATATATATATATATATATATATATATATTATATAAAATAATGAACTAAACCGCTCATAACAGAATGTATTAATGTGATAACAGACGAGAATCAACGTTATTGGAGTTGACACTCTTCATGTAGCTTGCTGGCTAGCCCGTTTAGTCAAGTGCAAAAAGGGCAATGGGATTTTATTCACAACAGAGGTGAAAGATTAAATGCAAAGCTGACGTTACGTTTGCTAAACCTCCTAACGTTGGTTAGCTAGCTACCACTATCAATGCCATCATCAGCTATATAACATGTTAAAACGCCAACTCATACCATGTTAAAACGCCAACTCATACCGGCGAGTATTCTGTTAAATCAGTCCTTATCTCTGCCGCTCATCTATATTGCTGCTCACTGTATTTCTCCGTTACGGTTTACTGTCATTGAAACCACTTCTGCAGCTCTACTATGCGGCGCCTCATGTCGCGGGCCAGGGGAGAGAGGCAACGTGTGTGGAGCGTGAAAGGGCATTAATAAAGCGTGTTAAAGAAAAATATTCAAAGATATAGCGCTGAAAGATCAGTGCTATCTATGCCCCGGAGCGCTTGCTGTGTACACAGCTCCATTGTTTTGTCGCGCTGTTAACCTAAAGTGTAGAAACGGCCGTTGTCATGATGTCTCTGGATGGAACAAATCCGGGGTCCGGACTGCGGTCCGCTAATTGGTGACCGCTGGCATAAAGTGTTCTGATGTTAAAAATTATATATATTGGATCCGATTATCGGCCAGGCCGACCCCTAGAACAGAGTTATGGATGACACTGTAGTACACTGAGCCCTGTTTGCACCTCCAGTCTTTATAGGTTACTGTCAGAAATTCTCCAGATTACTAGAACAGAGCAACAGATGGTTCACAACTCACACTGTGACACATATGACTGAGTATACATAAACACATTGTTTTACGGCTGTAGAATTTCAAAGGTTGATACATGTACATATGTTTTACCGGTTTTGACACATATATGCATAGTCTTTTTTCAACATCAAGATTTTAGGTTAAAATTTATATGAATGTATAAGGAAACGTACAGTGTGTCACCATTTCTTTGAAGTTTTTCACTATTTTTAGTCAACTAGTTAATTTTAAATGGTCCTGCTGTGTGACAAATGAATTTTATAAAAGCAAATATTCCATTTAGTCTCTCAATTAATGAGGTCATCAAAACAGCATGCATAATTCTAAAATGTCAAAGACCTCAAAGGATTTCTCAAAGTATTGGATGATGTGCTCTGAACCGACTCATTACACTGGATAGTCAAATGAAGTGACAGAAAGACCCCTCCCTTCAGATGGAAAGTTTGTCAGTTTATTCAGGAAACAAGGAAGTGAATGTGACTAAAATAAAATTATTCAAATGAATAAATATTCCCAGTGAATTATCAAAGGTTTTAATGTGTAGAAATTCCAAGAAAGCAACATAAAAAATTTGAATGGAATGTTCTCTGATTCCAAACTTGAAGTTGTGGAATTCTTTTACATATTTATTGGCTATAAAACTATGTTTCAAAATGTTTCTGATTGCACAGCTCTCTGGAATACTTCATTCTGATTGGTCAATCATGGCATTCTGCTTTTAAATCTGTTTGTACTGTATAGTGTCCACTAAACTACCTACAGTAATTGGCTGTTGTCCCAGGCAACTAATTTCCTACATAGCTGTGCTCGTTTCATGGCTCTTATATCTCTCCGCTGTCTTTTTCTTCTCACATAATGTCCATTTATTTATTCATTTATTCTGCAAGTTAACAGTGTATTAAGCGTGATTTTCAGTCAGCCACTTATTATCTCAAGACAAGAGTCCTGATCACCCTTTATTTTGCGTATTTTGCGATAATGACCGACTGACTGTACATTATCTATTACATATGCTATTCTTAGAACACCTGTAATCTGACTGTATTTCACAATGGTTAGTGTGTGTGTGTGTGTTGAAGATGACCCTCTGCCTCCGTATGCCGCCTGGTTAATAAGTGTATTGGAGAGTAACAGACCTCAGCCTCTTCCCATGCCTGTAAACGGAGGCTGTTGGGCCCCATTGGTGGACTATCTGCCCGAGACCGTCACCCCACGGGGACCCCTTCACAGGTACTGCCCAAGCCTGCCTTCCGTTTCATTAACTCTTGACTGCCACTTTGTTTTAATGTTGTCCGACGTATTCAGACTTTCGAATTTATGATGGTTGTAATTTCCAAGGATATTGTTTTTCCTATTGTGTTTAAACTTTACAGCCATCTTACAAAAACTTGTAATTTAAACAGCATCACACATACAAATAGAAATAGAAACATTTATACTAACATACATCACAAACTCATCCATAGACAGGGTCACTTATTTTTTTCTCCCCAGTTTTGCATGCCCAAATCTCAGTGCGCTGTAGGTCCTCGTGGTGGCGTAGTGACTCGCCTCTGAAACCGTCAATCCACGCATCTTATCACGTGGCTTGTTGAGCGCGTTACCGCAGAGACATAGCATGTGTGGAGGCCCACGCTATTCTCGGCATTCACGTACAACTCACCACGCACCCCACCGAGAGCGAGAACCACACATTATAGCGACCACGAGGAGGTTAACTCAACGTGACTCTACTCACCCTAGCAACTGGGCCAATTGGTTGCTTAGGAAGCCTGACTAGAGTTACTCGGCACGCCGTGGATTCGAACTTGTGACTCCAGGTGTGGTAATAGACAGGGTCGCTTTTGTTCAAGTGCAGTGAAAGGATATTATTTACCCAATGCCATAAAACCCTCTTGAGTTCATTTGCTCTTACACCCTGTCTACACCGGACGTGAGCGAGCATGTCACATCAAAAGCAATAGAACCCCATTACATAGCCGACAATAAACCGGTGTCACATTCCATTTTGTGCTGCACGCGCTGGCACTACTATACAAATTACACGGCTTAGAACGTTTGTGTCGATGTGTCCAGTTTAGACGGTCTCAAGCCATTGCGCCAGTGATTCTAAGCAGCATCCCCATGACAGTCAATTAATTTTTGGGAGGGAGGAATGGACTGTAAGGCATGCGGTGGTGTTTGGTACAGCGAGTGTGTTTGGGATTTTTATAAACTATCTGTCAAGTTAATCAGATCTTTTAGATTCACTTTTAGACCTGAACAGGAAGATATACATCATACCTTTGGCAAGACTCTTGAGTTAAGAAAATGAGCAGAATATCTTAACAGGAATACTTGCTAAATTTGTACATGCTCAAGCCCCCATCTGTCAGTAGCAGTCAATTATTTCATGGATCTTGAATTAAACTGGGTGATTTGGAGTACTGCAACAGCACAGCTGTGCCAGACCCCATCTGCTTCTTGTTTTTTTGGTCGTTTTGCCACTTTTATAGACATGATTGTGGAGAGAGGACAGGAAATCATGGGGAGAAGAAAAAGAAATGACATCGGGAAACGTTGTGCACCAGATTTGAACTTGCATTGCCCACACGACTACCACGGCTCAATGTGTCAAAGCACATGCATTAACCACTAGGCCATAGCTTCGACAATTCTTATTTTATATGCAGTACATATTTCAGCTAATGCTTTGATCAGTCAGGTTCGGGTGCAACATTCTTCCTGCTGTGTTGTCACGTGTTGTGTGATTGTGTGCCGACAGGTGTAACATAGCTGTGATCTTCATGACAGAGATGGTGGTAGACCACAGCGTGAGAGAGGACTGGGCCCTACACCTGCCGCTGCTTCTTCACGCGCTCTTCCTCGGTAATAATCTCTCTCTTTCTTTCCTTTCTTCCCTTCTCAAGCAAACTTCTCTGATATTATGTTCTGTGATTATTTACTCACCGTCGTTGCTATCAAGCTGAGTAAATAATGAATGAAATGTCATTTTTGGGTGAACTAAATGAGGGGAAACACATTATATTATGTTTCCCTATTCAAGTACGAAAACTTCGACCTTGTGTGTGTGTGTGTATGTGAGTCTCTCTCCTTGAGAATGCACTCACATACAATATTTGGTCTGGGATGCCTGGTTAAAATAGTGCCCGCATTCTCCACCGTAATTCACCCCAGCAGTCCGTCTGAATAACACGGCACAAGAATGCCAAAAATTTGAAAAATGTCTGTGATGAAAAACAATTGGAGAAGAAGGAAGGGGAGAGGCAAATGCCATCTACTCATGGTTTATCTCTCTCAGACTCATGATGTCATTAGTGTTTTTCCTGCTGGCTGTGATATTTGTTTTCTGCCAAAGACATTGCAGGCATGCTTTGTCACATATAACCCTGCTTTGTGCTCTGTGTTGCTCCATGGAAACGTGTAAATAATGTCCATTACAAATGATCTTCGTTATGCAGTGTTGTGGCATGCAACAGTGGAAACACCCTTTGAAAGTAATTCATTTGAGTCTGAATGTGTTTCATCCCTGTCCACCTTAATGGCTTCTGTTGTATTTAGTTCAGTTCATTTACCATTTACCTCTCTTGATCTCTGTTCTCCCAGGTTTGGATCACTACAGACCAGAGGTGTTTGAGCACAGTAAGAGGTTACTCCAACATCTTCTTATTGCCCTCTCCTGCAACAACAATTTCCAAGTCATCGCCTCTGTCCTGTTGCTTACCAGAGAGATCGGTGACAACAAAACTCTCACTGTTAAATCTAGCTACCTGCCTGAAAACCCCTATACAGGTACCAGCAGTTCTTTACCAAGAATCTCATGCTTCAAGTATAGCAACTGTACAGAAATATTCCAATACTGCCAGCAAAAATTTCACTACTAAGCAATAAAAATAAATGTACACAGTAAATTATGTCCATACACAAATCCAGCAATTGTAGAGGTCAGGTCACCATAGCCCCAGACCTTGCCACTTCCCATGCACTCAAGTCCAAATTATCTGAGCCATGCTATCAACATCAATTTAAATAGATATTTACTCTTACAATACATCTAATAAGTGTCTTTTATTTCTCCTACAAAATTAAAGGAGAAACATCTGAGACCAATTTGATATTTTAATCAAACATAAGTGAGAATTGTATTAAGTGTACTGAGCTATGAAAGAGCAACGTTTAAGCAATACAGTTTTCCTTTATGTAAAACCCACCCTACTTCTGCTGAAAGTATATCATATAACCTGCAGCACAGAGCAAAAAATATAAACTACTGAGTATATGATGAACCTACATTTATTTACACAGCTTCAAATTACAAAGAGGATATAGGTAAAGTTTGTTAAGCCAAACCCCAAGGGTTTAGATTTTACCCATTTCAAAGCAGCACAGAATTCAAAGTATTTTCTGGCAGCTGGTAGGTATTTTCATTAGATAAAAGACAGAGGTAGGGAATTAGGGCAGACACTTTGCCAAGCCTCATTGTGTGCATGATGAGTGAGATTTTTCTGGCATATAACATTTCATCCTGCGCATCAGACATATTTTTGTTTCCTTGTTTACTGATATTTGAATAGAGACACATGTAAAATGTCACGGTTGTCGATTAAAGCTTGGAATACACCTAGCATTTTTTTTATATTTCTCTCTGCCCTTGTTCATTCTTTGGAAATCTGAAAGTTTGGTTCCAAATCATTCAGACCTGCTGCGAAGACTACTGGAAAAAGTAAAGCCAAGACTAATATTAAAACCAGACCACAGTTACAATTATAACAAATGTCATAACAATGTTTAATTGTTTACAGAAATAATTATTAGCTGTGCTTGCTAAGGCAATCATAGTTATTTTAGGGATTTTAACAAACTCTTAACCCTGTCTATTGTTTTAGCATAATTCATCCCATACCATTTGTGCTTCAGACATGAATGATACCTAAAATTATATGTCTTGATGTGCTATTACTTTTCTGCCATTTTTCTGTGTGCATGATTAAGAAATACGGGGGTGGGCTCTTTTGACCCAGTAGGTAACCACTCAAAACAAGCTAGCAACTGTATAGCAACACAAAAAACTTTAGGAACCACAAAGCAGTGCCCTGGCAACCACTGGCTACACCCTAGCATTGTGTTGGCGAGTTCTGCATGGGCAAGCATCACTAACATTTTCTTCAGAAAATGTTAAAATCTTGCTTCCTTTACTGTTTATTGCTTTTATATTGCATTACAACTAAACCACGCTGTGGTTTGAACAGGGGGGTTTGACTTCATGCGGGAGTGGCAGGTGTCACCAGTGGCGGATTCAGGACTGAGCTCATCCTCCACCTCCTCCAGTGTGAGTCTGGGAGGAAGCATTGGGAACCTGCCGCAGATCACAGCTGACCTGGAAGAGCTGGACGAGTCCTCCATAGAATCAGATGAGAAGACCAACAAACTCATCGAGTTCCTCACCACTAGGTGTGTGGCAGTGATGAGGATTTCTATCAGTTATTTCAACATGAATGTGGATGAAATGTCCCATATTAAACTGCTTAAACGTCCATATAAAGTGTAATCCTACAAGAAACATCACATGGACCCCATAGGAATGAGTTATTTCGGTCTATAATAATCTATACTAATTAAGAATGCCTTTAAATGTATTTATCAGGATGTAAGAGACAAAAGTAAATCATGCGCCAGCTAATTTTATGTCAGAAATAGCTAACGGAAGTCATTCTGTCTGTTATGCTTATGTCTTTCATATATAGTTAGTAATGCTTCGTTTTATCTCAGCATTCTGAGGATTTCTACAATTTGGAACATATGCAATGGTCTTCACAGAACACGAGGATGTTATTCCAAAGCTCACACATCCCCTAGTGGCCTAAGAACAAAGCATTCACCCTGCTTTTTCAGATTCATCATTGATGTGGGGCTGTACATGGTGCAACATCCCATAATTATACCTAAGGACAGATTTATCAAAATTGTTACGACTGTAATTTTTGGACACGTTTTTCCCACAAATGCAATTGTTTTGGTTAAAGCATATGAAGCATCTCGACTGCAAATTGTTTGCATTTTTTCCTCTGGTGAGACTATTTGGATTTCCAGATGAAAGTAAATCAGACAGTAATAGCAGTAGTTCATATATTTGTGAATTTGGTGGTGGTTGTGGTGGTACAGTGCATGGAGTACTGTCCTGTCATTACTCAGGGCTTTCGGACCGCTATGGTGCCACGAAGACATTACGCCAAAGAACCCCAACTCTAAGAGCACCGAGCAGCTCACCAACTTCCTGCGGCATGTGGTGTCTGTATTCAAAGAGTCCAAGTCTGGTAAATACCTAGTGTTTCAGTGTTTTTGTTTTATTTAGACAGTTTATATGTGATGGAACATCATAGACCTAAATGAGTTTGATAAAGTCGGTTGATAATTGTATCTGTCATGTTTCAGATTTTCATCTGGAGCATCAGCTGAGCGACGTTGCCTTGCAAACGGCCCTCTGCAGTTCGTCCCGTCATTATGCCGGCCGCTCCTTCCAGATCTTCAGAGCCCTGAGACAGCCTCTCTCTTCTCACGCAGTGTCCGACCTACTCTCACGTCTGGTGGAGGTTGTGGGGGAGCATGGGGATGAAGTACAGGTTTGTGTGCATCAAAGAAAATTATATAAAATTCATGCATTAAATGCTATTTTTCAGTTCTTAAAGGAATATTCCAGGTTCAATACAAGTTATGCTCAAACGACAGCATTTATTACATAATATTGAATAGCACAAAAATAAATTTTAACTTGCCCCTCCTTTTCTTTAAAAAAAAAAAAGCAAAAATCTGGGTTACAGCGAAGCACTTACAATGGAGTGAATGGGGCCAATTTTTAAATGTTAAAATACTAATTTTTTCGAAAGTATAGCCACAAGACATAAACAATGTTCATGTAAACATGATTTTAATGTGATAAAATCACTTAGTGACCTTTTCTGTGTAAAGTTAAAGCCAATTTTACAATTTCTTTGCCATGAGGATGCAATGTCAACAAACCATAAAACCCCAAAATGACTGTAAAAATGACGATTTAAACTTTACAGCTCAAATAATACATGAGTTTTAACAGAAGAATTAATGTAGGTGCTTTTATAAAAATTAGAAGCTTCACATTTCTGCCTTTAAACCCTCCAAAAATTGGCCACATTCACTTCCATTGTAAGTGCCTCACTGTAACCTCAATTTTTGCTTTTTTTAAAGAAAAGGAGAGACGAGTCAATTTATTTTTGTGGTAATCAACATTATGCCACACATGCTGTTGATTGAGCTTAGCTTTTATTGAACTTGGTATATGCTTAATGCCAAGTTTTGATGTCATATTTCATTCCAGGGTTACGTTATGGAAATTTTGCTTACTCTGGAGTCTGTTGTGGATAATTTAGCTGAATGTCTGAACAACAGTGAACTGATGGCAGCTTTAACAAGGTGAACATTTTATGCTGTAAATTTGGCTTTACTATGAATATTTTATAGCAACTTAAAAATATGTCTTCTTTGCCCTGATGGGGTTTATTTTATGATTTTATGATTACTTTCTTCTTAGTTTAAAATAAATAATAACAAATTTACTTAACTCTTTATGTCTTTTTAAAAATATCTCTCTTCCATGTCCAGAGACTCATCTCCTGACTTCCTGGTGAGTGGGAAACTTAACCCAAACCGTAAGAGCACAGGGCAGCTGAACCTGCATCAGGAGGGCGGGACGAACGAGCGGAACAGGCACCAACGCAGCTACTCTGTCCCCAAGAAGTTCGGTGAAAGCGGAGATAACTCCTCCTCCAACCCACCTCGCAGTGCCACCCTGGACCGAATCCAAGCCTGCACCCAACAGGGTCTCACCCGCTCCGCCCGCAGCGCATCCTCCAACTCCACCCGTGCCGACACCAGTGTTATCACTGACCCCTCCCACTCCAGTCACCCCGCCAACCTGCTGGCCACCATCTTCTGGGTGGCGGTGTCGCTCATGGAGTCGGATTTTGAGTTTGAGTTTCAGATGTCCTTGAGGCTGGTTCACAAACTGCTGGCGCGGGTTCCGTTGGATCTCCAGGAAAACAGGGAGAGACTAGAGAAGCTCCAGGCCCAGCTGAGGTGGAGTGGCTTTTCCGGGCTGCAGCAACTGCTCCTGAAGGGATTCACCTCTCCAGCCACAAACGATCTTACACTGCAGTTGTTCTGTCAGCTCACACCTGTTTCTCGAGTGCCGGTGGTGGACTCATCGCAGGCTATAGGTATGCAGGGTGAATACATGTAGAGATTCTTGAGGCCTGTTCACACCAAGTCAGATGTGACTTAGTCACATCATAAAGTCTGGTCCTCATTGCAGCTTATAGTCTTATTTTACATTCTTTTTTTTGACCAAAATATGTGAGTAAATTTGAAATAGATGACAGAGATAACATGCAGCTTCCGATAATTTATTGTACAGAAAACACAGAATAATTTAGCTTAAACGTATATAGGCTTTGCGATCATAAATACAGTCTGTCCCAAAGTACAGGTTATTTAACAGACAGACAACAAAACGGATTATACAGTTATACGCATGAATATCTAGTTTGCTTGCTATTAAATGCCTTAAACATAACTGATCGGAAAAATCAAAGAATGATATTTCAGATTCTGTGTCACAAAGTTCATAGATAAGTACTGTTTTGTTTTAAAATTTTGTTGCTGATTTTTTTTCTTGCTAAAAATTTGGATTTGGTGTGAATAGCTCTCTAAAGGAATAGTTCACACAAAAATGAAAATTGTCTCATCATTTACTCCCCCCTCATGCCATCTCAGATACTTATGGCTTTCTTTTTCTGAACATAAACAAAGATATTTAGAAGAATATTTCAGCTCTGTTGGTCCTCATGATGCAAGTGAATAAGTACCAACATTTTGAAGCTCCAAAAGCACATAAAATCTGCATAAAAGTAATCCATACAACTCCAGTGGTTTAATCCATGCCTTCAGAAGCGAAATGATAGGTGTGGGTGAGAAACAGATCAATATTTAAGTCCTTTTTTACTATCAATCTCCACTTTTACTTTCACATTGTTCTTCTTTTGTTTTTGGTGATTTGCATTCTTTGTGCATATCGCCACCTACTGGGCATGGAGGAGAATTTATAGTAAAAAAGGACTTGAATATTGATCTGTTTCTCCCCCACACTTATTATATTCTGAAGATATGGATGTAACCATTGGAGTCGTATGGATTACTTTTATGCTGCCTTTATGTGCTTTTTGGAGTTTCAAAATGTTGGTACCCATTCACTTGCATTTTATGGACCAGTAGGGCAGAAATATTCTTCTAAAAATCTTTGTGTTCAACAGAAGAAAGTCATACGCGTATGGGATGGCATGAAGGTGAGTAAATGATGAAAGAACTTTCATTTTTGGGTGAACTGTTCCTTTAAAGGACTTCAGTTTTGTGTCTGGTATTGAGCTGGTGTCTTATCTTTTAATTATTCATATTGTGCTTTTTTTTTTTTTTTTTATTATTATGTGTTTTCTCCTGCTCAGGTTTTCCTCTGAATGTGCTCTGTCTGCTGCCTCACCTGGTTCAGCACTTCGGTAATCCAACGCAGTTTTGTAAAGAAAGTGCAGAGAGGATTGCACAGGTCGGCCCCGCCTACTTTTCTGTCTGACACTCCTGTTTTAAAACTCACTCTGCACTTCGTTAACATTTACCCCTGAATACACCTAATCCTGTAAATACATTGTACAAAAGGTTTCTGATTTGAAAAAGTGTTTTTGTAGAGTCATTCATTGTGTGATAGGATAACTACTCCAGAGAAGTCTTCGTCTTTTACTTTCACTTTTAGTCTCCAGCCTTCACCACTCTTTCTGTCTCTGGATATACAGTTAATGTGAGCTGTGTTTTGTGGTGTGCTCTCCAGGTGTGTTTGGAGGAGAAGGATAAGAACGCTAAACTGTCTCACCTGGCCCATGTAATGACCCTTTATAAGACTCGCTCCTACACCAGAGACCCCTTCTCCTGGGTTAATGTGGTCTGCCGCTACCTGCACGAGGCCTTCTCAGATATTACGCTCAGTCTGGTGACATATATGGCAGAGGTGAGCTGGATCCTGGCTGTGCCAGGTGCTTTAAAGAGTGCCCCCAAAAAATAAAAATGCTGTCAAAATTTACTCACCCTCATGTTGTTTCAAACCCATTAGACTTACTTTACTCTGTGGAACACAAAAGCTGATGTAAGACAAAACATTAGCTTCAGCCACCATTCACTTCCATTGCATCTTTGTTTCATACAATGAAAATGAATGGTGACTGAGACTAACATTCTGCCTAACATCTTTTTTTGTGTGTGTTCCATGGAAGAAATAATAATCCTACAGGTTTGGAACAACTTGAGGCTGGGTGAATGATGACAGAATTTTTATTTTTAGGTGAGCTATCGCTTCAAACACAAGGATGATATTGAGTGTGAAGCACACAGTTTTAACATCACCTGACCTCTCTCCCTTTAGTTACTAGATAAAGGATTACCCAGCATGCAACAGCCGCTACTGCAGATCATCTACAGTCTGCTGAGCCACATGGATTTGGCAGGAATTCAGGTCAAACCTTTCAATGTAGAGGTGCTCAAGACCATTGAGAAATTTGTACAGGTAACATCCATTCAATACATTGCTATGGGACCACTAGAATTATACTGGTTCATATTAAAACTGATTCCTCTTGTTTTTTCTAAGAATATAAAAGATGTTTCGATCTGTTGTTTTAATACCAAAATGTGTTTGTTTCTAGACTGTTCACTGGAAGGAAGCTCTGAACATTTTGAAGCTGGTCGTTTCTCGCTCTGCAAGCCTTTCTCTACCATCTTACGCCCATGGCGACCTAGGCCACCTGGAGGTTAGCCGTATGATGTGGGATGGCTCATCTAAAGCCCTGCCAGGAAAAACACTGGAATTCCATTTTGACATTTCTGAGGTACATTACACACGGCACAAAATACATTTCTACAATACAGTTGTGCTGCTCAAATGGCACTGCACAAAAACAAGCATAATGTTCGCTGTAGGCATGAACAGCTCTTTAAGAATATCAAAGAGTATGTAAGAGAGCTCCAGCCATTATTCCCCTGAAAATATCAGTTTTCAGAGAGATTACACACCAAAGGTGCTCTGACTCTTGTTCCTGTCACTTCTCAAGGTGTGGCCGTATTGTTATTTTTGAACACATTTGTTATCAGATCCCTTGAAGGGCACAGCCTCTTTTCCTTTTTCCTTTTGTTTTTGGTACATTTTAGGCCAAAGGAAAGTCGAGTTCTCAGATTGCTTTCAGAAAGAGAAATAATAATAGCCGACAGAAATTTGGAGTGTGTTTTGACTGCATTCATGATTAATGACTGCTCACAAAAAAGAGTGGAGGGGGGAGCCAGCCTCTCTGAGTGTTTCTGCTGCAACTAAATGAACAACAGGAAGTGATGTCAGACCTTATAGCCTTATAACCTATATATTCAGGAAAAGCAGCTGCTCTCTGCAGAAATCCCTACTGAAAACACCAGCTTAGACTAGTGTTAAATATTCATGCTGGCCCAGGCTGGTGGATCTTCTGGTCGACCAGTATGATCTCTCTGCAGAAACTGGTTGACCAAGAAAGTTTTGCTGGTTAAGACTGTTAGGAAGACTGATGGGCATACCAGAATCCCATTTTGAGGATCAGCATCCAAAACACACTATATGCTGGTCACCTTTTTTGTTGGTCTTTACTGTAAGGATGACTGCTCAGCTCTTTAGAAAAAAAATAGATAGCAAAAAAAAAAACTAAATGATTAGACCTAATTAATCTAACATTTGGTCGAACATTATCCCAGGTAAGGCATGCAGCTTTATAAATTGCTTTTGCAGTCATTTCTGGTCTTTTTTTTTTTCTTCTTTTTTTTTTTTTAATACAGAACTGATCTGGAATCAGAACTTTATATAAGGTTGCCCTTTTGTGGCTTCACCTGTAACTACAGGAAACCCTCAGTTCCCAGAATTGAGTCCTTGCCTCTTATCAGCCCTGATGAAAGCATTGATATCCTGTCCAGATGGAATGGGTGCAGACTGATAATGACTTCATTAATTAAGCTGTTTTTTCCACACATGCTTGTTGATCTACAGAAAGGCTCTTGAGGCACAGGGAAGCTATGACTCATGGGTAATGTGGGGACTGGGCGTAGGGCTATGTACCATGTGTGTAAGAGTCAGTGAGTGTCTGAAAACTTCACAGACCCTGTTCTCTTGCTGGTGTGCTAATGTTTGTATAGGAGGATATGTGTGTAACCTTGTCTGTGAAGCTTCTTTTGCATTCTGAGTCTGTAGTGTACAATTGGTTTAATTTTCAAAAATGACTTGACATATGAATAGTATGTGCATATGCGTGTGTACAGACGCCAGTTATTGGACGCAGATATGATGACCTGCAGGGATCAGGAGGGCGAGATGGGAAAGCCCGTGCAATCGCAGTGACCCGCAGTACGTCCTCCACCTCTTCAGGGTCTAACTCCAACACTGTCCTGGTGCCAGTGAGCTGGAAACGGCCACAATCATCACAGGTAACAAACACTTTACACCTGTTCTTGTTAAGATGAGGGGAAAAGAATTTCAGCTGCTCTACTCGGTGTCATGCATTGTTTGTGTCATATGCTTTTTACCACGATGGGTGAAAGGTGCCATGCTTTGTTCCTGGCAGGATATTCAGCCTTACAGGCTCCATAGGGTTACGATTAAAGCGGGGTTAGGATATCTGCTGCCTACCAGGAACAAACTGAAGCACCTTTGTACAACAGGCGCTTTTTTTTTGTGATTTATACTATGGGGGTCTACCATGACTCTTAAAGGGATAGTTCACCCAAAAATGAAAAGTCTTTCATCAATAACTCACCCTCATGCCATCCCATGTTCTGCACAACACAAACAAAGATTTTTAGAAGAATATCTCAGCTCTGTATGTCCATACAATGCAGGTGAATGGTGTCCAGACCTTTGAAGCTCCAAAGATGAAGTCAACATAAAGGTAATCCATATGACTCCAGTGGTTTTATCCATATCTTCTGAAGCGATCCAGATGGTGCTGGGTGAGAACATACCAAAATATAACTCCTTTTCACTGTATATCTTGCCATTGCAGTCTCTTGGCATGATCATGATTTCAAGCTCGATTACACTTCCTAGTGCTTGACGTATATGCAGAGTGCTAGATGGCACTATAGGAAGTGTAATCGAGCTTGAAATCATGATCGCCAAGGAGACTGCTGTCAAGATGTATAGTGAAAATGAGTTACATTTTGGTTTCTCACACAAAACCAACTGAATCATTTCAGAAGACATGGATTTAACCATTGGAGTTTCATGGATTATGTTTATGCTGCCTTTATGTGTTTTTTGGAAGCTTCAAAGTTCTGGCCACCATTCACTAGCATTGTATGGACCTACAGAGCTGAGATATTCTTCTAAAAATCCTCGTTTGTGTTCAGCAGAAGAAAAACAGTCATGTTCATCTTAAATGGCATAAAGGTGAGTAAATGATGAGAGAATTTTCCTTTTTGGGTGAACTAACCCAATAACTTTTGCTATCAGATCTTCGCCTTCTACTGTAATCTGGTTTCAATTAGCAATTTCCTTCTGTTTCTCAGAAGCGAACGAGAGAGAAGCTGGTAAATGTTCTGTCACTCTGCGGACAGGAAGTTGGCCTCACCAAGAACCCATCTGTAAGTTCTCACTGTCACCTAACTTCCAGTCTGTTACTATCAAACTAAACTTAAATGTCCATGTAGCAGCCACAGAAGAATCCACTCCATGCATATTTCACTAATAATAAATATTTGATAGCCTTGATAACAAATGAATATAAAGCATAAATGAGTGCAAAATGGTAACATCTATGATTGGGATTTAGCTTTGTATGACACTTATTGTGTTGGTCTCAGACTAAAGGACCAGAAGATAATATTGGTAATTGTTCAATATTAATAAGCCATAATTATCATGCATCTAATGCCTTAACAAATGAAAAACCCCTCTGGTATGATTCTCAGTTGAATTAGCTTTGCATGATTTTCTACAATACCCAATGGTGACCAGACTCTATAGTGAACCCACCGTCTCGGTTATGTGTCTCAGGTGATATTCTCGTCCTGTGGTGATCTGGACCTGATGGAGCATCAGCCCAGCCAGGTTTCCTCTGAGGATGGGACCCGGGAGGACACGCTAGATGATACCACATCAGAGCAGCAGTTTAGAGTCTTCAGAGACTTTGACTTCCTTGATGTAGAGCTGGAAGATGGAGAGGTCAGTGGTCTTTCTTTCTTTCTTTTGCTGATCTTCCTGACCCTCTCTCTGACTAATGTGTCCATTGTGTTTCCTCTGGTCTTTCTCACTGTGTGGCTAACACTCTCTCTCTTTCTCTCCTGTGCTGCCTAGGAGCTGCAGGTAAGAACACCTCTGTTAGCATGTGACATAGAGAATGGCAGAGATCTTGTGTCCATACAGTGACTTTGATGTGTGTCAGTCATCTAGGCTCTCATAGGCTGCTGTGGCTCAAGAGATGATTTGTTTCTTGTTGTGTACAATATGTGGATTTCATGTTGCATACTGTAGAAAAGCATGTTAATAGCATCTCATGCCAAGGTATTTGTTTCATCCACATTGCTCATTACTTGCTCCTGTTTAAGTAGGAAACATTCTAAATTTAGATAATTACTAAATAATTTTATAGTTACCTACAAAGATGATTTTAAACCTTAAACCCTTATTGTTGTATCTTGTTTGGCTTTGTTTATTTTGTCAGACAATGGTTTATTGTATATTTGACATGTACCAAACCGTTTACTGTGTTTGCATGTGTTCTTAATTTTTGCATGATTCTTACTTCCACACCCCATATCAACTCATGTAAGTGTGTATTACTGAATCAGTGCTGCTTGTGTGTCTATAGGGTGAAAGTATGGATAACTTTAACTGGGGGGTGCGTCGGCGCTCTCTGGACAGCACAGACCTAACTGAGCTCCTGGAGGAGAGTCAGCACTCAGACAGCACCCCCTGCATCGGCCTCCATGACCCTCAGCAGGACTCCGATGACTCCTCTGAGGAAGAGTCCAATTCCACCAGCCAAAGCCTCTCCCACTCTCAACTAGTATGTTCAGTCTATCTACTGTGTCTGTCTGTCTGACTGTCTGTCTAGGTATTTTTCTGAAGTTGAGCTTTTTCTTATTTCAGACAATGAACCTGTCCCCATCAGAGGACACCAATCATACGGACTCACTGTCCACTTCCTATGACACCACATCAGCTGATCCAAACTCTCTTAACGCTGCGACACCCTGCTTGGGAACATCACTACCAGATGACCATATCATGCCACGCGTATGTTTAAAATGACATTAAGCCATTTAAAACCTCTTCATTGAACCCAACCACCATTTAACGAACCTAGATCCTAGCTTTGTTGCAAATGACCCTCTCTCATATTCAAAGGTTTTGCCAGAAGACGAAGACTCTAACAACTTGTCATTCTGTGTGAGTGAGCTCCCAATGAGGTTTGACTGTGGGTCCAGCACCAATCTGGACCTTCCGGCAGACCAGGACCGCTCTGGAATCAACCAGAACCCAAACTCCCTGCCCAGGTGAAAACCAAAACACTTTAGTGCTATTTTATCACAGGAGATGATGGCAATTACTGTATATGCGTATTTCAAAGTAAACTGGCATGGTTATTAACGGGGGTCTTCTGTTTTTTCACAGCTACCATTTTGGGGAGGACCAAGATGATCTGGATGAGCTGGGCTTTCCTCCTCCACCCTCCCCCTTCTTTTCTGCCATCTTGGCAGCATTTCAGCCCACCGTGTGTGACGACGCAGAGGAAGCCTGGCGGAGTCACATCAACCAGCTGATGTGTGACACAGATGGGTCTTGCGCTGTCTACACCTTCCACGTCTTCTCCGCACTGTTTCAGGTAACCTCACTCTTGAATGTAGAAACAGACACTAGTCCTGTTTGTAAATGTCCTACATTTATTCAGCAATCCATATAGGTTTGATTCTAGCCTGGATTAACTCTGGAATGCTATAAGGTTTCCCCTGTCAGTAAAAAAATATAGGACATTTTGAAATTGGGATTTCCAACCCTGGAAAACTCATGGAAATGTATATCCACTTCAACTACTATATCATTACCTGCAACAGACTGTCCATCTGTCAGCTCATTTAACAGCTAATTAGAAATGCTCTAAAGTAGCTCAAATAAACTGCAATACCAAAACATTTTTGAATTTTCAAAATGTATTTTCCTCTACAGAACATCCAGAATAAGTTCTGCTCGCTGACCAGTGATGCCGCCAATTACCTTGGAGAGGGCCTGAGGGGAATTGGTTCCAAATTTGTGCGGTCATCAGAGATGTTGGCCATTTTCTCCGACTGTCCCACTCTGTATGTGGATGCAGAAACGGTAAGTGAATAGATAAGCCAAACACAATGGTGCAAAATCAATAGCATGACTGCATCACTGACCTCTCGAATGATGGTGAAAAATCATTTTGTGGACAAACTATAATCTTGTCATCTTGTAGATCGTTTCTTATGGGCTTCTAGAGAAGATGAAGTTCAGTGTTCTCGAGCTGCAGGAGTATCTAGACACATATAACAGCAGGGAGGAAGCAGCCATCTCAGTAAGTCATCCTAGACAGCCACCCTACTAATATAGAAGCGCTGGAAGCTACTACACAGATTTAAACCTTAAAATGCTCCTGTATTTCTCTGCAATCCTCTCATACATAATCAAAATATGCCCACATTTTTATTTATATTGGAATAATGGTAAAACTACTGTATCTGTTGTGAGACTAACCTGTTTTGAGTTAAGTCGATTTAATCATTATCCACTCCTCTTTCAACAGTGGTTGCAGAACTGTAAAGCAACATTTCCAAGTTATGCTGGTGACGGTGTGATTACATGCCAACCTGGAGACTCTGAGGAGAAGGTGAAAACAGCCTTCTATTTAGCCTCCTTCATTTACATAAGAAAATAAAAATAGGAATGAGC
This sequence comes from Myxocyprinus asiaticus, assembly GCF_019703515.2. NCBI lineage: Eukaryota > Metazoa > Chordata > Actinopteri > Cypriniformes > Catostomidae > Myxocyprinus > Myxocyprinus asiaticus. The sequence continues at coordinate 10,678,525 of NC_059385.1, read as the reverse complement.
AGTATCTGTCCCTCAGTGGTACAGTACAATTTGTCAGGGGAATTTATAAAATTCCATCATGTCATTGCATAGGGCCTGCTTGAAACAAAATTCAGAATATGTGCATAGCTCCTATCAGATCTGTGCTTACATTTGAGATTGGGACACGTGACCTTATTTAAAACAGTATATCAATATCCGTTAAATAAAAACAGACATATGACACCTCACCCTTCTGCAAACCATCTTGCATTATTTTTACCTTTTATCCCTCTTTCCTCCTCTGTCTTTTCATTCTCTGTACCTCATTCTCTTTTTCTTCTGCATGGTTTTATAGGGGTCGGGTTCTTGGGGTGATTGTGACTTCCACTAAACCACTAATTATGTGGATGTGATTTCTGGGCACAGTGTCAATGCTATGTTATTGGCACACATTGCATGCCGGGTATTATTAATGCTGTCTGTTTCTCCCTTCTCAAATCTTTCCTGTTTTGTGACATGCTTGCTCTGCAGCAAATGGAAACTCTGGCTGTAAGTTTGACACCAAGAACTGTTCTCTCTCTTATTCATCTGTTAGAGCAAGTGATCTGTGTTTACTAGGGATGTCTGTAAGAATGGTTAAAATGTGCATCTCTAGTTTACAGCTTTACTGTTTAGTGCATGCTTATTTTTGTTTTTCAATTCAATATACCTGCCAATGGCTAAACACATGAATTTAATTTGCTTATTGGATGGTAGAGTTTGGTATTTACTTTTTGTAACAGGCTTGTGCGTATGCCCATTTCCTTTATCATGCCATGTGTCTAATGTATCTCTGTGACCTCCACAGCAACTGGAGTTGTGCCAGAAACTGTACAAACTTCACTTCCAGCTACTCCTGCTGTTTCAGTCCTACTGTAAACTCATTGGACAAGTGAACACCATCAGCTCTGTGCCAGAGGTATACACAACTCATTATACCAAAACCACATCACAAGCAGCCCTCTTTTAAAATGATTGTGTTCTTTCATACAGTGGGCATGACACTATGCCCCGAACAAACACTGCAGCTTGTATTTACTTAATGGCGCATTAAATAACTTTCCACTGTAAAACATTTTACAAGGGCTGTCAGTTTAATGTGTTTATTCAGTACAATTTATTATATTAAAAAAATAAGGCGTTAAATTAATCATTCCCCTGGACCGTAATAAGGAATATTCCTACCATTAGAGCAATTCAAGCTTGAAGTACCACATTCCTGTTTTTACCTGTCCCAGTCAGCATATATAATATTTAGACTTAAATATAATTAGTTATATTTTTTATAATAGTTCAATATTTAATTATTTTTATTTTGGGGCCTTTCTTCGCAAATATTGATATATAATGAATTTTTGGCATATCATGTAATTAATTTGATTTAAAAAAATGTCATCGATTGACAGCCCAACATTTTACTTTACATTTCCCCTAAACATTGAATAGCACTTTTGACAAATATGTTTAAAATCATGGACACACACAAGACTAAAGCCTTAAAAATAGAAAATAATAATAATAATAAATTAAAGCCTTATCCAATCACTATCCAGTACACTTGTAATTTTATTGGAGCACACTCGATCCTGATCTTGTGCTTTTTATCTGTAGCTGTGGAACATGTCTCGTGAACTGAGTGACCTGAAGAATTGCCTGCGACTAGCAGAAGCCTCATTAGCTGGCGATGAGGAGGACCGGCAAAGGCATGGCAACCAGCCCAGCTTCCCCAGCTCAGAAGCAGCTGTGCAGGCCATCCTCGAGTGTTTGAACAACAACGAGTTCAGTATGGCCATTCGCTACACTCAAGAGTGCAGGTAAGATGTGACAAGATAGTGTGCAGTAATTTATTCTGCAGCGGGCACTTGTGGGTAGTGAGTAAAGTCACTAGGGGGAGACAGAGCTCTTTTAAAAGGGTACTTAAAGGAATGCGTCAACTAAAAATTGTATTTCTCTGATCATTTACTCACCCTCATGCCATCCCAGATGTGTATGACTTTCTTTCTGCAGAACACAAAAGAAGATTTTTAGAAGAATTTTTCAGCTCTGTAGCTCCATACAATGCAAGTAAATGGTGACCAAAATTTAAGCTCCAAAAGCACATAAAGGCAGCATAAAAGAAATACATATGACTCCAGTGATTAAATCCATATCTTCAGAAGCTAAATAAGTGTGGGTGAAATCTCCACTTTCACATTCTTCTTCTTGTGTTTTTGGTGATTCACATTCTTTGTGCATACCACCACCTATTGGGCAGGGAGAAGATTTTATAGAAAAAAAGGACTTAATGTATCTGTTTCTCACCCACACCTATCATATCGCTTCTAAAGACATAGATTTAACAACTGGAGTCTTACTTTTAAGCTGCCTTTATGTGCTTTTTGGAGCATCAAAGTTCTGTCCACCATTCACTTGCATTTTGAAACCTACAGAGCTGAGATATTCTTCTTAAAATCTTCATTTGTGCCCAGCAAAAGAAAGCCATACACATCTGGGATGGCATGAGGGTTGAGAACTGAGAAAATTATGTGAGAATTTTGTTTTTGGGTGAACTATTCCTTTAAAGGGACAGTTCCCCTACAAAAGAAAATGATGCTATTCGTAACATTTTGTTCCAAACCCATATGACTTTGTCTGTGGAACTCAAAGAATGTTATACAGAATTTTAGTCTCAGTCACCATTCATTCACTTTCATTGCATCATCTTCCATACAATGAAGTCGAAAAGTGACTGAGGCTAACATTCTTCCTAACACCACCTTTTGTGTTCTCCTGAAAAAAGTGAGTCAAAAGGGTTTGGTACAACGTGAAGGTGAGTAAATGATGACAGAGTTTTCATTTTTGGGTGATCTATCCCAGTTTGGTAAATGTGGCATTCATTGTTATAGACACCCTTAAACTATTCTTTCTTTTTTAGACGTTTGTGGCCGAATGACATTTTCGGTGGTGGCTCAGAGGACGAGATCCAGACTCTCCTCTACGTCTACTTCCGGCACCAGACTCTGGGCCAGACTGGCACCTTCGCTCTGGTTGGCTCCAACAAGGACCTGTCGGAGATCGGCACAAAGCTCATGGAGCTCAACGGAGAGATCCGCGACATGATCCGCCACGCTCAGGGGTACCAGGTCATCTCATCCAGCCTCCTAGACTCCAGCGTTTCCGGCGTGAGTCTCTGACAGGAAGCCTGCAGCACCCTGGACCAGCCCTGGCCTGGACCCCCCGATCACTGGATCCCCCCATAGTCACCCAACCTCTCCTGCATCATCCCACATCCTGTGATCCTCCACTCCTGCCACCCGCTCCAGGCCAAATCCAGTGCGACATCTGGGAGTGCTGCCGCCCTTTTGAGGGTGTATCTCATAAACTTGTGCCCTTTTTAGGAAAACTTGCACGAGCATCATTGACTGTGTTGAACGGGAGGGGGCTCTTGAAAGTGAGTGTATCTTCAAGTCCTCAGATGTGCAGCAATAATGGAGAAACAGAATTGCTCCTGCGAGATTCCGTGGATTGAGTCACTCAAGACACATCTTATTGCACTGTATTGACGTTTTCATGTTGTAAACCATATGAGGGAAAACAAAAGTTCTACTGAGAGCAATGCTGCATTTTGGACAGGAAGTGCCAAAGTCAGAACTTCTACTGCAGACATCTGCTCGTTTTGTTGTTGAAAGGATAGTTCACCCTAAAATGAAAATTTTGTCTAATTTAATAACCCCCATGTTGCTGAAAACCTGTATGACTTTCTTCCGCTGAACAAATGTTTTTAGGAATATTCTGAGTTCAATACAAATTAAGCTAAATCAACAGCATTTGTAGCATAAACAAAAAAAGCAAATATTTAGGTTGCAGTGAGGCACTTACAATGGAAGTGAATGGGGCCAATTTTTGTAGAGTTTAGGCAGAAATGTGAAGCTTATTTGATAAAAGCACTTACATGAATTCTTCTATTAAAACTTGTGTATTATTTGAGTTGTAAAGTTGTTTAAATCGTTGTTTACTGACATTACAGGGTTTACGGTGTTACGTTGTCATGACAACAAAGTTGTAAAATTGGATGTAACGTTACACAGAAATGGTTATTAGGCGATTTTTATCACACTCAATGTTTATGTCTTGTGGCTATACTTTTGAATCAGTGAGTATTTTAATGTTTTTGGATTGGCCCTTTTCACTTCCATTGTAAGTGCCTTAGTGTAACCCATATTTTTGCCTTTTATTTTAAGACAATGAGGGACAAGTCAAATTAATTTTTGTGGTAATCAACATTATACTACAAATGCTGTCGATTGAACTTGTATTGGACACTAAATATTCCTTGAAAAAATATTCTCACTGCTTTTTGCCAAATAATGAAAGTGAATAGTGACTTGGGGATGTAAAGCTCCAAAATAGGCAGGAAAAAATTACACCACTATGAACCCACAATAAAAGTAATCAATCGGCTTGTGTACGAAATTCCAAGTCTTCTGAAGCCATACAATCACTATGTGTGATGAACAGACTGAATTTAAGTCATTCACTCTCAAATCAAAACACTGATTAGCTATGTATGCAGTGGCCCAAATCAACTACGGCACAGGTTAGACATAACATCTGGTCAAGACATTTGCACGTTTTTCCTTCCGTGTTCCACAGAATAGTCAAATGGGATTGGAACAACCTTAGGGTGAGCAAATAATGACAGGTTTTTTATTTTTGGGTGTACTATTCCTTCAATGTGGGGAATGTGCAATGAGGGATTGAAATGGATGCCTTTCTACTGTAACTTAACAAGAATGTCTTTATATTTCTGCAACCAGGACACGTTGCACAGCTGGAGGCGGCTGAGAAGGACATCACAGGACACTGTATGACTTTGGTCATTGTCACCATAGTTGTAGCTGTTGTTTGGTTTAAAGGTGAGAGCTTGCGTCTTAGTGAAACCTGTCCATCACTGATGTAACGCTAGATATCAGCTTCTACACCTGCACATAGAGACACGCAAACACGCTGACATTCAGCTATTTGTGTAACTGATGAACTGTTACTGAAGCGGATTCTACTTCAAGTGCTGATTTGAGATTGATTGTTTTTAATCGAAGTTCTGCACTCTACTGTACACCGGCTCATGTCTAGGGTAAATTTGTTTTTACAATTTCAGTGTGCATTGAACAGTTTTGAGAAATTGTTTTGTCAAGTTGCAAAGCATGCATTACTGTATTTACGTTTAAATTGTATTTATTTATAAGTTGTATTTTATTAAAATGTTTTGTATAAAGTGGCAAAAGGCGTCATGTGAAGATTAGTTTTGTCACTAGTGCATGCTAAAACAGATTGCACATTGTAAAGCCTCTTTGGAAAACGTGTCTTTCCCCCCTTACCATTAAAATACAAAAAGCTTTTGTGAAATAAATTGATTTGTGCATTCATGTCACTTTGTCAACGTTATTGAATTTGTGTCATCAGCGTCAGGATGCATTTTAATGACCGATTTGGAATGGCCCAGGAATGGAAGCAGTCACAGCAACAGCAGTAAAGGGACAATTTATTCACCAACATGAACTAGAATCTTTCACAACTCAGCAACTTCACGCAGACACTGGTATTATGCTGCAATACTTTATTCAAGTTTTATAAATTTACAAAATTTATTGGAATACAATACATTCCACCCAATAACATCCTTGGGCCACATCTGCAGAGACTCTAAAAAACATTAACGGTCAGACCAGAGCAATCAGACTATGTATTTGAAACTGTAGATGGTATCACAGGAAAGGCTTTTGCCCTTACAGCGGCCACACAGATCCTGACGGTGAGGACGGCGCATGTCAATGTGCCTCTGCTTCCGTTCACAGCAGCAATGAGTCTTACAGCAAACCTGATAAAAACGAACAATTTAAAAACACAAGCAATCACTAAAGTTAAGGGGGAGGGGGGAGAGGGAGAGAAGATTCAATACCTTGCACTGAATGGACTCCACCCTATATGGATTCAGTCCTGCTTGGCACTTTCTGCAGAGCTGCTTGAAGTACACCTGTAGGAATGATGTCATTTAAAGCATATTGGGGGAGGGTGGAGGAGTGTCCTGATGTAACTTGAATGCCAGTAATACAACACTTTACCTTGGAGGTTCCCGAGATGCACCACACAAACGCACTTTCCCATCGAATATTGCACTTACTGCAGTGATAAAATCCATATTTCTGCTCCAGAAACTACACCAGATGAACATTTGTTTAGAACTCAAGTCCAGTACCATACCAACTACCAAAGATGTAACCAAATATTCAAGATTCAAATGAAAGTTTATGAATCAATTATTAAAAATGCTATGGGGGGGGGTCAATGTACTGCTCAATGTTTATGGTGTAACCATTAAAATGGCACACACAAAGGAGACATTTGGCAGAATGTTTGGTCTCAGTCCCCATTCACTTTCACGGTTTGGAATGATGAAAAGAAACTGAAATGAAAGGGAGATGACGAAGCTTATTCACACTAGCGCCATCTTTGATTTCTAATGGGAATGGGAGGCTGAGAAGGATCAACTTGCATCCATTTAAATGGCACCATTAAAAGGTATAAAGCTACTAGACCACATCTGATTTTCCCACAACTCATGTTGTCAGGAGTTCTTTGTGTACTGAATGTTCTTGGACAGATTTGATAAATGTTTTGTCCGCGGAACAATCCAAAAACACTTTAAACGGCAGTGCAGCCCATTGAAGAGACTGTACATCTATCCCTCACAGCCTTGTTGTCATTCCTATTAAAAATCAAAGATGGCGCTAGCGTGAAGATACAAAGCACGTTCTTGTACCAAACTGTAATAAAATGTAGTTAGCTAGAATTTCAATAATAATAAAACTCCCAAAAGTTACATTTATACCTTAAAAGTTTAAGGCCACAAATGTCGGTGGATCTCTTTTTATGACAATTGTGGTGACTAATGCAAAACTAACAGCTTAAATTGCACAATCACTGTAGAATCTACGGCATTTTGATAATTGTTTGGTAAGGACCGTTTCAAACCTGAAAGTTGGACCGTTTATTTCGCTGAATTACTGCCCTCTCTGGCCGCGCTTCGTTGTGAGTGACTTCATCCTGTTCACATGTTTCACTGTCCGATTCACTGTCCGTCTTGAAGCTTTCGTCTTTATTTTCGTCCCCTTCATCGTCTTTACTTTCAGCGGCAGTCGTGGATAAGGAGAAAATCCTGCGGTCGAACACGGGAGAGTAAATGGCGACAGGGCGGGAGAAGCGCACGGCGCTGATGGGAGTGCTAGGCAGTGTGTCTTTCAAAGGGCTTGTCTTCCGAGACGCCCACTTATCCCCGCGATAAAACAGCGTTTTGGGGCCGAGCGAGCACTGCACAGTGGCATCTACCTTTGGGTTCACCTGGACACCGAACTCCCGCGTGTTGGCCTTGCGCAGGCGCGGGGTTAGGTTAGGGTTCACCTGAGATAATAACGCTTTTAACTGAGCACGCTTATAAACGTCAAAATAGTCGGGGACATCTGGCGGCACATACACGTTGTTTCCCTTTTTGTTCCAGTTTTGCTGCTTGAATTTCGGCTTTCCGTTATAAAAGGGGAAGTAGCCAGGATACCCTCCACAGTCGTAAGGTGGAATGAGAAACTCGTCCATTGTGGTAAGATAAGGAGTAAGGCTGCTGTTGAATATTTATGAACTCTCTGATCACGAGCAAGCGCGTTAATTGGTTTTGAAATTGGTGCAAAAATCAAATGTGGGCGTGGGTCTCATGCAGATAACAAAGGTGGATTCATTTCAAGCAGGTAATGGTCGCTCTACGTTACGTTATCTTTATTTATTAACTTAAGATTTCATATTTGTTCAAAAGAATAGACTGTGGTTTAAAGAAAGAAAGAAACAAAATCTATTTCAAGCTATTTTTTTTTTTTTTTTTTTTATGTGTAGAACTATTATATATACAGTATAATTTTTATGACCTAATATTAATTGAGAGCCAGTATGGTATACTTGTATTTGTACTTTTAAAAATTATTTTCTAATGCTGCAGGACTAAGTAAACTGCAAAAAGGCCATTTGAAAAAACTTAAAAGAAATGGTGACCAGGCAGTGCCCAAAATATATACCTTTATGTTTATATATATATATATATATATATATATATATATATATATATATATATATATATATATATATATATAATGGATAATCCATGGTGGTGCGTTAAACGGTTTTAATGCACAACGTGGAGGCGAAGAAGGAAACGTTGCCTCCGCGAAGTGCACTCAAATCATTTAACGCACACCTCGCCTTGGATTATCCCGCTTATACCATGGTCAATTACTAGCATTGATTAGTTACAGCTGTCATTTACATTTTTACTGGAAGCATAACAATATAAATTAACTTTATCTACTGTTCTGCCCATTCTAAATCAGACAGAGATAAAGTACTGCGATAATATTACAGTTCCCTTACGATTCAGTACACTTGACATTGCGTCACTAAGCTGACGCTATTGGGGGGGGGGGGGGTCCTTCTACATGACCTAGTTGAAATCTTTCTACAATAACACCAGGATTGGCTATGGTGTTTACACCCCGCCCTTTTAGGCGCGAAGCTCTCCGGTATAAAAGCGGGCACGCAAACACCATTCCTCAGAGTTTTCTTCCTTCAAGACAGCGATTCATCTCTTCTACTACTTCGCCATCGACATACATGAGTCAGCGGGCGGGATCTTCATGGCAACGAGAAGACTCTCTGCTCACCTGCAGTGTTCCAGCGAACATTTACTCTGCCTCGCCGCTTGACACTTTGCTGGTGAACAGGCCGCTTCAGCATCCTGATTCCCCACAGCGCTTCGATAGGAGGTTTGTATCCTTATAAGCTATTGTTGATAGTGTGTGTGTGTGTGTGTGTGTGTGTGTGTGTGTGTGTGTATATATATATATATATATATATATATATATATATATATATATATATATATATACACACACACACACACAATATCAACAATAGCTTAAAAGATGCGAGCACGTAAGTGGCACTTTTAGTTTTATGTATAAAACTAAAAGTGCCACTTACATGCTCGCATCTTTTTAAAGATGTCGTTCCGTAAGTGTTCCTTATGCGAGGGACAAATTCCGCCGTCAGATCAGCATGAGAGCTACATTCACTGTCTGGGCTGCGCCCACACAGAGGCAGCTCTCATGGAGACAGACTGCCCTCACTGTGAGGGCCTGAGTCTCAAGACGCTTCACTTGTTAATCGGCCTCATTCTGAGGGATGATTCAGCCTCCCGCACCCTCCCGCCCACCTCTTCTGTGACTCCAGAGAGAACATATGAGGAGTCACGGCAGGGCCGCGAGATTGAACAGGATGAATTAGAGGTGGATCTTGTGCCGGCACGCCCTGCGAGCCCCTCAGTCTCCATATACTATGCCGATACAATATGTGCGTGACGAGCTTCGGCCCTCTGCAAGAGCGCACAACCTCGCCAAGCTGGTTCAGCACTCCATGCGATGGCGGTGCTCCAAGTTTTCCAAGCTAAGCTCCTCAAGCAAATGGACGAGCAAGACTGCAATCCAGAGATGTTCAAAGAGCTCCGCACCGCTACGGACTTACGAGCCACGAAAGTCACTGCACAGGCCATTTGCAAGTCAATGGGCAACCTGGTAGTTTTAGATCGTCACATCTGGCTGACCCTCATGGAAATGCGTGACGCAGAAAGAGTCGCTCTATTTGATGCTCCGGTGTAGGGCTGAAACCATTAGTCGACGTTATCAAATTGACAATAAAAAATTGTCAACAAAAATTTTCATTGCCGAATAGTAGTTTAATCCCATTTAATGTAACATGAGATCACATTAAACTCTAATGATGATGCGCAAGAGCAGCATTGCACTTGATTGAGGAGTGGAAGAATTACACAGCTCACAGTCCAGATACAATGCAACAAAATACATTTTTGATTTGTGTGAGGAGGTTCGTTGGGTGGGAAAGGAGGAAACGGGAAACTTTGGATTTCAACTCAAAGGTAAGACTTTAATTAAACAAACTCAAAACTGACTTTTCAGCACAATACTCAGGAACACACAAAATGCTTGCTATACATTAACTTAAAGCAAATCTAAATATCTTATATGTTGCTTCTCAAGTAAATGTATCTTGTTTTTAAGGATTTTTAGACAGTTTTAAATGGAAAACAAGACAAAAACACTTGATAACAATAGGATTTTTTGCAGTAAAAAAGTATATTTTTCCCTTTAATTCAGTGAATGCCATTTAGAGGTATTTTTAAAAGATGATTTTGTCCTCTTTATTGTTAGTAAGCACGTTTAATACAACCTTTTAAGTCAGGGCACAAGCTGAATAATCAGTTAAGAGCTAATGATTAATCGTTGAATAGTCGAGTAATCGTTCTAATAATCGTTAGTTGCAGCCCTACTCCGGTGTCTCCAGCCGGCCTTTTCAGCTGCTCTGTGGATAGATTTGCTGAGCACTATGTCACGACTAGGCAACACTCACAGGCTATGATACATTTTATGCCAAAACGGAGCAATACTTCATTACAACCGGCTCGCTCCCTCTCTGTCTCGGGCCAGCTCCCGGCTAAAAACCCCATGCCTGCTGCCACAACGCTGCCAAAAGTCGCACGTTGAGCCGCCAGTAAAGCCATGGCCCAAGCGAAGGCAGCTGCCTCAGTGCAAGCCCCACTCCGATGGGAAATCGTTCGAAGGAACTGCATATCAGTTCAAAGTCCTGCCCTTCAGATTGTCCCTGTCTCCTCACATATTCACAAAGTGCATCGATGTGGTACTCGCCCCTCTGAAACTGAGCGGCTTGTGCATTTTGAACTTGATTGGCTATTACTGGCCCTTGATGATTGGCTATTACTGGCCCAATCAGAGACTCTATTATGTCAGCACCGGGACTTATTGCTCCAACATCTGAACAGCTTGGGCCTCAATGTCAACTGGGCGAAGAGCATGCTCTCCCCCAGCCAACAAATCTCCTTTTTAGGAGTGCGTCTTGACTCCGTGAGCGAGCGCGCTCATCTCATGAGCGGGCGCGTTCAGGCCATTCTCAAGTGTCTGTCTCAGTTCAAACTGGGGAGAACACTTCCACTGAAGCTGTTTAAAAAAGCATTGGCGCTTATGGCAGCAGCATCCGCCATCATTCCATTAGGTCTCTTACACGAGACCCCTTCAGTGCTGGCTCAAGCGCCATGTGCCACGGCATGCTTGGCGCCAAGGGTGCATGCGCATCTTTATATCTCACCTCTGTCTAGCTGCTCTAGCACCTTGGACATCTTCTGCCTTCTACCAGCAAGGTGTCATGCTGGGGCAGATTCAGGTGGAAAATGATGACCACGGATGCTTCCAACACAGGATGGGGGACATTGTGCGACGGTCGCCCGGCTTTTCGGCAGGCAGAGGGCGTTGCACATCAACCGCCTGGAACTGTCGGCTGTTTTCCTAGCCTTGAAGGCTTTTCTGTCCAAAATAGCGAATTATCATGTTCTAATTCGCTCAGACAATACGACAGTTGTGGCGTAAATAAACTGCCAAGGTGGAATTTGTTACCTACCAGTGATGAGACTGACACGTCACCTCTTCCTGTGGAGCGAGCGCCAACTCCTCTCTCTGGGAAAGATCTGGGAAATATTCGGCAAAGCGGAGATCGATCTATTTGCCTCCTTGGAGAAAGCCCACTGTCCCCTCTGGTACTCCAAGTCCCAAGCTCTGCTAGGAATGGAAGCAATGGCCCACAAATGGCTTGCGAAAAGCAAATATGCATTTCCCCCGGTGTGTCTCCTTCACTCTGTCATATGCAAAGTCCAAGAAGACAAGGAAACGATTCTATTGGTTGTGCCGAAGTGGCCCAACCAGTTTGGTCTGGATCTTTCAAAGGCCACTGTCAAACCCAGAAAAGGCTATGTGCCTAAGGTTCTAACCACGCCCTTCAGAGCACAGGTGGTTCACCTTCAAGCCTTTTTCCCTCTTCCATTTAATTTGGATGAGGAACAGTCCTTGCATTTGTTCTGCCCTGTGTGAGTGCTACACACATACACTGAGCGCACTCGCCAGTTCAGACTGTCTGACCAGCTCTTTGTGTGCTATGGAGGACACACGAAAGGAATGTCCATCTCCAAGCTAAGACTTTCTCACTGGATTGTTGATGCAATTGCCCTGGCTTACGTGTCACAGGGTGCAAATTGCCCAATTGGTGTTAAAGCACACTCAACTAGAGGCATGGCCTCTTCATGGGCATAGATGAATGGTGTGTCCTTACAAGACATGTTTTGCACCAGGATGGTCTTCTCAAAACACATTCGCTGCGTTTTACAACCTAGATGTGACATCTCTCTCATCGCAAGTACTCTCTGTCTAGAGCGCTTGCTATTTCGTTGACCAAACATACATTTATTCCCCTCTTTTCAAGTATGGACTCCATGTCATTTTACACAACTGCCTGCATTCAGGACGTTGTATCTCCCAAAGTCACAAGCACTTTCATTATAAATAAAACTTCCTTCCTGACTAAATTCGTGAAGGGATTAATTCATACTATATGACCATAGTTCATATATATTCTGAGGAAATATATAAATTCTCATCTCTAATTTCATGCTGATTTATCACAAAACACCACACTGCAAAAAACAATGTGCACTATTGTGTACAATAATTTTTCCTTAGAAATCATATATTCACTGTGCATTATCACAATGAGAATCAATGGGTTCATCCAAAAGCTGAAAATTGTTGCTTTCAGATGTTGCTTTGTTTTATTATTTGCTTTGTTAATGTAATTTTGTTGTGCTGTGCACCTCTGGGCCATCGTAGTGGAGAACATAAGCACAGTAATAATTCGTTAGGCAATCAGGCTGTTGCTGGGCAGCCGAATAATTGCAGGGTAATAAAAAGTGGGTTTTAAAACCCTGTTTTGATTTAATCTATAAAAGGTAAACAGGGAAAAAGGTAATAAACTATAATGCAGGAAGGGCTTGAAATTTTAGGTTCACTAAAGTTCAGGCTCTTCAATCTTTTCTTTGCATTATCTGCAGCTAAAGGCATGTGTTTGTTAGAATGAGGAGGTTGTTGTTGTGTTGTTGTGGTTTGTTTTGGGTGTGAATATTGGCTAATTCAAATTTAAAGAAATTGCAGGAATATATTTTAATGTTAAAAGAAAGTCAGGATCAGGTCTTTGTTGCATCATGGTATACTTTTGTTAAAAATACACAATAAGTGATCCCGGTAATTGTCCAGTTTGTAAATTGGGCCTTCTGGTGTTTTGAACAATCAACTTCTGAATTACCACCATCCTAAAATTGCAATGCTCAGCCAGTCCATTGTTTTTGTTCCAGCTGAAAGCACTGTGTGAATTTGTTTGCCTTCTTTTTCCTCTTCTGTTCTCGCTTTCTGTCTGTCTGTCTCTTACTCTCTGCATTATATCGGGTGGTCTCTCTCTCCCTCCAGTGGCTATAGACTTTTTGTGTTCCACAGAAGAAATACAAAAGTCCAAACGGGTTTGAACCAAAAAGAGGGTGAGTAAATGATGAGCATACTGTAACGGAGGATGCTGTAAACAGGTTCTTGTCATATGAAAATTGCATTATGCATCACCAGCAACATAAATTCACATAAGAAGCTGACCTTTAACAGATGACTGAGTGACAAACCCACCGGGCAAACACAAGGCTCACACTCATGATTTCCACTTACCTGGATGACACAAGGTAGGTGTTGAAAAGCAAACACGGTTTGAGTGAATCTAAGTTATATATTGGAAAATAGGGACCTTCTTTGTGTAGTCCAACAGCAGATATCTGTTATAAACAGAGATCAAAGAAAAACAATCTCCTTTATTTACCTCTACCATGCATGTCCAATTCAAATGTGCAAAGCCCTCTGTTTTTGCCTATTAAGTCATAAATTCTTTAATGTATTCAATTATGTACTTTGGTGGCCTAGGTGTCTGCAATATTGATGTTGAGTCAAACAGGCAAATTGTGCAGATAATGTGATGTTGGTCCGTTCAGGAAACCCAAAGGCTGGTTGAAAACTAATAAAATGATGCCAGGGAACATATTATTTCCATTAACATATTACAATGGTTGTTGTTCCTGCTGGGTGCATTCAGAACAAACAGGTGGATATGATTGTAAGCCTTCTAGATGGAGAGGCCTTTCTCATATGCTTAAAATAAGTACATCACAGGCTGACATATAATACCTATAATACAATTAAAAGCACATGAATATTTTTTTCAGTATACATTACAGACACTTCTAGTTTAACCTGTTGCAACGGTATAAACACACATTCAGTGCACATCCTGTAGCACATCCATAGCATGCAGTTTACAATTTTTTTCTATAAAAACACAAAACATTAGAAATTAAGTAGACAAGAATGTTATAAATGGAATTAAAATGACCTAATTAAGTAATCTTTTTTATAATTGTAAACTGTACAAAATGTGGTAATTTTAATGGGAAAAAAAATGTACAAATTCAAAAACTGCTAATTGGCTAACTGGTAGTTATCTTACCATATATTGTGTAAAATAGTAATATATTTAACAAGACAATACATGTAATTTTACAATTATTGTACAAATTGTGATTTTTAGAAGTAAAGTGTAATATTTACCTCATAGTTACAGGTGAAAATGTATGTTATGTTTAGCAAGACAATACAACTTTTGTTAAAATATGGAAAAAATAGTCGGACATACTCAGAAGTCACTGTATGACCCATCACATTTGATTATATTTTATGGAAATGTTTGTTTCTTGTGTTTTATACCAGCTGAACATTGAACACTGAACATTGGGGTGCTTTATGTTGTTTAGTCAATGTTTATTGCATTATTTTAATGTCACGTGTGTTACCCTGATGGTGTTTTGCATTTGCGTTGACACTGTGCAGCGTCTATATGCATAAAATTCAAAGCAGATTTATGGTAATTCCAGTAGGTTGGTATATTAATATTATATCATGTAATGATATGTACGGTTGTGAACTGTAAAATATACAGTTACCAAATCGACATCCTATAATGCTTGAAACACTATATTTTTTTACTTTGAATTTCTGACATTCACAGCTGCCATTTTTTTTTTTTCATAAATTTAAGTTTTTTGTTTTGTTTTTTGTTTGTTTTTTTATAGTAGTAGTTTGTCCACTGTTTAATGCCTTTGCTTTAAACATTTCATAGAATACAGATGTATTTCATTTATAAACTGTGTAATATGCAAGAAAGTGTGTCATTGAATAACTTTGGATTACTGGATAGCTAGGTGATTAGTATTCCTGTAATATACAATACGGTGTATTCATACTAAGCTTTTTTTTAGATATCCAATAGTTAATTAGAGCCACAGGGAAAAACATTAATGGTTTTAGTTGTTATATAAGTTTCCTGTTATATAGAGGAAATGTAATATTATACTGGCTGGAAGTGCACAGTGCTTGGAAACCTATTTACATGTCAAGTGCCTCGGTAATAATTGATAGAGTTTCTGAGAGGACAGAAAACGGGCCCAGATGGGGCCAAGTGGGTTATACAGCAGTTGTGAATGCAAACAGTAAGGGGAGAGGCAAAACTCACTTGTTTTCATAGTATTACAACTGCAAAGCTGTCCGGCTCTCTGACACCATGGAAGTTACATGGATGTTTTTGACACTAATATTCTTCAGTCAACTACAGTGGACAGCAGCTAATCCAGGTGCAGGACTGCACACATGGGATAGATTTGCCAAACTTCCATATCCCGGTGACAAAGCCTTCCTATATGATACTTTCCCCGATACATTTATTTGGGCTGTCGGCACCGCTGCATATTCAGTGGAGGGAGCCTGGGAGAAAGACGGGAAGGGCAAGTCTATCTGGGACACTTTTACACGCGGAGGCACCCGTGTATCCAGAGGCGATGTGGGCAGTGACAGTTATCATAACATCGCAGGGGACCTCCGGGCGTTACAGCAACTTGCAGTCAGTCACTACAGATTTTCTCTATCCTGGCCACGCATTTTCTCCAATGGCACCAAAGAAAGTTACAATGAAAAAGGGGTGGAATATTATAAAAATCTAATTCGTGGATTAAAGGATATTGAAGTGCAACCTGTGGTGACTTTATATCATTGGGACCTTCCTGACAATTTGCAGACCGGCTTTGGAGGTTGGAATAATTCAATAATGGTGGAACTATTCAGAGAATATGCAGACTTTTGTTTTAAAACATTTGGAGCGGATGTGAAATTTTGGATTACCATTGACAATCCTTTTGTTGTGGCCTGGCATGGATATGGAACTGGGGTTGTGGCACCTGGGATTAAAAATGATTCAGATTTGCCTTTCAGAGTTGGACACAATCTTTTGAAGGTAACAAGCCACATACTCAAATGTATGATTTTATTTGTTAGATTTGACTAGACAGATAGATAGATAGATAGCTTGGACTATATTGCTCAAGTGTACAATTTATGTAATTCAAAATACTGTACACAAATTCATATTTTGATAGCATGTGGTGAAACTGCACTCTCTAATCATCTACTGTAATCAATTTTGTTTTTACATTTTATACAGTACAGTGTTTTTTATTTTTATTTTTTATTATTATTATTATTATTATTATTATTATTTTTATAATTGTCTTGTCTTGTTGCTTTCTAGGCACATGCTGCAGCCTGGCACCTGTATGACGACCAATATCGTGCCAGTCAGGGGGGACAAGTGTCCATGGCTCTTGCTTCCCACTGGATCAAACCTAGCAGAACCAGGCTGGAGAACCGCAGAGCCTGCCAGTGTTCTTTGGACTTCGTGCTTGGCTGGTTTGCCCGCCCGTTGTTTGTGGATGGAGGCTATCCGCCTTGCATGAAACGCAATTTGACCCACAGATTGCCGTCCTTCACGGAGGCCGAGAGCATGTACATTAATGGAACAGCTGACTTCTTTGCCCTGTCTCATGGACCTGCTCTTAGTTTTCAGCTGATTAATGACAGCCTGCGCTTTGGCCAGACAGAAGACCTGGACCTGAGGATGCTGCTGTTCTGGGTCCAAGCAGAGTACAACAATCCACCTATATTTGTAGTGGAGAGTGGCTGGTATGGAGGTGGCAATACAAAAACAAAGGATGCCAAGCATATGTATTACCTGAAGCGCTTTATTATGGAGACTCTGAAAGGTAGATGGGTGAACTGTAAGATATCTGATAAACTGATCAGAAGGCAATGATAAAATATGACAAAGTAAAAGGACAACACCCCTGAAAAGTACATACATTATATACTGTATATATATATATATATATATATATATATATGTATGTATGTATGTGTGTATATATATATATATATATGTATGTATGTATAGATAGATAGGTAAATCCAAAGTCTGAGACTACTTGTGAAAATGCTTCTATTTTCAATACAAGTTGTTTTAATTTCAATATCTATATTATAAGGATAAGAATATGAGTGAAAAGTGAATTTCAGTATTTCTTATTTGGTCACTCTTTTGCTTTACTGACAATATGAACTTGAGCTTGCATGGACTCCACAAGGTTATACAAAACATGATGATCCTTGTTTTTCCACCATTATTTGAGAATGTTCCAAAGAGCATCTTGTCTGCTTTAATGGAAGCAAGGAAATCTGACTTTTTGTACAAAGTAGCCAACAAGGTCAAATTTCCATATTTGAGTCTAGAATTTTTTATATTTCTTATTCATTTTAGGTCATTACTTTTCTATGTTTTTTTATTTTTATTTATTTATTTTAAATACTTAGTGTTTATTTCCAGGTTTAAAATAGGTTTAGAATGTCAGATTTTCAATGTAGTCTTTTGGAGAGACTTTTGGAGTCGACCCCACAGTATTATAATAATCGTTTTAAGAATTCCGATTTCTTACATTATTATTTATTTAAGAGTGCTTTAAGATGTGCTTTGTTCTCTTTACAGCAATCCGCTTTGACCAAGTTAATGTGATTGGCTACACAGCCTGGTCTCTGCTGGACGGGTATGAGTGGTACCGCGAATATGGAATACGACGAGGGCTGTTCTATGTGGATTTCAACACTCCTGATATGAAGAGAGAGCCAAAGACATCTGCCACTTTCTATAGCAAACTCATAGAAAAGAATGGCTTCCCACAGCTGCCCGAGAACCGCCCTGCACAGGGCGTCTTTCCCTGTGATTTTGCCTGGGGAGTGGCAGCCAACTCCATACAGGTACAGCTCTAAATTTGGGATCACTTTGATTGATCAGTTTACCCAGTTCAATTAAGCATTCAGTACAAATAGAATGATCTCTATTTAACAGAAAGTGTATAGGTGGCATTTTATTGGCAGATGTAACAAATGCATTAAAAAGGAGTAGATACTAATATACAGTATAATAGTAATGGAATACTAATAATGGTAAAATGGACATTTTGTTTCATGAATTGGGAAATCTACATAGTGTGCCAATCAGATAATGATTATAAATGTACTGATCCTTTTCCCTTAATATTAATGATTCAAGCAAACATATACAGTATTTGTGAACAAGACATTGGAAAATGATGTTAGTGGGCTGCAAAGGTTTCTTTGTAAAGTGAACTTGTAATTTATTACAATAATATGATTTACATGACTACTCAAATTTGTTGGATTTGTAATTATTTATCTGAAAGTTCAGGGTTGAAAAATAGTTTCTGTTTCTGTTAATGCTGCTGTGTTTTTGATAAGTAAAATGTAAGACTTTACACAGCAGGAACACGCACCATAGGTTTTGTGCTGGAAACTTAAAAGTAAATTAATATATAATCTACAGTAAATAAGTAATGAAGGGTCATTTGTACAAATTTGGATGAACATGCTGACAATGGTAGTTAATTCACATTTGATCCAAACCCAGAAACGGCACAAAGAGATTTCCTTGATTTTGTACACCGCCATCTAAAGTTCAGTGTGGTTAGCAAATCAAATTGATTTGATTGTGCTTGATTTTTCCCATTAGTTGTTTGTTGTGAGTAGGAGGTTTCAAAGTTCATTTTTGTAGAACCTAGATTCTCTGTAGATCATATGGTGTGTTTAGCCTTTACCTTTGTCTTATGTTCAAAACCTTAGAATTTAAATATAATATAATTTGTATATACAGTACCTAAAGTTCATTCAGTTCTACCCACTTAAATTAATGTGAATACATGAACTTATTCTGTTGCCAACTGAAATTATCTGAGTTTTTCGATCCACTTTTGAAGGTTGAAACCACACCTACCCAGTTTGCAGACCCCAGTGTGTACATTTGGAACATTTCGGGTAATGGAGAGCTAAAAAAGGTCCCAGGTGTGCAGGCTCCCGCTATGCGCAGGGCACGGCATTGTGCTGATTACGCCAGCATACACCAGCAGGTGTCTGATGTGCAGCGCATGCAGGTCTCACACTTCCATTTCTCCCTCAACTGGTCCTCCATCATTCCAACGGGCAGAGTGTCTGATGCTAACAAAACACTGCTAAACTACTACCACTGCTTTGTCAGTGAGCTACGAAAGGTTAACGTAACCCCAGTTGTGACCCTTTGGCACCATACCGGTAAACTGTCCAGCCTACCTGCACCTATGGAGGCTAGTGGGGGCTGGCAGAGCGAGGAGACAGTCCAAGCCTTTGCCAACTACGCCAGGTTGTGTTTCCAACAGCTTGGAACACATGTCAAGCTGTGGATCACGCTGAATGAGCCCAATGATGAAGAGCTTGAATACGCAGTGGGCCACCAGCTTCTTCGTGCCCATGCGTTAGCTTGGCGCATTTATGATGGTGAGTTCCGCAAAGCTCAAGGTGGTGAGGCATCACTGGTTCTTCATATGGATTGGGTCGAACCTGCATTTTCTTTCAACCGAGAAGACGTGGAGCCTGCAAACCGAGTCTTGGACTTTAGAGTTGGCTGGTTTGCGGAGCCCATCTTTGGCAGCGGGGATTATCCACCAGTGATGCGTAGCTGGCTCCAACAGCGAAACAATATAGATCTCTTCAATTATCACTTACCAACATTCAGTGAAGAGGATCACCAGTTGGTTAAAGGAACCTATGATTTCTTTGCCATCAGTCACTTTACTACCTCAATGGTATATGACGGGGTAGAGGACAAATACACCTTCAAGGACAAGTTGCAGGTGCAGTTGATATCTGACGTCACCTGGATCATGTCTCCGAGACGCAACTCTCCTGTGGTCCCCTGGGGTCTTCGCAAGGCACTAAATTGGGTTAACTCTAGATATAAAGGGGTTCCCATTTACGTGATGGCCAATGGTGTTCAAGAGGATACTGCTAGGTTTAAGGATAGCTTGCGCATCTACTACCTTTACAACTACATTAATGAAGCCTTGAAAGGTGAGTCACCTTAAATTTTGTGTAAACTTTAGACCTGTCAATTTAATGTGTTAACTTGGCTTGATTTATTTTACAGAAAAGAAAAAATAATAAGATGAAATAAATAAACACAATTAACAATTCTTGTCCCTTGACCCATAACTAAATTCCACAAAAATATATTTTCCTACCATCGGAACAAATCAGGCTTGAATTACTGTACCACCTGTATCAACTTTTCTCAGAAAATATCTATTACAATCAGCAATTATAATTTTAAATTGATTGACAGCCTTAGGCCACATCCACACAAATACATTTTCATTTGAAAATGCATTGATTTCACTACGTTTACGCCTCTCATCCAAACTAGGATGGCATTTTCCTCCACCAAAAAGGGAGCGTTTTGAAAGCGCTCTCCATTACTGCATACTTTGGAAAACGATGGTGTTTAGAGTGGATGTGGCCTTAGTTAACTTCAAATAGTATTTGTCAATACTTTTGTGCACTGTTCAGGAAACATTTCATTTTGACAGTACAGTAATTCACTTGGATAAGTTCTGATGACTCAAAACATCATGCCATCTCTATTTAGGGGTGCAAAGCTCACACTGTACACACATAACATGTAGCGGTTTAATTATTAAGCAGAAAACTAGGGAAACAGATTGCTGAACTCAACAAGCAAGCCGCTCTACATCTTGAGCTTTGGAAAAACATTTGTTTACTATTCCCAGACCCCGACAAGGCCTTATTTACCTTTTCATCTGAATTCACTTTATAGTTACGTGACAGGTACATAGTCGTTAGCATCAGAGTTTAATCTTTTTCTAACCTCTGGTTTGTTCTTTTAGCATATTCACTGGATGGCATCGATCTGAAAGGCTATTTTGCATATGCGTTCAATGACCAACGGGATCCAGGCTTTGGCATGTATGGTCATGTGCAAGAGGAGGTCATTTTAAAATCTTCACTAGACCATTATAGAAACATTATCAACCATAATGGCTTTCCTGCTCCGGGCACAATTCCACAGCAGTGTACCCATGACTCGGTGCACTGCTCTGGGTGTTATATCCTAGCCAAGCAGCCTATCGTCAGTTTTCTCTCTCTGGTGGCCATTTGTATGCTGATTACAATGTGCCTTTTTATCTACTACGCAATCAAGAGGCGCAAATTAACTACGAAGCGATGAAAGAAAATGGTTTCTTGGCTTGGTTGGACTCCTCTCTTATTCTTATTATTTATTTATTTTTCTTAATGGTTGGTGAAGTATATGGCAACAAGGAGAAATAGGAATTGAAAATCAAAGACTTTTGTAAGTACAAACACCCACATTCTGTTAATATTACATCAGTGGTTATGCTTAGCTGTGTCTGAAAGGTTGCAGGAGAATGCAGAGTGGCTAATAATGATAAACACAAGGGGCTACATTTTTTAATAAAGATTGAATCAAGATAAAATCACACTAAAAAGATTTTAATATGACCATTGTGGGCCATAAAATAACCATTGCTGTGACGGGATTCTTTG
Source organism: Myxocyprinus asiaticus (assembly GCF_019703515.2). Taxonomy (NCBI): domain Eukaryota; kingdom Metazoa; phylum Chordata; class Actinopteri; order Cypriniformes; family Catostomidae; genus Myxocyprinus; species Myxocyprinus asiaticus. The sequence goes on along the minus strand of NC_059385.1, from coordinate 10,656,656 downwards.
CTTTGTTGTAATACGAGGCTAATTTCGGAATCATTCATCTATTTAAATAATGCTATTTTAAAATGAACCTCCACATTACTGCCTGTAACACATTCTTGAATTATGGTGGTCACATTGTGTCCTTATGGATACTACAGGATCAAAGAACCAGCTATTTATTTAATGTAAAAAGACTATATTTATTAGTTGGAGAAAGATATTGCTTTATTTGGTGCTTTTATTTGCATAGCAGTTTAATTAAAATGTTAAAGAGGGCCATGTGGTTGGTTTAATTAAATCATTTTAATGTGTGCTTTATTTCATAGTATGCTTAAAAGAAAACATATTTAATATTATAATTTTATATGGATATATTTAATTATCTGCTTAACAAGTTACATAAACATGTCACACATCTAAACCTCAAACAATAAATGTATATACACTTTTATGGCATTTTGTTAAGTATCTAAGACTTGTACAACCTTTTTTTTTTCATGCTTAAAATCCAAAATGTGGTTAAAAATAAAACTTTTAAAAGGCTTTCATTCCATTTGTAATTTACTTTCTCAATATCTTTTGCTTCTGTATTTGTTTAGAAATAAGACAAGTATTCATTCATCTTATGAAGCATACTGTAATCTGACTTCCAACCATGCAGTACACTACCTTTATCACATTCCCAAAAGGCATAAACAAGTCAAAACTTTTAGAAAAAAAGACTTTTATTATGAAAAACAATCAGGCATCTTATATATCTTTCATTTAGACTACAATGACTCAGAACATGAAGTTGTCAAGTCCATCTTCCATAAACTTCTTGTAGATGGCCATGAATTTGGCTACAAAGGCCTCCAGGTGGTAGATTGCTTTGTTGCCCAGCTGCAGTCTGTGCTCATAGTATGCAGCCATCTGAGCCACTTCAGCTTTCAGGTGCCCATCACAGTTACTAAGCAACTCTGTCACCAGGCCCTGGAATACCATAGAAGTACAAAGTGTTAATGCAGTAATTGGCCACCATTGGGTAACTTTTGACCCAAATCAGATATATTGTACAGCACAAAAAATGTATTTGCCCACAAATATACCTTCATGATGACTTCTGGTGGGATGCAATGAGTAAGAAGTTCATACAGTCGTGCTCGAACCTCTAGAAGTCTGCAAGAATATAACGGACAACAATTTAGCTGTCCATTTAGTTTTACAAGAGACTAACTCATTCTTGTGAAGCCCTGCATTTTTATAGGCACAATCAGACAGCTAGTGAATTTTAATTTTTGCTTCAATAGATGCATTTTGTTCTGACCTTTGAGGGCTCTGCTGACTGACAATAGCATTTGCTGTCTCTCTAAGGTACACCTCCCAGTCTGTTTCAGGAATATCTTGGTCTGGTGAGAACGGATACCTGAATAAAAAACGTATATTCATTAATTTCTGTTCAACACTGATAATGCAAGTCATTCTTAAAGTAAAAGCTATTTCAGCTTCCTTGGAGCAACAACTTAGAAATACACAGAAATAAGCCTGATCTTATTGCTTTCACTTACTGCTGTACCCTGCAGGCTTCACACATCAGAAGGGCTTTGCGAAGGTTGCGGCCAGACTTCTCAGCAATCTGTTTGGCCAGCTCAGAAGGAAGTAGCAGCCCCTCCTTCCTGCACACACCTGACAGAACACTGCACACCTGAGAGGAGGGAGGAACTATCAGTTTCAGATATCAAGGAGAACACACAAATATAGAAATACAGTTCTGATAGTAACTTAGCTGGACATATAGCATTTATATGTACTTTACTATATGTTTTTAAATAGTACATGGACAAACATATTATTCAAGACATTTTATAATAATAGATTATAGAAAGTGCAACCACACCTCTTCCACACTTGGCAGGGGGACTCTCACAGCCAGGCACCTGCTCCTGATGGGAGCGATCACTTTAGAGGTGGAGTTACAGCATAGAATCAGCCGGCAGGTGGACATGTACTTCTCCATTGTACGTCGCAAGGCATGCTGCGCATCTTTAGTGAGCCTGTCCACCTCCGTCAATAGCACCACTGGGATACACCAGGAACATCATTATCAATACTAAAAGCTATATTGAGTCTGTGATAGATATAATGAGATACCATCAAATCAAGTCCCAGCTCTTGTCTACTGCACAGCTTTAGATTAATGATCTAATACAATATGATGAATGCTTCTGCTAATGAATAACAAAGCCAAACCTTTGAACTCCCTCTGAGCACTGGACTGAATCTGTTGAGACTGAGCAACAGTTTTTATCAGCTCCTGAATGACCACACGGTCACTGTTCCCGGCATCACTGAGGACAAACAGGTCAGACATGTCACATGAGTGATCTGGTAGTGAACTGAAGGCTCTAAACATAAATTACATTCATTCATTCACTCACACACACACACACCGCTACAGCAATCAGGTGGAACTTTTCATTACCTTGGATTCACCTCTATATGGTAGTTGCTGGCAATGGTGTTGATTTCAAGTTTCTTTTTAGATGGAGTCTACAAGAGACAAACACTAAAGTTAAGCCTAATAATTAATAATGGCTTAAATCAACTGACATCATTGATCAGGAACTGCTTTATATACCGTTATAGACTGATGCTCAATCCTGAGTTTTTCGACCCCAGGGCCATACAGCTCTCTCAACAGACACATGATGCGGGTTTTCTTCCCAGCACCAGCCGGTCCATAAACCAACAAGTGTGGAAAGTCACCACATTGGACCTGCAAAATCAAACAGTGAGAGACTGCTTTAGAGATAGCTATCTACTTGTTTACTATAGGCTTTATTTTCATTACAGACACTCTAAAGTGCATGCATGTAATTAATTAACAGACCATTTCAAAAGACACATTTCTTCAGAGGGCTCAATGACTTACATGGAAGGTCGTTTTAATTCAGTTTCAGTTATTATAATTGTTTTACATCACTTGAATTTGTTTTACATAATTTGAAACTTCTTGCGCTGTTGCAGTCTTACCAGATTTTTGAGTTGATTTGCTTGCTCCTTGTGATAGTCCAGTTTAGCCAAAGACGTTGGTCTGTATTTGTCAACCCATAAACTCATTTTGTGCTCTGAAAACTGAGAATATTATTCCGATATGAAGATGAAACGCAATGTTATTGTGAGCCCTCTGCTCCCGAGAAGCATTAACCCGCGCAGCGCGCTGTCAACACACCGACTACAGGGAGCGAAAAGGGACATTAGTTTTCGCGTATTAAAAATTCAATACACTGTGGTACTCTTTTTCTGATTGGCGCCAATTAATTCGCAAAATTAACTATTGAAGAATAAGATAGATCATAAGATTGCTAATAATGTTTATATATATATATATATATATATATATATATATATATATATATATATATATATATATATATATATATATATATATATATATGTATATTTCATGAAGTGAGTTTGTTTATATATTTAATCCAGTGGTGTATTAAATGTGTAAAAAAAATGATTGTTGTAATTAATTGTAATTATTACTCTAACTAATAAACTAATTCATAATACGCAATAAACTGTTAAGCACTGTATAGCTAATATGAGTGTAGTAATGTTCACGTTAACAAGTTATCTAGTATTAACATATATAGCCTACATAAGAATGAATGGTTATTTGTTTTATTTGTGTACTATAATGTGCTTTTCTGTGTATAGTGAAATAGTTTTCATATTTAGAAATATACACTGAAATTATTTGATATCACGAGAAAAAGGCACCACAGACAGTAGTAAAAGAACCAGCAGGGGTGCAATAACATGCAGTATTTTCACAAAGTTTATTTGCATAAGTTAAATTTAAATGTATATATATCAATATTTACGTTTAGCAGGGAAATAAATTTACAGCGCAAATTATGGTTACTCCAGAGATGCTTGTGCATTTGACGCTGTAAATGTCCCGCCCCTTACTGAAACTGAAAATATGATTGGCTAGCAAATATTCAATCGCATCTGAAATGAACGTTCTGATTGGTGGATCAGATTAGTCGGACTGTCTGTCTTGCTAGTACCATTAGTTGCAGCTTCCGCAGCACCGTGCGAGTTTAGGGAGAATCTCTGTACCCTTTTCTGCGGCATCGTGTTAGTAAATTGAAAAAGGTCCTAGTCAAAAGACTACTCGTTGTTCTGGCGGTCATACGTATCATCGATTATTTAAGGTGGGCATACGTAAAATCCTAAAAAAAAAGATAGGCAGTATACGGCGTATGCCGTAGACTACACTACTGATTTAATCAAATTCATTACTTTACATTAATCTACCTAATCTTATTTTTTTTTATAAGACAATGACATTCCTTTGAGAAGAAATAAAAAATTAAAAAAATAAATAAAATAAAAAAAATGCAATGAAAATACAATACGGTAAACTGACGCAATTATCCCAATCAGTAGATGGCGACTCTAAACCGTTTTATAATTCCTTATACTTTAAGTTCAGGCAAGTTTTAGGTGTAATCTAATTACAAAGTAAATAGTTACTATAATTTAATTACTTTTTAAATAAAACATAGTAGTTGGGCACATTACATTTCAAATTCTTGTAATTAGATTACAATTAATGACTTTCAAATAAATGTATACATTTTAAGTACTTGGGTTACACTTTAAAAAATAATATTACTGTATATATGTAGAATATAACTAAAACATGAATTACATTAATATGAACATCTGTTTGCATTTTGTGATAGCTGAAGGGCGTGCACCCTTTTAACAAGTCAATGAACAAGTAGGAAATATAGACTTTATTTTAAATTAATTGAGCAGAAAAACAAAAGTTTCTTAATTAAGTGTTTTAGAAAGTATCTTAAAAGTATTTAGTAATGTTATTATTTCTTTGATGAGTTCATCATTAATTTAAGTAATCTGATTATAATTTTAGAGTAATAATTAATAATTTCTAGTGAATTACTTCTATTTTTATTCTTATTTTGTTTTTAGTAATTTAACCAACGCTGTGGGCGATACAGTCATGCAGATATGTGTTAGGGGTACCTTCCTATCTAGGGGTCCAAAGTTGAACAAAGGGACCCAGGTGCTTGTGCTTCAACTGACAGTATACCTCTAAATGACTGAAAGCATCCATGCAGAACTCTTCTGCCAATAAGTTATCTTTATACAATGGTCCTGCATATAAGCTACTCTGAACTGACAACCCATACATACATTAACATGGCTGTTCCTAGCAGATGCTTTCTTGTCTATGCAATTTACAAGAAAGATATAAAGGCTGCAATCCCTTTGCAGAGAGAGTGAACTTGGCAACTGTTCTCTTTAAATCTGTCATTGCACTCATCAAGAAGTGGTCCCATTGAATCAAGATTAGTCTTTCACTCTTACCCCAAGACTAACCTGTCTCACATTTTTGTGTTTTATGCTGCATTTATTGCCAAAACAGATTACTCAGTCTGATCACCCTAAATGTCCACACTGATGTTTACCTTTCTTTCTCAAACTATACAACTGTATTTCCTATCTTGCTTATGATATACATTATTTTGTATGCACACATGAGGGATTTTGTAATCATACTGTATAACATGCATGTTCTGTATAAATTAATCGCAATCCCACCTGTTTTTCCCTATAGACTGCATGCTACATCGGGTTTTGCCTGCCTACAGTATATTGTGATGTTTGGATAATCATCTTACAGACATCACAGAAGTCTGAATGCTGATTTTGCAGACTTTAGACTAATCACATAATAACAGGGAAGCAGGTAACATTTGTGTCAGACATAATTTTATCATATACATTGACATATACAGTAACTACAACACAAACCTTGACATACCGAACTAATAATTTATAGAATATAGAGAGGACAGGAAACAATGGGGAGACAGGATCCACAATATACCATGAAGCAGGGCATAAAGTCACCATGTAACAATGCATGGGGCAGGAAAAGACATGATAGAAATGCTTATTTGTACATGTTTAAGACAAACAGGTCTCAACAAGCATCCCCATAAGAATAATGTGTGAACCATGAATACCAGTTGATGGTGACAGTACTTGCTCTTCAAAATGAAATGTAGCACCAATCTTTCATGTCCCACACATTGGGTTTATAGGGCCAGTGCCATTAAAGGAATAATCCGGGTTCAATACAAGTTAAGATCAATCGACAACATTTGTGGGATTATGTTGATAACCTCGAAAGAATATTTCAACTGGTCCCTCCTTTTCTTAAAAAAAAAAAAAAGAAGCAGCAAAAATCAAGTTTACAGTGAGGTAATTGCAATAGAAATTAATGGGGCCAATTTTTGAAGGGTTTAAATGCAGAAATGTGAATATTATAATTTTATTAAAAGCATTTTAGTTCTTCTGTTTTGTAACTTGTGTATGATTTGAGCTGTAAAGTCATTTAAATCATAAGTTTTTATGGTTGTTTTAGGGTAATAATTTACAGCGTTTCGGCATTATAGCAACCCCGTTGTAAAATTGGATATAACTTTACACAGAAAAGGTTATTAACAATTTTATTATAATAAAATCACATCAACATGCATATTTTTTGCGTCTTGTGGCAATATTTTGAAACAGTGACTATTTTAAAGTTTACGGATTGGCTCCTTTCTCTTCCGTTGTAAGTGCCTCACTGTAACCCAGATTTTTGCTTTTTTTAAGGAAAAGAAGGGACGAGTCAAAATTAATTTTTGTGGTTATCAACATTGTCACAAATGCTGTTGATTGACCTTAGTTTGTATTGAATCCAGAATAGTCCTTTAATATTATTACATAAACCCTGTGTAAAGCTTCATTTACTGTTAAAGCATGATTTTCTGTAAAGCTGCTTTGAAACAATGTGTGTTGTGAAAAATGCTATACAAATAAAATTGACTTGACTTGGGTAAATGTAATTATTGGTTATTTCGTCTCATGTTTCACATTGCTCAAACTTTACCCTGAGTTAGTCATTAATCCTGACTTGTCAGGATTCAATATTTCATGCGTTTCACTCATAAACCCCAGATTTACATTATAATTTGCATATTTATGAAAAAAAAAATGTGCACATGCATTGCTCAACTCCATAGTATCACAGGAATGCTCTTCAAATCGACATTTGTGAAGAATAAATTCGGCTGTCTAAATAAATATTTTCTGCTGTCTGCCAGTGGTATGCAAGCACATTTGATCAGAAATGAAAAATGATAGGACAGACAGCAGTTTTCAGGCTGGTATCACCAAATATCACATGCATTTCTGATAGTTTCAGATTCAGAAGTTGATTTATATGGTTTACTATGGCCTCATTAAGAACTCTCATGCCACAACTTGACTCTAGATACTGTGTACTGTACTGTTAAACCATAATTCATATATTTTAAACATTGTGGATTTCCAGTATGAATCCTACTGTACATAGACAATGATCTACATACTGTATAATATGTACAATAGTTTTGAGCTATTGAAAATAACTTGTGCTGTTGAGCACATTGATAAACAGCTATAAAGGCAGATGCTGTATCCTTCCACATGTGTCCCACCCTCCGCTGACCCTACCTCAACCATAATATCACCTTATTTCTCTCTCTCTCTCTTACTTTGACAGATTCTCCTCCCACTCCACCTAACCCATAGCATGTAAATTCCATGGGCTGTCTAATGAGGAACAGGAATGCTTATGTAAGAACATTTCATCTCTCTGTGAGATTGAGGACCCATTCCAGATGCAGCATTTTTTACATAATTTCAATGACATTTTAAATCATCTTCACTACTTGTCTGGATTGCCGAAGACTCAGGTAACAGATTTATGCTCTTGTATCCTCAAACCTAAAAGACATTTTCAAATTAAGATGAGGGTAGCTGACATGAAATGGTTGTTAATAGTCCTGCGGTGTACTGTAACTTGCTCCTCCTAAAACTTTTAAACAGCATTTTGCTAATTCATATGCAAGCAATTATATTGCTTTGTAAAATTACATTGTAAAAGTACAATTATTCCATGTAGTTTCTAAATTATTTCATTACTCATTTAAAAACTATGTGGAATAGTTGTACTTTTACAAATGTATTTGTCTCACCCCAAGACCATTTCAAATAACTTGCTAGTGAAGGCAAAAAGCTGATTAAAATGGTGACTAAAAACCAGTGACAACACTTAAAATACAATTTTTTCATATAATATACAGTACTGTATGTAAAATGTAAAACCAAAATCTTAATGTTGATTGAAAAAAGCTCAATGAAAAAAGTCAACTACTCATGAACATATATAGTTTTGAAATTCAGCAGAGAACAAATAAATGTTACAATGGCAAAATATAGTCTTATCAATATGATCTTTATATTTATGATGTTTATTATAATCAGAGGCCTCATAAGAAGTTTATTCCTTCTTAAAGTTTTATTAATTTAATCATCTCTCTGTTTATTTGTTTGATTTTTCGTCCATTCCTGTCTGATATGGCCTCAAGACAGCTCTTCTCTAGTCTCTTGTGATGACTTTATGGTGGTAATAATGTCCACTGAAACTCCAATCTTCACACAACAAGACACTCTTCCTCTACACAAGCACAAGAGCAAAGCGTACTCCTGTTTTCATCAAGACACAGACAGATTAAAAAAATCCAGATGTTTAAGGTGTCTTGTAATGCTGTGGTCTGGCTGACTTTCCCTGGATGTGCTGTTTAGCAGAGCCAAAGCAGAGCTTAAAATCCTGGTCTTTGCCTCATACTGTAAAACACCGGCCAAGTCCTGTTACTTACACAGAGTTTACACATCCTCATACTGTGAAGCTCAGGCTCCTCATCAGTGAAAGCTCAGATGGTGAGGATTTAACCTTATTGCATGATGATGGTGATGATGAAAATCATGAGATACCTCTCTGTAGAGAGATATGCATTGGTTTACAAAGTCATGGCAAGCTAAAGAAAAGATGGTTGATGGACATACAGAGCCTCCCATCAACAAATATGAAGACACATGTAGTCTCCACAAGCTACGGTATTGCAGAGGCAAACTATAAGGAGGCACCAGCAAGATGTGAAAATGTGAGTTATTTACTAATTTGTTTCTTTGTTCGTTCTTTTATTTATTTTGGCTTGTTGGTGGTCCCTAACATAGTTATGTTTTTTTTTTTTTTTTGAATGTTTTTCAGTTTCAAATGCTAATCTATCATGAATAATGCAGGTGCTATATTTATATAATACCATTAGATGGCAGTAACAGATACTGGTAGGTGCTTTCTCAACTATCTAGCACTTCTGAGTTGTTAATGTAGAACTTTTATAGTGTCAGCATAACATTGTAGAATGTGTTATAGTTTGTGTTGGCAAGGATAAGAAAGACTGTGGAGAGTGTATCGGCTTGGTGACTCTGGTGAGTGTGATCAGATTCCAGCCAGTCCACTGAGAATCATGGCATTCACTTTTCACAGCATGTATTCACTGTAAAAAATCCTACATCAATTTTGTCAGACAAGCTCAATTTTAAAAGTTGATTGAACTATCTAATTTCGAAAAAAGTGAGTTTACTTAAAACAATCAATTAAGTCAACTTTTATGCCATTTAAGTCAGAGCAAGTTACATTTTTAAACAGTGAGCACATACAATATCAAGTTTGGTGGTGAAGGTAGAACATACATTAGTTCATAACTCATTTAAAAACTATGTGGAATAGTTGTACTTTTTGTCTCACCCAAAACCATTTAAAATAGCCTGCTAGTGAAGGCAAAAAGCTGATTAAAATGGTGAATAAAAAGAAATGGTGATCAGTGACAACACATAAATGACAAATATTTCATGTAATATACAGTACTGCATGCTCAGTTTGATCACTGACCCTCCAACACCCCCTATTTGAAACTTTGTGCACCTCTGCGAAATGAATGTTGTTTTTTTCTCTCCTTTTCTCCCCAGTTTGGTATGCCCAATTCCCAGTGTACTCTGGGTCCTCATGGTGGCCTAGGACTCACCTCAATCTGGGTGGTGGAGGATGAATCTCAGTTGCCTCCCTGTCTGAGACAGTCAATCCACACATCTTATCACGTGGCTTGTTGAGTGCATTACCGCAGAGACATAGCGCGTGTGGAGGTTCACGCTATTCTCCGTGGCATCCACGCACAACTCACCACACACCAAACCGAGAGTGAGAACCACATTATAGCGACCACGAGGAGGTTAACCCAATGTGACTCTACCCACTCTAGCAACTGGGCCAATTGGTTGCTTAGGAAGCCTGACTGGATTCACTCAGCACGCCCTGGATTCGAACTTGCGACTCCAGGTGTGGTAGTCAGTGTCTTTACTTGCTAAGCTACCCAGGCCCCCTGTGGAATGGAAGTTTAAATTTCACTGTTGTAAGTCTATAAAGCAAAGCTCTAGTGGGAATTTAAATCTTTGATTTCGACCCATATCTTTAATGATGTTATCCATTTATTAAATTCATGCACTAGAGAGAGTTATTGGGACTGTCTTGAAGTTTTCTAAGATTTATCTCTGGTTTCATCCTTGAAAATCTCTTGAAAAGTCTTGAAAATTCATGGGTCAAAATCTGGGGGAACCTTGTAAGGCTGAGCACAATGAACTTCACATTTAAGTTAGACCAACTATTTGGTCTCTTGGTGGGGCTGATACATGATCTTATGTTGAAATATAGATCTGCTTAAAAATGTTTTTTATTATATTATTTTCAAAAATATTGAAAATTATGGACAGCTATATTTAAAAATTCAAGTTTATTGAACTAAATAATCATTGATATTTTTGAGTTCGCTGAACTTATTGTATTAAGTTAATGGAACTTAAGATCCAACTTGAATTGTTATGTTGGTAAAATTAATTTGCGTGAAGTTGAGTATACTCAGAAATGCTTTGCATCTGGTTGCCTTACTTTTTTAAGTTTACTCAACTTTTCATTTTTTACAGTGTTTCAAAAACATAGTGTTATGAATTTTAAGCAAGTATTTCTTGCATTTTGTATCACTAGTGTTGTGGGTAGTTGCTAGGGCATCATTATATGGTTGCTAAGGTGTTCTGGGTGGATTTTAGCATGTTGCTATGTGGTTGCTCGGGTTTTCTGGGTGGTTGCGTGGGCGTTGTTAGGTGGTTGATCGTGTGTTCTGGGTGGTTGCTTACTCTCTGTAAAGTTTCTATGAAATTTGGGTGCAACCTTCAATGTGTCAATGCTTTTCTTCGCCGTTTTATGGCCTACCATGCAAAGATTGTTTGATTTCTTAGAAAAGTAATAACCACATGTAGATTTGAGGTATTATCTATTTGCATAGCACAGACGGTGCAAGGTGAGTTACCCTCCAAAGTGTAATTCTTAGGGTGAGATGTTTGTTCAAATCTCTAAGCCAAAGAATGAGCAATTCTTAAATGTAGCAGACACCACTAATTAATGGAAAACATGCAAGTCAAACACAATCACCTTTGATTTAATTATGATTAACAGTCAGCTTGGAATCAGCAAGAAGTTCTGATTGACAGCAATATGATAAAATGTTTTATGTATTGCACTAATAACAATAATAATTGTCGTGATTGTTTGAGAGCATGTTGTCAACTTTTATAATTGTCATACATCATTAAAGCATTAATATATCTTTAAATATAACTCATGCAGGGATATTTTTTCACAGCAATGAATAATGCACAATGCTCTTGGCATTTAAAATGCCATGTAAGCTTTGTCTGCTTTCAGAGATGCCATGGTGTTGTTAAAAGTGGGTCAATCTGCCATTTATTCTTCTATTCTAACTCTCTGATCTTGCAAACCTCATGGTCATGGCCACAGCGTTTCTTTGTTGGAGTGGGATGCTAGTTTTCCCATGACCAGAGAACAAATCAATAGTCTGACATCCATCACAATGTTAATTTTCATTGGGATGCTGTAAGATGCACTAGAGAGAGTTGTTGGGACTGTCTTGAAGTTTTCTAAGATTTATCCATGGTTTCATCCTTGAAAATCTTTGAATGGCCTCTTAAACATCCATTACTGTATGTTCTTCGACTACATTAAAGAACCCATGATAGCTTGTCGAGTGCAGTTTTGTTCTGTTGTGACATATTCACATAGGTAATATAGGTACTTTCTCATTCTATAGAGCATTCATTTGTACATGTTCTTGAGTGCAAGATGAGTCATTAATATTTGTGATCCGTTTTCGCAAAACAGAAAGAAAGAACGTTTATTTTAAATGTGTATCTGTTAAAAATGTATTTTGTCAACTTTTAGGGGTACACTACCCTATAGATGACCTCAAAGCTTACAGACATGGGCTAGAAGCTACAAAACTCGACCAAAGGAATTCCAGGGGATGTTTTTGGGAATGTAGTCCTCTTTGGACTATGGCAGAAAGCTTAATAACATGTTCTGATTGTATGACCCCTAAATTCTCCCTGCACTCCCCACTGATCAATCCCATCCTTCTCACAGGTTTAAGGGGACATTACTGCCTGTTCTGCCATTGATGACAACACCCACTGAATAGAATTATTGTGAGCAGAGAAAGAGGGCTTTGATGCAGAGGATGGACAGAAAAAGAGAAAAAAAGTGTTCCTCAGTCCAAATACTTTTAGAAAATAACAAATAGCTTTGTGCAATGTTACGAAAGCTGAGCGATATAGCTAAATATACAGTGTATATATATGTATATATATATATAAAGTATATTTCAGTCTTTTGACCATATAAAACTGTGGATGTTTAAAAAAAAAAAATGATCAGAGGAAACATTTCAACGTTTCTAAGCCAATTAGATTCAAAATGTTTTATGCAAGAAGTTAAATAAAACTTATTTTTAAGAGTTACGCATTTTGATTTTATAACAAAATTACATCAAATTCAAATTTTTTTATATCATTCACCAATCAAACAATAAATGGACATATATTTTTACTAAAACATTATAATATTTGAAAATGGAAAAGTTAATTAAAATGGACAGCTTTAACTGATTCACTGAAATAATCAAACTTACCAACTTGAATAAGTCACGAGAAGATTAGCAAAATGCTAAATAAAATAAAAAATCATGGAAATGAACATCTAAAGTGAAAATCATTGCGATATTCGCAGTGTTGCTTGCTTTTATGTTGCAGCAAGATAAGCGTGACTATATTGTGAAAACTCAATATATATCCCAGTTCTATGTGGTACTCATGTCCCAGGCTGCTTGGCTACATTCACCGCCAGTAGTCACAAAAGGGCCCTCTTTGAGAAACTTCTCGGTCTTAAAAAAAGATGAAATTCCCCCAATCTATCCCCAGTAATGGCAACAATTAGAAAAAAAGAACCCTCATTTACTGCCTTATGACCAAGCTACTTCCTGTTCGTTTACAACTCCAGATCTCTAGATTCCCAAACACACAGCTCCAGTGTGTGTGTGTGTGTGAGAGAGAGAGGGGCTATTTTTACTCACTGGAGGTTGGGGGAGAATACATAGAGTGATGGAATGTCTTCAGCTATGAGCTGCACACAGAGACATGCACAGTCAAAGACACACACATTCACACTGACACACTCTGCAGCAAAGGCATACACTGCAGTGCTTTCAGCATTCATGAAATGTTGATGTTGCTCCAAAGCCCACTAAATCATAGAGGAGAACTCTGCCCACACTTCACTGTCAGTGTTTTAATTATAGAATTGGATTTGCAGTACTCAAACAACACAATCGCCAACTGATTTAAAATGACCATTATCAATATGAAAGTGTAAGTCCAATATATAGTATTCTAAAGTAAAATATAGAAAATAAACGTTGGCTACTCATAGACTCATGAGCCAGATACACCGATCAGCCACAACATTAAAACCACCTGCCTAATATTGTGTAGGTCCACCTCGTGCCGCCAAAACAGCACCAACCTATTCTTCTCACCACAATTGTACAGAGCGGTTATCTGAGTTACCGTAGACTTTGTCAGTTCGAACCAGTCTGGCCATTCTTTGTTGACCTCTCTCATCAACAAGGCATTTCCGTTCACAGAACTGCTGCTCACTGGATGTTTTTTGTTTTTGGCACCATTCTGAGTAAATTCTAGAGACTGTTGTGTGTGAAAATCCCAGGAGATCAGCAGTTACAGAAATACTCAAACCAGCCCATCCGGCACCAACAATCATCCATGTGATTATCTAAACAGCCAATCGTGTGACAGAGTGCAGTGCATGAAATCATGCAGATACAGGTCAGCAGTTTCAGTTAATGTTCACATCAACCATCAGAATGGGGGAAAAAATATTTGATCTCAGTGATTTGAAGTGTGGCATGATTGTTGGTGCCAGATGAGCTGGCTTAAGTATTTCTGTAACTGCTGATCTCCTGGGATTTTCATGCACAACAGTCTCTAGAATTTACTCCAAATGGTGCCAAAAACAAAAAACATCCAGTGTTGTCTATGGTAGTATAATGGTGTTCTTTGAAGTATGTTGAAGTACCATTAAATACCATGGTACATGAATATGATATTTGTCCAGTACCATGGTACATATCAAAGTACCATGGGATTACCTCTCATATCATCACTGTACTATGGCACCGCCATTGTGCTTTTTTGTGTATGTATACTTCTATGATTAGAATTTACAGATTTATTTGTACTTGTAGTTAATTTTCCAGACATTCTGGCCTCTGGGTTCTTGAAAGGTCCTACTCATCAGAAAAGTGCTTGCTTCATTTTTGTATCTCCCTGTATACCAGATACAGCTTCCATGGAGTCAGTTATTGACTACTCTTTGAGAAGTTAGACAAAATCATCCAGGGCCCCCTGTGTGCACTATAGCACTACATAACGTGTATATGGTTTCTATAGGTAGAGACCCCTAGTGTGAGGAGCTATGTATAAACATACTCACAGACACCAGCTCAGCATACTGTACAGACAATCAGATGTCATAACAGGACTAGTGGAATGTGTTGCCATGTGTGTAGACCCTCCCCAATTAATTTGATATTGTGTTAATTAAGGATAATTGTTTTGGAGAGAACCCGCGGTTGCTTTTCCATGGTAAAATCCTTTTTTTCTTATTGGTTGACAGAATGTGCCATCTGGCCCCCAGCTGAAAACTCTGAAATTACTGCCTTATTTTGCATGCTCACACTGGTGCCCTGCGGCAATAACCTAAATATGCAGCCAATCTGGCAACCACGCTTATGAAAAGCATTGAAGCGATTTGAGAGACTTGATGTAGTTGCAGTCTGAGCAATCATCTATATCACTTAAATTTGTGGACATCGGATTCAAGACACTTATGACTACTATACGAGTTCTGATCAGTGCTCTCTACAACAGAAAGTTAGTAGAAAAGGTAGGTAGGTAAAAGTGTTGTACTTCGAGTTTCAATCCAGGGTTTTCTCGTCATGACACACCAAAAAGTGGATTGTCTAGTATCCATTCAGGTGCTTTCCCTAGGTTTGTGCATAGGGCAGACTTCAAGGAAACCGGTAATTTGAGAAAATGAGTTGCATGTGAAAATGCATGTTAAAGCATTTGATGCAGCTCTGGATTATGGAAAGGGCCTGTCGTGCCAGTGACCTGGGACCTTGGACTGCTAGGGGCCTTCAAAGCCTCAGGCCATGTAGACCAAGACTAAAAGAAATAACTAAACTGACCACTAGAGCCTTCAAGCTTCTCTGGGCATAAGGGTTGGGTTAGGGTTGGTTTGGAGTTTAGATTAAGGTAAGGGTTGAGGTATAGGGTTAGGGTTTGGGGAGTTTGCCTTTAGGTGGCTCATTCTAAATCACAACCTAACAGCAACTGCTGACTCCTGCAATGTTGACTCCATTACAGCACCATTACAGCAAGTAACCTTCAATCCATGAAGGGCCTGTGATTACGTGGCCGTGTCTTTGGGGTTGCAGCAGTGGTGCCCTCGCAGACCCAGTGCAGTATTAAGACATGCAGGGTGGTTACGATTCAAACCGGACATTCCTCTAGAGTCAGGCGGGAACTTTGGATACAGACAATCATTGTGTGAAGGGTGAGGGCTTTTGAGAGGACAGACGAAAGGGACTTAAGGACCACTGAGAGGGAAGAGCATGTTTTTAACATCCTCCCATCCCAAATCAACCCAACATACACCCACGCTACACAAATAGCAGCTTTACATGCTAGTGTCAAGTCAATTGGCTGTATTCTGTTGTGAGTTTTAAAGACAAAAGTCTTCTTGATGAGTGTGTAATTAGCATCCATCGGTTAGGGGCAACATGATGTGTTTCAGTAGGATGTTGCACTGCTGTTGAACTGTTGGCTATATTTGAAGAAAACATACTCAGAGGTCAAGTAGAATTGCAGAGTATACAGTATAAGGTACGCATGATAGTCACAGACAAAACAGATCACAACAATCAGCAGATCAGACTGCTAAAAATGTTGGTCTAATATGAGCTCATATCTCTGTCCTTCTGCCAAGATTAGATCCAGTGTCCATGAATGTGCACAGAGGAATCTTCTGTCTGATGCTGTTGATGTGCATACGTGTGTGACAGTCTCATTTGGGAGTGATTGGGAAGTTTCTTGTTTGTTGCTGAGTTTGCCCCACATCGTTCTACTCCTACTCTGAGAACAGGAGTGAACGGAAGCCCAGATCAGAACCATCACGAACCTGCCAGTCCAAACTGGACAAAATGCACAGGGAGGAGCCTGTTCTTTTGTTTCTTCATTCAAGGGGAGTTGAGCTCATCTGAGAAACAGCAAGGTATGTTTCTCTTCTTTTTCTGCGTTCTGGGATTTCCTGCGATCTATTAACTGCCCTTGGTATTAAGTGTATTTTTATTGTCAAGTTCAATTTCACGTGATTACTTGAGACTTTAAGGCAGATCTCCTTGTAGTGACACTGACAGAAAAGTTAAAAATGTTGAAGTTGGTGTTCCAAGGCTCTGGGTGTTTCTAGGTCTCGTTACTTAGAAAAAATAAAACAAAACAGTCAGAGACGTATCCTCTTAAGAGTCTTGATTAATTAAATTAGGGCTGGGCCATTTTTCCAATTTTTCCAATTCATTCGAATGTGCGTTTTGACACGATTTTCTTTATTTATTTTTTCGAGAAATTGAGATTTTGCAAAAAAAATATTGCAAACGCTATAGTTAGATACATTGTAAATCCATCATAGGCTGAATAAGGAAGAGAAAATTAATTCACAGCACTTGTCTTAATGCCACTCCCAATCTGATCAGCTGCATGTGTGTGGCGCACTCCAAATGAAAGTGACAGG
Organism: Myxocyprinus asiaticus; assembly: GCF_019703515.2. Taxonomy (NCBI): domain Eukaryota; kingdom Metazoa; phylum Chordata; class Actinopteri; order Cypriniformes; family Catostomidae; genus Myxocyprinus; species Myxocyprinus asiaticus. The sequence goes on along the minus strand of NC_059385.1, from coordinate 10,639,447 downwards.
TTAACACGGAGACTGATATAAAAGACAGCAGTATGATTGTACACAGTGTGATTGTAGCTCAGCTTCGTCCATCATGCAGGTATACACCGGCTTAAGACCATAACTGGCCTCGGCGTGCACATGTTTATGAACAGTCTCCTTTCTTTTCTTTTTACCCACAAAAAAAACATTAGTTACGTGACAGTTATGGGCAAATCATGGATAGGCTATTTATGGGAGAATCACACATCCACCGCTCCTTTTGCCATTGATGATTCAGATAGATTGCTAATTATTGCTTTGTTCTGTGACGTGTTTCAAGTGTACTAAAGCCAACATTTGGCAAGCGATCATTTTGACAAACTTTGCGAGCTGAAATGTAAAGATAAATTATTTCATATTGCTGCGCTGCTCAGCGTGAACCGCTAGAGGGCGCATCTCTATCTGCAGGGGTTTATGAATATACACACAAATTGTTTGATATACAATGAGTGCTTTCTAGATAAACTTGATAATATATAGATATTGATTTTTAGATAACATTCTAGATAGACTTGATAATTTATAGATATTGATTTCTAGATAACTTTCTAGATAGACTTGATTTAGATAAAATGAATACCTACGCTGGCTAAGAATTATTTTGCATTTTTCTTATTCTATTATTTCTGAATTTCTGGCTTATTAGATTTCAATTTATTTTACATTTACACTCTGTTGACAACAGTGCACGTTGTGCATGTGGTGCATTTGTACATGTGGTGCATTTGTACATTTTTCTTGCACACCTTTGTTTCCTTTAATGAAAATAACTTGGATTTCTCTAACCAGGTTGCCTTGCATTCTAATAAAGAACATACAATTTGAATCATGTTAGAGTACATTTAAAAGTAAAAAAAAAATAAATGAATCATGAATCGTCCATAAGTTTGATAAAAATTGAGATTTTATTTTTTTGCCATATTGCCCAGCCCTAAATTAAATCAAATTAGGTTGTGCTGAGACACTGATGGAATGAGGTGTATTTACAGAGCAAACAGAAAGACTAAAGCTCAAGTGAACTAATTTTATTGTCGCTTCAGTAGAGGCCACACTCCTTGAAACATGGAAAATAATGCCCCAGCATGTTAGGATTTCTGACTTAAATGCACTTGTGTGTCACCTGTGCAATGAGTTATCTATTGTGTGTTTAAGAGGTCAGAGTCACTGTCAAAAACAGTGCAAGTGGACATACACTGCCGAGTACAGTTTTATTGAAATGTAATACTGCACCCTACTGACAGATGTGTTCTTTTACTGAATGACTGTAATTCATTCAGTAATGAATTACATAGTTTTTCATGGTTGTTTCATAGTTGCTGTTTTGTTTTATGAGGATAATTGTTTTGTTAGACTTGTGGTGTAAAAAATTGTTAAAAGACAACCTTGAGACTATGGAGAAAAACAAACCTGCACCACATTCAATCATGTTTACGTCTTCTGTGTCCTTGAATGACTCTTTCCCATGTTAGTCTCTTTGTTTGACTTTCATTAGGTGCTTCTAGATAAGATGTGTCAGTGTGTTCGAATGATAAATGTACAGTGAAGTAAGTGTATACATCTCCCATGTTTGCCATCCAGTCCATCCAAGACAGAAGACAGAATGAAAATGTACTCATCCTCATGTCATCCTAGATGTGTTGGACTTTCTTTCATCTGCTGAACTCAAAACTCTTTTTGTCCATTCAATGCAAGTGAATGGTAGCCAAAATTTGGAAGGTCAGAAAATCACATAAGTCAGCATTAAAGTAATCCATAAGACTCCAGTGGTTAAATCCATGACTTCAGAAGCTATATGATAGGTGTGGGTGAGAAACAGATTAATATTTAAGTCCTTTTTTACAATAAATTCTCCTCCCTGCTCAGTCAATGGTTGTTTCTCAATGTAAATTTTTTGTGTTCTTACATTCTCATGGACTCATTCAATGTCACCATCCACTGCCAAAGTTCATTTACAATCCTCAAGAATGCAGGAAATTACCCATATGTACATTACATTTACATTTAGCAGACGCTTTTATCCAAAGCGACTTACAGTGCACTTATTACAGAGACAATCCCCCTGGAGCAACCTGGAATTAAGTGTCTTGCTCAAGGACACAATGGTGATGGCTGTGGGGATTGAACCAGCAACCTTCAGATTATCAGTTATGTGCTTTAGCCCACTACGCCACCACCACTCACATATGTGTTCTTGATACCGAGGATGCATCTGATGGTGACATGTGGGCAAGAACTCGGTACTATGGTGGCGGACGTAGGACATTTATCTTTTTGTTTTATTCCTCACGAGTTTCCTGCTGTAAGCTCGCAAAAGTCTAATGGCTGATGAGAGTCGTTATACTCCGTCAACATTTGTTGTTTTTTTGGGCATCATTTTAATATAGTAATAAACACATGGAGAAAACAGGTGTTTACAGACTTTATTCTTTTAACGTGTCACAAGTGCTGCAAAACCTCACTGGTGTGATAATTTTAATGCTGTCACTGGTGTGATAATGCCAGTAGTTCTCTCACTGGGTTCAAATGTGCTGTGACGGTTAATTGCACAACAGGAATATTGCAGCACATCTCAAAACTGGCAATAGGTGCATTCTACGTCCTCTTGGCATTCTGAGTTTGTTCTTCCATGGTAGCTTGGCAAGACTGGTCTTCATAAGAATGCAAGTCCGTTCTCTGCATTCTTAGAATTGAGAAACACCCAATCTCCACTAACTTTCACTTCCACATTTTTAGGGGTCAAGCCCCGAAGGGGCGAAAGACCCCTATTGTTTACGTTAGTTTTCTTATTATTAATATTCTTCTTCTTTTTCCGCTATTGAGTCTATGGCAGCCCATAGAACCGCTTACGGGAAAGTTATGTAATTTGGCACACAGACAGAGGACAGTCTGATGTGTTACCACAGCAAATTTGGCATCTCTACCTTAAACCCTCTAGTGCCACCAACTGCCCAAATTTTTACTTACGTTCATGTTAATAACTTTTGAACCGTGAGTCCTAGAAACAAAATTTTTTTTGCCTCTGATTCAATTGCACGTCATTTTCCATCATGAAAATTGTTCCGCCATTTTGAATTTTCTGAAAAACCTACTTTTTCGAACTCGTCCTAGGCCGTTTGTTTGATTTGCACAAAAATTGTCCTGCATCATCTAGAGGCAATCCCGACAAAAAGATATTCACAGAATTTTGATAAACCATACAGTTTTTGAATGGTGCTTCAACGAATTCGACGAAGAGCACGCCAAAATGGACGTGAGGGTATATCTCCATAACGCTTTAGTATATTCATACCAAACTTATTATTTTTCATAGGCACCATGACTCGAGGCTGCCTGCTCAGTTTCGGAACAGTGCCACCTAGTGGTCACAAGATATGAAAAAAGCAAATTTTTGCTTATAACTTCTGAACAGTTTGTCATAAAATCATCAAAATGGTCTCATTAGATTCAGTGGGGTATAGCGAGTCCAACGATATGAAAAATTCCTATGTCGGCCATTTTGGATATCGGCCATTTTGAATTTAGGCATAAAATGCTGTATTTTACGAACGACTTGGCGTATCGTTACGAAACTCGGTATGTGTCTTTGGCACCATGCTCTGAAGGGACTCAAAAAGTTTAGGGACAGTGCCACCTTGTGGTCAAAAATTATAATGCTATTTCTAAAAATGCTAATAGCTATTGACTGCTTTTGCCTACTGTCATGAGACTGGTCTTGATAGATTCCGTGGTTCATGCTGAGAACAATGATACCAATTGTGTCATGATCGAGCAAACTTCCTGTCCGCCATTTTTAAATGTTTTGAAAACCTACTTTTTCGAACTCCTCCTAGACTGTGAATCTGTGAATAACAGATTCATCTAGAGGCACTCACGACAAAAAGTTATTCACAGAATTTTGATAAACCATACCGTTTTCAAATGGCGCTTCAACGAATTCGACGAAGAACACGCAAAATTGGACTTGAGGCCGTATCTCCACAACGCTTTGAGGGATTGGGACGAAACTTGTCATCGCCATTAGGCCCTGAGGTTACCTGTAGTGTTTTGGCCCACTGCCCCCTACTGGTCAGGAGATAGAAAAAATTGCTATTTTGGCTTATAACTCTTGAACGCTTTCCTGCATGATAACATCATGCCCAGATACTACCCTGAGCAATTTCAGAACAGTGCCACATACTGGAAAAAAATTCGAAGAAGTAGCTATTTTTCATTATTTTTAAAATAAATGTTTTTTTTTTATGATTGAAAGTTTACCTTTTCTAACTCCTCATACATTGTTCATCAGACTCTAACCAAAAACATGTCACAAAGCTTCTTTCGCTGCTCATGGTGCCGATAACTGGCTTGACCCCGGTATCGCTGCTTACAGCTATATTTCTTCTTGTGTTTTTGGTGATTCACATTCATCATGCATATCTCCCTCTACTGGGCAGGGAGAAGAATTTCTAGCAAAAAAAGGACTTAAATATTGATCTGTTTCTCACCCACACCTATTTTGGAGCGTCAAAATTTTGGCACCCATTCTCTTTCATTGTATGGACCTACAGAGCTGAAAAAATCTTCTAAAAATCATAATTTGTGTTCTGCAGAAGAAAGTAAGTCATGCACATATGGGATGGCAGGAGGGTGAGTAAATTATGAGAGAATTTTCATTTTTGGGGAAACTATCCCTTTAAGTTCCACAGATACATTTATTGGGGATGTATCTGAGATCTGGCCTACTTTTGCCCAAAAAGAGCAGTTCACTTTGTCACAAAAAAATAAATAAATAAATAAATAAATAAATAAAAAGATTTTAGTGTCCTCTGTGAATTAGTAATACACAGTGTTTTCTGGAGAACATACACAAATTGTATTTTTTTAATCTAATCTCTAAATGATAAGGGATATTTAATCTCTAAATGGAATTTCATTTTTAATTCCCAATGTATATTTTTAGATTTGTTTCATCTTGATGATCATTGCTATGCACGTTGACTATTCTTTAATATTATTAATATACAGTATAAATAAATTATCTTTACAAATAGGGGCCATTGTGTTAATGTTTAATATATGTGGATGGTGAGCTGGTTTCAGACTTAATGTTTAGTGATGTTTTAGTGGTTTTGTTGGTTATTAGGCCTTCATCTCAGTGACATGAGGTTTGGTGACTTTTAATACATTTGCCATCTACACACACACACACACACACACACACACACACACACACACACACACACACACAAATGGGCTGAATTGTGGTGGTGTTGTGGTGTGACAAAAATACTTACACTCATCCTGTTCGGGGTCAAATTTGACCCCACATATGAAATGAATGGGTGAGATGATAAAACCGAGGATTTTTTTTAATCTGTCAAATAAAATCTATAAATCAGCCACAATGCAAAACACACACACAAAGAAATTAAGGGGTGAGACTATAACACATCCATAATGTGGAACAAACTTTCTCACACACACAATCACACACAGGAATGAAAACATGAGACTATAAAAGAGAGCATTTTTTATATAATTTGTCAAATAAAATCAGCCACAGTGCAGAACACACACGCAAATGAAGGGGTGAGACCCTAACACATACACAATGGAGAACACACACACACACACACACACACACACACACACAGAAATGAAAGGGTGAGACAATAATATTTGGCACACACCAAGCATGCTCACACACATGTACGCACACACAGGCACATGCAGACACACACACACACAGATCAAAGGCTGAGATTGAGACAGTTGACCTTTTCCACTGTGAGAAAGTTTATGCATAGGGGTGGGAGAAAAATGTTTATTATTATTGTACACAAAATTAATTATCACTGTTCATTCCTTTTCGTTTCATTATCATTGCAAAAACTGACACTTCAAAAAAAAAAAATGCAAATGCAAAACTTTATCCAAATGCATAACTTGTTTTAAGATCTAAATATATATATATATATATATATATATATATATATATATATATATATATATCAGTAATCTACTGGTTATAGTTGTAATTTCAGGTCATTTAAAAAATAAAAATAAATTCCGCATTTGGCAGCAATATGTCCCTAATGCATGACACATTTTTCAAATTTTCTTTATAAATGGAATTGAAAAATGTAGATCTTCACTGAAGTGAATGTAACATAAAATGTTAGTGTTATTACATCTGTTAAAAACAATTACATGATTACAGTGCAAAATTACACATTTAATGTTTGGGGTCAATTTGACCCCAAACACTAAGAGAATGCATCCGTAACGAACAGAGTACAAGGGTTAAACCTCTTTTCATCCTTCACTAATTTTCCATTTGATTGACCCATTTTAGGAATAGCCAGAGATCACGCATATGACTCGACTTCACCCCTTGTGATCCTGTGTGACATTTCTTAACCCTGTGACTCTTGAGCCGGGGTGAGTCAGGCCACTCAAATTCTCTAGTATGAGAACTCACAATCTAGGAGGGTATAAGGTGACCATGCTTATTATAATGATGACTTTTATGCCAAGTGTAACTGAATATGCCACTACAATACACTTATAGGTGCGGTGTGAAATTTATACACTAGTGTCAACAAACAGAATTGCGAAAATAATGTCCATTTTCAAACAGTTTCCTGAAAACTCTCCTGGTCATCCATTGGTTGGACAAACAGATCATCCCGCCCCAAACTCATGTAATTGATTGAGCCAATGTTGCTGTGTTGGGCTGGTTGGGATGCTCAAACAAACAGAGACATGTTTTGGTAGTGCCATAGAGCCACAGTGTTTATGCTTTTCAGGGGAAATTAACCTGCAAATGGTTTTCAATGGTGAGTAAAAGTTTAGTCTACAAAATTTTCATTATTGAAAAACGGTGAACTATCCATTTACCGTGGGATAGGAGAAAGTGTTTCAAAATTGAAAAATTACACACTTCACCTTTTTATAGCATAATTTCCCTGTCCTCTCCTCATTGCTTCCAGGTCAGGTAAAACCAGGTCTATGAACTAGGGGATTCAGATGTGCAAATATTGAGATTGTTTTGTGTTCCTGTTGTCAAACACAGCCGGGGATTAGGGACAGATGAAGTACATTTCGGAACATAACCAATGCAATTCTCCTGAAACTGCTGAACCCTCGATTAAAACCCCATCTGCCAACCTGTCGTGTTAATACAGGACGCACTAATTTATTTAATTGATTTCTTTATCCTGATAATCTGAAAAAAGTCACATCACAAAAGATGAAAAGGACTTTATTATTTTCACACCCACACAATGGGGTTTCATTATTTCAAATGTCTTGTGAATGCAGAGAAAAATAACCCTGACTCAGAGAATAAAGATTACAAATGGACCAATGGTGAAACCAAACCCATGTATGCCTAATTAACAGGCCCAGTTGAGTAATATCTGTTAATTCCAGGCTCTGTGTGGGGTTGCGTGTCAAAAAAAAAGTGGTGGGGGGGTCTATTTATTTTCTCAGTTGTTTCTCGTAAGCACCAATGAGATTAAATGGAGAGCAAATTGAGATGTTTGCTTAAAGGAATATAATACAAGTTAAGCTCAATCGACAGCATTTGTGGCATAATATTGATTAACACAAATGTATTTTGACTCGTACCTCCATTTCTTTAAAAAAGCAAAAATCTTGGTTCCAGTGAGGCACTTACAATGAATGGGGACAATATTTGAACATTAAAATACTCACTGTTTCAAAGTTATAGCCACAAGATATAAAGGATATGCATGTTAACATGATTTTAGTGTGATAAAATTGTTTACTAACCTTTTCTATGGAAAGATATAGCCAATTTTACAATCAAACCCTAAAACCCTCAAATGACTGTACAAAATGATGATTTAAACAGTACAGCTCAAATAATACACAAGTTTTAACAGAAAAATTAATGCTTTTATAAAATTATAAGCTTCATATTTCTGTTTAAACTATCCAAAAATGGGAACATACACTTTCATTGTCCCCATTCAGTTCCATTGTTAGTGCCTCACTTTAACCCAGATTTGTGCTTTTTTTTTTTTTTAAAGAAGAGAAGGGGCAAGTCAAAATGTATTTCTGTGGTAATCAATATTATGCCACAAATGCTGTCGATTAAGCTTGACTTGTATTGAACCTTGAAAAACCTTTTAAGTCTCCTGCATCTCATATTGCTTCTCTAGAGTTTCAGAATAGACCTCAACAATAAAACTGTGTTCTGATTTGCCACAGCACCAAAGTCCTCAAGTTTTCAATATGAACTCAATATGAAACATTTCTCATCAAATTCATTCTATAATTATCTGGTCTATGCTATCTACATTAATTTTATAGTTCTCTTCTCTTATTGTGTATCAACAAGTCTTTCAACAAGTCATTTGTTTCCATTTGTAATATTCCTAAGGGATTTAGGAGAAAACGGAGACAAAGCTGATACTTGTGTCATTCATAAAGAGCACTTGACTGTGTAAATTTGTGTTTATGTCTAAAGTCGAATGTTGGTATCAGACAACATCTATTGCAACAGAGTCACAGTATTCAGTTGATGACATTTGATTTCCAGCACATGTGTGTTCCTGTATATGTCTGTGTTTTATCAGTTTGTGTGTGTATGCATATCTCTGCATGTATACTGGAATTTAAGGTCATGGGATCATACCAGGCTTCTCAGAGTGAGTTTATTTTTCCTCGGCTACCACTGATAAAATGTAGCTGTCCAAATGTGTCTTTCACTGGTGGCTGAGCCACGGAGGGCCAAACGTATCCAGCCTCACACGCAGTCAACCAGTCTGTCCTCCTCAACCCCCGGGTCGAAAAAACAGCCAGCTTGAACAGCTGACCAGGTCACGATGTGCTCCTTAAACGGCACACTTACATGGCTGCATTATTCCTCCTGGGTTACTTAAACATGAGGGAAATGGGTTAATTCTATTAGATGGAAACCTGCAAGTCATCCAGGCTTGTGATGTGACCATCTGTCCTTAGAGCTTTCTTTCTAGGATCCTCTGAAATGAGGCTTTGTAAGGCCAGAAACATACTAAAGTATGCAAACGCAGGTGCGAATGCTCGGTCAACACATTTTAAAGGTGCAGTCCTGTTGTACACACTTAAAGATAAAGTATGTAATGTCATTTAAAAATAATGATTGTTTTTAATCAGGTTTCCTGAACACTCCCCACATCTTCCATTGGTCAGTCAAAAATATAGTCCCGCCTACAAACTCACTCCATTGGTTGAGTCAATATTGCTGTGTCTGACTGTTCGGGATGCTCAAATAAACAGAGCAAGGTTTTGATAGCGCCATAGAGCCTTTCTTATAGGTGTCTGTGCATATTAAGCTGAGAAAGGAGAAATTATTTTTACATCAAAGAAATTGCACACTTCACCTTTAATGTGCATTCTTGCATTACATTCAGATATTTGTCTAGAAGTATGTATACAAATCAATTAATTTTCAAAAGAGAGACAAGATTCTCTTTAAATTGTTGCTCTGCCATGACAGTAGTTGAGAGCGCAAATGACTGCAAAAGACAACTATAGCACCCCTTGTGGCAATATTAAGAATGCAACCCATACTTGCTTTGAGTTTGCGGAATGGAACAAGGAGGGAAAATGGCCACATCCACACTAATCCATTTAAGGCAACATACACATTAGTCTTCAGTTTCCTAATGTACTGGACAGCATTTAAGAATAGCTTTTTCCGGTGGAGAAAAATGCTGTTCTAGTGTGCATGACAGGCATACATGTAGCAAAATTAATGCATTTTCAAACAACAACTTATTCGTGTGGATGTGGCCTTTTCAGTTTACTAACATAAACTGTGTCAATAAATCAAGATTGTATCTAAGCTAAATGGAGTATTACATGAACTCAACCTTTTTCTGTTTACTCTAGGTCAGCTTGTGGCCCGGGGTTAGAGTTGTTCTAGAAAAATGCGATCTCTCCCCTGTTCTTTAAAAAAAAAAAAAAAACATTTGTTTGGTTTCATATGGTACAGTCTCAACTAATACCTTCATGTATTGTGGAAGTTATTCTTGGCCAGACATGTAAGGCCAGCATTTCCTCTGGGTCCTCCCTTTTTTTAGTTTCTGAGTCACATGCTAGCCCGTAATGTGGGTCATATCAGAAACCTGTTATTTCTTTAGCTTGTCGAATGGCCTTCATTCTATCCCAACTAGATCAGTTCATAGACACCCCTGAAACTAGCTAAGAATGAGGGTCAGAAACAGCCCCAAAATAAAATTCCGCTTCCCTAAATGTTTCAGTATTTTTAGAGCAAAAGTTAACCCCTTGATTAAAGAAAGAACTGGAGCCCATGAAATATTATGTGATTCTTCTTTCATGTCTTTTATAGCCTGTAGTTAGTTCTGTTGTGCATGTTTTGCTTAATTATTTTTCGTTGTGCAAATATTTATAAAAACACAAAAGATTGGGCCTGGGTAGCTCAGTGGTAAAATACGCTGGCTACCACCCCTGGAGTTCGCTAGTTCAAATCCCAGGGCCTGCAGAGTGACTCCAGCCAGGTCTCCTAAGCAACCAAATTGGCCCGGTTGCTAGGAAGGGTAGAGTCACATGGGGTAACCTCCTCATGGTTGCTATAATGTGGTTTGTTCTCGGTGGGGCGCATGGTGAATTGAGCGTGGTTGCCACGGTGGATGGCGTGAAGCCTCCACACGCGCTATGTCTCCGTGGCAACGCGCTCAACAAGCCACGTGATAAGATGTGCGGGTTGACTGTCTCAGACGCGGAGGCAACTGGGATTCGTCCTCCGCCACCCGGACTGAGGCGAATCACTATGCGACCACGAGGACTTAGAGCGCATTGGGAATTGGGCATTCCAAATTGGGAGAAAAAGGGGAAAAATCCCCCCACCCCCCCCCAAAAAAAAATAACACAAAAGATTGTAAAGGTCTAATATTTTTAGCAAACTATAATCCAAATAGAACTGATTAACTTGGAATAATACAACCCGATTGAAAAGAAAAGTTATTTTCTTTACATAATTTTATCAGATGATGAAACCATGGTACTTTGATATATAACATGGTACTGAATGATTGCCATATTTATGTACCATTTACATGGTACTCCAAGGTACTTCAAAGATTAGTATTGTACTACCATGTCCAAAAAACAGGGTAGTGCCATCCTGATTTGGTAGAATTGTACTTTTTTAAGTGATTCTGTCTATTCACTCACAAGACAAGAATTTAGCTTATGACTATTGGATGCTACTGGAATGCAATTAACTGTCTGTCCACTATGTGCAAATGAACCACAGCACTGAAATAAAAGTCTAAAATAGAGTTTGTATTGATTGCTGAGTGAGACCTCTTTCTACTGGCTCTCTAGTGTAATTGGAGCCCTTAATCAATAAAAAAGCATGAGATCAGCATTCACTGGATTTCTGAACTGAAACTACCTATCAGCTCTCCGGATCAGTATTCCTCCCAAACCTCCCCAGCAAACTCACACATCAGGTGTAGTTTGGCTGGATTTTACCTCCACTAGATACATTTTTGGCCTCTAAGCCTGTGTGAATCCAGCTATAAATGTTGGAATGTTGATGTTCGCTGAGACTTTAAAGAACAGTTTCTCACGTGATTAAAAAGCATTTAATTGCAATCTGTTTAAAATTGAATGCGTTGTTGATGGTCTTTTGAACTTTGATGGTGCATATGTCATGTCGTCTTCACATTTTGAAGTTGTTATTGTAGGTGCATTCATGTTTTCAGTTAGCCTCTGGAGGTCAAAGGTCAAAGGTGAAGTTTATCTTTGGTAACTCTGCATATTGTCAGTGACTCATCTAACATTTTTTTTTTTTCTTCCTTAGGTGGGGATGATGATGAATTCCAGCTCAGCAGGTAGGAAGACCTCATTCTCACTTGTATTCTGATTTCTTTTCATGTTCCCATTCCCATTTGCTTTCCTCTTCAATTTTATTTTTCAGTTCCTGTTCTTATTTCGAATCCTACTCTATTCCTGTATTTAGTCCTATTCCTACTCTATTCCTGTCCCTGTTCTTATTCCTGTTCTTGTATCTCTTCCAACTCCTGTGTTCATTACATTTATGCTTTTGTTTCGGTTTCCATTCCTGTTTCCGTTCTTGTTCCCATTACAATTCCAGTTACAATTCCTTTTCCCATTTGATTTCAGATTCTATCCTTATTCCTGTTCTTGTTTCTCTTCCCACTCCTGTTTTCATTACATTTATGCTTTAGTTTCAGTTTCTGTTCTTGTTGCCCTTCTTGTTTTCTGTTCCCATTTCCATTTCCATTTCCGTTCCCTTTCCCTTTCCCATTCCAATTCCAGTTCCGGTTCAGATACAATTCCAATTCCAATTCCTATTCAATTTTAATTTCTATTCCTTTTCCTGTTCTTGTTCTGTTTTCATTTTTCCTTACCATTCCCATTAACATTCCTCTTCCTATTTTATTCCTATTTTTATTCTTGTTCATGCTCCTGTTCTCATTCTCTTTCCCACACACATGCATATATTTCCATGCATGACAATAAAATTAGATTTCTGGGAATGACTTCTCAGGTCATTACAGTATGTCAGAGCTCAGCCGTCCAAAAATAATGTTTTTAAAGGTTTGGAGATGGTTTAATAGCAATGTAGAGTCATGTAAGACAACATTAGAAAATAGCATGTGGTTTTCATGTCAGCAAAATTATTGGAAAGCCAATTACCAACTTGTGAACACATTTCACAAGTCTATTGTAAAAAGAGACCATCCTCTTTGCAGGCAGGTGTGGAAAAGGAATGGGTCAAGATGGTCAACTAGTCATTCAACAATCGACTAGTCAGTTGGTGAGGTTGATTTGTCCATTTCTTTTTTATTTTTTTATTTTTGCTATTTTTAGTGGTGGTGCTTTATTTAACTTGCTTTAGTGCTTTGTATTAGTCAGTTTGCATAGCAAAAGTTAAGTTTAAATTCCTTCCTTGCACTGCTGCTTGAAATCATGTAACATGTATTGGACTGGCACATACTATTTAAACACATTTTATACACAAATGCATATATACATGCATGCATACATACAGGTGCATCTCAATAAATTAGAATGTTGTGGAAAAGTTCATTTATTTCAGTAATTCAACTCAAATTGTGAAACTCGTGTATTAAATAAATTCAATGCACACAGACTGAAGTAGTTTAAGTCTTTGGTTCTTTTAATTGTGATGATTTTGGCTCACATTTAACAAAAACCCACCAATTCACTATCTCAAAAAATTAGAATATGGTGACATGCCAATCAGCTAATCAACTCAAAACACCTGCAAAGGTTTCCTGAGCCTTCAAAATGGTCTCTCAGTTTGGTTCACTAGGCTACACAATCATGGGGAAGACTGCTGATCTGACAGTTGTCCAGAAGACAATCATTGACACCCTTCACAAGGAGGGTAAGCCACAAACTTTCATCGCCAAAGAAGCTGGCTGTTCACAGAGTGCTGTTAACAGAAAGTTGAGTGGAAGGAAAAAGTGTGGAAGAAAAAGATGCACAACCAACCGAGAGAACCGCAGCCTTATGAGGATTGTCAAGAAAAATCGATTCAAGAATTTGGGTGAACTTCACAAGGAATGGACTGAGGCAGGGGTCAAGGCATCAAGAGCCACCCCACACAGATGTGTCAAGGAATTTGGCTACAGTTGTCGTATTCCTCTTGTTAAGCCACTCCTGAACCACAGACAACGTCAGAGGCGTCTTACCTGGGCTAAGGAGAAGAAGAACTGGACTGTTGCCCAGTGGTCCAAAGTCCTCTTTTCAGATGAGAGCAAGTTTTGTATTTCATTTGGAAACCAAGGTCCTAGAGTCTGGAGGAAGGGTGGAGAAGCTCATAGCCCAAGTTGCTTGAAGTCTAGTGTTAAGTTTCCACAGTCTGTGATGATTTGGGGTGCAATGTCATCTGCTGGTGTTGGTCCATTGTGTTTTTTGAAAACCAAAGTCACTGCACCCATTTACCAAGAAATTTTGGAGCACTTCATGCTTCCTTCTGCTGACCAGCTTTTTAAAGATGCTGATTTCATTTTCCAGCAGGATTTGGCACCTGCCCACACTGCCAAAAGCACCAAAAGTTGGTTAAATGACACCAATGGTGTTGGTGTGCTTGACTGGCCAGCAAACTCACCAGACCTGAACCCCATAGAGAATCAATGGGGTATTGTCAAGAGGAAAATTAGAAACAAGAGACCAAAAAATGCAGATGAGCTGAAGGCCATTGTCAAAGAAACCTGGGCTTCCATACCACCTCAGCAGTGCCACAAACTGATCACCTCCATGCCACGCCGAATTGAGGCAGTAATTAAAGCAAAAGGAGCCCCTACCAAGTATTGAGTACATATACAGTAAATGAACATAATTTCCAAAAGGCCAACAATTCACTAAAAATGTTTTTTTTATTGGTCTTATGATGTATTCTAATTTTTTGAGATAGTGAATTGGTGGGTTTTTGTTAAATGTGAGCCAAAATCATCACAATTAAAAGAACCAAAGACTTAAACTACTTCTGTCTGTGTGCATTGAATTTATTTTATACACGAGTTTCACAATTTGAGTTGAATTACTGAAATAAATGAACTTTTCCATGACATTCTAATTTATTGAGATGCACCTGTACATAAATGCACAATACATACACATGCACATCCATAGTTTGAGCTCTAATGCTCTTGCCTGCAAGTATTGTGTTTGTAATTGACAGGGTTAGGCATCAGACTGCACAGTCTTTAGCTGGTGTGCAAGTGTTTATCTGAACAACTTGACTTTGTGTGTTTATGAAGGACTCGGGTTTACTTTGGGCTCCCTGCGAGCTATTATAAGGAGTCGCGTCACCAGTGTTGGGTGTAATGCATTACTAAGTAATTAATTACTGTAATTAAATGACTTTTTCATTGAAAAAAGTAAAGTAAGTGATTACTCTTAATTTTACAATTACTTCTGATGTAATTGTGTAAAATACTGTATAGACTATAAAACAATTCTATATAAAACAATAGTGAATTTCAAATCGAAATTGAATGTCTAATGTTAAAATGTGTTTTCTAATTTAATGCAGCCCACTTAAATTCCTTGGCCAGTTCATGAATAATTTATTTGATTTTATATGATTTATTTCAAAGAATTAAAAGAACAATTTCATGTCTAGCCTTGTATGTTTCATCTGGTCGAGGTTGATAAGGGTTTTAGAAAGTAATTAGTAATAAGTAATGCAATTACTTTTCAGACAGAGTAATTAGTACAGTAATCTAACTACACTGTAGAAGATGTCATTAGTAGTTAGTAATTAAAAAATTTTTAGAGTAACTTACCCAACACTGTGCGTCACATTACTGTTATTGAGCAATCTTGGGGAAGTGTGTGGATATGTGTAATGGGCACCCATGGGCAACCCAGAGGTCATGCCAATTTAGGGCTTAATATGCCCAATCACATAATGTCACTGGCAACGGGTACTGGTGGGGTGTGTGTGTTTGAAAATGTGAAATGCCCCAGTGCTGAATATATTTGCCTGACCATGAGTTTGTAAGCAAAATGTTTGTTTTTGTTGTGTGATGGATGATTTTTTCGTTAACACTCTCATTCTTAACTTTGACAGATTATATGCTACTGTTTGTGATCACAAAAGTTTGGACAAACTTTACATGGAGGCATATACGTACATATATATTGTGCCTACATACGTAAAAAACAAAAAAGACAATTAATTTAATTTCATTTAATTTAATTATGATAAAAATATAAAGAATGAGTAAGTTCCGTCCTGATTTTCTGGGCTTAGAGACCAGCAGAGGTAGGGAACATGTTCTTCAATCCCTCCTCTGGGTTAAATTTAGCTCCTGTCTACTGTAGTCTGTCTGTGTGCTAGTGAAAGAACCTGAGTGTGGACATGAGGGGGAGAAAATAAAGTGATGAGGAAGATAAAAGAAGAAAAAGAGAGGGGAGGTCAAGAGCAAAAGTGGTTTGTTTTTCCCATAGTGCCGTTAGGTTGACGTTTACTGGACGTCAACTTCTCCCATGAGGAACAGGTGTTCTGACCGGTCTGTACTGTTCCTACAAGAAGAACCACCTTGTAAAAGCTTCATAATACCATTAATGTTTCCATTCTATTAGCATAGAATATTAGCAGGAAGTCATTCACAGTTACAGTGATTCTAAAAAATAAAAAAAGGAGGACGTTGCATCAGACTGATCTCACTGTGAATGGACCCTTTTCACACTTCCGGCTTTTGGAACGCGGAAGTAAGCGATTGCAGGGTGAACTTCGATAGTGGTGACTGGGAACCCACAGAAAACATAATTTTTGCTTACCCATTTGCTTCAACATCAAAAGAAAAATGCCACTATTATGTTTCCAAAACTTTCCAAACGAAGAAAAAAATTGAGAACAATGGATTATGACAGAAGAGAGAGGATGGCAAATTTACTGTTACTCCCTCTGAAGCTGTGTTAGTTACCTCATTGCATCGGTGGTTACTTGTTTTTTTTTTTGTTTTTTTTAGTAATTCCATGGTAACATAATACAAATTAAAATGTTATAAATTTACACTAAATACTAGATATATGCTGCTAAATAAGGTGGAAACATGTCATTACAGTCTTTGACTGTGAAAAGGGTCCATTCAGCGAGAATAAAAATTCTCTCATCATTTACTCACCCTCATGCAATCCCAGATGAAGCTACAAAAAGCACATAAAGACAGCATAAAAGTAATCCATAAGACTGCAGTGGTGTAATCAATGTCTTCTGAAGCGGTCTTATCGGTTTTGGGTTAGAACAGACCAAAATGTTACTACTTTTTCATTGTAAATATTGGCAGTCTCCTTGGCGATCATGATTTCAAGCTCATTTACACTTCCTAGCACCATCTAGTGTCAAGCACTAGGAAGCGTAATCCAGCTTGAAATCATGATCATGCCTAGAGACTGAATTGGCAAGATGTACAGTGAAAAAGGAGTGACATTTTAGTCTGTTCTTACCCAAAACCAATTAGATCACTTCAGAAAACATGAATTAAACCACAGGAGTCGTATGGATTACTTTTATGCTGTCTTTATGTGCTTTTTGTAGCTTCAAAGTTCTGGCCACTGTTCCTTGCATTGTATGGACCTACAGAGCTGAGACATTCTTCTAAAAATCTTAATTTGTGTTGTGCAGAAGAAAGAAAGTCAGACACATCTGGAATGTCATGAGGTTGAGTAAATGGAAGAATTCTCTTTTTTGGGTGAACAGTTCCTTTAAGAAGTTTCCGAAAGCAGAAGTCTTAGATAAAATAAATCATCACCAAATAAATAAATAAATAAATAATACAAAATTCAGCAAAATCTTCACAAAATGATACAGGATGGTATAAGATGAACATAAGTCAAAATATCTAGTAAGCTGCACATTTTTGCCTCCATGACCAGTGCCTACTTTGAAATATGTAGTCAGAATTGAAGGTCAGTAGATCAATTACTATTATGGATGTGACATATTGTGTACGATGTTTAAAATTTCCCTCAGTCTTCTCTTTGCTTTACAGATGGGAGACTAAATTAGCAGCCCAAATCTATTATATCCTCTCTCTGGCCCACCTGCACCATCACAGCTGAAAATATCGAATTCTGTCTTAGTCTGTGTTCTAGGCCAGCTGGAGGATGTAACCCCCAACACATCTCACCCTGAGAATTAATATTCAGTAATGTTGTGTTATCTTTAGAGATGCTTAAGCGCTTAAAGGCCACATTGATCCCAACATTTCAATTCCATCTGGACTAATCTAATCCATTCACTGTGATGTCCCTATGACCTACAAACACACAAAATAGAATAGTATTTTAGCTTCAAAATAGAATAGAAGTACACATTTATCCCCATCATTCCTTTCTTACTCAGTGAGCGCTCTTGCCTCAGCCACATCTCACAGGATGTGGAAAAGAGGAAAGTGTTTTTTCCATGTTTAATTTCCATGGCCTTGGGATATAAAGTTTAACCTAAATGATCTACATGTATTTGTGCATGCTTTTGGGGTTAGGTGGGTGTTTTGTGGCATGTATCTGTGCATGCACATGTGTATATTAATTACAGTCAGTCTCTGTTCATTGCCACTTATTAAAATTCAAACCAGTTCAGTATCTCTCATGACATTAAAGTGATAAGGATTCTCTCATCTTTTTTCTGCCTCATGTTATTCCAACCCCATATTACTTTCTTTCATCCCTGGAACACTAAAGCCTCAGTCCCCATTTGTTTTAATTGCATCTTTTTTTCCATACAATAAAAGTGAATGGTGACTGGGACTTTCAGTCCCTGACATTCTGCCTACCATCTCCTTTTGTGTTCCACAGGACAAAATCATACGGTTTTGGAACAACATGGGGAGAGTAAATAACAGAATTGGAATTTTTTTGGGTGAACTATCCCTTTAAAATGCTAGATTTATTTCAGTCAAATATTGTGAGGCTGAATTATTCATGCAGTATTAACAATAACTGTGTTTATGTTTAGTTCCCACATTACCAGTGTTTACCAGATCGTGAGGTCATGTCACCAGGGTAATACTTCACTGTTTGCCTTTTCTGTGATATCCCTCTTTTTTTATTTATTTATTTTTTTTCATGCACAATTCCCAATGCGCTCTAGGTCCTAGTGGTGGCGTAGTGACTCGCCTCAATCCAGGTGGCGGAAGATGAATCTCAGTTGCTTCCGCGTCTGGACAGTCAATCCGTGCATCTTATCACGTGGCTTGTTGAGCGAGTTACTGCGGAGACCTATCGCGTGTGGAGGCTCACGCTATTCTCTGCAGCATCCACGCACAACTCCGCAAGAACCACATTATAGCGACCACAAGGAGTTAACCCAACATGACTCTACCCATCCTAGCATCCGGGCCAATTGGTTGCTTAGGAAGCCTGACTGGAGTCACTCAGCACGTCCTGGATTTGAACTTGCAACTCCAGGTGTGGTAGTCAGCGTCTTTACTTGCTGAGCTACCCAGGCCCCTGTGATATGCCTCTTTTGTATGTGTGTCTGCATAGTGTATATGTGGCTTGAAAGTGACAGTACATGCATAGCGCTTGGGTCTGCCTGGGTCAGCATGTGTGTGTGTGAGAGTTATGTCAGCATACAGCAGCTGGTACAGTAGAACCGCATGTACAAAATGCAAACGCAGCAAACGAGAGTCTCAGTGGTATTTAGCAGAGACCCAACATAAACCTGTGACTTTGCACAAAGAAAAGCTCTCTTTCTCATTATATTCTCTGTATTAAACCAGTATTGGACACTTATTGAGGTAGATTCTCAATTTCAAAACTCATCAGCTCCAACCATGTTTGTAGTTTATTGTCAATAATATTTTTATGTTCCCATATACCTTGCCTCAGATAGACTATCAAATGAGTAAACAATAGCCTTGTCACGCATCAATAATCAGAACATTTTCCTGTGATTATTGATATACAAAATATTGAATGATTGATATCATTTTTTTTCCAGATAAAAATAGGTCTACTTGTTGCACAATAGTTTTTGTCTCTTCATACATATTTCTCAACACAACTTTGGTAAAGTGTGAGCGGCAGGGTAACTTAAAGAGGGGTTGCACACCGGACGCATCTGGCGAATGACATGGCGCGTTCTAAAATTAGAAACAAGTATTTTCTATGAATGTACGCACAACGACACCCAGCTACGACTCCATAACATAGATTATTTACTCTTGCCATCACTGGATGATACATTGTGTATATGTATCATTCATATAGTCTACACAATGTATTTTCAGTTACAAGTCCAGTATGTCTTTTGTGGTTTGACAGCTTGAATGCAACCTGTTCAAGACTACATACAGAGAAACTGCATAATAAACGTCGCCATTTCTAATCGTTCAGTTAGCGCAGTTACACCAGTTTCATACACTGACCTGTAAACTCATCAGCGTCACTGTTCATTCTTTAAGAAGTTCAAATGTCTTTGTAACTTTTGTGTGTATGTTGACTAGATTCACAACTTTGCCATCTGTAGTGCATCAACGTGTCCTTCAGTGATTGTTATATCACCACCTTGTGGTCTCCCAAAGCTATTACGGCAGACTACATTAACAGGAAGGCCGACTGACAGTGAATAGAAAGCACAAATTAGGCGTCTAATTTAAATGTTGGCTAATGTTAATAAATTGATGCCTCAAAAACGTATTGAGAAAATAAAATGGCAATTAATATTGGATGTATCGATATTTTATGACTAGGAAACAACAGTCTTGCTTAGTCATATTAAATATTTTTATGGTTCACTTATGTTGTTTTTGGTCCTTTTGGAGCTTGACAGCCATGGCCACTATAAACTATCATTGTCTGGAAAAGAGCTGTGTGAAGATTCTTTAAAAATTCTTCTGTTCCACATAATAACAGTAAATAATGACAGAATTTTCATATGTTGGTGAACTATTCCATTAAAAATGTCCCACTAAAGAAATGTGGAGAAAAGTTTTACATTCACAGGTGTTTGATGTCCTCAGTGTGTCCCAGGTCAACATAACTAATATAAAATGCAGTGTCTGTAAAATGCAGCTACTGTGCACCAGTTTTCATACTTGATATACTGTATTTTTTAAGGCATCTTATTTACTGTATATACACAAGAACACTGAAAAGTATGAATTTCATGTATTTTCTGAAATCTATAACATAGAGCTCATTCAGAGATTGTTCCAGTATGACAGACCACTGAAGGCACGGACGTTTTCAATTGATAACTTTTCAAATGCTTTTCCAACGATGTCTCAAAGAACTCTTTGTTTGTTTGTTTGTTTTTGTTTTGTTTTTTGCTTATCTCAGTACAGATCTCTTTATGTGCTGTTGCTAAGGACAGCAGAAGTGCTCCTAAAAGCATTCCGACAGATTTCACATTTACCTGATCCCCTCAAATAATCTGCAGTCATAACCAGAGAAATTAATGCTCTTAGGAATTTCCTCAATAAATATGTCCTTGTCCTTAGAGGGAAATCACTCAGTCTTTGCAGTAAGTTCATAGGTTACAGTATATGTATATGTGGTCTTTGTTTTTCTCTTTTTTTCCCCCACATTTTTTGCACCGATTTCGGAATTGGTCATTTCTGTACCAGTAGCATCACCAAATGGAATTGTAAAAATAATGAGTGTTTTCCAGATAGTTACATGCCATAGTACCCATGTAGCCAGTAAAAAATATCTTTTTGAGTTTTATTCTGACGGCTTTTGAAAAAAAGAGAAAAAAACAGCTGTCGACGGCCGCATTGTATTTAAAAGAAAGAAAGAAAAAAAATGAAATACGGGAATGAAAGAAGGTCAAATGAAATAAGGTACTATGAAATACAGTAGAGGCTAATGTCAAAATAAAACACAAACTGAGTATTAGCCTACCCATATGCTTCAGCATACATCACCTTAATACATGCTTATATCATTCACAGCATTTTATGCATTTAACACATGCTTAAATCACTCACAGTATTTTATTTATTTTTAACCAGGCTTTAAGGACATGTTCAGTATTGCAGTTTAAAACAATAGAATTCTCATTACACATGTTTACTTAATTGGAAAACATTCTAGGCTATAAATTATTAAATAAGATATGATTAATAATAAATTTATATACCCAATCATCACATGTGCAGAAAACGTGGTCAAACTCCACACATGCTATCCAAATGCATCCTTCAAAAATGATCCATAACACTTGTGAACACATATTTAATGCAATTTAATAACATTTTGTGTAAAATTTGATATTTACCCAAAGAATTATCAACCAATGTACAACACCGGGAGCTCTCCTGCACAATGCATGCTCTAACCTCTCTAAGGGGGCTTTCACACTGGGCACGTTTGCTGCGGTCCGATTCCGAGTGCGATTGTTCCCAGTGCCCCCCGCAGTGTTGGTCTGGTTTCACACTCACTTGATTCTATTGAACCCCGGTCCATTTGCGTTCATCTTACGTCATCACAGACACGCATGGAGAACAAAACACGACTCATCATACTTTTTGTTTTTTTGTTATTTTGGTGCCATTATGCACAGCAGAGTGAACGACAACTGCGTATATGTGCGCTTCATGGTGTAACTCATCAGATGTCCAGGGGAAGGCGGCTTGCTGCTGCTCGCAAACTGCGTTTTTTGAGGAGACAGCTGATTGTAAGGAATTCATTTGCATCTTTGTTTACACTGCACGCTTAAGCACGCTCGTGTCCAAGATGAAGTTATCACCACTGTCATCTCCTATTATACCCTATATTTATTAGTCGAAACTAATGATGTCGTCATCAGCTAAAACGCATGCGCAGGTTACTTTACTTCCTGAACGAGTGCGCACCCGAGTCCGAGTTGCTTTCACATTCATGCGAATCGCACTACAGTTCCATTGCAACCGAACTCAGACCACCTCCTACAGGTAGTCTCAGGTTCTGTACCACGGTGTGCTCCCCGGTCCGCATGACAGCTTTCACATTACCAATTTTTCATTCGAACCGTGCTCTGTTTCCAACTAAACTGCCAGTGTGAAAGCACCCTAACACATGAGAGTGCTGGAAAGCAGTGTCGCAAAACCCCGGTTCTTAAAGGGGCCACGTCAAATTTATGACTAGTGTATGACTTTAAGTCTCCACTTGGCTACACCCATATGCACTTTTCTTTCTAAACAAGAATTTGTGTCTTTGTGTGTATATTAGTGTAAAAGCATATTTGCAGAGCATGCATGAGCCCTTTAGGAACACACTTATGTGTGTGAAGAATAAGATGTGATATTGTGTAGGAGAAATACAGTACACAAACATTTAAAGAAAAAGACGCACACATTGACCAGAGGCTATAGGGATTATGTGTTTCACACTTGAGGGTAGACATGATTCTGTGTGTTCTGATTAGAGACAGCCTGTCAGGAGAGGACCTGACAGAACACAGTGCGATATTTCCAAACACTCTGGCACTTCAGGCATGTGCTCTACTGAGAAAACACACTTTAGCTAATCTTGGGACTGGCAGGGGAAACACATGCCACATCCATATACATAGTTTGGCCC
Organism: Myxocyprinus asiaticus; assembly: GCF_019703515.2. Lineage (NCBI taxonomy): Eukaryota > Metazoa > Chordata > Actinopteri > Cypriniformes > Catostomidae > Myxocyprinus > Myxocyprinus asiaticus. The sequence continues at coordinate 10,616,395 of NC_059385.1, read as the reverse complement.
GTTAAAGCAATAGTTCCCCAAAAATTAAAATTCTGCTATCATTTAATCACCCTTATGTTCCAAACCCGCATGACTTTCCGTGGAACACAAAAGGAGATGTTTTTAAGAATGTAGTTGGTCTTAAATTTACATTTTGTCTAGCACAAACCACTTTTATGACACTTATATGGTATTTTTGTGTCATTTTTGTAGCTTGAAAGCTCCAGTCCCCATTCATTGTAATTGCCCTGAAAGAGCAACTAACTACATTCTTCAAAACATCTTCAAACATGTTTGGAATGGCATGAAGGTGAGTAAAAGGTGACAGAATTGTTATTTTTTTGTAAACATTTCCTTTAATGCATATAAATATAGCAATGTACAAGATTAAAATCTTAGATGTCACTTTGTGAATGTGAATGTTGCTTATGTATATTTGTGTGGAAATGCTTGTGTAAGTCCAATTATACTCATCTTGTGTGGTATTTTGATCTGAATAAAAAAAATAACTCAATAAAAAGGTTTGTGTGGGACAGCATGTTTTGCAGGCAGTAAAAAATAAAAGGTCTTGGCTCAGCAGTTAACAGCGCATTGCATTTAAAACCACAAGTTGCTGTAACTGTAAGACTCTCTGAGAGATTATCTAGCAAAAAAACTGTTAGATGCTTATAATAACTGGAAAGAGTTTTGAGAGTCTCAGAGATTCCACTCCAGTAAGATGTCAATTTATGTTGGTTTCAAAACGAAGGTCGGTTAATTAGCCTGCTGTGCTATTGGTGCAAGTGTTGTGCATGTTTAATTGGACTGCTAATTCAGCACTCTGAGTTTGGCAGACATCCCACTCTGTTCCTACAAAATAACCGCACATACACAAAACCCTTAACCCTACAATGGATTGTTGGCATCAGGGTGTTAGTCTAACAGATTGTGGCACCCACTCTTGCCCACTTGGGTGGCACTGAGATTCCCCCTAATTCTGAATGGCTTTATAGTGATACAGTGCAGCTATATCTATCCATCCATCCATCCGTCCATGTCTGTCTGTCTGTCTGGTCAATCGATCGGTGTTAAAAAAGAAGGTAAGAGTTAAGAGTTATTATGCAGTATAATATTAGTTTGAACAGAAATCTCCAAGAGATTACACTTACATGACAAACACACTCTCTCCATGTGAAACACACTTCTCTTTGTCTGCTGGCATGCATTTTGGCCCCTTGCTTGCTTGTTTTGTGTGTAGTAGAGGGATGCTGCTTTTATGTCTATTTATAGTTCAGAAATCCTCCTCAAAAATGCAGCTCAAGCTTAAACGCCTCTCTTTACCTCACAGTCTACATAGTAAATACGGGCCCGCTGTAGTATAGTCTGTAATGGATTATGGTTGCACTTACCTGCGTTTATGTGCATGTGTACATTTTGGACATAAGTGGGCTCACCGTAATGCATTTAAATGGGGCTATGTGTACATTTATCTTCATTTGTGTCTGCGTGCACAAGCGTCGTGCCCATGCCCCCTCAGATTTCTGAGCCTTCTGTTTTTTATTTCTTTGGTCATGTCTTTCCTCATCTTGGGCACTAAGTAAGTCCCGACTGCCACTGGTGCCCCCTCAAAAAACAAATTTACCGGAACACATTTGTTTAAGTTTGTGTACATTTACCCTTGTTTACTTCATTCGACCTTCACATAAGAGCCATCAACTCTCTGGTCTATTCTGCTTGTCAGATCCTTTTGAACACCTCTGAATGCTTTCAACAAGCCTAAGGGGGTAGAGAAGGGGGGTTGTGAACCAGCAGGATATGTGTCCCTCTCAGCCTCAGGGGAAAACAGTTGTTCTGTGTGGCCAACACAAACACTGGGTTCTGTTGGATAGTAGAAACACTCGCATACATACACACCCTTCCTCATCATCCATTAGCCATCGTTTCACCCCAGCCCAGCCCATCCCCTCAGTCTCAGTAATCCTCACCTCTGATAATAATCTCTCTGCATTATTAAATACCAATTAAAATAGCTCCAGGGATTTAAAAAATGTATTGGTGTGTTTTTGCTGTGGAAGTAAGATCTGAAGATGGGATGCTGTGGGCAGGGCAGGACTCGGCCAAGGCTCCAGACAGCCGCTGACCCAATTTAGACTCTTCACACAGTTGTTGGTGTGATAGAGGCTAAAATACCGCTGATGAGATTTATGCCGTTAGTGACTCATTGCTGATGTCTTTTAAAAATATTCTTAATCTTCTAGATTCACCTAAAAGGGGCTGATCTTTCCTCTTTCCTCTTACACAAAAGTTATTTTCCTACTAAAACATGGTTAGGTTAAGGATTTGGGGTAAGAGGTTAAACTTATGAAAAATCATAATAGCATTGTTTGTTGGTTCGTTTAATTTTTTTTTATGGTAAAAGTCTTGCCATGTTGTACTATTTGTACATCTTGTAATGAGACCAGGTTGGGGCACACTGGGATTTGTATCGTCCACCTGGAAACAAGGCACAATGAGCGCTTTTGAGGATGAAATAATCTTTGGATTTGCCAAAATTTGCCAGATTTGTGGCATCAATGAACACGAGCAGAACTGGTTCTTCTTTGTTTTCTGAGTTATGTCTGCAAAATTATCAGTGCTTATTACTTTTGAACAGCACAAATTCTGATCACAGACCATACATGTTTAAAAACAGCTGCATACTGACAAATAAGGTTAATGAAAACGGTCCCATCTGGCACACAGCTTTTTCTTAATCTTGATATCCTTCGTTTTAAAACCGTGGTGAGGGGAATGGTTCCAGGGCAACGGGGGTTCTACAGAAGTTAGGAGACAGCAGGAAAAAGTCTGTTGTAGGATATTGGGCATGTCTGGGATTAAGGGAGTGTCCCAAGGGAATTGTGACATTTTGGGGATGTTTTGTCCAAGGGACTTCCAAAGGATGTAATACACAGTTCCAGAGTTTCGGGTGCTGTGATTTTCAGGAGAAAATAATTGTGTATTTACTGGAAACTTGAAGGGATTTCCTTCTAGATCATGTTTTGACATAGATGACCCTTGATGTGCACAAAAGCCCCTCTACAAAAAGTTAGATCAGTGACTATGTCCATCTGACCTTGCGGCCCTGCATTCCTCGGTTGTCACTGAACGACCACAGACCTGTAATAATTTACCCACACTGAACTCCACACACACTCTTTCTTTTCTCCTTAGATATGTCAATAGAGGTGTAAGAGGGAAAATACTTGGCAGTGAAATAACATAATCATGTTTATTGTATCTGTAGCTCAACGCCAATGTCATGGGTTTGATTCCCAGAGAGCACATAAACTGATAAAACGTATACCTTGAATGCATTGTAAGTTGCATTGGGTTAAAGCATTGACCAGTTTTTGTAAATATAAAGAAATATTAAAAATGATGAAGAAAATAGTATTTAAAGGGATTATTGGATGTGTGTTTCCATGGAACACATAAGGAGATGTTAAGGGGAATGTTAGCCTCAGTGATCATTCACTTCCAATGTATGGCAAAAAGATGCAATGTAAATGACTGGTGACAAAGGCAGACAAATAAAGTCATACGGGTTTGAAACATCATGAAGGTAAGTAAATGATGACATAATTTTCAGTTATGATCATGATATTTGATCTTTTTTATTTTTTATTTATCAGCTGTTCAGTTACAGTTACAGGTTTTGGCATTTACATTAAATTCGTATTGTGTGGTCTTGGGATCTGGTGGCATGAAATGCAGCTTAAAAATGTAAAGTACAAGTATTTTGAAAGTTCATGGAATAAGCAGGAAAAAACAGAACCTTGGCCTCTACCAGATAAGGGGGAAAAACTGAGAGTCGTGCTGTTCTTAAGTCTGTTTCCCATTGATTCTGTGAACGTCGGCCTGTCCTAATTCTATCCCATTACACGCCCATGCTCAATGGCATGTTTGCTCACAAAAAAACAAAAAACATGTTTGCTGCTGTGTTTGGCTGGTCTCCATAAGATGTTTGGGGGCTGGTTGTCCTGAATGTGTGAAGCTGGTAAAAGACACATTCTAGAATTGTTTTTGCCATGCATTCTTGAATTCTGTACGTTTATGAGAAAGTAGTAGAGGATGCCAGAGGCCAGTGACTCCTCCTGACGCCCACTGGCCCCTGATATGAATATTAATTAGAGTCTCTGGAGGGGCCCTGGTGACTCAGTATGAATTCTGAGTCTTTCACACAGATGAGCAGTTTGCTGTGTGATAACCACACTAACATGGAGTGACGTCTGGGGCCAGGCACAGGTTACATATTCACACAACTTCGCTCCCGAATCCGTCATTGTTTTGAAACCCATATAGTGGTAGAGAGATACATTAAAGCTCAACCTTGTGCTATAATTTGTGACAACAAGGCTTTTCTTTATGTTTTATTGATGATCAAATGGTTAGCTCAAATTATTATTGGTATTTATTAATTTATTTGTTTGTTTTGTGTAAAAAATATTTTTATTTTAATTGTTTATTTTTATTATTACAGTACTTGACAAACAAGGCTTACAACAGGTTGTCTCAATTCATACCAATTATTATTAAAAATTATTAATACAAATCTACGTGAATAAATAACAAATGAGTAAATAAGTGATTAATGAATACAAATAAATACATAAAAAAAGGAAAACATTACCAAATTATTAAATCAACAATGATTCAATTATTTAATTAATGATAATTGCCTAAATAACATGGTTCCTCAATTTATGCCCGTGTGCCACATCAATACATAGATCATCCCAAAGACAAGTTCTTAGTTCATTTTTTTCCCCTTTGGCATCATTACTTACTCTCATTATAGAAAGTAAATGTGAGTAACTGAAATGCTAACATAAAAAAAGATAAAGTAAGTTATACAAACAACTTAACATTTTGATCAAAAATTTATTAGAAATAAATATACATTTATTTCACAGCCTTGTCCTTGTAAAGTCTGTATTACATAAATCATCTCACTGGGATGTTTATAGAAATGTTAACAGTTCTTCATGGGGTGAGACCCTGTCACCGCCAGACTGGCTCCTGGTTGGCTGTTCACCGGGTAGAGTTACCCCAGCACTTTATTTTGAGGGTTCACTTGCGTAAAATATCTTTTTCCTTCAGTTTGTATTGCTTAGTCTGTTAAGGTTCGGGCTCTCTGTTACAGTGTATTCGGTTTAACTGCGTCCCACCCAGGATGGAAGTGTGGAAAAGACTGAGTGCTTTACCCCTGCGTTCATGTGTTTCCCTCTCTCTCCACACCTCATGCCAGTCATGTCACCACTGTAACTTACTGACATAAGCCTGTAACTCTAAACTTTCTCTCTGAAACACCCCCTCTGAGAGGGAGCTGAGCCAATGTAATGCCTGACACCCACAGCCACTGGAATGTATGTGTGAGTGAGAGAATGTATAGATGCATGTGAACTCTAAAGAGAGGAGTAATGAAATACATTGACTTAAGGCCCAAGCATGCTTACAGAGAAGTTCTTCTTCGTTCAGAAGTAAAAAGAAGTTCAAAACAGCTGAGAAATGATATACTGTTTGCGGACATTCAGACACCCGCCACACTGCAGGGGGAGGCGTTCGGAAGTACGTTTAAATATGAGGATGCTCAAGACTACATGTAAAACATCAAATAGGACATAAAAATGTGTTATCAATGACTTTATGCCTCATTCTGTTAGTAGATCAGTAACGAGAACACGAGATCAGTAAAAGAAGCTGTTTTAACTACATGATGATTTAAAGCAGGATTCCACAATAGGCGGCCCGTGGGCCGGAGAGACAAATGTTTGGCCCACGTTGAAGGCCTGTTCACACCAAATTGAAATGGCTGAATTGCCCCACCATAGCACTTTAAAATAGAAAATTCTCATGTAGAATTCAAATGAGTCATGCAAGGTTTGTTATGTGGCATGATATCGAGAGAAGCCCAGTTTAATCGTACATATGATCCACTCTGCGCTATCCTGTTACCAGAGATTGCACTTCGAGGGGAGCCCGGTTGACGAGAGCACACCTGTGTGCTCCAGTACACAATAGTAGGATAGAGAAGAGTGCATCACTTGCACAAGAGATTCTCAGTGGATCGCGCAACACACAAGAGATACCAGTTTTCAGTTACCCCACGCACATCTGCTTACCGCTTGAGAAGCATATCTTGCACATATTCATCTTGCTTTCGGTGCTTTATGTCATAAAATTTGCTTCGGCGGCTGCTGAAAAATTTTCAAAGAGGGAAAATCCCTGTAAATACATGTGGAATAGTGCACATTAAGAATAACATGTATAGTACAGTAAAATATGATGCAGTGCATTATATTAAAAAATAATATATAAGAAAACACTGGCTCACGGTCTTTTCTTTATTTAAATTATTGCAATAATTTGTTATATTATCCTAAAGAACAATAACAATATTAATGCTAATAGGTCCAATCCTTGAATCTGCAGTTAGGGAAAATGCAGGGAGAAGATCCCGTTTGAAGATGAGCAGGAACAGTTGACTTGCATGGAGGACATGGAGGTCCAGATTGTTCATTAAAGTTGTTTTTTGCAATTGAACTTTGTGAAAATACTAGTTTTTGATTCTCTTCACAGATGTAAATATTACAGCAAATATCGTTTTCTTTCTTTCTTTTTTTTTTTTCTTTTTGCCTTTTACCACTGTCGGTGGTGCCTTTTTTCTTGTGATATCAAATAATTTTAATTTATATTTCTAAGTAGGAAAACAATTTCACTATATACAGAAAAGCACATTATAGTACACAAATAAAACAAATAACCATTCATTCTTATGTATACACTGTAAAAACAAATCCTGTTGTTTTTACAAAAAAAACTTTGGCAGCTGTGGTTGCCAGAATAATTATGTAAAAAATACAGTAAAAATGTAAACAACTTTACAGAACAACCTGTAACTTTTACAGTTTAAATCTGTTGTAATTTACATGACCACAATGGCACTGTAAAAAAAAAATAAATAAATAAAAAAAAAATTCTGTTAAATTTACAGTAAAAAAAAAAAAAAAACATTCAACTTTATATTAGCCTACTGAAACTGTAAAAATCTGCTTTTTACTTTATAAGGTTTTTGTTGTAATTACATAAGAGCACATGATGACATGAAGTTCACCAATAGTGGCTCTTCCAGGAGCAATGGCCAATAAAGATGTAGAGACTAAACACCATCAGGGTAACACATGTGAAATTAAAACAATATAATAAACATTAACTAAACTACATCAGATATAAAACAGTACACCCCAATGTACATAACTGATATTAAAAATAAGAAGAAACACAACTATTCCCATAAAATATAATGAAATGTAATGGGGCCTGATTACTGCTTTATACTGTAATTTTAACAATAATCTGCTGTAAAAAGTAAATGTACTCTCTTGCTAAACATGTAAAAACAATTTTTACCATTAATTATACAGGAAAATCATACTTCTTCAATCTAAAAAAAATTTTTTTTTACAATATTTTATTGTAATAACTACTGTATTGTCTTTTAAAATATATTACATTTTTTACTGCATATTTTACAGTTAATACTCGTTAATCAATTAACGTTTTATTTCTGTAGCATTTTACAGTCTTTTACTGTTAAAATTACAGACATTTTTTACAGTGTAGGCTATATATGTTAACAATAGATAACTTGTTAACGTGAACATTACTACACTCATATTAGCTATACAATGCTTAACAGTTTTATGTATGTATTAGTTTATTAATTAGAGTAGCCTAATTATAAAGTATTAACAATATTCATAGTAGCCTAATGAAAGGAACATTAACGACACCTATTAATTTAAATACATATTTAACATACCATTGTTCTTAGTTGTGTACTGTACACCATTACAGCAAGATATACGTTTTGTAAGTACATGTGGGAGTATAATTACAACATCCATTTATATATATATATATATATATATATATATATATATATATATATATATATATATATATATATATATATATATATATATATAATAAAATAAAAATTATGGGGGGGGGGGGGGGAATAGCCTATTTCTTACACATTTAACATATATACTGTATATAAATGTATATATATGAATTTTAGAGATCAGATACATGTTTTATTTGGGGACACTACTATACCACTGGTTGCAATTAAGCTCAAAGGTGATTAAAATGGTGAAAAACTTAAATATAATCTACATGTAAAACTACCCCATTTTACGAGTCCCTGTCAAGATTTCGCTGTTGAAACTGCGCGCGGAGAGAGAGAGAGAGAGAGAGAGAGAGAGAGAGAGAGAGAGAGAGAGAGAGAGAGAGAGAGAGAGAGAGAGAATCAGTTGCATTGAGAGTACCATGCAACTCTGCATTGCACTAGTGCTTGGAAACTTCACACAGCTAATATCACTGTCATATTGCGCTCCTTGTAGACGCGGGAAAACCTCTATAATAGCATAAAACTCGTCCGAGTGGACTGTCCGTCCGATATACTCTCTTACCGGAGCGCAATATAACGCTTCGTCTTTTCTCCTGCTGCAAGGTGAAGCAGCGCCGCTTATCAGGTGGAGTGACGACAACTGCGGCACCAGAGTCCCGACCGACCGGGCAGATAACGGATAAAGGTACGCGTATCGAAAACCCGAGAGCTGCGCGATTATGTGTCACCATTAACAATGACAACGAAGCGAAAGTCGAGTAAACTGCAGCTGCGGCGGTCCATCAGCGAACAGCTGCGCGACTCCACATCCAAAGCCTGGGATTTACTCTGGAGAAATATACGGGACAAACGACTGGCAGGTCAGTGACGGTACTTGACAAGCCAGCGCTAGAATGACCTTTTACAAATAATGTAAATGTAATGTAAATAACGATGCAGAATTGTATCATAGGCTATACCTGACACATGGGTCCTCATTGCTGTTTTGGGAAGGTCAAGTTTTTGATGTTCATGGTCATGTTGTCCACTTGGATGCTGTTTAATAACTTGGCAGGTTTGAATCTTTGCTGCCTATAAATGAATAAAAACAACACTGACATTACGCTACACCGGTCTATATAATTTTGCTCGCATCGTTTTCTCCTGCAGCCGCATTTGCGGTAATGTAATTAGCTGATGTCTGCCTTTTAAATGAATTAAATGCGCTGCATTCCTGCGGAACACTTTAAATGCTCAAAAACTATCAGCAAACAAACTCACTCCATGTTAGTGTCACGATTTATTTTTTATTTTTTAACCTAAGCTACATTAAATATTCTTCCACACACTGAAATGTCTGTTTTGGAGCAGATGTTTCATATTACATTCCTAGTGCATGAAATGTTTTGGTTTGTTCTCAGTTCAACATGAAAGAATAGCATAGTAGCTATAGGATTGTATAGTATAGTAGAGTAAAGTACAGTATTGTATTGATCAGTTCTTGTCAAGTTCAACATGTTAGTAGTTTTGTATACTATAGTTCTTGTAAAAGCTCGAAAACCAACTCAGTGTCACATTAAAACCAACTGCCTAATATTGTGTAGGTCCCCCTCGTGCCGCCAAACAGCGGCAACCAGAATCTCAGAACAGCATTCTGAGATGATATTCTGCTCACTACAATTGTACAGAGCGGTTATCTAAGTTACCGTAGACTTTGTCAGTTCGAACCAGTCTGGCCATTCTCCGTTGACCTCTCTCATCAACAAGGCGTTTCCATCCACAGAACTGCCGCTCACTGGATGTTTTTTGTAATTTTTGCACCATTCTGAGTACATTTTAGAGACTGTTGTGCGTGATAATCCCAGGAAATCAGCAGTTACAGAAATACTCAAACCAGCCCGTCTGGCACCAACAATCATGCCATGAATAAATCACTGAGTTCAAATATTTCCCCATTCTAATGGTTGATGTGAACATTAACTGAAGCTCCTGACCCGTATCTGCATGATTTTATGCACTGCACTGCTGCCACATGATTGGCTGATTAGATAATCGCATGGATGATTGTTTGTGCCAGATGGGCTGGTTTGAGTATTTCTGTAACTGCTGATCTCCTGGGATTTTCACACGCAACAGTCTAAAGGATTGACTCCGAGTGGTGCCAAATCAAAAAAACATCCAACGAGCGGCAGTTCTGTGGACGTAAACGCCTTATTAGAGAGGTCAACGGAGAATTACCAGACTGGTTGTAACTGACAAAGTCTACGGTAACTCAGATAACCGCTCTGTACAATTGTGGTGAGAAGAATATCATCTCAGAATGCTATTCTGAGATGCGGGTTGGTGCTGTTTTGGTGGCACGAGGGGGACCTACACAATATTAGGCAGGTGGTTTTAATGTTGTGGCTGATTGGTGTATAGTTACATACAACAATACTCAACTGTTTCTTGAATGTAATTTTGACATGCGTTTGGACACTTTACTGTTTTTTACCATGAGGAATGAAGTAATGTGATCTTGTAAAACAGGGACCATTATCACATAAATGGCAGTGCTTTGTTTACTCATTCATGGCTTTAAGTGAGGAAATGACAGGAAAAGCTTGTTTAAAAGCAATTTTGGACCCACTGAGAGAGAAACTCTCTTTTCTTCCCATCAACCCAGTAACCTAATTTTTCTTTTTATACTCTGATTTATGTTCCAGCTCTTTTATCTCTTGGGTAAACATCACATATAAAGATGTATTTATTAAAAGTGTCATTTTTAATAGCTTTGTGAGCATATTAGTGCCACTTTTGAGTGGATTCCCATCAGTATTGGGCATATGGACTGCAGTTACTGATAAAACGTGTGGGATTACCATGCGCAGTGTCCTCCCTGATTTAGACCATGAACAACTCACCTCTGGTTGACCTGCAGTGAATTTTGCTCATATGAGTAAATGCTCTTAATAACACAGGGCTTGTTTTCATGGATCAAGCTCATGTTTAGGTAATTTTGGCACAGCCTTTTTGTGGGTGTATTGGCTGGACTTCATTCTGTAGCGGTTAAGAAGACTGTGAGATGTTCTTAGCTGAACTTCATGAATTATGAATGACATCTTGAAAACAAAATTCACTCCATGAGCACCAGAGGGCAGTAATCTTTCAAAGCAGTACATGTCTCTGTCATACACACCTGGATCCCTTCTGTTACCCCTGGATAGACTCAGTTCTTACTATAATTTATCATAATATTTAATTTAAAGGGATAGTTAACCTAAAAATAATTCTATCATCATTTACTCACCATCATGCCATCCCAGATGTGTATGACTTTCTTTCTTCTGCTGAACACAAAGATTCTTTAGAAGAATATTTCAGCTCTGTAGGGCCATACAATACAAGTGAACTGGAACCAAAATTTTGAAGCTCCAAAAGCACATAAAGGCAGCTTAAAAGTAATCCATACTCCAGCTGTTATATCCAAATCTTCAGATGCGAAATGATAAGTGTGGGTGAGAAACAGATCAATATTAAAATCCTTTTTTACTTGGAATCTCCACTTTCACATTCACATTCTTCTACCTTTGTTTTTGCCGATTCACATTCTCCGTGCATACCACCGCCTACTGGGCAGGGAGGAGAATTTATAGTAAAAAAGGACTTAAATATTTATCTGTTTCTCACCCACACTTGTCATATCGCTTATCTGCATTTCGGAGCTTCAAAATTTTGGTACCCTTTCACTTGCATTGTGTGGACCTACAGAGCTGAAATATTCTTCTAAAAATCTTTGTTTGTGTTCATCAAAAGAAAGCAAGTCATACACATCTGGTATGGAATGAGGGTGAGTAAACGATGAGAGAATTTTAATTTTTGAGTGAACTATACCTTAAATTCTAATTACTGATTCAATAATATCATAATCTGTGGCTGGATTATAGGCCTACCTGTTGCTAGTGAAGTGCTTGGGACTGTGCATGTTGTGATGCCATTAGCCAATCAGTGTTGTCATGACGTAATTCACAATGAATTACGTCAAATGTGGCTCCACAGTGATTGGTCACATGGCATTTACAGCTCAGGTGATTGGCTCAGAAATATCTGTGCCCAAAATTGAGTGCCTGTTAGCAAAGATGGACACATAATTCTGGGGGGGAGGGTGTCAACTGTCTTTGAGATGAATGGTAATGTAACAGATTGCTTTTTCCAGGTATTATAGACCTCCATGGTTTGTAAACATTTGATAGTTTATAGATGTAGGTTGATGGGCTCCCCGTGCTGAGTCTGGTTCCTCCCAAGGCTTTTTCCTCATCCAAACTAAACATCTTATCAGGTTTTCCCATGCCATTGTCATGCTTACTGAAGGTTGTTACATTTACATTACATTTATGCATTTGGCAGACACTTTTATCCAAAGCAACTTACACTTTTACAGGTACAATCACCCCAGAGTTAAGTGCCTTGCTCAAGGACACAATGGTGGTGGCTGTGGGGATTGAACCAGCAACCTTCTTCTTACTCATTCTGTGCTTTAGTCCTCTACTCCACCACCACTCAGTTGTAAGACATTAGTCTTTGGAAAGCTACTTTGGGAAAATATATATCGTGAAAAGCACTATACAACTAATAATAAAAAATAAAATGTAATTTGAAAATGCATGTTATAATGCTGATATGTATTAGCCGAATCTTTCCAGGCTTGTCCTTGCATGCCATTCATACATCAAACATTTAAGTTGGGAAAACCAAAACGCATGTTCCCGTACAAAACTGTCTCCAGTTTGTCGTATCGGAATCACTTTGGCCTAAAGATCAGCTGTTTTTGGATGTTTTGCCAGTTACCAGTTTTCTTTTTGCATTTACAATATTTTCTTCATGGTTCAGTGGAATACTGACTGTTTGGAACTGTTTGATCCCTGGGGGCTATAGAGGATGCATATGATGCTGGCTCTTGCGCTTTTTCTGGTGAAGAGGTCAGGAAAACTAGGTCTATTTTGTGGAATGTAAGTAAAGCCCTGAGCACCCTACAGGGATCTCCCAAAGAATACCAACTATAAGTGAGCGGCCCTGAGTGTGGGCAGAAAGAGTTGGGAAGAAAACAGGTCAGTGCACTGTTAGCCTCTAGTCACCTACATAGTAGGCTACTTATAAACAAAAAAGTGAAATTTGTGAAAGCTTTTTGATTCAACAAATTCTTAAACAATTAGCAATTTGTGTCAAGCTATTTAGATGAATCTCATGAAACCTGTCAAAATGTGACACATTTCATTTCATAATCATAAGAAAGAAATATGAAGTTACATTTTGATTTGATGTTGACTGATGTTGATTTTGGCAATATGGTGGTGGAAAAGGCCAATAACTGATTAATCGGCCAATAGTTTTCCAAATCGATTTATAGAATGTTAAAAAAAAAGTATTATTCGTTCCCTACTGTGATGGGCACAGACACAGAGGCCACAAGAGTCATATGAATAAAATTCCAGCTGCAGTTTTTATTGTGCAACCAAAATTTTAATAATAACCAGTAAAAAAATACAATTTGGTGGGACTTCTAACTATAAGCAAGCCCAACACACACTGGGGATTCTTATTTTTAAATGACGGAGACTTCGCTCTGTTATAATGCTCTATATTAATTATTAACCAAATTAGGCTTTTATATATTCACCAGATAAAGGATATCTACACCGATCAGCCACAACATTAAAACCACCTGCCTAATATTTTGTATACACTTCATGCATCCTCCGAATTCCTGTGAAAGAAGGTCACATTCAAAGGCTGCATTCAGAGTGTCCTACTTGCTTTTCTGAAACGAGACAGCCTCAATGACGTATGCTTCCAACAAATGTGACCATCGGCGGACGTAGCCTTCGAAACAAGACACAGCTAAAGACAAAGTCTTTCTAGCAAGTCAGTCCACTGTCGACCATCTTTGGAACGCTCCTGGGAGACTATTTCCAGTCATGACAGTGCAGCTCCTATCTACTTGAATGGTGGATCACCAAAATCTCAAAAACTGCATGCCACGCTTACGTTTAAACAACATATTTCAAATCAGCACTAAAATCTGACAACACTGTTATCATAAATTGTGCTTTTTTACCTTATATTACACTAAAAAGCGCAATTTTTCCAGCTTATATAGCTAATGCGCTTGCATTTTAGGTGATTTGGCTCTTTTGCCTGTAAGACGGGACATCCTTTCTACATCTGTTGTCCGTTGGGCGCTAGAGCTCCTTGATTGGGCATTCCAATTTCTCCCATTCATTTTAATAGAAGTGGCCCGCCTCTGATAAATAGTCTCTGAAGAGTATGGTCAATGATGAAAGATTTAGATATAGCAAATCCCCACAAGGTCTCAGTGACTGTATTGATTTGACCTGTAGAGGCTGCTGTTACACTAAAAATTATTGGTGTTAATATTTCCTTATAACCAATAGTTCCAAAAAGGAGTTGCATAAAGGAACTATCCGCACCGATTAATTGGTAAAAAACGATATATATCTGTTTACCTCTAATTTTGATTACAGAAAGTGGTTCTGTATTTAGGGTCTTTATGATTTTTTGTATTGTGATTTTATTCTCATGACTAATAGGGACAATCCCCCTCCCAATTTTCATTACTGTAAAAAGCAAAAAAATTACTCTCAACATGACAAAATAAAGATCATTTTTTAAATTGTAACGTATACATCATAATTGTATTTGGTGTATTGCCTTAATGCTGATTAAAATGCGTATCATAGTATTTTTTTTTTACTACAATACAGTAAAAAAGAAATACTGGATTACAGAATTGAGACTCAACTTTGAGGGTAATGGGAATTTTGGAGTGAAATGTGACATGGATATACAGTATATTCAAAAGATTCGCCAACTTAGAATATCTCTAGTCTGTATGAGACATAAGAATTTCTAATGCAGACAGAGTCCTTTTTTCTCTGTAGGGGATTCATGATTCAAAATTGACTGATGTTTCCTGTGTTGTTAGGTTGTCAGTTCATGGTTCATTGAAGCTATGTCAGCAGCTGATTTATTTGTGTAATTGATCTTGACCTTTTGAGCATGGTTGTCATCATGGTTTAGTAGTGAAAAAGAGTGGTGGTGGTGTAGTGGGCTAAAGCACATAACTGGTAGGGTTGCTGGTTCAATCCCCACAGCCACCACCATTGTGTCCTTGAGCAAGGCACTTAAATTCAGGTTGCTCTGGGGGATTGTCCCTGTAATAAGTGCACTGTAAGTCACTTTGGATGAAAGTGTCTGCCAAATGCATAAATGTAAAACAAACCTTAGTGTTTCTTTCTGTATATACATGCATACCATTATGTACAATCGACTCTGTGATCATCTAAAACATTTTATATATCAAGCAGATATCAGTTGATGATTTTATCTGTTTTGGCTTTAAAAAAGCCACAAATACACAAGCAGATACCCAGTCTAGACTTCAATACTCGAAACACTCAAAAATCATTTGGCTGCAGTTCAGTTGGCTGCACGATGCATCCCACACTCCCAACTTGATTGGCTCTTTTTCTGGTCACATGACCATTATGGGGGCAGTGCAGAAGAAAGTGTGCACTCAAGTCTGAACTGACTTGCCTAGGTATGTTTGTGTCTGCATATTTGACAGAGTTCAGTGAGTAAATGATAACTTAGAAATAGGAGAGGATTAGTCTACCACTTGGCAGTGAATGTTAGCAGGTGACTTTAAACACAGTAGATGTTAACACTGGAATGCTCAGTACATATCTGACTGTATGTGCTTGAGTTTAGGGAGTGACAGATTGATAAGTCAGAAGGAAGCATTTTGGAGTGATTCTGTGTCTCTGTACCTGTGGACTGTTGAGATATGGACACAATGCTAACTGATGTCTCAGACGAATGTATGGACAGTGAGTGTTTGGGAAGCATGACACCAGAAACTCAAGATATATACCTCAGACTGGATAGTCACCACAGGCGATCTGGAATACGCCTGGCTCGTATCATTGCTAGGCAACAGCTGCTGAAGAATATAACCCAAGGTATGAGAGGTGCTTTGGTTAACATTTTGGTCTGATTGAAGTTTTTTGTTGGAACTTCTCTTGTTTACCTGTCTTCAGGTTTGGACACATATCAGGTCCTTCTCTTCCTCTTTCTATGGATTTTGGGTCATGTTTCAAGTATCAATTTTGTGTCAGATGTTTCTCCTAAAATTCTTTAGGTGAAATACAAATAGAAATGAGATTATTGTTGCCATATAGGAAGACCAGTGATGGGCAGTAGCTTCGCTACAAATATCGAAGCTATTAGCTTAACTATTCTTTAACATTTCTGAGTAGCGTGGTGGTAGCTTCGCTAGTTTTTAAATCATGTAGCTTTTCAGTAGCGAAGCCATATTTTTGACAAGGTAGCGCAAGGTTGCCTTGTACCTGGTGCTTACTAATGGCAGTTTTGAATCAAAACTAAAGATGTCCGATCACAAATGAATCGCTTATCTGAATCGATTCTTTAAAATGAATTGGTCACACGTGATAGGAAAGCAGTCGGAATCGGTTTGCGATTCAACCTGAATGACCCAGAAAGCTTGCGCTGAATCATTTGGTGCGTGCTCTCACTTGTCAACAAGCTCACGGAGTATTTTATAACATGGAAAATAAATATAACACTGGTTGCAGTGGATCTACAATCAATGGAAACGAAACCTGCAAATGCATCCTATCGTTTGCCAGTGATGATGGTCTTTATTAAGTTCAACATGTTTGCAGCTTGTAAACGATTTCTGCAGGTAAATACATTTTCCAACCAAAAGAGTATCAGAACACTTATTAGCCTACATGAAAACACATAAAAAATTACCATGGCATTACCATGTTTTTTGGACATGTACCATTACCTGGATGTTAATACAATGGTAGGCTATATGAATATGGTAATCATATAGCGAAGTACCATGGTATTTTTTTAATTACCTTGAAGTACTATGTAAATACAATAGTATATGAATGTGGTAATCATATATCAATTTACCATGGTAGTAAAATGGTATTCTATGAAGTACTTTGAAGCACCATGCAAATAAAGAATGGTACATAAATATGGTAATTGTATATCAAAGTACCATGACATTACCTCTGATACCATCAGAAATCACACTGGCTGTGTCTCGTTTGGAAGGATGTGTCCTCCGGAGGTCGCATTTGTCGGCCGCATACGTCATCGAGGCTGTCTCGTTTCAGAAAAGGGAGTAGGACACTTCGAATGTGACCTTCTTTCACGGGAATTCGGAGGATGCATGAGGTGTATCCTTCGTGGGCTTTCACAACCCACAATTCTTTGCTTCAACGGAAATGTCTAAAACAAATTTGCCCATAAATATGATGTTCAAACGTAAAGAATGTTAATTCCCAAGTTGAAATACCTCAGTAGATGGGTGCAGAGTATATAATATGTATAATTATATTAATATATAATTAAAATAAAGTATTAGACTAAAAGTGCACCTGTAAAATCTGTTTTCTCTTTACATCATTATAACTCTCCTAAAATGTACCTCATGCATTCCCTTCCAGGGAATTTGTTCCCTTCTCACTCAAAGCACTCGCGCTTGTTAAAGAGTGGCATGCTGTCATAGCAACCATGTTACGTTCTGTTTCCGTTTGTCCTACGAAGGCTGTCTTGTTTAAACGAGGCTTGTTTAAAGGAGGACACTCTGTATACTGCAGCCTTCAAAGGACACGTCCTACCTAGCATGCAGCCTTCCAAACGAGACACAGCCAATGTTATTGTTCAGATGTGCTCAAACGTGCGCACACACACACACACAAGAAATTTGGCCTCTGATGATATATCCTGTAATTCTGTGTCTAGCTGCTGTATTTCTGTATTGTATAGATGAATGTATGTACGCAGTGTTTGTATACAGGAATGTGCAAATGAAATTGTTTAAATGGATATGGGTTTGTAGCGGTAGTAGTCTAAATCTGAAAAACAAATTGTCAAAATTTAGATTTTTAATATTGAACACGTGTTTGTAGAGGTAGTGGTATAAATATGAAAAATAAAATGTAAAAATAGTGACTTTAAATGTTGAACATATGGGTTTGTATAAGTAGCATGTCTAAATATGAATGTACATGTTTTTTTTTTGTTTTTTACGTGCACATACCGTAAAAAACAAAATACACATACGTATTGCACCATACTGTATACTTGTATACTGTATTGCATTAAACTGTAATATACTGTACCATGGCTTTGATAAACGTCATGTGAATACGTCTTTTAGATGCTTTGTCTATAACAGTATGCTCTGTGCATCTGCGGTTGAAAAAAATATGAAGTAGCTTAAATGTTGCAAGCTACTTTTGCCGTGTAGCTTTTAGCTAAGCTTAACAAATTTTTCTGTTGAGTAGTTTGTTGCTTGGCTTGCTACATTTTTTGAGTAGCTTGCCCAACACTGAGGAAGACTATAGAGCTATAAAATTAATGTGGAAAGCATCACCCAGATAATTTGGATTTGGTAGAATTTGATGAGAGTTCATATTGAAATCTCTGACTTGTGATTGCAGGCTTTAATATCTTGGTAAATATAAGCACAGTTTGAAACAGTTAAAGTCATTTTGGATTTACACTGATACCTAGCGGCTTGGAAGCAGCATAATTTACAATCAATAGTTTTCAGTTTCAGATGCCATTGTAGAAATGTTGTATTCACAGTCAGCCATGATTACTTTAATCAATCAATGAAAGTGTCAAATAACAGGATGGTTACTGGGATTAAGCGAGTAGTATTCGGCTGGTCATGTTGTTCTAACATGGCAGCCCCCATGTGTAGACCCTCTCCGTGTAGAATAAAAGAGCTTTTACAAGGTTACTGATATGACTGAGATCTTCATTTTAATGTGAGTGGTGATGATTTCCTACATATATTGCAAAATTAAAATTCATGTCTTTAGTTAAACTTTTTTTAATGAGGAAAGTGCTAAAGGATGTGAGACTTTATTTTTCATTATTTATCATTATGTATTTGTTGTTTTCTCTTTGTTTTACTGTTCCTTTTATTTTAGAGTTACCAAGAGAAAAATCTTGTTGGTCAGATGTTGCTTTTTCATTTATTAACAGAGTTCTCATGGATGTCTCATTGTTTGTTTCAGTTGTTTCTCCTAAAGTTACTGGGGTCTTTTTCACAGGAGTAATAGACTGAATCAAAAGTCTCCATTTGCTCTCCATTCAATCCTATTGTCTTGGAGAAACAATTGAGACATTAAAGAGATCTCATTTGTGAAATTACTTTCTTACAGGACTCCTTGTTTTTGAAATGTTAGTGAACCTTAAGTCAGTTGGAACTGTGCGGGATGAAGTGGCATGATGTATTGTTACAAAATGTTCTGTTCTGGTTTGATGTGTCATTCATTTGTCTTAAATTTGTTTTCATGAATTTGAAGCACTTTGCACTCATTTCTGACATACTAAGCTGATCCTCTGTTTTCAGTGGTAATACAGGCAACAGGACAAAGTTTCCCTGTGTTTCCTAGATGTGAAGAGTCTTTGTGTTGTTGGCACTTGAGTACAGCTTGTGCAAAACCAGTCCCAAATCCACAGTATTATTAATGAATAACCCTTTTTATTTTAAGCGTATGATAGGAAAACACATGACTTGCAAACAGTTGTGCTCAAAAGTTTGCATACCCTTGGAGAGTTGGTAATATATGTACCATTTTTAAAGAAAACATGAGTGAGCAGGCAAAACACATTTCTTTTATTTCTTATGGGATTCATATTCAACTGTAGGTTATAACAGAATGGCACAATCATAAAACAAAACATGGCAACAAAGAAAATAATTAAATGACCCCTGTTCAAAAGTCTGCATACCCTTAGTTCTTAATACTGTGTATTGCCCCCTTTAGCATCAATGACAGCGTGCAGTCTTTTGTAATAGTTGTCTGTGAGCCCCCAAATTCTTGCAGGTGGTATAGCTGCCCATTCGTCTTGGCAAAATGCCTCCAGGTCATGCAAAGTCTTTGGTCGTCTTGCATGAACCGCACGTTTGAGATCTCCCCAGAGTGGCTCGATGATATTAAGGTCAGGAGACTCTGATGGCCACTCCAGAACCTTCACCTTTTTCTGCTGTAACCACTGGAGGGTCAACTTGGCCTTGTGCTTAGGGTCATTGTCGTGCTGGAAAGTCCAAGAGTGAACCATGCGCAGCTTTCGTGCAGAAGAATGCAAATTGTCTGCCAGTATTTTCAGATAACATGCTGCATTCATCTTGCCATCAATTTTCACAAGATTCCCTGTGCCTTTAGAGCTCACACACCCCCAAAACATCAGTGAGCCACCACCATGCTTCACAGTGGGGATGGTATTCTTTTCACTATAGGCCTTGTTGACCCCTCTCCAAACTATTGTTGTGACCATAAAGCTCTATTTTGGTCTCGTCACTCCAAATTACAGTGTGCCAGAAGCTGTGAGGCATGTCATGGTGTTGTCGGGCATATTGTAACCGGTCTTTTTTCTGGCATTGGCGCAGTAAAGGCTTCTTTCTGGCAACTCAACCATGCAGCTTATTTTTGTTCAAGTATCATCGTATTGTGCTCCTTGAAACAACCACACTGTCTTTTTCCAGAGCAGCCTGTATTTCTCCTGAGGTTACCTGTGGGTTTTTCTTTGTATCCCGAACAATTCTTCTGGCAGTTGTGGCTGAAATCTTTCTTGGTCTACCTGATCTTGGCTTGGTATCAAGAGATCCCCGAATTTTCCACTTCTTAATAAGTGATTGAACAGTACTGATTGGCATTTTCAAGGCTTTGGATATCTTTTTATATCCGTTTCCATCTTTATAAAGTTCCATTACCTTGTTACGCAGGTCTTTTGACAGTTCTTTTCTGCTCCCCATGGTTCAGTATCTAGCCTGCTCAGTGCATCCACGTGAGAGCTAACAAACTCATTGACTATTTATACACAGACACTAATTGCAATTTAAAAAGCCACAGGTGTGGGAAATTAACCTTTAATTGCCGTTTAAACCTGTATGTCACTTTGTGTGTCTGTAACAAGGCCAAACATTCAAGGGTATGTAAACTTTTGATCAGGGCCATTTGGGTGATTTCTGTTATCATTATGATTTAAAAAGGAGCCAAACAACTATGTGATAATAAATGGCTTCATATGATCACTATCCTTAAATAAAAGACAGTTTTTTGCATGATCAATCATATTTTCAAAATCAATGCCAAAATTTCACAATTTCTGCCAGGGTATGCAAACTTTTGAGCACAACTGTATGTTTGTGCATGCAGCACTTGTTCCAAATAAGGCTTATACACCTGTATTCCGTACTTAAAGCTCTAACCTGTTGGTTTGTTTTGATTTGACCGCTCATAAATAAAACTTATTATGAAGAAACATATATTAACTTATAAATATGATTTGTTGAATATGTTTATAATAACACGGGTGAGGTTTAAATTAAGCTTTGCTTTGGTTCGACAGTAAAATATTTTAGAGGTCAATAGAAATTGCAGTGTGCGGCAGCTTTAGTTTTGCTTGGAGTCTATACATGCACACACTCATTCTCTCACACACACTGTATCAGGAATGCTTGGACTGCATGCTGGTTACACTGTCATTTGTCTTGTGGAGGTCTGGATGGCTGGAGAATTCTTTTGAAATCACAGGCTTGTCCAGTCATGATTTTGGCATGTGGATGCATATCATGCTGCAGGATATACAGTATATACACCTCCTCAACAGGGGACCGGCTTAGACAAGACTTAATTTGATTTGACATTATTTACATCCAAGAATTAATAAGATAGTTGAGTGGTGGTTTGTTTTAGGTTAGATCAGTTATCTAAATGTTGAGAGAATAGATCAGCATTTCTCTTGAGATGCTAAAGCACTGTTTAGACATATAAAAGCAGACAATTTAGATGCTAAGACGTAGATTTTCTATAGCTATGTTTCAAAACTTAGTTAGCTGCTTTGCTGTTTGCTGCCTACATAGACAGCAGTTCTCTAAGGCAGCATTATAACCATAATGGAACCTCATAAGTGACCGAAAGCAAATAGCACTCATGGTAGGGTGACCAGATGTCCCTGTTTTCCAGGGATAGTACAGGTTTTTTGTGGCCTGTCCCGGACTGGAGCTGTCCCTGTACATTTTGCCTCAAATGCTGTCAATTGAGCTTGTACTGAACCCAGAATATTCCTTTTAAAAATGCATAGCGTAAATAGTTAAACTGAGACATTTTTTTATCGATAGATTTCAGTATTAAATGTAATACATTTATAATCGATAGTTCTCTCGCTTCATCCACCAACATGGATTTATTTTTTCACTGAGCTCACTGCAATGCATTATGAAATTTAATTCTTACTATTTGGCCAAAACAAGGTCTCTTTAGAGGCAGCATTTTAAGTCCACATCCACACTATTCAGCTGTCATTTGAAAACTCAGTTGAAAACAAAGTTTTTCTAATGTCATTGTTTTCCATGTGGTAATGGAGCATTTTTGGAATGCTTTATTTTAGGAAAATGTTATTCTAGTGTGGATGAGAGGCTTAACTGTAAATGTAGCTAAAATAAAACAAGGAAATTTAATTATTAGTATTTGGCCAAAACAAGGTCTCTTTAGAGGCAGCATATTAAATCCACATCCACACTATTCGGCTGTCATTTGAAAACACAGTTTTTCTAATGTCATTGTTTTATGGTAATGGAGCATTTTTGGAACGCTTTATTTTAGGAAAATGTTATTCTAGTGTGGAAAAGAGGCGTAACTGTAAATGTAGCTAAATTAATGCATTATTTAAATGAAAATGTATTAGTGTAGATGTGGCTTAAAGGGATAGTTCACCCAAAAATGAAAATTCTCTCATCATTTACTCACTCTCATGCCAACCCAGATGTATGACTTTCTGTCTTTTGCAAAAACACAAACAAAGATTTTTAAAAGAATATTACAGCTCTGTTGGTCCTCACAATGCAAGTGAATGGTGCCCAGAACTTTGATGCTCCAAAAGGCAGTATAAAAGTAATCTATAAGACTCCAGTGGTTAAATCCATATCACTAGCGATTCTTGGGAGTAGGCAAGGGAGGCAGTGTCTCCTCAAAAATTCGGGTGAGAAAAATAAACGACTGTACATAAATAAAACAAATAAAATATTGCGAAATGTGAGCTCAGACAACGTGTGTAGCGGTCACATTTCTAAAGTCAGTCTGTGAAACAGCGACACCCAGTGGATGAAGTTTCAGTTGGAGGCAGCGTCTCTCAAGCCTCCCTTCAGCGCTTGCTCTTAAATGTGGCAGCTCGTGCCTTCATGAAACCTGCGCTGTTTACAATATAAGTATTTCATGATTATTTACAGTGTAAGTTAAAAGGTATTTCAAATGCCTTCCCATAGAGAAATCTGATATATGGCAATTAACATATATAATAGTTCATTTTGTTTGGGCATATATGTACATAGCCTATTCAAATAATATGATAATAAACTATGACTTAAGGAAAATATGTGTGACATTTAGGACAACTGGCATTTTTAGTATTTTGTTATTTTGTTAATATGTTTTCATCAATATGCATTTTTGAGCAAGTATGTGACTTTTTTTAGGCCTACTTTTTTATATCATATGTTGTGAAATCTCATACTGTATGTCAGATTTGTATGGGTTTAACCTGCAAGCTATGTAAATGTCAACTGGAACTGAAATAGGAATATACACTGAGATGGCACTCTGCCTCCTCATTTCAAAAGTCCACCACACACCACTGATCCATATCTTCTGAAGTGATATGATAGGTGTGGGTGAGAAACAGAACAATTTAAAAATATTTAAGTTTAATATTTAATATTTACTGAAAATCTACATCACTTTCACATTCAGCCACCCACTGGTTCGGGCTGGTCAAAGGTGGAGATTGATAGCAAACAATTGACTTAAATATTGATCTGTTTCTCACCCACATCTATCATATTGCTTCAGAAGATATGCATTTAACCACTGGAGTCATATGGATTACTTTTATGCCTCCTTTATGTCATTTTTGGTCCTTCAAAGTTCTAGTCACCATTCACTTGCATTGTAAGGAACAACAGAGCTGAGATACTCTTCTAAAAATCTTCATTTGTGTTCTGCAGAAGAAAGGAAGTCATACACATCTGGGATAGCATGAGGGTGAGTAAATGATGAGAGAATTTTCATTTTTTGGTGAACTATCCCTTTAAGATGCCTACCTTTTGGAACAACCTTCCCATTTGGAGCACACCTATGATGCCTTCAAATGCTGCCTTGCTAGGCAGCTCACTAAGTTTTGAAACAGAGCGTGTGTCTCTTTCTTTCTCAAATCTTTACCTGACCTTCTTTGCCTGTCTGCAGATTAAGTGTTAGCAGCTGTACCGTGAGTTGGGTCCAAGAAAACCCCATTCCATCAGAAACACTTTGGTAAAGCAGCTCTGCCACTGGGACAGCTAAATATGGACTGAAGGCAATGCCATGAGCATCTCAATTTGAGTTGACTGTAGTATGTCTCTCGTACTTACTTCAGCTTAATGCACCTGAAATCTGTTTTCCAAGAGCTTTGTTGTCGAGGAAAGGTCAAAGTCTGTGGTTTATCCATGCTATATGCTTTGTCCCAGAGTATTTTGTGTGATGTCATCCTATATGTATTCAGTCAATCAGTCATTATTTGTTTCTAATATCAGCTTGGAACAATTTACAAGAAAGCAGAGCAATTTCATTTATTAATTTGTTTTTATCTGTGGATTTCTGTAATCTTTCTCCTTTGTGTCTGGTTTGTATGGGTTATGCCCTTATTTCAGCTAAATATCAATTGGGCATGTACAATGAATTTGGGAAGTTGCAGTCTTTATAAATCTAGGCTGTTAGCTGAAAGGTTGTAGGTTTGAACCTTGTCAAGGACAATCTCTGTGAGCTGCCACTGTTGTTGCTTTGAGCCGAACACTTATTCTCAGGTTGCTCCAGGGTGTTTTTTCCTGTAATTAGTGTACTGTAAGTTGCTTTAGAAAAAAGTGTCTGCTAAATGACTATGTGCTACAATCTCCAGTGTTCTCCACACTCACAAGTGGGTGGTGTTCATATGTATTGTGCAGAAGTGATTGCTATGTACATTCCCGCCAACTGCCTGAATATTACCTTTTTTATTTGAATGAAAAATGCAACATGACTGGTGAATGGTGTAATTTCTGTACCACTAGTTAAAGGGATAGTTCACCCAAAAATGAAAATTCTCTCATCATTTACTCACCCTCATGCCATACCAGATGTGTATGACTTTATTTCTTTTACAAAACACAAACGAAGATTTGTAAAAGAATATATCAACTTTGTTGTTCTTTAAAATGCAAGTGAATAGTGACCAGAATCTTGAAGGTCCAAAAAGCACATAAAGGCAGCATAAATGTAATCCATATGACTCTAGTGGTTAAATCCATGTCTTCAGAAGTGATATGATAGGTGTGGATGAGAAACAGATCAATATTTAAGTATTGTTTTACTGAAAATCTGCACTTTCACTTTCACCTCCACATTCCGGTGTGGAAGTGACTTTCACATTCTGACTGGGGCTGGTCAAACGTGGAGATTGAAGATAAGGATTTAACCACTGGAGTCATATGGATGACAGAATCTATTCTGACAGGTTTTATTAAGCACCTTTGAAGAACAAGTCGAAAAGCTATTTGGTTTATGATTAGATTTACCAAAACTTGCAAAAATTACGGCATTGAAAAAAACAAATCAACCATTTGATTTTTATTTTCCACCAAAAGATTAAAGAAAACCAATATGCATTACTTCTAGCCAGGCGCCGATCAGTCTGTGCAGGGCCGCACAGAGTCAAACACACCTATTGTAACGTCAGTTAACTGTGGGAACTACTCGAAAGTATAACTGATTTTAACATTACTGCTCTAATATAATACATTCTTTTAGCTTCCAAATCAGAAATATGTTTTGTGAGGGGAGGGGGACCTCCAACATAAATTTTGTCTAAGGCATTTTAATGTCTATATACAGTATATAATATTAACCGGCGGAGGTTCCTGTATGTTTTACAAACATCTCTAGTTTATCTAGCGATAAGTTTAAGTTTAACTGAAATGGGTCGGGATCAGTGCACTTATCTAACTCTTGTTTTGTATGCAGGGTGGATTCCTGGGTGGTGAGTGTGTGTATCTGTGATATCATGTGCTGCTGTGGCATGCATGTGGTTTGTTCAACAGTGGTAAGGGTTGTTGGTCTGAGCTTCAGTGGGGCAGTGATTCAGTTTAGTCCTTTAATCCAGAAACAATCATCTCCTCTCATCCCACACACTGCAGCTCTCTGCTCTGCAGTCAGTGCAGCTAAACATTTATCAAAACAGTGACGCACCAAAGGCGGGAACAATCTCGTGTTTTTTTTTGTTTTTTTTATCTCAAGGAATTGCAAGGTTTTGAGTGAAGTGTCCAGAAGAGGAGAACAAAGACAGACAGCCACAAGCAGACAGGCCATAATGACATCATCACTGGCCATAACCTTTTCTGTGTGTTATGTTAAGTATTACAACTTGTAATGAAAAAGTAACAGTGGTAAACCCTGGAATTTGGGTAACGCTGTAACGCTGGTAAATTCCGGATTTTATCACACTAAAATCATGTTAACACCTATAATGTTTACGTCTGGTGACAATACCTTTGTAGCAGTGTGTATTTATTTATTTTTTGTATCCCCTTTTCTCCCAATTTGGAATGCCCAATTACTTTGCCTAATTAACTACTTAGTAGGTCCTCGTGGTGGCGCGGTTACTCACCTCAATCCAGGAAGCGGAGCCTTCGCTTCTGAGACAGTCAATCCGTGCATCTTATCACGTGGCTCGCTGTGCATGACACCACGGAGACTCATGCTACCCTCCGCGAACCATGCACAATTTACCACGCGCCCCATTGAAAGCGAGAACCCCTAATCGCGACCACGAGGAGGTTACCCCATGTGACTCTACCCTCCCTAGCAACCGGGCCAATTTGGTTGCTTATGAGACCTGGCTGGAGTCACTCAGCATGCCCTGGGATTCGAACTTGCAACTCCAGAGGGTGGTAGTCAGCGTCAATACTCGCTGAGCTACCCAGGCCCCCCGAAGCAGGGGGAGATTTTTGCTTTTACTTAATGAACGAGGGACAAATAATTTGTATCGTAATAAACATTATGCCACAAATTCTGTCCATTGAGCTTAACTTGTACTGAACCCGGAACTTTCCTTTAAGAAATACAGATTAAAAGGTAGTATGAGGGATTTCAATACAATGGCCACCTACTTCATCTTGGAAATATATGTATTTAAGATGCAAAATAATCACATTCTTGTGTAAAAAAAAAAAAAAAAAATGTCTTTTGGAATTCTGAACAGATAGTGAGTAAGAAGATGTTCAAAATCATGGATGGTTTTACGTCTGGTTCATTTGTCACACTGGAAATGGAAGGTCAAGTGCAGCGCATTGCATTGTGTGATTCAATACCCAGTGCAGTGTGCTTTTTTTAATGCAGAAAATTTGAATACTCTGCACAGTATACATTCAATATGATGCAGAAATAGTAAGACTTGTGCACAAGGATGCTATGGTGCACACTGCCAAATTGTTATAAAGCTGACCAATGTGGTTTCACTTTGTGAAGTTCTGTGGTCTTATGTCTTTTTCCCTTGCTCTTCATGGCCCTCTGTTGACTGAGCGTTGATATGACTTGCACATATTTAGAGTTGTCATTTAAATCGCACAGACATGCTGCAAGGATAACTGCAAATGTATGCTCTTATGTATTTTTCAACTAAATATTTAAATTGACCACAGCCAGGGTTTTCAACCAGTGGTCTGTGAAAGTACTGCAAGGGAAAAGATTTATATACAGAATTTTGTAAAAAAAAAAAAAAATCTATAATGACATTTCTAACTTTTTGAATGAAATGTAATGATTTGATAAGCATTATATAATGTTAGTAATTTTGTTGATACAAAAAAAAAAAAAAAAAGAAAATATTAGAAATAATACGCTTTTTATATTATGGGTCTCTGGGTTGGCTGAGAGTTCCTGGGTTTGTAAAGGGTTGAAACCCTTGAACTATACAGGCATAGAGGCATGGCTGTTAGCAGTCCATAAGCAACCCCCAAAAGTTATTTTTAGACCCCTCATTAGTTACTTATTATTAAAGTGTATCATTTAGTTGTATTGCACTGTTTGATACATTTTATTACAATGTTTTTAAGACTTTAGTCATGACCACTCACTCTCTCATACTCACTCTCTCATTTGATTCCTGCATTCTTGTGTCTGCCACATCTGTCGTCCTTCCCATCACACACAACTGCGCACGTGCAGTCTTGTTTTGTTCCCAAAAGGGAATGTGTGAGGACTCCGGGCTATGTGCCCAAAGCCACTTAGCCCACACTTGACCCTCTGGTATCACTCTCTCTCTCTCTCTCTGTCTCGCTCTCTCTCTCTCACACACATACACACACTATCATAGGAATCTCTCTTCTCTCCTGTCTTCAAAATTATTTTGTAAACCATAGTTTTCCAGTGTTATTTCTCCTTGTACTGCTATTGTTACACTCTGCCCCATATTTTCATTGAGTGCATGAGTAAGAAGACAAAATGAAATTGAGAAGAACAGATTTCTAATTAGACAACATGTAACAGTATTTGCAATAGAATTTAACTTCCATAACGTATTTCTGAGTAAAACACAATAACCCCCTCACAGACACACACAGCCTTAAAGGGATAGTTCACCCAAAAATGAAAATCCACTCATTATTTACTAACCCTCATGATATCCCAGGTGTGTATGTATGTCTTTCTTCACCAGAACACATTTGAAGAAAAATATCTTAGTGAGCGTGTCACTTTAGAAGACATTATTTTAACCGCTGGAGTCGTATAAATGACATTTATGTTGACTGTCTGTGATTTTTGGAGCTTCAAAAGGGAAATCTCCATTCACCTGCATTTTAAGGACCTACTGAGCTCAAATATTTTTCTATTTTTCTTCATATGTGTTCTGGTGAAGAAAGAAAGTCATTTACACCTGGGATATCATGATGGTGAGTAAATAATGAGAGAATTTTCATGAGAGAGGCAGAGACATTTTGTGTATTTTGATGAAAGACTTATGATTTTTATTTGGTTATGATGAATTGTCGTTTTTGGGTGAACATTCCTTTTAATGTTTTATTTGTATTCTTTCTTTCTTTCTGTCTGTCTTTATTTATTTCTGTCCTTCTTTCTTTCCTCGCTGGGTACATGTTAGATGTCTGAATTGTGTCACTGTCTGGGAGCAGACAGGCCGACAGGTTGCATCTTCAGCTGTGTATGTGAGTGTGTGTGGGTATGATCAATGGTGCTATGAAGATTGCAGCACATGTTCATTTTCTCACAAGTTCATGGGTGAGCAGGGGGACGGGGAGCTGCAGACTGTACATACTCCAGCTGCTCGGAGGAGTGTAGGGGGAGGGCGGAAGAGGGATGGGCACATAGGCATTACAGTCAAGAGGTGAAGTGTGGATAAACCGAAACATACAGCTGAAATGTACAGCAGAAAAAGCGCCTCAGAAGCAGACTCTTCTAGAACACTGATAGAATAAATCTGGAAACTGCTATGGTTTTAGGATCTTTCACAAAACCGGAGTTGCCTACTGATGCCTAGAGGTAACATAACTCTTCAACATCTTAAATTTACCCAGAAACCCTGAAGATTCTTAGCTTTGTAGTAGTACAACAAAGCATGTATTATTTTGTTCATTTGTGGGAATTTATAAAGGCCTTTTACTTTTTTAAATGGGTCACGATAATCTAACGTTATAACATAATTTGCCTTTGTTTAGTTATTTATGTGTTATTTTTCTGTTTGTTTTACTGTTACTTTGCTTTAATTGTTTTTAGATGGAAACAAATACTGCTTAGACGTTAATCTTTTGTAGTGTAGGATACTTTCTCAGTTGTTTTGTTAAAGGGGATAGTTCACCCAATTATGAAAATTCTGTCATGATGTACTCACCCTAATGTGTTCCAAACTCGAATGAGTTTATTTGATCTGTGGAACATAAAAGGAGATGTTAGGCAGAATGTTAATGACTTACAGTCTCAGTCACCATTTACTTGCATTGTATATGGGGGAAAAAGGGACAACATTATTCAAATTATCTCCGATAGTGTTCCACTAAAGAAAGTCACATGGGTTTGAAACAACATTTTTGGGTAAACTGCATTAAATATCAACTTTGTCCCATATGTTTCATCTAAAGTGACCTGGGTCTTGTTCTTCAGCAAAATTCTCCATTTGCTGTCTTTGAAAAATAATCAAGAGATTCTCAGTATAATATATTGAGATTTCCATAGTTATCCATTCTCTTTTCATCTGGGTAAGTTTGAATATGGAGGACATGTTCATTATGCAGGAATTTCAGAGTCATGTTTAGTTAAACAAGAAACTTCCTTATGATCCCAGTGGATGGTTGTCAAATCACTTTAGCATGTGTGGGAAAGTGGCAGTGGTCCAGATGTATTGGAGTGTGTATGTGTGTGTGTTTGTCTGTATTAACTCTGTAACTCTGTATGCTCTGATGAGCAATACAGGAACTGTCTGGAGAGATCCCATGGGAGAGATGTGCTTTTGCATGTGTGTGTGATGTAGAAGTTGGTTGTGTGTGCTAAGATGAAGAATAGACTTCTCAGAATAGAAGCAATGCTGTAATGTTGGTGGGAGAGGGTTTTACAAAGCTCAAAAAGGATCATGGTTTGACTGCCTAGGTGGTCTTATGTGAGAGACAAACTTGCATTGTCGAAAGCACACATGTATAAACAAACATGATTTTTAGACACCAAATGAACATTAGCTTTAGTACAACTTTTGCTTTATCTTTAAAGGTGCACCCAGTAAATTTTTTCCTCATTCAAAATTTAGTTTCACACAAATGAATGAGTCATACTTTTTGAAAAGAATTATGATTAAAATATTTTACACTAACATGAGAGAAATACTCATGTCATAGTAGCCTCAAATGGAAATGGACCGGAAGTGCTCTAATTCTTGGCTCTGAGTCGCCCTCTGTGACAGACACCAAGACTAAAGGAGCAACAAGAAAAAATAACAAAAAATATGAAAAGATCTGAGAGAGTCATTTGTGGGCCGAAGTGACTTTTAAGGACACTGGACCTATGCTCTTGTATAATCAGAGGTCTTGCCTGCTTAATCAAAACAAGAATGCCTTTGATTGTGCCCTGCACCCCATGGCATTCAGGCTCCGTATGGCATCTGTGCCTGCTGTGCTCTCTCATGGCACACTCCCTGTTGTCAAGTTGGGGTGAGCAGGAATGCCGGGTTGGGTCACGAGGGGCTACGTGTCCTGGCGGCTGGGATTAGATGCCATAGCAGCATGCCACTATGCAGCGGTGATCGCTGTGTGTGTGGCACTTTGTGCATTTAAACAATGTTGATCGAGTATAGTTACAAACACGAGAATTTTATTAAATATTTTGCAAAAACAGGTGACCCAGAGACTTCTGTGGCTCAAATGGCTAAAATTAATCAGTGAATCGTTTTCTTGCACCGATTCACGTACATTAACAGTCCAAATAAACCAATTCATTAAAACTTTTTGTGCATTTGGACAAGATCGATCACCAGCCCTTGTGTTGGCCCCATGTCAGTGTAAATTTTATCGTCTGATCAGCTAAACTTTAACAGATAAAAAGAGGAGCATTTAATGTAATCAGGAATTATTGGTGAATCATTTATTTGCACCGGTTCACTTAACATGAAATGTCCGAATGAACTGATTCACTGAATTTTTTTTTTTTTTTTTTTTTTGCATTTGGATGGGGATAATCACACCCCCTTGTTTTGGCCCAATGTCTGTGTTTCTGTCATTTTTATTGCCTTGAACAACTTAACCTGAACAGATAAATGGACTCAGAATAAATAACCGAATTTATACATTATAATCCTCGAAAAAATTGACAAACAGCATTTAATTTAATATTTCGCTACAAAAAAAAAAAAAAAAAAAGAAGCTTTAGAGAAGCTTAAACTAATTGGTGAATCATTTATTTGAACCAGTTCACTTACATGAAATGTCTGAATGAACCAATTCACTAAAACTTTTTGTGCATTTGGACAAGGTCGATCACACCCTTCTTGTGTTGGCCCCATTTCAGTGTGTAATTTTTTTATCATCAGATAAACCTGAACAGATACACAACTAATAATAATTTTAATTGATTTATTTATTCATTTATATGAATAAATGGCCCAGTGTCTGTATTTGTGCCATTGTATTATTGCCTTGAACAACTAAACCCGAAGAGATAAATGGACTCATCTGATAAAAAGTAGATAATACCCTAATTTAAATAACAATCGAAAAGTCAGCGATAATTAGAAACATAGTGACAAACTGAAGTATTTCATTAAATATTTTGCTACAAAAACAGAAGATGCATGGAATTTCATGAATCAGTGAATCATTTAATTGCACCGGTTCACTTAACATGAAACGTCCAAATGAAACGATTCACTAAACTGTTTTGTACTTCCAATGCTACATAAAAGGTAAAGCAATTTTAGGAGAGCATTGCCTTAGCTCGCTCTAATAAGTCATGGCCGCAATGCTGTTTGGAAAATGTTGCTTGTAAAAATCTTCTTATGTTAAAGCTAACAGTTTTGAAAGCAGTAGAGCTACTGTCACGCTTCTGAAAAAGGTAGTCAAGTTAGTAACATTGCTGCTTTAGTTACTGTCAAACTTTTTAAAACACAGTCATATACACAAACACACACGCCAAAACTGGTGTGTGGCTTTTTGTGCATTTGTTTGAGGTTGATCACACCCCCTAGTGTTGGCTCCCAATGTATGTTTGTGTGTCATTTTTTTATTGCCACCTTTCTATGCTTCATTGCGTAGTCTTGCACTGCTGTTTCACTGATTCCTGTTATGCATGTGGCTTTGCTTCAGGTTTGTGTAGAGGTTGATTGTTTTGGGCACCTTTTGTGTTGGTTTGGTCTTTTCGTTGGTGCCCTGGGGTGGCAGTTTGGACATTAGATATTAGTGGTATGTGTTAATTAAAGTTGTGGCTGAAAAAACAGCCGTTCTTTATTCCCACGCCTTTGAGGTCCACTGACTCAGGCCTACCCAGAATCCCCTCTGTGCTTTAGAAGGTCCCAGAGTCTCTTTAATGTTCTGCAAAACAAGCCCAGTGGTTGGGCTTCACTTGAGGGTTTCATAGAGACCAATGCAGGGTTATCTTTTGTAAAGCATGAAAGTGAAGGAGATGTTGAGGTTAACCAATACCAAATCAGTATACAACTGTACACTCTGTATGTACTGTATTAAAGTCAACAGTGTTTGCAACCCATTTTACTTTCATAATCAGACACATTTCTGAATAAAAAAAAATTGAAAATCAGAAGAATGCATGGTGGATCTTGGTTTCATCGTTTGGGAATTGAATGGGTTGTGAAAAGTTGATCTTGTTGCAGTAGATGTTTAAGACCATCACAAGTCACCATAAGTAAGTACTCATGTAATATCATGTTTTATTTATCCTAATGCACATAATTACATGCTATTACACAAATTCCTTTTATGTTGGCATTATGATGGAACTGTCTGTTGATAATGGCTTCTTTGTGTGATCTGAAAGCTAAAAGCTTTAATTCTGTTAAGTGAGCAAACAAACAAACCATTAAAAGAGAACAATCATCCACAGTCGTGACATGGGAGGCTTTTCCTGTATGTGACAGCATGGTTGGCTGCACCCGCTGAGCGTTTGCCTTGATACCAGTGTTTGCACTCTGTAAAAGGGCCCCATCGTGTCTTTCTCTAATTGATTCCATGTGTGAGTGTGACTCTAAATACTAGACATGTTAAACAGGTATTTAACGCCCCCAGTGAAAACATCAAATAGTGGAAACACCACATTTGGCCTCATGTACATGTATCATACAAGGGATCTAAGGTCTAAAATTTTCATAAACGATTTTCTGCACTTTTTTTTAGCATTTTAATGAAGTCCACTTAGTCGAGGCTTCTCGCACCAAAAACGTAATTTATCATGATTGTTTCATGACCATTTACACCCTTGCTCTGACCCTTAAAGGTATGATGAAACAGCATTCGTAACCTATTTTTCATCTGTAATGTGACGTATTTCTGAGCAAAAACAGGATATGCAACAAAAACATATGCAGATTGATGTGACTTTATCAGACGAGAATTGATTGGATCATGGGAAGTGGCCTTTGCTTACCAGAATTGAGCAAGGTGGTTGGAGCGGAGGGGTTGAAAACTCAGAGGGCTTGGTGATGTCAGCCAAAAAGGAAAGATTTTTTAGAGGTGGAGCGTTATTACGTTTTGATGCCAGATTACAAAAACAAAAGTTTTTTTCTTTGAAAAAATGTGCACAGATAAATTGTGCACAATAAACCAGGAATGCATATTAAGAAAGTAAAAAGTAGGACTGGGTAAAAATAAAGATATTTCTGATGCTTCACAATCTTTGTTTGAACTATCTCGATATCGATTACATTTAATTGTAATTACACATCGCATAGATGTGTTAAAGAAACCGTGCAACTCACATTACTATGTGCTCACTGGCTGATGCTGGTAGTAACAAAAAAATATGCACTATAATATTAGCAATTTCAAGACATTTATTAATGGAATACACTGAATTTATAAAAATTTCAAAAGCTAAAATGTGACTAGATGAAAAACTAATACTATATATAAGTTAGCATTAAATATAATGCTAATATAATTAGTAAAAATTACCTTGAAGGTTATAAGGTCCCTTTACAATTAAAAGCATTAGCTGAGATAGAATTTCTTTCATATGTAAGCAGAATGGACATTGTAACTGAAATATACCCATATGAATCAATATCGAATTGAATCGGAATTGGAATCGAGTCAAATCGAATCGAGAGCTTGTGGATTGGAATCGAATCTGGAAATCTGTATCAATACTCAGCCCTAGTAAATAGGGTCAATTTTTATTTTATGTTGATGTAAAAAAAAAACAAACGTCAACATCAATTTCTGAACAACCTATTTTGCAAGGGAGCTTTGTGTTTTGAACAGGTATGTCTAGATTGTACAACAAACTATATTTAAAAAGAGCAGGGAAAGTCCTGTTTTTCTTGATAAATCCCCTTTAATGTGTCCTTTAAGGAGCAGAGGAAATGTTATTTATAGCTACATAGAGTGTGATGTTAAGAGGATTTGTGTCTCATTACAGACTTGGATGTTGTTTGTGTTTGTCAGTGGTATTATATATCAGTAATTCATACCCCTCAGGGGAAGAACTAATCACTGGGGATTGTGCTGTAAAGCATAGGGTGAGGAATTCCTGTTCCGCTGCCAGAAACGGCCAAAACAGAGAAATGACAAAGACTTCGGTCTAAGTAAATGTTGAATTGGAAACATACACAATAAAAAACACCAGACTGCCATTCATTCTCAATAACACACACACACACACACACACACACACACACACACACACACACACACATACTCCTCTTTCATCATTTTCATCTAAAATTCTTCCATGCCATGCTGAATAGAGGAAAAGAATGTTTGACTTTCCAGGGCCCTTTACTTTTAGAGATTTTCACTCTCCCAATAATTTCCTGTCTCTCTCTATATGTCAAGAACGAATAGAACAGACATTCTATTTAGTATATAGACAATTAGTTTTTGGCATTGTGGCAAAAATATGTACTGATAATGTATTGATATATTATTCAAATCACAGTATTTATATATTAAGGTAGTATTTGTATTTAATTTAATCTCTTGAGTAATGTGCTTAATTGTACTGAAAATGCAACAATTTTGGTCTTAAATGTGATTCTAAAAATGGCCCTAAAACATGCTTTATTTTCTTCATGCAAAATATCTATTTTTCATGCTTCTTTTTGATTTTGGGGTCAAATATAACACACGTATTTTGCCATGAGATTCAACAATGTATCCAGTAAAATAGTTAGAAAGTACCCCAAAACGTTCTGAGATTAATACAAAACTCTATTTTCACAAGATTACAAGAAGTGTTTAAATACATAAAAACATAGTTTTTGAAAGAAGGGGGGAGAGAGAGAGAGAGAAAGAGAGATGAAGACATGAGCATAATGAAGTTGGATTTTAGTTGGCTTAAAGGCTGAGATGGAGAGAGTTGCAGCAGCCAATGGGAGGATGTTTGAGAGCGAGTGAGAGAGGCAGAAAGAAAAGGTATGAATGAGAGGAATCACAGGACAGAGGAGGAGGAGGCAGATATCTGTCAGAAGAACCAAAGAGAAAGTGACTGTATGACTGAGTGGGATTCTGGAATCTGACAAGACCATTGGAGGAAAGAGATGCATGTTTCCGCAGCATGACAAAGCCATGAGAACAACCAGTAAGTGTAAGAACACTGTTAGATTAGATCTGCACATACAGTAAATGCACTGGTTTCTATGCACTTTAATGTCCAGAGTTGTGTTCAGAGGGAGATTTCTGCAGACATTAATTGGTTCTGTTTAGCAAATGTGTAATTTCGCAGAAGCATTTAGAGAATCTTGTATGAAAAGGATGTAATTGTCTGATTGTGGTGAGGTCATTTCCTGACCCGTCCACTTTTAAGACTACTTATTTTGAGAGATGATTTGTTTCATCTCTTTATTTCATCTCTTGTAGACCATTTTCACAGAATTGTGATGTAAATGGACCCAAAGTCTTTTCTCTCACTTTTATGTATATTTTTGGCATTATTGGTTGTCCGCAAAATTTCTCAATTTAAATGAACATTTATTTTACATAATTATTTTCAGAGCTGTTGATAAATTTTGTAACCGGCACAGCCATTGACCAGGAAAATAAAAATGGCACTCCATGTCAAAAAGGTTGCCGACCCCTGCCCTAAACCAACACCCAAACCTAACTGTGTCCAAAAACAAAATGCTTACCACAGCCATTATGATGCTATCGTCGCACGTGTCAGCTTGCATGTTTGGCTGTGCTCAAACCGCAGACATCCGAGTCCAAAGTCCAACACTTTATGACGTGAGCTTCCACAGAAGCTAATCACTTTGGAATAAGTGTGTAAACGTAACTGGAATGTTCTTTTTATGGTTCTGAAATTGAATCGGTGCCTCCTCTATTTTTTAGATGTTCCTTTTCAAATTCATTCTGGACTGAGATCTCATTACTTATTTTTACTTCCTTTAATAATCTAACTGACATCAAAGAAGAAATGGTCCTGTTTCTATTCTGTAACACTGTCTCTGTTCTCTTAGACAATGCTGTCAAAATCCTGTGCTTGTTGGGAAAATATCATATCCACAGATCCAGAGTGATAGCATCTAAACTTTATTTTATTTCACTCTGAGATAAAAGGTTTTGCTGATTATCTGTGTGAACTTAAAAGAAACAAAAAAGCCTTTAAAACATCCCAGATATTAAATAAGATTATGAAGTCTATTATGAATAGAGATACAATATTGGGATAAGGTTTTTCTCCCTTTATTTTTTTATTTTATTTTATTTTATTTATTTTCCCTTTGTGCCATCACTTTATGTCCCTCGTGCATATTATTCTGGAAATTTTCTGTAAATATGTATAATATTGTTATATATTTTTTTCTGTTATGTATTGTTACATGCAAACAGTTAATAAAAAATTACAAATTTAAGAAGTGTGTAAATGTAGTTGAGTCTGTAATACAAGCATTAAAATTTATATATATATTTTTTTTAAATGATGAGTTATGTGTTTCGATATCATAACAGTGTGTGAGAAATAGTGTGGAAAGTAAGTGTTTATAAAGTCATAAGCAGCCATTGTAGTGTGAAAGTGAAGAAAACACACAGCTGTTGTAGCACCTCTAGTGATAACTTCATCAGGAAAACTGCGGCGAAATGTAGAATGCGGCATGTAAAAGTCAGTTTGCAAAAATTTTGTTTTAGTAATTAGGGATGGGCATTCATCAATAATTTGGTATTTGAATATTTATGCTCATAAAAAATGAATATTTGAATATTCTTTTATTTAAATGAAGGTAATTAATGAGAAAGAGACATTGTATAATAATTTTTTTAGTCATAAAGATTGCATCACCATTAAAAAAAAAAAAAACAAGCTTCTAATTAAATCCAAAACAAGCTTTTATTATGTCCTGTGTTTTTTTTATTTTATTTTTATTTTTTTTTATTTAAACAAGCAGTATAGAACAAAAGCATTTAAAGTCACGCAAAACGAAGAAAAAGAAATCGCTAATAAAGTAGACTGACGCAGTTAACGTTCAGGACAAATATAAACACTCGACAAATAATAGTTATGTTTATATTGTATCTTGTGTTTCTGTTGAGAAATACAAGCATATCCACATGCTCAGTAAACTATACTCATTTATACACACCAGTTTAAATGATGGAATGTCACTTACCTCAGCTAGCAAAGTCTTTCTCGGATGCCATGTTTGTTGTTTATAGAAGCGACGCAGGGACTAGGTTGTTACGGGGACGCTGCTTTCTGTCGAGCTGCACATATATGGGAGTAAAGTGTACACCGCTTATCCAGTACATTTAAACAGGAACTCAGCTTTCTCGCAGTAAGCCACATTCTTACAATAACCCGCTTTTTTGGTGTCCGTTTAAACGCACTGACGGAACGGTTTACTCATCAAATGTGATCAACTTGTGTCCACACTCAGCAGTGCCACCCAGTGCATTCTGTTCTAACTGCCAGTTTTAGTTTGTGTGTACAGGATTTAACATGCATCTCACTGTATATATGGCCAGCAAAGCAAAACTAGTATTTTTACTATTCAAATAATTATTGCAGAATGAATACTCAAGTATTCAACTACTCGTGCACATCCCTAATAGTAATGTTTATTCTATGAGGCTAAGTTGAAATAAACAGTTGCAGGTGTATATCGCAAAGTAATTGTTTCTTAATTGGTTTCTTTTCAGAAATCGAGGCAAAGGAGGCATGTGACTGGCTAAGGGCAGCTGGTTTCCCACAGTATGCCCAACTTTACAAGGGTAAGAAATGGATTTAATATCTATAAACACACCACACACACATACACACAGATCTGTCAAAGAATAGCTCGTTGATACGGTGGCCTCAACAAATGTCTCTTGTGTGGTTGCAGCTGTGATGTTAAGTGATGGTAAAAAATCAGTAATGTGGTTGGACAAGAGAAAGAAAGAGACCAAGAGTGAAGATGACTGTTGCTTTGAGTTTGGGTCACATCTATCCCATCCCATCTCAGCTGGGTGGACTGAAGCAAACCTGTGCCCTTTAGTCATTAGTCAGGGTCCGGAATTAAATTTTTTAGCATTCTAAATAAACTTCTGATGTAAAATTTTCTACTGAGGTTTAAATTGATGCACAAGTTGCAACAGTCACTTAGCAGGCTTACCTATTAACAAGCAGACAGCACAAACACTTCCATCATCATTACTAGATGGTCACTTTGGAAGAGAGCGTCTTTGATTTCATTCGCTGACATCACTTACATCAGATACAAATCCAAATTTTACTCACAATTGCCACTTGGTGAGGGTTTGTACTCTGGCTACAGTGTTCATGAGCTGATGTATTCTTGATTCTCCAACATTTCAGTCATACTGAATAAAAAACTGCATTCACACAGCTGTGTGTTTGATTTGTCAGCACGTTATGTCTTCCTCTTTTTTTTTTTTTCTTTTTCTTTTTTTTTTGGCCATTTTGGGGCCACAGCAAGCTATTCGCATGCTAGAGTTTCTATCCAAGGGGAGGAAGAGGTCATGGGAAAAATCTTCATTATCACTACCGGGAAAATGCAGGCCTTTGCCTCAGTCTTCCGCTTAGGCCAAAAGAGGGGTCAAGAGGAAACTATTCTCTCTCTCTCCCTCTCTCTCTCTCTCTCTCGCTCTCTCTCTCTCTCTCTCTCACTCTCTCGGCTCCCCTTGACTCCTCCCTATCATACTGTACGTCAATGAGTGATAAAATGTCAACAATTCTATATTTTGTGCCAAGTAAATTCAGATCTCCTTGCTTGCCTCTCATGAGAAAATATTAAAATGGAAGAGCTCTATTTGGCCATGTGAGGGCATTATAACATTATTACAGAAATAAAGAACTCCCAAATTCCACTGGAGAAACAGAGACTGGTCATCACATCTTAGTGTTGCTTTTATACACCCCTCCTCCTTTTGCTAATTGTCCGCATTTGCTAGAGCAACAGTGTGAGAGTGTATGATAACCACTGGTTCAGTTTCAGAGGGAGTCTGCTGTGTATAATGTAATCAGTGTAGGGGCGTCTGCCAGAGTCTGTGCTTTATATGAATTACACCACAACTGCTGTTGATCTGTGATCCTTCCTCCACAGATGTCTGGCTGGGCTGACCAGAGAGCCATTTTATCTGTTTGTTTATTTATCGTTTCCTCTTTAATTCATGATGTTGGTTTGCTCATTCCTTCATATTAGAGTAGCATGCACTTGATCCATATGGGAACTTTGGTGATCAGTGACTTTGTGTTATACGTATGTAATGTAAAACCCTTTTTAAACAGGACAGAGAGGTGATCTGCTTTCTGTCTCTGCCTTCAGATTCCCAGTTTCCCATTGAAATATCTGCTGTCAAGAGGGACCAT
Source organism: Myxocyprinus asiaticus (assembly GCF_019703515.2). Classification (NCBI taxonomy): domain Eukaryota; kingdom Metazoa; phylum Chordata; class Actinopteri; order Cypriniformes; family Catostomidae; genus Myxocyprinus; species Myxocyprinus asiaticus. Next base: position 10,575,847 of record NC_059385.1, on the reverse strand, counting down.
GACTTTCTTGACAAAGACCTTGTGGAGCCTCTTTGCCGGTAAGATTTGAAAAGTTGATTTGAAAATTATCAGCAAGGTGTAGTATTTATCAATCTGTCTGTCTGTCTGTCTGTCACTTTTCAATCTATCACTCTTGCTTTTCAATCTATCAATCTCTGCACTGCAGTCTGTTGGATGAAACTTGATGTACTGTAAGTCTGGAAGTTAAATGTAAATGGCCAGTTTTTTAATTTGAAATGGGATGTTTCGATTGGTAATTCTCAGGCTTTTGTTAAAAAGATGGCTATGGCACACGTCTCAGTCAATTTCAGACTTGTATTATAATTTGGAGAGAAGGAAATGTAAATTAGGTTATTTATTTGAAGAAGGAAGTGTTTTTATAGAAGGGCAAAGGTCTATTGCTCTGTACAACAGAAGACGATGTCTGTTTCTTTTTTCTCATGAGGTTGTTGTGGTCACAAAACAATATGAACAGATAAAGCCAAGAGAGAAATGATGAGGAATAATGTACTGTATTTCCAAGAACCATATTTAATGAAGCCAACCCAATTTTGGCTGATCTCTTAGTACAGTGGCATCTGTTTTAGACAATGTACATGAATGTGTGTACATCTATATTCATAAAGTCTCTAAAATGGGCCAGGTAGGCTGAGCACTCTTTACACTTTTTTCTTAAATCCTTTTCATCTGCATATGTGTTTGAAGAAACTTCAGTGGTTCTTCAGTGGTATGGACCAGTACCCAACTCATCATCTCTTATTGCCCCTCTCCTGGGTCTACAAGTACAAGAAAGCTCAGTGGCGCTGGCCCAGTGGCGACCCCACCTCTGTAGCTGTCTGACCCATGTCCTCCATAAAGTTTATCCCCTTCGCCGTCGCTTTGATCCCTAATGCATCCCCCGTGGTGCCTGTTCTGATGTCCCTCTCAAAGGCCTTGGGGTGCATGGGGGGTTTGGGATGGCAGCATAGACTACTAAAAGATGGTTGGGAATGTGTCTGTGTGTTTGTGTGAAATAAGGCCCGGGAGCACTGAGGGTTTCTAGCAGGTTGTCTCTTCTCTTCTCTTCTCTTCTCTAATGCCACTAATGATAGCGTTAGTGAGTTCTGACAGCTTTACTGTCTGTGAATCCACACACACTCTCTCACACACACACACACACACACACACACGAATACACACTACTGTGTCTGCAGGCATGGTAATAGCATTTCATTATCACACCACAGACACAGATATTTACGCCTATTTATGCGGCCATCTGGACCCTGGATATTTAATTAGGGTGGAAAACGCAGAATCGCATTACAGAAAATGTGGAAGAGACCCTGCTCATGTCTGCAGATAGCTGATTAACCATGTTTATGTCATGGTGGAACATTTTGGAGTGTCAAAAACAAACCAAGTTGGGTTTTATAGGTGAAATAATGGCTTGTTTGTGTCTGGAATGGATATGAATTGAAGGGTCTTCTCTTTCTTGTGGAGTAGAGAACACGTGTGTCCAGGTTTGGCCACATTTTTGAAAAGGAGACATTTTGAGTGGGCCAAATCAGGTTTTGCTTTAAATCTACTGATATCAATAGGTTTTTATGAGGGTAGGGTTAAGGTTAGGGCAGTGTATATTTTTACACAGTTTTGTTTAAGTCAGTTTTAGTCTTTTGACTAAAATGTCCTTTAATTTTAGTCCATATTTCATCATGTCAGATTATTTTAATTTTAATCTTTTCAGCGAAAATAACATATTTTAGTTGATGTAAAAGTGAATGTACAAAATGACAAAAATGTGTCAAACTGTAACAGACCAAAATGTATTCAAATATGCAAACATTTATATATCAATTATATATATAATACATTTATAAACATGTATTAATTTGAACATGTATCAACATATAAAAAATGCAACAAAATAATACAACTGTCCTTATTGTGAAAACCTAAGCTCCATAAAATGAATATACTGAAGTGTAATCTACTTTTTCAGTTCTGAATTCTTCTTGCTTTAGAGACTGTTATTAATTTTTCATGTTTTTGCTAGCTTGGGATACTGCATTGTGTATAGCACGTTTCTACAAAAAAAAAAAAAAAAAAAAAAAAAAACGTTTATTCACAATGCAAGTTATGCATTCTGACTATATTTCATTAATTTAAGTTCACATGTTCATTCACTTCTTTTCTTGTTCATGTTGCTTAAGCAGGGAAATCACCAGCGTACTTGATTATTGTATTAGATGAATCAATTCTTTCTAGAAGTTTTGTCTTCTAAAAACAGGCGTTTCTCCTTCTGTTTGTGGACTGTTAATATCATGCAGTATTATTGTTTTCTCATTATATTTTCATCAACATAATCGTTTAATTGTCATCTTGTCTTGGTTATTATTGACGAAATAAAAAATAATTAAACAGATCAACAAACATTTTCATCAGTCATTTGTAGCACCCGACCGATTTATCGATATCGGCATATATTTTACCGATATGCGCCGATATGAAAACTTTTTTTCAGAACATATAATGCAGAAAACAATGCTTTAGAATTGGTGTCACGGCGTAGTTTGTCCAGCAGAGCACGCTCCGACTCCATTGTTTACAGAGCTGACTCTGAGCTGACGGTGGCTCTGCAGACAGGGTGGAGTTAAACGGTGTGGATTTGAGCGGTCTCCTCTCATTAAATTGCTAATTAGTTTGTGAAATACATACTGGAAAGTTAATACAAAATTACCCCATCATTTTATATAACTAATATAACGTTAACCCTGTCCCTGACAACCATGTCACTTGTGTCTGTTTGCTGTTAGCCAGCTATAGTATGTCAGTGCAGTCAGTAATGTAGCAGATTGAAAGGTAAACATCAGAGCATCTTTTCGCAGCTCAGCAGACAACTGCAGTGGTGGATTGTGTGTGCTGAGTGTTGATTTCACGCTACACTGTTACTTAGTTGGTGAGACACAATGCTGGAAAGTAAATAAAGTCCATCTTTTACTTTCCGTGACAATGAGCTTATAGCTAACTAGCTAACCATTTAGCTACTTTCATTGTTGTCAGCTGAGTGGAAGCTAATGTGTAAACATGTATTCACCAAACCAGTACATCTGTTTTGTTCAGGATTCACAGTTTGGTGCCCCCTTCAACCGAACAATTCCAGTCGTTGCATTTATAAAATGTAATATTTTAAAGTCTGGTTTTCCAAACATTAAAACAGGATACATAATAAAAGTAGATTTAATAAATAGTATATTTGCCCTGTGTAAATAACAATATTATAGTAACTTTATCTAAAATAAATAAGGGGTGATAAATAAATACTTATACAACAGGCTGGAAAAATAGACATTTATTCATTTTAATATCCTATATATATATATATATATATATATATATATATATATATATATATATATATATATATATATATATATATATATATGTTGAATGTGTTGAAACTTGACACCGGGCAACGCACCCTAAAAACGGCACCGTTCGATCGGTTTCATGCTGAAGAGCCGCTTAAAAGTACGTTTTTTTTTCCTCTCTCGTAAATGTAAATGAGTGTAAATGCCAACATCATCATGTATGTCGAAAGGACTGATGCCTGTCAACCAAAACATGAGCTCATTGATGTCATTAAATGAGTCTGCTTTTTTATTCCATCAGTTACTCCTGGTCGGAGTCTTCCGTAAATATTTAGTTTTTATGTAGGGTTACGTCCTACATAAATTTAATGGTGCAATGCTCAAATATTTAGTGGAGGGTAAATTGTGACTTAGTGCCCATTTACACCACAACTAGGCTAAGTTGTAACATACCTATAGCTGGAGCAACCGGCCCCTGATGTTTATTTAGCTATTTATTTTATTTTAATTTATTCTTTATTTAAATGGTCAGCAACTGAATGATATTAAACAGTACTACTGATGTTTATTTAGCTATTTATTTTATTTTTATTTATTCTTTATTTTAATGGTCAGCATTTAACTGATACTAAACATACAGTACTGATTTTTATTTAGCTATTTTATTGTATTTTTATTCTTTATTTAAATGGTCAGCAATTGACTTATACTAACAGTACTGATGTTTATTAAGCTATTTATTGTATTTTTATTTATTCTTTATTTTCTCAATGTTCATTTCTAGAATTTGTTGACAATGTATAATAATAATGTAAAATATTCTTTGGTAAAAAATATTTAAGAAAGCAGCCTTCTGAGTACCTTCGTATAGTCATATCGGTGTAAAATCGTCACCATATCGGTAATCGGTGAATTTCCCTCCTCTAAAATCGGTATCGGTCTCAAAAATCCCATATCGGTCGGGCTCTAGTCATTTGATGAGACAGTGATGAGAGATTATCACATGGTCATCACCAATGAGATATGGTGAAAACAACATGTGAGAGTCTGTGTGCTTGTGTGTAAAAGGACAGAGAATAACTCTCCAGGGGTGAAGATCAGTCAGACTAGAATGTTAAAGGGTACTTAAGTGTTTCATCAAAGAGGAGGTGAACGAGAAGGTGGATTGCCCACCCTCTTTCTCTATCTCTCTCTCTCTCTCTCTCTCTCTCTCTCTTCCTCTATCCCTCTGTTTTTCCTCTGCAGTCACAGACTCGTTCATTCATAGTCATCTCTTTTAAGAGATTAGAATTTACGGCTGCCAAGCAGTCCTGTCATTCTTTCCATCTGCCAATCAGGACACAGATAGTGAGAGTTCCTTGAAACCTATACCTGCACGTAGAGAGGCAAGTTAAGGTTAGATCAAAGTAGGATCTACAGTGGATCTGCTCTCTCTATGTGGATGTGTAGTTTCTTTGTAGTGGAGATGAGATTAATTAACACATTAGTGACCGTATTTACTCTTTTCCAGTCGTCTCAACACTCTGAACAAGTGTGCCTCCATGAAACTGGACGTGAGCCTCCCCAAGAAGAAAGTGAGTGATGAATTTATCATATCATATACTCAAAAATCAATAGATTTTTTTTCTTTAATATTTTAGATGGTCATTTGGGTCAATCTCAAGAAAACTGTCAAGAAATGTCTGGGTCATATTTCACCCCAAAATAAAAATAAAGAAAGAATGAAAGAAAATAAATGTTATATTAATATAAGAGAGTGGAGAGTATTTTTTAAGACCAGTTTTTGCATTGTGACATTATTTTCATGACAGTTATCAGTAGCATACTGTAATCTGAAAAAATATACCCTCATTACCATAAATTGAAAATAAAATAATGATATTTTATTTAATTTGTAAGTATGCATGCCTGTTGCTATACATCATAGTAGTTTTTATTGTGTTGAATTTAATATATGCTGATTGTAATAATTATAAAAAATATCATTGTGTCCAAACTGGATACTATATGCAGTGCAAAAAATCTTAATTTTCTTTATGCATAATTTAATTTCTTATTTTTAAAAATAAAAATATGACCCGGACATGTATTCATGAAATTCTCCCATTTATTCTAGATGCCGATGGATATCTCTATTAATTAATAACTTAAATTAAACTTAAATTAAATGATCTATATTACTGTAATGTCTTCTGTATATGGCTCTGGTTCATGGTACATTTAATTTTTTTTAAAGTATGCCTGTTATATATAAATCAGTCTTTACAGTAAATCTGTCTGTGTGGGTTTGAAATGGATGATTTGGTCTATAAATCTTAAGACAAAGCAGATTACATAAAAAGAGCAGTCACGAAAATTGATATTGTCTTTTAGCATAAAGCGTCAGTTTAATCTTCAGTCGAGACTCTTTGCTTGTTACTTGGGGCCCGTATTTCAACCTAATTATGTTTCTTAGTTGTGTAGGTCATTTTTGACACTTCTAGTTCAACTGATGTGTCAGGCATGTGAAAGGGGTCTGTAGCTGTTGCTGTCTTCAATGCAACCAGACCGGTTTTTGATCCCTGTTATTTTCTATTGCTCTTGTTTGGCTGATATTTGAGAATTCCCCCAGACCAGCCAACATGACTTAGGGGATGTTGTTGAAATATTTTCCTGACATTTTTCAAATACCATTTTCTCTTTTGACATCATCTTTGCTATTCAACTTAAATGCACAAAGTCTGTGATAATGTACGTACACTGTAAATGATTTTTGTTGCTTTGACAGTATTATTACTGTATTTCCAACTGCAACTTACTGTAGATACTGTTTTCAGTATGTTGCTCTCAATTTGTTGTTTTTACAGTATTATTGCTGTATTTTCCACCATGCCTTACTGTAGAAACTGTTTACAGTATGTTACTGTCAAACTGAGCTGTATTCTTTAGGAAAAAATGAGCGGGAAAATAATTACAGTAATGTACTGTTAAAATGAGAACTGGCCCAATCTCAAACCTGCACATACACAATTTAGAGGGGAAATTTGTGGTATTATTCAGTGATCTATTATCAAAAAGACGAAACCCTGGAGATGTCTTCTCTGCATTGGACTTACTCAATTGCATAAAAAGTAGAACTCTATTGTGAATGCATCTGGCAACCTGTGAACGTTGAGCCTGCACTTGACTCCTCGTCACTTCAGCCTTGAGAGGAGCAGAAGCAAAGTGATCTCTTTCTCTTTTCAACTGAACCAGGTGAGCAACAAAAATCGCACAAAACATCTTTTAGCAGTTTATAATAATTTTTTCACACATTCATCATTTGACAGTGAAGATCTGCATGGAATTTTTGCTTTGAGTAGCTTTGTAACTATAAAGTTTACGTTCTCAAAAAGATACTAGCATTAGTTTTAACGCCCATTCTGTTTTGTATTGGAGTAAGTTACCATAAGTAACCAAATTACCTTGTCTGTGAGCAATTGTTGTTTTTACACAGGTCGAACCAATAAAGTTATGTTATGTACAAATATAACCTGTGTTAATGTTTTGCTCTGAAATTTATTCGATATGTATGTAAATAACTTCTATCTCAGTCCTTTCTGAATGATGCACAACTTTGGTTGTTGAGAGTGTATTCTCTCCCTTGTAGCTTAAATGTCATGTTGATATAAAAAGAAGACTGACGTTACATGATATGAATAGATTTTTGTATTTTTGTTCTCTAGGTCTGGACAGGCAAAGAATGGGAGAGTGTTCTTTCAGTCATCTGGTGAACTTAATATTGAAGTTTTTGAATGGACTTTTATGAATGTAGTCATAATTGACCTTTTTGAGTAACATTTATGTGATATTTGAGTAAACATTGTGTAATAAATGTTCTGTTTGCAAAAAAATAATTGTTTGGACACTGCAATTTAATATACAACATACAAACAATTACTGTAATTAAATTTACAGTACAGCTAATATACTGTATTTTAATATACATCATACAAACCACTACCTTAATTTTACAGTACAGCACATACTATAAATCATTATACAGTGTGCTGTAAACTACTGTAGATAGTTTAACAGTCATTTTACTGAGGTATGGAATACAGCAGCTTGCTGGCCATTTGTTGCCAGTAAGTTACTGTTGATTTTACGTCAAATTTAGATAGATAGATAGGAAATGTGTTGTGAAAGTACGTACATAAAATGTCACAGCTCTTTCCTGTGCTCTGAGCTCATGTGTCTGGGTTTTACTATCTGTTAAATGTATTGGTAACATCAACAAATTGATTCCCCAGTCTGTCATGGTTCCCATTTTGTTTGGAGATTGTGTCCAGGCACCAAAGATATTCATTCGCTCTACAATAAGGAGGATTTGCAAATGTTGTATCTAGGGTAATAGATTAAAATAATTAACTTAATTTACCCTCAGGTGTTTTGCCATTAACCTGATTAATTTATATCCTTTAAGAATGTAGTGCATTCACTTTTAATGCATTCAGTTAGTCTAAATGTTGCCCACTAAACTAAATATATAACAAAGAGACATTTTTGTCCACAGACGAAAATCCAGTTGCTTGAAAAAGGTTGCAAATCATTTCAAAAGATAAAAGGTTTAAAAAAACAAAAAATGGTTAGAAGTATCATTCATGTCACTAGCACAAATGGTGCAGATAAGTTACACAAAAAAATTTAATACTTGGGGTTAGTAGTTTGTTCAAATCCCTAACCCTAAATATGAGAAATAGCAATAATGATGCTTGCTTTAGCAAACACCAGCAATTAATCTCAAAATGTAATGCATTTACTTTGGCAGCACTGATTATAACACAACGGGGTGAATTCACTAAACAGCTGCTTTTGCGCATGGTATTTCAGAGCAAAAACAAGTCTTATTCACCAACTACACGTAATCATAAGCAGATGCAATCAGCGCTGAAATAGGGTTATGTCCTCAGAATTTAAATGAAGTCATTATCTTTCCTTTCCCTGCAAACATGCCTCCTTTCTTTTTCATTTGGCTCATTATGTATTATGCTATATTCAAACACTATTTTTGCTTTCCTCGATTAACATTGTGCTATTACCACCCAAAGAAAGCAGGTGGTAAACTGAATTATATTTAAAAGAGATGTTTGTGAACATTTCCTATGAATCATACTAGTAGAAATTCATGAAATAATTATCAAATGGTGGAGACAAGCATTATAGCCTGAAATATATCCAGATGTGCAATGTAGTCAAGCGCACTTTCAGCATGTTAAAGAGAAGATTTATGTGTCAGGCTCAGAGTAGTGGATTAATGCTGTTAATCCCAGCAGAGTGTGAGAGATCACGGTGGTCTGCTGCATCCTTCACTATATAGCACTCAGAGCTGACCCGCTTGATCGGAATTGCGCCATGGAAATTGCATTCAGCACAGTTTTTGTGGCCCCGTTTGCACCACTGCCTGATCTGCAGAATTTATTTAGTGAATCGAACTCTAAACCAGAGCAGAGAGCATGTGCAAATAAACGGCACTTTTACAGACTGCAGTTCATTCTTAGTGAATTCCCCCTAAAATAATGTCAATATGCACACAAATCTCAGCATTTGTTTTGTGCTCTGTTGTCCTTACAGAGTGAGGACTCTGATGAGGAGGACCAGTTGGCCATCAGTAATAGATGGACATTTGAGCTAAACAGTCGCCGCTGGTCACGTCTCAAAGACATCGATTACCTCCTGGGAAGAACAGAGGAGCGGAGTCCCTCGGAGGTGGGGGAGGGCTTGCGGACCACCGTGAGCAGCGAGAGCATTCTGACCGACCTGAGCGAGCCAGAGATCTGCTCCCTGCACAGCGAAGACTCCCTGGCCGCCATGCCAGACTCTGCCTCGCTCACCTCACTGCACTTACCTAGAGACCTGCCTCATTACGGTTCACTTCCTGCCAAGAACAGGCGGCGTAGACGAACGTGCGCCAAAGACTTCCTGCGGAGAATGGAGACACTGGGTCGCGCATGGGGACCATCGATGGGGCGGTCAGAACGGCGGTCTTTGGTTATAAGTGGCCCAGTTCTGCAAGGCGAACCTGAAGCACTGAAAACTCTACGATGTGTTCAGATCTTCAACGGCGGGCCTTTAAACACAGAAAACATGCCACCTATGAACAACTGCCCGAATTCATTTGCCAGCAGTGAGGCCAGCAGCCAATCAGAGACCAGCGGTAGTGCGGGAAGCACACCAAACATGAAAGGGCGTGTCTCGAAGTATCAAGCTCCCGGCAAACGTGCAGGCATCTACCTGGAGGACATTGATGTTCTTGCTGGCGCTTCCCAGAGGAGGAGACCGGTAGAACAGAGACGCAAAAATGAGTTTCGCTCCTATGAAGAACTATTGGTGCACATCCCCAAAGATCATAAACCTGGTACCTTTCCCAAAGCACTGTCCATTGAAAGTTTGGCACCTGCCGGTAAAGACCACGGAAATTGGAAGGCTTTGGATTCGGAGCAGCGGTCATTAAAGAGCAGAAAAGTTGGTGGAAGGGAAATTCGGCCCGTGACACGTTGCTGCCCACGGGGAAGTCGGATAAGTGTGTATGATAATGTACCTGGTTCACACTTGTATGCGAGCACAGGAGATTTGTTGGACCTTGAAAAGGAGGATATTTTCACGCACTTAGATGACATTCTGCAGCATGTGAATGGACTGCAGCAGATTGTGGATCAATGGTCCAAAAACGTCTTACCGGAGAGTGAAAGGGAGGGGGATGGCATCAGGGGGATGGGCCAGAGGAATATTGATAGACAGTCTTCCAGTCAAATCACACTGGACTTTGAGGGGACCTCAGTAATAGAAGGTCTGACCATGGCAAGTGACGGCAACAGGGACGGGATCTCGTTAAATGACACGGACACGTCCAGCACTAGAGAGAGGAGGGACTCAGGGGTTGGGGCTTCTCTCACACGACCACGGTGAGACTTCAGTATGGATATACTGTGAGGCACTCCTTTAAATATTGAGAAACATATTACTGTTATATACATATAATAAGTTATTGTGAAGAATCTGTATGTGTTGTAATAGGTGATTGCACTAGATTTTAAGCAGGCAAAATGACCTCAGTTGCGTGCAACTTCTTGTCTTAAGTGATTTTTAATGTTAATAGTGTAAATATGTTCTTAATTTAGGCCCTGTCCACACTAATCCATTTTCATTTGAAAACTATTTTTTCAGTTTTCCAAAGTATGTGGTATTGCAGAGCGTTTTTGAAATGCTCTGTTTTCACTGGAGAAAAAACAGCGTTCTAGTGTGGGTGGGAAGCTTAAACGTAGCAAAATTAAAGCACTTTAAAATGAAAACGTATGAGTATGAATGTGGCCTTAGTTTAAGTAATGCTTAATTCAAGTTTCTGTTCTTTAAACTCAAGATTTCTCTTTTTCATGATCAGATTTTCATGAATAATCATGTTGTTGTTATATTTTTAGCCTTAGATGGCCCAGCTTCAGGATGTCGAACCGCCTCGGCCAATCAGGAATCTCGTTACAGATATCTAGCCAATCAGTAGGCCAGCTTAGCTTGCTGCAGAAATTCTCTCTACTGCGTCTCACTGCTATCATGGAGAAATACTCCATGTCCAACAAGCATGGATGGACTTGGTGAGTTCTACACGTTCTTGATGAAATCTACAAAGAAATGAGGGAGTAGGCATTAGGAACGATCAGTTTTTCTGATAAACACGAAACAATTAATGAGAACACTGAGTTCAAATGTTCTCAAGTCTAGTACATATGGAAGGTGAGAGTGGCTTTAGTCAGAATTTATGGGTGAAGCTTCAGAGGTCTCTTGAAAACAAGATCAGCTTACACAAAAACATTGTCATAGTGTATGTATATAAGTTGAGGATCTACTGAAGCAACAAAATGAGTCAGTCATGGAAAGTCCCTGTGTGGGATGGGATTGTGGAAGTTTTTAAACAGAAATGTTTTTTGTTGGTAAATGATCAGCTCTGGTGGAACTTTTGATCTTATCAAATAACACACTGTTTGAAGTGTCCTCTTCCAAAGAAGTCTCTGTAATCCTTCCATCTAAATCACAGTTCTGCAGTCTGGTTTCTTGTGCTCAATATGATATGACCTCCAGGCTTTTTAACTACTGTAGCTTAACCTGCAAAACTTTCTTTGCCAACCAGCTTCGGTAACACTTTACAATAAGGTTCCATTTGTTAACATTAATTAATGCATTAAGTATCATGGAAAAACAATTAACAATATATTATTTACAGCATTTATTAATCTTTGTTAATGTTAATTAATAAAATACAATTGTTCATTGTTAGTTCATGTTAGTTCAAAGTGCATTAAGTAATGTTAACAAATACAAATTAGATTAACATGTTAGTACATGTTGAAATTAACATTAACTAATATACATAAATTCTGAAAGTATTGTTCATTGTTAGTTTATGTTAACTAATATTGATTACTAATGTGAACAAATGGAACCTTATTTTAAAGTGTTACCCCAGCTTCTTCTGACATCCTCCCCTTAATACTGTATCCACTTTTGTAGGTCAGTTCCAAAATTTATGAAGAGGATAAAGGGACCAGACTTCAAGGATAAGACTGTTTTTGGTGTACCTCTGATTGTTCATGTCCAGCAGTATGGACACCCTCTGCCTCTAAGCCTAGAGCTTGCTCTGCGCTTTTTAAGGAGCCAGTGTTTGGACCAGGTACACAATTTCATTCACATTTGCAAGACAGATTACATGGTTCAGATACTGTCATAGGAGAAGTTATTGCAAACCCAGTCAGTTAAAGCTAGATGGTTTCAAAACAACAGTGATTCCAGTCTTCAAAATGTTAGATTTTTTTGCCCCTGAATTTTTTTAATTTAAGATAAAATAGAAAGTTTTGACATTTTGGATTTGTTTTTTTAGTAGTGCTTGCCAAGGCAAGAATACACTATTACTTATCACATTTTCTTTAGAAAATGCAAAGCTCTAATATTTTAAAATGACGATTTGTTTCGTCGTGTTGCAGGTTGGACTTTTCCGTAAATCCGGGGTGAAGTCTCGAATTCAGACTCTGAGGCAAATGTGTGAAACCTCTCCAGAAAATGTGAACTTTGAAGATCAGTCTGCGTATGATGTGGCAGACATGGTCAAACAGTTTTTTAGAGATTTACCCGAGCCCCTCCTTACGAGCAAAATGGGCGAGACCTTCCTCCACATATACCAGTGTAAGAGCATGTCTGATCTGTTATGAGTCCATGTGCACAAATACTACAATATGATGGAGCTTTCAAACCCTTTACTACTTTCTGTCTCCCCAGATGTCCCTAAAGAACAGCGTTTGCAGGCCGTGCAGGCAGCTATCATGCTGATGGCTGATGAAAACCGTGAGGTCTTGCAGACACTGCTGTGCTTCCTAAATGATGTCACTTCCTCTGTTGAGGAAAACCAGATGACCCCCATGAACCTGGCGGTGTGCCTCGCACCTTCTCTCTTCCACCTCAACATCATGAAGAACGATAACCTGTCACCAAGGTAATGGACATACCGACTGCTCTTTTCAATGTAGTAAAAGTAGCAAAAAGAACGGCAGTCCAGTCAGTATTAAACAGATGTTTGTGATGAGTGTAATGAATAGATTTAACGCAAACTTTGGTGTGTAGATACATATGGGGCATATGTTGGTATTTAGGAGCTGTAAGAATATATGTGTGCTTTGTCATTAGGACTCCATGGCCCTGAAGTGGTGTGAGAAGGCGTGAAGTGTTTTATTAACTCAACGTACTAACAACTCCCCCATTATCGTGTTCATTAGGGAGCATTACTCGACACAGAGCAGACACACTGCCTGAGGGCCAGAGACAGGAGGAGGTGTTGAGTCATTTGAAAGGAGAGGTGTAGATTAGTTTTACCTCAAACTTTACCCAGACGAAGGGGGAGGAGCAATGGGGGTGTCACGAGACTCTTGAGTCCTGTATCTTTGTTTACAGAAATATTTTTTAGTATACAAAGTGTATAAATTGGAACAATTTTGTCATTTGTCAAGTGTGTATCATGAAAGATGTCTTTTGATTATTATCTGTGTTCAGTTTTTATAGTTGATTTACTGTAAATGTATAAATATTGCAGATCATTTGGAGATTCAGATACATAACTTAAATCAATGTAATTGTGCATATGATGTCTTTAAATGCATTCAGGTCTGTTCAGAGGAAGTATGCCACTGGTCGGCCAGACCAAAAGGACCTGAATGAGAACCTTGCAGCCACTCAGGGGCTTGCCCACATGATTGCTGAATGCAACCACCTATTTGAGGTAGGAGGCAGTGATCTTTCATGAGACACAGCACACTGCAGTAAACTCTGTTTGCTATGTGGAACAAACTGTTGTTGTGAGCGTAAGATTGTGTACAGAGCAACTGACAAAAACAAAAATAAATGTAGTGTTGTTCTCCCTTTAAATTTACTTAATCATGATAATTTCAATATGGATTTCTACAGAGCCCCTAAAAGGCCAAGGTGGTGGGGAAAATATGTGTGGCTTAGGAAAAAAATAAGCAAATTATTTTGCGTTCTTTCGCAAATCTTTACGTTCCCCCGACAAATTTTGTGTGCTCTCGCAAAACTTTTGCATTCCTCTGAGAAACTATGCATTCTCTTGCAAATTATTTTGCGTACTCTCGCAAAATTTGTGTTCACGTATATGAATTCCTGCTCCTGCATGCTCTGCAGGCTATTGCATTTATGAGAGATAAGTCGAGTCTACAGGTGCCGGTGCCTACTTTTTGTGAAAAACTGTATCTTGTAAACATGTAAAGAGTGAGAAGATACAGTGACTCCTTTCTGTATTGCATCATTACATCATACATACTGTAAATCTGATATATGGCATATGCAAAAATCAAAACAGAAAATATATGATTTTAATGCTATTCAAAATGCCATATATTTAAAGAATGCTACAAAAACGACCGTCTTTATATATGTAACATGTTTTCCCAAACTATAGGCCTAATGTAATTTGAATATCATATGCTCAAATATCAACTGTTATTTTATATGTATGTTTATGTGGCCATTTATCATGCGCCAGCAGATGGCAACAATTGTGTTATCAATTCATCAATCATTGATCAATCATTCAACAATGACACGTACCAAACCGCATAAATGACCACTCGCATTTAATGTCATTTTAACTGTGGTCTTTATTTTCACACATTCATAAAATCAAGATTATGATTTGTGCATTGCCTGTATTGTTTGTTGGGCTTCACTCTTTCATTGCACTGGATTTCTCTTCTTGTTGAACAAAAGCTGGAATAATGCTGGAATACTCATAGGAGAGCTAAAAGAAGACTGTCATTATGGCGCACATTTTGCAAGAGAACGCAAAATAATTTGCAAGAGAATGCAAAAGTTTTGCGAGGGCACACAAAAATTCTCGGGGGAACGCAAAGGTTTGCGAGAGAACGCAAAAGCATTTGCTTATTTTTCACCACTACCTTGACCCTTTAGGGGCTCAGTAGTTTTCCATTGATGAAACAAAACTGAGCAGTTATAAACATTTATAAAAATAACTTATTTAATTTTTCATCTCTTATAAAAATGGCAGAGTTAGAGGAGCAGAATTCTTGAGAGTTTTGAAACATTTTATATATGGTTTGTACAGATTCCTCAGGAGATGGTCTCTCAGTCCAAGAACTCATACATGGAAGCTGAACTGCTAGCGCCCTCTATGGACGAGCTGTGTAAAAAACAACTACAACAAGATGAGAAAGAAGAAGAGGAAAACTCATATCGCTCTTATCTGGAGAGCCTGATACAGAATCTGCTTAAAGAGACCAAGGAAAAGACCAAGGGTTGGGTGACCAGACCTGATATTGACAATACTGAGCTATCGTTCAAAAAGGTGAGAAGACATACGTGACACATTGACGAATAAAATAATGAATATTTACTTTAAGATATAGCATTGGGACCTTATTAAAAACTATTTACATTTAAACATATATATATATATATATATATATATATATATATATATATATATATATATATATATATATATATATAATGCTCATGTAAGTGAGCATGTTTAAAAAAAAAAAACAATGCTATAAAAAAATTATTATTTATCAATTAACGTCATACAAAGTGCATTAAACATAAAAAAACTAAACCAGGGAGCCTGGGTAGCTCAGTGAGTAAAGACGCTGACTACCACCCCTGGAGTCACGAGTTGGAATCCAGGGCGTGCTGAGTGACTCCAGCCAGGTCCCCTAAGCAACCACATTGGCCCGGTTGCTAGGGAGGGTAGAGTCACATGGGGTAACCTCCTCGTGGTCGCTATAATGTGGTTTGCTCTCGGTGGGGCGTGTGGTGAGTTGTACGTGGATGCCGCGGAGAATAGCGAGAATCCTTCACATGCTATTTCTCCGTGGTAACGCGCTCAACAAGCCACATGATAAGATGCGAGTGTTGATGGTCTCAGACGCGGAGGCAACTGAGATTTGTCCTCCGCCACCCGGATTGAGGCGAATCACTATGCCACCACCAGGACTTAGAGCACATTAGGAATTGGGCATACCATACAATTCTATGTATTTAGGCTGTCCTGATTACTTCCGTCTCTTCTTGTAATCCCAGACTGGCTCAATGATGTTGAGATCCAGGCTCTGTGGGGGCCATACAGGCCTTGTTCTACATCTGTTCTATTCTATAAAAGGAATGTTTGTAAATCTAAATATAAAATAGATATAAAATAAATAAAACAAATTAATCTTAAGATAAATGTTTTTGTGAAACATCTAATGTGCCTAATACTTTTGCGCATTACTAAATATTATATATATATATAAAAAATATATATATTTATTAACGAGGGAATGTATGAATTTATTCAGTCGAGATATCAAGGAAATCCAAGTCCATATGCTATTAAATGGCAAAGTGAATTGTTCATGAATAAATGAGCGGAAGGTTCTATGGACAAATCATGTAACTATTAAAAATGCTACATTAAAACCTGAATGCAGCTTGTTTGCTGGTCACAGGTAGCAGACGGGACCCCGTTGAGACGCTGGCGTGTGTCTGCAGAGGTTGAGGCTCCTCCGTCTGTGGTACTGAACCGCATTCTGCGAGAGCGCCACCTATGGGACAATAACCTTCTACAGTGGAAGGTTCTAGAAACTCTGGACAAACAGACAGAGGTGTACCAGTATGTACACAACAGCATGGCCCCTCACCCCAGCAGAGACTTTGTGGTTCTCAGGTGGGTTTATTAGTGCCATATACCAGATAGTTTTGCTCCTAAAATCTGATTGAATGAGCCATGTTCAAAGCTATTGTTAAAAACAAAATATATACAGCATATGGACACTTCTGCTTGCACATCAGTTGCACCAACATTACTTGGCAACTGTACACAGGTTAGAATTAGGCATCAGAATTGTTTATTCTGATTATAATTATAAATAAATTAATTGTTGAACATTAGTGTCTTTTATCATAGTAATGTTGCTGGTGTTTTTTAAAAGCAATATGCCAATTTAGGCCTTGTGTGTCTTTGATTTTACCATGGTAAAGGGGTATTTATGCACTTTGTAATAAGCTGAATGAGCTAAACTTATTGTCAGCTTAATAGCATGTTTCATTTGTGCCTCTCTACTAAAAGCTTTTTGCGTCATTCAGTTCTTGATTCTCCAAACTGTGATGTCTTAAAAGTCTGACATACTGTACCCCTGTTGAACAGCTAGGAATTCAGAGAATAATACTGAAATAGTGTTTAGATATTCTGAGCACACTTATATGTGTTAATTCAAGATTAAATCATTTAAACTAAACAAATTAGGCCACCCAGGTCATGCCCAGAAAATCACTCTAAGATTACAGTTTAAAAAATAATCACATCTTTTGACAAATAAGTGGCGGTGTGGCACAAACAGTTAAGTGATCAAAGGGCATCGCTTGGCTTGAATGATACGTGTTATTTGATATTTAATCTAATTTGCGCTTGGCAGAACGACACCTACATTTCCATTATGTGATGTCTGACACACTACCCATCAGTCCTTGCATGTGTCTGGGTTATACTTGATTATATGCGTGTCATTTTAATAATGTTTAGGACATGGAGGACCGATATGCCCAAAGGTGTGTGTGTGCTGATTTCGGTATCAATTGACCATGAGGACAGCCTGCAGTTGGGTGGAGTGAGAGGGGTGGTGCTGGAATCACAGTATCTCCTAGAACCGTGTGGTTCCGGAAAGTCCAGACTCACCCACATATGCCGAGTTGATTTGAAGTAAGTGCATTGGAGAGACCTCTTAAAGGGATAGAAAATTTTGTCATTTTTACTAACCATTTTTCTCCAAACATGTATTGTTATTTTTTTTTCTGTGGAACACAAAAGGAGATATTTTGCAAAATGTTCCTTTCCATATAATGAAAGTGGTTGGAGATTTATACTTCCAAGCTCCAAAAAGGGCAACAATGTACCATAAAGTAGTCAAAACAACTTGTGTGCTATATTCAAAGTCTTCTGAAGCCATTCAATAGGTTTGTGCAAGGAACAGACCTAAATTTTAATAATTACTTACAAAAAAAAGAAGACCCCTCACACACCTCACTGGCACAACATCATGTTTTTGACTACCTCCGTTTGTGTTTTGTAATACAATCACAATTTTTAGGAAGCTGTGTCAAGTTAAACATAGTTTCAAACTTAGAAAAACATGTCTCGAGACCCTGCATTCGGAATTGCATTCCGTCCAGCTATGTTTGTACTCAATAACGGGTTGTAAACTTGTGCGGCTGCTAGTGGCTGTGCCTCGCTTCGAAGGCTGCGTGCTAGGGAGAACGCGTCCTTTGAAGGCTGTAGTATACCGAGCATCCTCCTTTAAACAAATCTCGTTTAAACGAGACAGCCTTCGTAGGACAAACGTAACGTAACATGGTTGCTATGACAGCACGCCACTCTTTAACAAGCGGGAGCGCTTTGAGTGAGAAGGTAACAAAGTCCCTTTAGAATGGAATGTATGAGGTAAATTTTAGGAGTTATAAAGATGTAAAGAGAAAAGAAAATAGATTTTACAGGTGTACTTTTAGTCTAATACTTTATTTTAATTATATATTAATATAATAATACATACTCTTCACCCATCTACTGAGGTGCTTCAACTTGGCAATTAACATTTCTTGCGTTTGAACATCATATTTACGGGCAAATTGGCGTTATTTTTTTTTTTTTAGACATTTCCTTGAAGCAAAGAATTGTGAGTTGTGAGTGCCCACGAAGGATACACCTAATGCATCCTCCGAATTCCCGTGAAAGAAGGTCACATTCGAAGGCTGCATTCGAAGTGTCCTACTCGCTTTTATGAAACGAGACAGCCTCGATGACGTATGTGGCTGAGAAATGTGACCTCCGGAGGACGCAGCCTTCCAAATGAGACACAGCCAAAGTCAAGCAAGCCTGAGTGTGGTTTGTTCTCTGCTCAGCTGCGCGTTGCCTAAACAGCTGGAGTTTCGCTTACTGCTCCCTGCTGAAAACAGGTGGTACTTCAAGCTTGAATTGCTTTGTTGGAACATTCCTTATTAGGGTGCAGGGACAATTATTTTCAAATATATGGTAATTAATCGCACTGAATTAAAACGTTTAATCAACAGCCCTAGAAAAATATTGAAGAGCATAAATAAGAAATCAGTCATGTGACCTTCATCAGGCATTTCGTATGACCAAAATGTTGCTTTGTTAATAAATTTGAAATATTTTTTACAAGCAACAGCAGTGTGCAGGACTTATTCTAATCGTTATTCACTGACAATTTAATTCCATGCAAGAAAAAATAACATATGGATTTCAAGCAACATGAGCATGAGGTTTTTTTTTTTGTTTGTTTGTTTATTTTTTGCTGAACTATCCCTTTAACATAACATACATGGTTGTAATTGTCTTTAAATTGTTTAATGTTGTGTTTGAGCATAAATATTCCTGTGGTTTATTAGAAATTATCTTGTTGTTAAGTGCTTCCAAAGTATGTACTAATGAAATAGGCAGTAGTCTGAAACTTTCATAATTACTGTACATCTATGAATCATTGATTGCAGTTTTAACTGTAAATTTATCTGCTGTGTTTCAGAGGAAAGTCTCCAGAGTGGTACAACAAAGCTTTCGGCCATCTATGTGCAACTGAAGCCGCCAATATTCGAAATTCCTTTCAGGCTTTGGATTCCCAGGGCCCAGAGACCAAAATCTGAGTGATGTAGATCATCATCAGGACTGATGGAGGACCACTGGAAATAGAGTGGAAAGGAGGGATTCAAGAGAGAGGAAGAAAGTGAACAGTTTTAGTGTCTTTCACCCTTAAACAAAAACAAACTGTCTTTTTAGAGTGTTTTACCTCTTGGGGCATTTTATTTAGTCTATTTATTACCTGTACATTCATGCAGCTGTTCAAAACTGTTTTTGTTGTCTTTGTTTTGGGGAATGTGTGGAGAAATGAGAAATGATGGATAGAGAAAGTGGCAGAGACGGACTCTACTGTAGCCATAAGTTGTAACTCTGCTTCCTGTTGTCCAGACTTTACCACAGCTCTTCTTTAAGTCTGACCGGCTATCCACAGTAGACAGCTTTAACTAGCACCTTTAAAGCATAGCTTATGACAAACACAGAGCAGATGTGAATGACAAGCCTCCTCACGCTAATCAAAACACAGCAGGTCTGGTTTAGTTTTACTAAGTGCTCCATGTCGCATTCATAACAAAGCTCTAAATTACTGCATTCTTATGAAGTTTGGTACATTATTCTCTACTCTCTAAACGTTTTACATTTATTTAAAACTGTATTAAGGTGTTTTATCCAGTATCATTTGAATGAAGCTAGATTTACAGTACCAGTAATTATATTTAATTGTATTTTTAAGGTTCTTCCCTGGTGACATATTGATGTGAACTATTTACTGATGATAATATACCTGACTAGCCCATATTCTTTAAAGGTTCTGTTTTAAGAAATGTTTTGTTTATCATGTTACTTGATTCCATTGTCCCATGTAAGCAATAATGTCTTTTCATGATAAATGCATCAGTATTGTGCTCTTCTGACAATGCACAAAGAAACCAAGCAAAATTGTAAATAATATCAAATAATATAGACGCCTGCTGTGTTTGTTGCAAGTACACAATATTTAAATTATCATTGATTATTATTATTATTATTATTATTATTATTATTATTAATGCTGTCAGTGTTATATGTTGCTGTGTCACTCTACAATGTCTAGGACATTAATTAATGTCACTGCTTCTGAGAAGCATGTCTGTTCTATTCAAAAATCTGTAAATTTGTGTGTTGGTGTACATGTGTAGATAGAATTCAAGGTGTATATTTTGTACAAAAATAAGGCTTATTGACAGGTTTTTGTGCTGTTTTGATAGAAACAGTGTAAATGGGTTTGACTTGAGCTCAATGACAGGCAGTGAGGCCTATGTCATGGCTCCAACCATAGTTTTAGAGCAGTGAACAGGGTGATTGGAGCCCCTAACATTTAATAATGTATAAAATAAAGCCTCAATGGAATTTACAATTTTATGGAGTATTTATTTGTGTGCAATCTAGTCTAGCTCTTATCAGAGTTGTATATGTTTGATGGGAATAAAACAAAATTGGTGGTCTGACTTACAGTCTTTACAATGAAATGTATGGTTGTGTAAATTAGTGTTGATAGTTCAGCTGACGAAACAATGGAAAAAAAACTCCAGAAAACTGCTTAGAGACTTTTAGAAACTGAGTCTATCCTTTACAGCCTCATTTTCATTCCCGTCAAAATTAAATATGGCGCTCATCTAAATTTGTATTAATATCTCACTAATTTATAAAATGGGGAGTAATTTCTCAAATGAAATAGTTGTAGAATTGGTTCCGAACCAACTGATTCGCTAAAATGACTCGGATCACACAAGTTGGACGAAATTCCTCTCACTCCTTACCAACAGATGGCAGTGTAGCTGCACCACAGTCCCATTGGACGCATCCTTGAGATGTTTTTGTCCTCTAAGGAGTATAGGCACATATAAAGTAATTTTAACAAACTGTAAAGTTTGACTGCAATTTAAAGGTCATATGCCTCCTAATTTGTTGCTAAACCACATGGCCAACAACAAGCAGTGATTGTGTTTTCCCCTGGGTCTGCAGAACACAGGCATTCCAAAGGAACCATCGATCCACACTATTTGCATAATACGTCTAAATAAATGGAGGTATTGAAGGCAGAGGACACTTACTGCGGACCATGCATCATCATTAGAGAACAAAAAGCAGTGACGTGTCTTTTTATTTAATATTTTTTAATTTTTTGCAGGGTAATATTTTATAAACATCATTGTCAGCCACAAGCTGCCCCTCAGCTTTGTGTTGTGTTCACAGTAAAGGTCAAGGTAAGCTATCTTAGCAGTTATATTGTCCCTGAGGTGTTTTAGTTTGATTGAGTTAGAAACGTTTGGAACTTTAAAAAAAAAAAAAAAAGTTGAGGCGATCTCTAATAGTTCAGACCCAACTTGGTTTTGTTTACATTTGTATAGCCTATAGGCTCTCTCTCTCTCTCTCTAAAATTTACATCTTATTTATTTTACGAAGGCAGCAAATATAATTAAATGACAAAACTAAAAAGCAAAACAGTGACAAAAAAAATTGTCGGTATACTATATACACTGCCTGGCCAAAAAAAAGTCGCTGTTTGAATTTAAATAGGCAGATACTTAAGAGCCTATGATTGGATCATTATTGCAGTGATTAATGTGTTTCAGCTGACAAAAAAATCTTTTAACCCTAACTGATGCAGTGTGTAGCTTCTAATTTCTTAAACAACCATGTCGGAAGACGTATCCCGTAGTCGGGGAAAATATGTTACTGTTTTTCAGAAGAGGCATTTTATTGGCCTGCATCCTGCAAAAAAAAAAAAAAAAAAAAAAAGAAGAAGAAGAAAACTAAGGAGATTGTTAAAATCACTGGAATAGGGTTAAGAACTGTCCAACGTATTATTAAAACCTGGAAGGATAGTGGCGAACCGTCAAGCTTTGCGGAAGAAATGTGGTTGTAAAAAAATCTTGAATGATCATGATCGGAGATCACTAAAACGCTTGGTGAAGTCACATCGTAAAAAATCGACTGTAGAACTCATGGCTATGTTTAAAGGTGAAAGTAAGAGCATTATCACATGCACAATGCCACAAGAACTTACAGGATTGGGACTAAACAGCTCTGTGGCCACAAGATAGCCAGTTACTAGTGAGGCTAATCAGAAAAAATCTACTTCAGTTTGCCAGGGAGCATAAAGATTGGACTGTGGAGCAATGGGAAAAGGTCATGTGGTCTGATGAGTCCTGATTTACCCTATTCCAAAGCGATGGGTGCGTCAGGGTAAGAAGGGAAGCGCATGAAGCGATGCACCCGTCGTGCGTAGTGCCCACTGTACAAGCCTCTGGAGGCAGTGTTATGATCTGGGGTTGCTTCAATTGGTCAGGTCTAGGCTCAGCAACGTTATGCAGCAATAAAATGAAGTCAGCTGACTACCTGAATGTACTGAATGACCAGGTTATCCCATCAATGGATTTTTTTCTTCCCTGATGACACAGGCATATTCCAGGATGATAATGCCAAGATTCATTGGGCTCAAATGGTGAAAGAGTAGTTCAGGGAACATGATGACTCATTTTCACACATGAATTGGCCACCAAAGAGTCCTGACCTTAACCCCATTGAAAGTCTTTGGGATGTGCTGGAGAAGACTACAGAGTGGTTCGACTCTCCCGTCATCAATACAACATCTCGGCCAAAATTGTATGCAGTTCTGGACAGAAATAAATGTTATGACGTTGCATAAGGTTGTCGAAAACAATGCCATGATGAATGACCGCCGTAATCAGAGCTAAAGGCGGTCCAACTAAATATTAGACTTTTTTTGGCCAGGCAGTGTAAACAGGCTACTATAAGGTGGTATAACGAAATCATCCACATTGGCGATAACGTGACCGCTTGGTCATAAGTGGCAGCTCCTCCCAGTGTCGATTTCAAAACCTGCCTGCATAATTTAATATTGTGTGAATTTTGCAAATATTTTGAGTCAGTTATGACTAAATATTGTGAAAAATGTTTCATTTAATTTGACATTTTTGCGATTTTGTGTAGCCTATGTCCCATTCACTGTCATTAAAAGAATAGTTCACCCAAAAATTTAAATTCTCTCATTTCTTAACCCTCATGCCATCCCAGATGTGAATGACTTTCTTTGTTCTGCAGAACACAAATGAAGTTTTTAGAAGAATATATCAGCTTTGTAGCTCCACACAATGCAAGTGAATGGTGACCAACACTTTGAAGCTCCAAATAGCACAAAAAGACTGCAGAAAAGTAATCCATAAGACTCAGTGGTTGAATCAATGTCTTCTGAAGCGATCCAATCAATTTTAGGTAAGAACAGACCATAAAATAACTCCTTTTTCACTATAAATCTTGACTTTAGAAGCCTCCATGGCGATCATGATTTCAAGCTCCATTACACATTCTAGCACCATCTAGCACTCTGCACATGTCAAGCACTAGGAAGTGTAATGGAGCTTGAAATCATGAGCATGATTGCAGTGGATATACAGTGAACCATGAAGTTACATTTTGGTAGGTTCTCGCCCAAAACCAATTAGTTTTCTTCAGAAAACATGGATTAAACCACTTATGGATTAATTTTAAGATACATTTATGTGCTTTTTGGAGCTTCAAAGTGTTGGTCACCATTTACTTGAATTGTACCTACAGAGCTGAAATATTTTTCAAAAAATCTTTGTTTTGTTCTGCAGAAAAAAAGTCATACACAACTGAGATGGCATGAGGGTGAATAAATGATGAGAGAATCTTCTTTTTTGGGGGAAATTATTCTGTTAACTTGTAGGCTTATTATTATATAATTTATAGGTATTACGTCAGCCATTCCCCACCCTGGGCCCAGTTGCACCAAATTACTCATAATTGTAAGGCGGTTATCAAGGGGTTGTTCTGACTGGCTGCTGCTCTCTAGATATCGGCATCAGCATCGGCCAATGAAAAACCCACATTTGTGGACCATCTCATTGTTCTACTGGTACACTTGTTATGGTTGTGCAGTCTAAAACATGACACACAAAAATATGGTGGCCAGGCATCCTGTTTCCGAGACACTTTTAACGTGCCCTGACTTCTTTTTTTATCTGACTGACTTCACCTAAAGATTCAGTATTACATTTTACAAATACACAAACCAAGAGAGGAAGCTTGGCAGAGAGCATTCCAAAACAGATTGACAAAAGAAACATAAAAAAATAAAAATAAAAAAAAACAACTAGTCACTTCCCATATTTATGATAAATCCAAGCACATCACTAAAGGCCATTAATAAATAAAATACATAAATTATTGATGTCTGTGTCTATGTCTGAGAGAAAGAGACTCTGTATGTGTGTTTGTGCATTTTGGACAGGATAATGTCTGGTCTGGCCTTTAGACAAACATATTTCATAAACAGAGAAACCAAGCTTACATCAGACAGATTGTCTGAGCATAATTGTTCAGGGGAAAATTCCAGCCTTTGGAAAATAATAGACATTTACAACCGCACAGGATTTATACTCCAGTTTGGAGTAAGAGAACGGCAACTGCCTTATAGAGACAGCATAACCTCACTCTCTCCACCTATATCCTCCTTTTCTATTTATTTACACCCTCTCATGCTTTTAGAGCTGTCAGAGTGTCAATTTGAGGGCTGGATATGGCCTTCATGTTTAATGTACATCCAGAGAGAGAGAGTCGAAGACAGATTCATAGAAATAGACAAATAAGAAATGCATGTGTAACGTAAAGCCCCAGAGAGAATGTGAGAGAAATACAGTTGCCTTGGCTACCATTTTGTTCATGTCACTGACTTTCTCACTGGCCCCTCCAGAACCTTCATCATCCATGCTTCGTTTCGTTTGTTTCTCGTTCCATTCCCCACACTATACACAGGCTATCTGTATTCTGTCTGAATGACAGGATTGCAGGGGAGCTCAGGATCCTGCTTTTTCTTCACCTGCTGGATGAAACTCACTGAGCCCTAAACTGTCTTTCTTTAGCTGTAAATTGTGTCTGTCAGTCATTACTTTATTGCTTTATGGTTTTATGTATCTTTCAGGATATGCTTTTGTTTTTCTGGTGTCCAGTTTGTTTGTAATATCAAAACATGTCTGAAAAAGCCAAGCACATTTAAATTGTAACCCTTCCTACATTAAAATGAATGATTTTGTTTTCCTGTGATCTCTGACCCCATGGCGGGTCTGGATATGCATACTTTCCTATTATAAAGTATGCCAAAAAACAGCATGCCAATGGAGCAGGGTATCCAACTCCAAACCTTCAGTAATAGAATTCATAATTTGTTGGTTAGAAATGCCCAGATGACCTACTACATCCAGCAAACTCTCACAGCGAAATCGTCAGGATTCAAATGACTTTTCTAAATTTGGCTAATTCGTATGATATCGTGCGACTGCACTCGTTAGAATTCCTATGACTTTCACTACAGCCAATGACGTAACTGGACATCGTTTCCATTTAGTACGCGACAATTACTTGCTTCTGTCACACAGAATAGCTTCCTGTCATGTTTACACACTCTACTGATTGGTTAAGTTTAGATAAGGGGTTTAGATAAGGGCATAATATTAATAAGCATGTCCTTAACACCTCGTGCGCGGAACTTGCGCTTACTTCCACATTAGACATCCGGAAATTTGCATGTGATGAAGTTGTATGAGTTTTTGCAAACAAAATCTTTCAGGATCATAATGGCCAACTTATAAATTATGTATGACTTTTCATGAGATCAGGTTGACTACATTGGGCGGCTCATTTAAACTCTAAGTGCTATATGTACAAAGAAAGTTGTTGCTTGTTAAATTATGTTTGTTTAACAGAACCAAAGTAAATAATTTTTTGCGGTTGTTTTTACTATGCCATACAGTATATTTGGGTCATGGGACAATGCCCTTGTTTTCGGATGAAGTATTGGTGCGTTTTGTGAAATTATCAATTTAAAGTCCGGAAGTCCTGAATGATGGTGTGCGTTAAAGTGATTTATAGTCATAAACAATATGCCCATTTTGCTATTTCATATTTCTTTCTATCTTTTTCACTTACTGACAAAGACAAGAAGCTTTTAGCACCAATGCAACAAAATGAAGAGGATATCCGCACATTAGGTGTGTAATTGATGCGTTGTCTATCTGTTTTTGTCAAATTCCCATCGAAAGTGATCATCCCTGTGTCACACTCACTCAAAAGGGTGGCGGAGCCTTGAAGTGGGTACTCTAAAGGGAGCATGGCATAACTGTATGAATGTATACCTTCGCTAACAGGCTTGTGGAAGGACCCTTCGGGAAAAGATTCATTTTCACACTTTCGTTTGGCGCTGCCCTTCTAGTGGCATCCCCTTCCCGAAGTGCCTTTCAATGGCGCAAAAATGCCTTTTGGAAATCGCTCTTTATATGGCGGGACGAGAGTTATTGAGAGCAATTTCTCGATAATTCTTGTCCTGCCATATATAAAGATGGGAAATATAGTTTTGTTGCACATACCTTATGTCGCCTCATAAACCAGCTAAATTAATCTTATTTTCTGATTTTATTAAAAGTACAAAAATATGCATAGAAACTAAACTATTCCCGGGCATATAGTGCGTTCAAGTCATGCCGGTATGATCTTTATGAGTTGAGAGAACATGAACGGCACCACAAAATCGTAATTACCAGTGGGAAACTCGAATTGGTATTGGTAAAAATTCAGTTTTACTTTTGGATTTGGATTTTGATGTATTCATACTCACCTGCAAACCTAAAGAACGTATTTTTTTACCTGCCAAGATGTGCGTCCTTCATCAAATGCAGTACATACTCTGATAGTACTTGATTTCGGACGCAGCCCATGCAGTCTAGCGGATCGATGCAATGCAAAAAAAATTAGATCAATCTCATAATATTCAGTGATGTTGCAGGAGTGCAGTGAAGTGGAAAAAAGCTAGTTCTCTTCCATGCTAATCCTGAGTTTTTGTCCTAACCAGGTGCAAAGCGAAAAACGCCAGCAGTAGGTTTCTATTTCTATCAAATTGCACTGGTAGGCTCTGCCCACTGTGAAATCTCATTGGTCCAAAATCCTGCTCTACATAGCTGTATATTAAACATCAGATATCTAATGATTGGCTGTGATTCTGCTGCATTGTATCATTTTAAAATTATGATTTGTTTTATATGTATATTTTTACACATAAAGAAGTGATAAGTGGTAAAAAAAAAAACTTATTCTAAAAGGATAATGCAACTTATTTTCTCTGTAGAAAGGATATGTGGCGTTACTGACAGCGGAGAGCACATGTCTGCTTGTGGTGTGGATTTTGATCCATCTTTGTGATTTAAGTATTTTGAACATGCTCAACAAAAAGATTCTTGCAGATTCATTCACTGATTCATTGTAACCATTTCTGCTAGTATGCCTTTACGCCAGTAGGTGGCAACAAATGAGCGTCTTTTATGTTTTTTGAGCGATAGGGACTTTAATGGAACAGGACTGCAATGGCAACCGGAAGGAAACTGATCAACAACCGTAACCAAGAAACACATAAATCACAAGCAACAATATAGAGAATGGCAGAACAGAGCAATCATTCATCAAAGTAAAATAAAGTCATTTAAAGGAATAGTTCACCCAAAAATGAAAATTCTCTCATCATTTACTTACCCTTATGCCATCCCCAGAGATGTGTATGACTTTCTTTTATCTGCTGAACGCAAATGAAGTTTTTTAGAAGAATGTCTCAACTGTTTTGGTCCATACAATCCAAGTGAATGGGTACCAAAATTTCATAGCTCCAAAAATCACATCAGTCAGCATAAAAGTCAATGTCTTCTAAAGCAATATGATAGGTCAATATTTAAGTCCTCTTTTACTATACATTCTCCTTCCTGCCCAGTCAATCTCCACTTTAACTTTCATTTTGACATTCTTTTTCTTGTGTTTTTGGTGATTCACATTCTTCGTGCATATTGCCCCCTACTGGATATGGAGGAGAATTTCTAGCAAAAAATGACTTAAATATTGATCTGTTTCTCACCCACACCTATTATATCACTTCTTAAGTTATGTCTAAAAACACGAGTTGTATGGATTACTTTTATGATGCCTTTATTTGCTTTTTGGGGCGTCAAAATTTTGGCACCCATTCATTTGCATTGTATGGACCTACTGGCCTTAATGTTTGAAATATTCTTCTAAAAATCATAATTTGTGTTCTACAGATAAATGAAAGTCATACACATCTGGGATGGTATGAGGGTGAGTAAATGATGAGAGAATTCTCATTTTTGGGTGAACTATTCCTTTAAAATGTAAAAAGATTTGTACAAAAACAGATTCATTCGTGAACAAAACATAATGTCTGCAGCCAGACACTTCTTTTGATGCGGTGGGTTAGTAAACGGTGTGATGTGGTGATTCTGTTTAATTCAGTATTTGTCTCATCTGGTGCCCTATGACTCATTGTCTTTTTTCTCTTTTCTCCAATGGATGGCACCAGAAACATACTCTTCAACAGACACACACAGCACTGTGCGTATGTGTGAATACACGCTTCCTCTCTCTCCTTCCCATAAAAACAGTCACGCCATCAATCACTCTGTGACTGTTCTCTGTCAATGACGCAAATAGCATATTAAAATAATTTTTATATATATATTAAAAAAAAGTAATGCTATTTTATGATTGTTAGAGGCTTTAGAATAAATAATAATATTATAATAACATTATACATTTACAATGAGAATTAAGATATTGAAGGTTGAATTTTAATTATTTGTGTTATGTAGAACTAGTGTGTCTCTGGACAAATGGAATGCACATTCTTAGAAATCACCATTATTCTAGGGATGGTCTATCCATTTTAAGTATGTCTTTCATCTCATCCCTGGTTTCTCTGGATGGCTGTCTTTCACTCAGGCACATACACACACATACACACATGAATCACATGCACTCCAGGATGTGACCAATTACCTAGCCCTCTCATCAGTAAAACCTTTTCCACTGTCAGGCGAGCACCAGTCTCATCTGACAGAGTTCCTGTGATGGCAGGTAAGTGTGTTCATGCATATCTGAACATTGTGTATGTATGTCACTTTCACTGGGTTTCCAATCACCATTGTCATGCAAGATACATGCAGCTGTCATGACTGCACAGAGAATGTTGGTTAGGTGAAAGATGTGCTTGTTATATCCCGTACTGAAAAAGTACAGTGACCATGGTATAGTGATGGTACAAGTGGTAATAAATGGTACACTACTTTGTTTTACCGAATGATTACCATATGTACCATGGTACTTACATGCAGGTATGCAACCAAATATTTAACCCTTGTAGTTTGGGGAAATATTTGTTAGTGATCCCTAAACACTGAAACTTCTGTTATCATTTACTTACCTTTATGGTGTTCCAAACCCATAAGAATTTATTCCTCTATTGTCACTATTCACATTCAATGCATCTTTTTTCCATACAATGAAAGTGAATCGTGACTGAGGCTAACATTCTGCCTAACATTTCCTTTTGTGTTCCAAGGAAAAAATAAAGTCATATGGGTCTGGAACGGCAAGAAGCGTGAGTTAATAATGACAGAATTCTTTTTTGGGTGAACTAACCCTTTAATTGGGGTTGATTCTTAAATTTTGGAAGTGAATATATGCATCAAAGCAATATGCGAGTAAGACACTGACACTTTCTGCATTCTCTGTTTAGAATGTGCTTTGTAATCAGTGAGCAACCACCTTCTCAACAGCTGAAGTCCTCCGGTGCAGTACTGTAGAGAGAAACAAAAGGGAATGAAAGAGTTCTTTCAGATTAGCACACAAAAGAATGCAGCTAAGAGCTTTGTTTCAGCCCTTTTGTTGCACAAGTGACAATCCCAGTTTACTAACAAATCTTCTGGGTTGCCTGTGCATCTGTGTGTGCACTCTATGAATGTGTGTGCATGTGTTACAGAAAGAAGAAATAAAGAGCCATATCTAAATGTGGTGGTGTAGTGGGTTAAAGCACAGCCCTTGTAAGCAGAAGGTTGCTGGTTCAATCCCCACAGCCACCACCATTGTGTCCTTGAGCATAAGTCGCTTTGGATAAAAGTGTCTGCCAAATGCAGAAATGAAATATACATATATATACACATACAGAGTTGGGAGGGTTACTTTTGAAAGGTATTCCACTACAGAATACAGAATACATGCTGTAAAATGTAATTTGTAACGTATTCCGTTAGATTACTCAAGGTCAGTAACGTATTCTAAATACTTTGGATTACTTCTTCAGCACTGGTTGATTTTTTCACTTGTTTTGACTATAAAAACTCAAGTACAGTAAGACAAAATACACATGTTAAAAATACATTCTCTGAAGAACCTTATGCAAAAAAAATCTTATGCAGTGTTGTTTCTAAAACAAGATTAATCAAATTGATCTTGTTTTAAGGATTTTTTAGATATTTTTACAGGAAAACAATACAACAATTATTATCAAGAATATGATTTTTTGCCCTAATATCAAAGGTCTTACTAGAAAAAAGAAATTATGATCCAACATTAATTTTCATGATAAAAAATAAGATCGTGCCTGGTAACGTGCATGTAAAATGGCTAGAAATAGCATTTTAACTGAGCGTAAAGCTGACAATTTACACAAGCTTACTTCAAACGTACTTCTCTGTCTTTTCGTATGAATGTAACACATCATAAGAAAGTGTTTCACCGCTGTTCAAATGCACTTTGGATCGCATCATTTAATATGTATAAATGTTTTCCATCTGAAAGGACTAAATATTAAATGAAACAAATGACAATAAAATGCAAAGTAATCTCTTCAGTAATCAAAATACTTTTTGAATGTAACTGTATTACCAATGATTTAAATTGTAACTGTAGTGGAATACAGTTACTTATATTTTGTATTTTAAATACGTAATCCAGTTACATGTATTCCGTTACTCCCCAACCCTGTATATATATATATATATATATATATATATATATATATATATATATATATATATACACACACACACACACACACACACACACATTTCAACCAATATACAGTATTATATGTTTGATAACAATGTATTATAACAATGTTCAAGCTAAATCTACACCCTTGATTGCGTATATAAACCAGGAACATTTGCCATTACACGATCGTTTAATGTGAAACCGGAGCGCTTTGTGTTCACTATCACAGTTTAAACTTGTTCGTTTATATTTTTGCAGAGGCTCTCGCCAAACTCCCAATTTTGTTTCTGATTAAGAGCGCTTGAGAAGCTCTTCACGTGCTCTTCCTGACAGGAGCTGGTTGACGTCCACTGTGCAGCTCAGTGACACTCTGACACGGAGTTCAACTGAATGACACACATTGTGACGTTCATGGCATTTATACAGTATATTCCCTTAAAATTCCCTTATTTGGGCATTCTGATGTGATTGGAATTAGAACACCCACTAATCGTGGTTGTTTCAAATGACAGATTAGATCAAATAACCGCGATTAGATGGTTATTTAATAATCGACAGGCCTAATTATCATTATGTAATGGCTGTTTCAGAGGAAGAGATACATTTTGATTAAGGATCATGAAGACAAAAATTTTTTTTGAATAACAATTATAGATGAATCATTCACAGTAAGACCAGGAACATGCATTAATAAAGTAAATAGGGTAAATTTTCATTTCATGTTGACTTTAAGAACAATCCTCAGAAATATAGTGAATCAAAGCTTGGTGCGTGTGTGGATGTCACTTTGATTCAACGTCTGTTCACTTCTGTCTGTGTTCAGCATCTCTTGTACAGAGACAGGGTGAAACTGCAAAGTGACAGCTCTGTCCCCTCTCTCTCTCTCTCTCTCTCTCTCTCTCTCTCTTCTGCCATCATTCTTTTTTCCACTCTTTCTCTGCCTTTGTCCCTGTCTGCAGCAATTTCTCTTGTCCAGCAAAAGAACATCTCTTTGGTCACTGTGTAGGTATTTTCTCTGCTTTTCTCTAAAGTTTGTTAACTGAGGCTTGTGTTGCTGACAGGCTGTTAGTGTTGGAGGAAGTTGCTTTTATTTAAAAGTTCTTTATGAACTTCTTTCCAGCAAACAGCACAGATTCCATCTTCTTGTCATAATGCACCATAAAAAACAAATATACACTGTAAAAAAATGTCTGTAATTTTAACAGTACTGTAAAAATGCTACAGAAAAAAACATTAATTGATTAATGAGTATTAACTGTAAAATATACAGTAAATATTATATATATATATATATATATAAAAAGAATACAGTAGTTTGTACAATAAAATGTTGTAAAAAAAAATTTAGATGTAAAAAGTATGAATTTCCTGTATAATTAATGGTAAAAACATAAATTTTTACCATTAATTACCCCCATTAATTGTCAGTGCCAGCATGGTCATGAAAATTACAACAGATTTAAACGGTAAAATGTACAGGTTGTTCTGTAAAGGTGTTTATATTTTTACTGTATTTTTAACATAAATATTCTGGCAATCATAGTTGGCAGTTTCTTTTTTTTTTTTTTTTTTTTTTGTAAAAACAATAGGATTTGCACATGCTGTATAAAACACACACACTTAATTCTTAGCCCACTGGGGTGTTGCTGACCCATGATAACCAGAAAACAGCTATTCATGATGCCAAAACAAGCAAATGTATCTGATAGATAAATAATTATATAAATAAACAAGTGAACAAAACAACTTTTTGTCACCTTACTGTAATATGTCAGTAGTCATTTTGTAATAAATAAATAAACGTGCCATAATAAAAATGACTTTGTCCGCCATTATGACCTTATTAAGAGTATAAATTATTTAGTGGGCATGCTTTATTTTCAATTGAATTGAAAATGAAATTGTTTTAATCACTTAATTTCAGATATTTTTGAAACCCTAGTGGCCATTCACACTGAACACTTCCCTGTGCAAGCAAGATGCTGTGTGATGGTAAAAGACATGAAAAACTAAACAGATGGATGCAAAACATTAAAGGAAGAAACTAAGCCATAGGGAACAGAATATCACAGAGACCTGGGGTGGACTTTTTTGACAACCACCCAGAACACCCTAGAAACCAGTAATTTATAAGAATGACATAGCAACACCTTTGCAGCCACCCAAATCACCCTAAAACAATGGCGGTCTCATTTGCACAGGCAAGCACCACTCCTCTTTTTTTTTTTTTTTTTTTAAATGTAAAAATGCTTTCTGGTGCATTGATTTGGCAAGAAAGTGTTTACCAAAACAAATGTAAAAGTAGAATCCTGAGACATGCTGACATCACAACATTTGAAACATTGTAATACATTGACTTTAGCAGCTCTTCTGTTTTCCCCTGTTGTTGTGCTTTGAATGCAGTGCACAGTATCAGAGCTATGTTGAGAACAGACCTGTCTCTCAAACCCACACTCTCAATGGGAACAGGGAGATGTGGGCGAGTGGCGAACAGTGAAGCTATTTTAAACATAAATGCTCCCTCCTCTTTATGAAGTGTTCTTTCATCCCAAACATGGACATGAAGGGGCTTTTCCTCTACTACGACAGAAGATGTGGAGCAGAATAGTGGGATGTTTATGTCATTCCCTACTGCCAATCAATGCATACTTTCTGAAGGAGCCTCAAACTATTCCTGAACAGGAAAACAGTTCTTAACTCCCCGAGTCATATCTAAACACTGTTGCAAAATGAAGAGCTGTGCATATTGTTGGCCTACATTCACTACAACAGTAATATAACATAACTTTAATGGGTTTAAGTTTGTTCCTGAAGTTGCAATGTGTTTTTGTAAACCAAATGTAAAAAATAATTCCTGTTTTCAAACAGGTTTGTGATTCCATTCCACTGCTCTCCACAATAGTTTCCTGTCATTCTCTACTGTTTGTGTCTAATTAAAGGAATATTCTGGTTTCAATACTAGATAAGTTCAATCAATAGCATTTGTGGCATAATATTATTTAATTAATAATTATAAATTATTTTTAGACTTTGTTACTCCTCTTACAAAAAAGCAAAAATCTGGGTTCCAGTGAGGCACTTACAATGGAAGAGAACGGGGCCAATCCGTAATCGTTAAAATCCTCACTGTTTCAAAAGTATAGCCACAAGATGTAAAGAATATATGTGTTAACATGATTTTAGTGTAATAAAATCGCTTACTTTTCCCTTTAAAGTTATTTCCAGTTTTACAACTTTATTGCCATGACGATGTAAACGGCGATGTATTGCCATAAACCGTAAAATGGCGACAACTTAAACTTTACAGCTCAAATAATACACAAGTTTTAACAGAAGAATTAATGTAAGTGCTTTTATAAAATTATAAGCTCCAAAAATTGTCCCCATTCACTTCCATTGTAAGTGCATCACTGTAACTTCAATTTTGATTTTTTTTTTAAAGAAAATGAGTGACAAGTCAAAATAATTTTTTTTAAGTAATCAACATTTATTCCAGAAATACTTTAGATTAGCTTAAATTGTATTGAACCCAGAATATTCCTTTAATTACTGTATAGCAAAAATACCAATTTTAAAAAGAATTGCCTTCTAGAAATTCCTAAAAAGAATTTTAACAGATGCTGCTCTTGTCTTCTGTGTGTATGAGCTTAGCAGGTTTCCAGTCTGGTGACTGGACGTAAAGCCATGCATGCAGACTCAGCCTCCTATCAGCCATTGTATTGGCCAAAGACTCTCCCTCACCATCCAGCTGCTGCGGTTTCTTTTGTTACCCTCCTCCTCTTAGCAGAGCCCATCCCCCTCTCCTCCCCTCCTCCTCTCCTTCTCCACATCTACCACAAAAAAAAAAAAAACAAACAAACCAAAAAAGTGCGTCTGTCTGTATCTTTTCTATCTTACTTGGTTTGAGTTTGCAGGTAAAGTGAGAAAAAAGGAAAAAAGAACTATAATACAAAGAGATGTGAAGAATTAATCTCAAATTGGTGAGAGAAAGTCTAATAAAACTGTAAACTTTACACCATATCTCTAAAACATCTTAAATGCTTTATATAGGCCTATTTTAGCTTTTAAAATGTATGAAATATTTAATTGAAAGGCTGTGTGGAGAAATATGAGCTCAAGTGAGGAATATCTCTTTGTTCTGATATCTTAGCATTTGTCTCCTATAGCAAAGTTGTATGTGAGCAATACTTTGTTGTTAAAGATCCATTCTATTTTCAGAAAAGGGAATGCAAGCAAATGAGTAAGGGAGGGAGAGATAGAGAGAGAAGAAAGGGTGGAGAGAGGAAGAAAAGTCTTAGCAAAAGCTCACTATCATTCAGGCAGATTTGCGCAGTCGCAGTCATCCAGACGTGTG
This sequence comes from Myxocyprinus asiaticus, assembly GCF_019703515.2. Classification (NCBI taxonomy): domain Eukaryota; kingdom Metazoa; phylum Chordata; class Actinopteri; order Cypriniformes; family Catostomidae; genus Myxocyprinus; species Myxocyprinus asiaticus. Next base: position 10,540,080 of record NC_059385.1, on the reverse strand, counting down.
CAAAAATGAGGTAGGACCTGGAAGTGTGCAGCCTGATTGCAGGCTCAAGTCAGCGATAGGAGTTCGAAAGTTCTGCCTAAGTATGTGTTTTAGTAGTGCTGATGAAGAATATCGATAAAGCTTACCAAAAACGTGACTCGTTTGGCTGCTTTACAAAGCGACAGGCTTGAGAAACAAAACTACATTTCCCATCATTCTAAGTGGCAGCATGATACTTCTAAAATAGACAGATAAAGCATCAATGTGTGGTTTTGCTCCTTATTTTGTTGCATCGATGCAAAAAAAAAGCTTCCTTTCTTTGTCAGTAAGTGACTAGAAACAAATGTTGAATTGCAAAACGGCTTCGTTCTTTCCGACTAATTTTTCCCCTCTTGAATTTCACCGTAATTATGACTTCATACCTCTTAAATATGAACTTCTGGGACTTTAAACCCAGCAACAGTCAACATGTTCTTATACTGTTTTCATATTCAACTAATACTTTATCAAGAAAACAGTGACCCAAGCACTTACAGCAGTTGCTCACCTGAGCCATGAGCTGCCGTTGTGACCCTATCTCTCCTCAAACCTCAATGCGATTGTGTTCAGTTTCATGGCCACTTGGTGGCACTTGTCAAAAATTTGAGATACGGAGGCCGATTTCCAGTGCATGTATATTCGGAACCTACAGTATATGCCGACTTCCCGTGTTATCATATTGCAGAATGCTCTTCGGACTGAAGGAGAATACACGTCCCCATTCACAGCTTCCTACTGCAGTGCTTAAATTAAAGTGCCACAATAGAAAGGTCCTCTTGAATGACCACAGTTACAATCATCTGGAGTGAAGTGCCACTGAAAAAAACACTGAATTGTTATGCTTGTGATTTGGTAGGCCTGGCAGTGGCCAAAGCCTAACCAAAGCCTAAATGCTGGCATTGCAATATACTATGAAGGTAGAAATGCATCAAGACATGTCTAAATTCAATGTTTGTGTTGCATCCTATCTAGTGAGGTGCTTTCATCTGGTTGGTTATTAAAGGCAGCATTGATTTATCCTTTGCTGCAATTAATAAATAGTTATGATTAAAAAAAAAAGAAAGAAAAAAGTGTATGATGGAGTGGTTGATCATCATAAATGCATTTCATAAAGTTCAGAATTATTTTTTTTCTCAGCATATGATTCATTTTCCTGCTGAAAAACAAACAATCAGCTAAAACCAGCCAAAGCTGGTTGGCTAGTTTTAGCTGGTCACCCAGCCAGGTCATAGCTGGTCAAGCTTGTTTTAGAAAGATTTTAAACACTTTTTTTTAGCTGGTCAGGCTGGTCTTAGCTGGTCTCCCAGCCTGGCCAAGTTTTCTTAAAGGAATTGTTCACCCCAAAATAAAAATTCTCTCATCATTTACTGACCCTCATGCCATCCCAGATGTGTATGACTTTCTTTCTTCTGCTGAACACAAACTTTTAGAAGAATTTCTCAGCTCTGCTGGTCCATTCAATGCAAGTAAATCATGGCCAGAAAAGGTCCAAAAAGCACATAAAGGCAGCATAAAAGTAATCCATACGACTCCAGTGGTTTAATCAATGTGTTCAGAAGTGTTATGATAGGTGTGGGTGAGAAACAGATCAATATTTAAGTAATTTTTTTACTATAAATTCTCCTCCCTGCCCAGTACATATGCATGAAGAATGCGAATCTCCAAAAACAAAAGAAGTATGTGGAAGTAAAAGTGAATGTGGAGATTGAGGGTGGTTTTCATTTCTGAAATTGTGCATCCTTGTTTCCTTTCCTCCCTTCTTAGCTCCTCCCTCTAAGAAAATGAGGAATGGACACAAGGAAAGGAAATGAGGATGGAGGAATCAAAGCAAGATGGATTTGTAAAATGAAATGTCCTACTCACGCGTATGTCAATTTAAAGCGCCGTCTCTGTGCAGCTGCATTACATCAGAGCGCTTGCCGTTATGTTGATGAAACCTGATATAGTCATATACCTAATATAGTCATAATAATAACTAAAAATTTAAGATGCACTGTTAAAGTACAGTATGTGTCAATAACAGGTTACTTAAACAGCAAAGATGAAACATTAATTAAAACTGTTGTGTCATATGTGAAGGGTGAAGACAATTTATGCATGCGTCAGGTGCTTCGACAAAAAATTCTTCCGCATAGGAAGCTCATTGGCTTTCTCGCTCAAGCATCCTCAGGAAGCGTCTCACCCACAATTGTAATATTGCTTCTGAAGACATGGAATTAACCACTGGAGTCTTATGAATTACTTTTATGCTGCCTTTATGTGCTTTTTGAGCTTCAAAGTTCTGGCCACCACTCACTTGCATCAAATGGACCAGACAGACAGAGCTGAGATATTCTTCTAAAAATCTTTGTGTTCAGCAGAAGAAAGAAAGTCATACACATCTGGGATGGCATGAGGGAGAGTAAATGATGAGAGAATTTTCATTTTTGGGTGAACTATTCTTTTAAGTCAGTGTCTAACTGGGCTGTCAGGCAGCGAGGTTGTTTATGTAGGTTTATGTGTGACAGAGAATATCATGTTATCATCACACCATTGGACTGAAGCTATTTACAATTGTATAACGGTCCAAAATAATCCCACTATAATGTTCTTTTGTCAACATAAAGTAATCTGTAAATCCGGGGCACCTATTAATGGGACGCGTTCACGTGCTTGGTTACCACCACTTGATTGACAGTCGGCCAGCAGCACGCAGGCGTGGTGAGCGCTCCCGCAGACAGGGGGCGTCAACATGGCGTCCTGAGAAAGACAACACAGACCGAAACCGCACTGATCGTTCGGCTGACATCAGGAGGAGAGAGGGACGAGCAGCCAGCCACCGAGGGGACCGTTTCCTTGAACATTAGCCGCATTTTCGTCCTGCGCACCCCTCTGAACGGCTGAAAGCATCGGGCTTGGATGTGGACATCTCGGAGGAGGTGGCCAGCCTCGTAACAGCTGATCGAGAATCTTCCTTTTCCATCTGTGTTTGATGCTGTTGCTCAGTCCTCGGTGATACAAAAGCAGGTGAGACCGACGCGACCGCTCCTTTTAGGATCCGGGTCGGAAATGTCGAGCGAGAAACCGGGTTTGGCACCGGGTTCCGCCTCGCTCACGGACCGAGAAGCCCCGCCACCACAGAGTTCGGGGCAGCAAGTCGTTACGGGCTCCGTTACCGGGGAAATGATGGTGTCTGGATCGGGCGCCGTGGTTCTACCCGCCGGGGTGATAAACCCCTCTGTTCCGATCCGGAATATCAAGATGAAATTCGCCGTGCTCATCGGATTGATCCAGGTCGGGGAGGTTAGCAACAGAGACATCGTGGAGACAGTTTTAAATCTGGTAAGTCGAATAAAACAGATCTTTGATCTCAAGATTATGTCATATCACAATTGATTTCCAGGTGATCAGATGCACTAAAGCCATACAAACATAAAATGCATCCCCCTCCTGCCTTTTGTTGACTACGCTGCCATGTTCATTATAAGCAGCCTTAGTTTAGAGTGACAAAATCTCCTTCACATAACGGCACCACGTCACAATGCATTTTCCCAGCGTGTATTATACAGTGGCCCGCAGGTTTCTGCATTTATTTGCTGTACAAAACTGATACCGTGTATCAACACGCCGGCCTGCAACAATGACTCGCCAAATAAAGGAATGCATATCTTATATAGGCATATGCTGTTACTATTGCATATTTCTCGCTTATATATCATAGTCTTAAAGGAATACCTTGTATTATATTAGGTTGTTTTCAAATTGTGGTCATTATGTATTTATGACTAGTGGTAGATTCTACCGCGACGCAGGCATATGGGGATTATTTTGTGGGTGCAATTAATATTCAGGGCGCGTGAACGTTTCGTCTGTAATACTCATTATTTTTAAGCTTTAGTATCTTTAGCACCTGTTCTTTTCTCTGTATCAGTATTGTGTATGGCTGCTGTTCTGCTCATGCAGGCCACAGGCTGACTGAGGAAGGTGGATTAAAGCTGGTTTTAACTGAATGTTAACTCTTGTTATAAAACGGCTTAAAACACGTATTAACACGGATTCAGTAATGCCCGCTGCATGGGATGCTGCTGGGAGGACCACTGTTTTGAGGGAAGGGACAGAGACTGTGCCTCCATACTTCTCAATTTCACTCTGGCAGTGGCAGGCCTCTTTAAACGTTTTAATGGTAGCAGGTTGTTTTATATGCGCTATATTGACCATAAGCTCTCGGTTAATGGTCCCAGTCGGTGCTCACTGCCGCGATAAGGCGATTTAGTCTTTAATCGATGACGTCGGTCATGGAAATTCCATTGGATCATTCATTTGAAATATGTCGGTGGCGAGCCCGTTGAAGGGATGCTGCAGCAGTTGCTCTATGCGCAGGGATGCAGAGCTCCTGTAGCCGTGTATGTGGAAGCAGGTGGTGGGGGAGGAGGGTGGGGGTTGCTGCAGTGGTGATGTATTCTGAAAGCTCGAGGCAACGCGATTTAAACCGTGGAGGGAAGCGCAGCGCCAGAAAGGAGAGGCTGTTCGTTCGATCTTTCTCTGCTGGCTGGATCTGCTGGCGGGTCATGTGACTCCATTGAGGTTCAATCTGTCCGTGGGAACGTTCGGAATGGAACACTGTCGTACTGATGGCTGCATACTCCACATTACATACTACAAAAAACAGTAGGGTACAACAGGGCTAACCCCCCCCCCCCCAAAGTAAAATGAACAGCAACAAAAACTACCACAGTACTTTCCTTAACAGCTGCTTGTCACTACTATACACTGAACAATTTTCATGATCCATGAGATCATTGCATGCAATGTCTAAAGATGGATTTAAAGGTGATTTGATCTAATATTTAATATAAATATATATTTTTTATATATATTTGTCATTTTCAATTGTATTCAAGGTAATTAAATCCAAAGTTTTTTAATAAACTTGCAAATATGACTACCACCCCTGGGGTCACGAGTTCGAATTCAGGGCATGCTGAGTGACTCCAGCCAGGTCTCCTAAGCAACCAAATTGGTCCGGTTGCTAGGGAGGGTAGAGTCACATGGGGTAACCTCCTCTTGGTTGCTATAATGTGTGGTTCTCGCTCTCAGTGGGGTGTGTGGTGAGTTGTATATGGATGCTGTGGAGAATAGCGTGAAGCCTCCACACACACTATGTATCCGCGGTAACGCGCTCAACAATCCACGTGATAAGATGCACGGATTGACGGTCTCAGACGTGGAGGCAAATGAGATTCGTCCTCTGCCACCTGGATTGAGGTGAGTCACTACGCCACCACGAGGACTTAGAGCACATTGGGAATTGGGCATTCCAAATTGGGGAGAAACTAAAATAAATAAATAAATAAAATAACCTTGCAGTAAGTGAAGGGGTAGTATTTGGGGTATAAAGCCCCCTTGTTGCAGGGGCTAAAGGCTCCATAACACACATTGTATTTGGAATGTAGGGCGAATAGATTTGTTATGAAAAATGTTCAGAGTGGGCTCACAATGAGTGATCCAGTCGCAATGGAGTTTCATTTGTTTATAGAAAACATGATATGTTATGAAATGCCAAATTTGATTGAAATGAACAGAAAATGGTTAACCCTTTTCTGAAGTGGTTATTTTGAAAAAGCATTATCTTAATTTGTTACTCAAAAAGCATGTTGACATATTTTGCCCAATAACTATTGTCCCTATACTTGCACAATTTCACTATAACCCCGCTGGGGCCTTTTACCCCAAATGTGGGGTCACCTTTTAAAAATAATTTAAATCAAAACAACCTTATGTTATTATTTATTTTCACACAAATTACGTTGCTCCATCAATATTCAATAAAAATAAATGTGTTTTATCAATCTTGACATACGTTGTGACCAGAAAAAGCACATTTTCTTTAAGGTGTGCTTTTAGCCCTGTTGTACTCATATGTGTAGCAACATGAAAAGTTTTAAACAAGTCACGAGTGAGTACAGGCTGCTGCCAGCCAGGGAAAGATTAAAAATGCTAAATTAAAATACCATAGTTACTACAATAAAATGCGGTAAGTGGTTATGAGCCAATCATCAATCAAAAATAAACCAAACAGAACGATTCTACGAACGGGCAGAGACATACGTACAGTGCATTTTAACAATTTAAAAACAACGTAGATGGATGCAAAAACACGTTCAGTCTGAGCGGCTCCTTAAATTGTTTAAGGTGTGGTTATACTTTGTTCCGGATCACCTCGCACATTGTCGAGAGCTCAGCCGTTCTAACTATACTTTTTTGACTGTGAGCGAATACAAACGCATTTGCTCACGGTCAAAAATGTATACTTAGAAATGCTGAGCGCTTGACCAGTCCACGCAGAACAAAATTTGTATCACGGACACTGTGAGTAGAGCCCAAAATAATTTATTAAGCTTGTACAGTTATAGCAGGAATACAGTTGTATGGTATTTTAGCAAAAACTGTGGTTACCATGGTCATTTTAAGGGAGAACACTACTTGCCCTGGAGCATTAGAGAACATTAAAGCGGTTATAGCTGTAACTGTGCCCCAGAGAAAGAGAGAGAAGCATTGCACAGCATTTGGCACAATGCCGATACAGAACTGTGGGTGGGGTAGACCTTATGTATTATTCAGCCTCGTCTGAAACCACTGCTTGTGCCTGAGTACAGCCAATATCGATTGATGGTGGATGCCATTTAGGAGAGCAGATGTACCGATCACCCTAATTAATTGCTGTTCCGCAGAGACGTGAGAGGTCTTTGTATATCGGGGGAAAAAAGACACTCTAAAACCCTGTTGTTTAGTTTAGACTAGAAATGTGTTTTTTTCTGTTCTACTTTTGAAAACCTTTTGAAGAGTTTACAGCTTATGGCTGATTGTTACTCTTGTTTTGCCAATTTCTGTCTATTTCTAATTTCATGTGTGCTAAATTCAGACAATCATTTGTGCAGTGAATTCCTACTTAGTGTTGAAATTCAGACAATCATTTGTGCAGTGAATTCCTACTTAGTGTTGAAATTCAGACCAGAGAACATATTTTGTGGTGCACTGCTGTTAGACCCTGAATGTAATTATACTCGTCCTCAGCCTTGCCAGCCGTCCCTGCCACCCCGCCTCAGAACAAATGGCACGCACAGGCGTTGGAAAAGAGAGAGATTGTCCTGATCTGATAATTGGATGAAAGGGTGTCCTTTGGCCCTTGTCATGATGGCATGTCCTCCAGTAAACATGCATGCAAGCACACTTTCTAGGAATATTCCAGGTTCGATCCTAGATAAGCTCAGTCGACAGTTTCTTTTTTTTTGTTTTGTTTTTTTGTGGCAAAAATGTAACATTTAAAAAAAAAGAAGCAGAAATCAGAGTTACGGTGAGGCACTTACAGTGGAAGTGAATGGGGCCAATCCGTAAACGTTAAAATATTCAAGTGCGTTTACTTCTGAATGGAACGCACCCTGTATCATGGCGAACGCTAGAAATGTTAATCCCCTTTTGCATTCCACTGAAGAAAGAAAGTCATACAGGTTTGGAAGAACATTTGGGTAAATGATGACTTTTCTTTTTTGAGTGAACTATCCTTTTAAAATGCACATCTAAAAATGTACCAAGCCTCCATATGTAATAACTAGGTTAGTTTGTTATGAGGAGCAGATAGTAGCGTAAACCTACAAGTGATCACTTTCCAAATTACTTCTGCGTTTATGTATGTAGGGTCACTGCATCTTTTATTTCGAGTAGATCACATGAAGACTTCTCTGACTGTATGCAGGGCTCCCAGCTCCCAGTGGAACTGACATAGTTACTATTGTAGTCACAGCTGCAATCTCGCAGAGTTCACCCTCAGATAAGTTAGGAAATGGGCTTCCTCTTTTTGGCTGTATTTTATTGGATTACACTATTTCCAGTTGGTTTTACATTGTCACTGGAATATGTAGCTTTTAAAGGGATAGTACACCCAAATATATATATTTTTTATCATTTACTCACTGTCATGTTGTTCCAAACCTATATGACTTAATGTTTTCCAGTGATTTACAAAATTAGATGTTTGATAGAATTATAGTCAAACATCTCCTATTAGTAGTACAACCCCAATTCCAAAAAAGTTGGGACAGTATGAAAAATGCTAATAAAAACAGAAAGGAATGATTTGCAAATTATATTCACCCTTTGCTATATTGATAGCACTACAACTACATATTATATGATGTTTTTCCTTGTGAATTTCATTGTTTTTTGAAAATGAACAGTAATTTCATATCAGATGATTGTAACATGCTCCAAAAAACTTGAGACAGGGGCAATTTAAGACTAATAACAATTTGACGAGTTGAAATAACAAGGTGATGTGAAACAGGAGATGTTAAACAGATGAGGCAATTGTGCCATAGCACTGTATTCTGTGTAAGGAGCCTCCAAAAACAGCCTAGTCCTTCAAGAGCAAGGATCATTTGAGACTTGTCAATTTGCCAACAGATTCTTCAGCAAATAATCCAGCACTTTGAGAACAATGTTCCCCAAAGACAAATTGGAAGGATTTTGGGCATTTCACCATCTACAGTGCACAATATAGTTAAAAGATTCAAGGATTCTGGTCAAATCTTGGTGCGTAAAGGGCAAGACGAAAACCACTTCTGTATGCGCGTGATCTCTGATCCCTCGGACGTCACTGTCTTAAAAATCGGCATTCATCTGTAATGGATATCATGAACATGGCTTGGGATTACTTTAGTAAACCTTTGTTAGTCAACACCACTCACCGCTGCATCCACATATGCAAGTTAAGACTTTACTATGCAAAGCAGAAGCCCTACATCAACACTGTCCAGAAGCTCTGCCAACTTCTCTGGGTTCGGTCTCATCTTAGATGGAAAGTAGAACTGTGTTTTTTGGTCCGAAGAGTCCACATTTAAAAACGTTTTTGAAAAACAAAGCTGTCGTGTTATCCGGGCCAAAGAGGAAAAGGGCCATCCAAGCTGTTATCAGCATCAGGTCCAAAAGCCAGTGTCTGTATGGGCCAGTGGTGTGTCAGTGCCCATGGCATGGATATCTCGCACATCTGTGAGAACAGCATGAATGCAGACAGATATGTACAAATTTTGGAGCAACATATACTACCATCCAGCACCGTCTTTTCCAGGGACGGCCTGGAATTTTCCAGCAGGACAACTTCAGACCACATACTGCCCAGATTACAAGTGCATGACTGTGTAAGCAGAGAGTGTGGGTGCTAGATTGGCCTGCCTGCAGTCCTGACCATCTCCAATTGAGAATGTGTGGCACATTATGAAGCACACCATCTGGCAACGAAGACCCCATACAATTGTGCAGCTAAAGACCTACATAATGGATATTTGGGGGAAAATTCCACTTTCTAAACTTAACAAACTTGTGACTTCAGTGCCCAAATGATTAATAAGTGTTATTAGAAAAAATGGTGATGTTTCACAGTGGTAAACACTAGACTGTCCCAAGTTTTTTGGAGCGTGTTGCAATCATCTGATTTGAAATTACTGAACATTTAAAAAAAACAATGAAATTCACAAGGAAAAACATCATAAAATGTGTAGTTGTTGTGCTTTCAATATAGCAAAGGGTGAATATAATTTGCAAATCACTCCTTTTTGTTTTTATTAGCATTTTTTATACTGTCCCAACTTTTTTGGAATTGGGGTTGTAAATGATGACAGAATTTGTAATGTTTCAATTATAAAATAATTTGTGGTAACTGGTGTGCGGTGAGGGAGTTTCAGTGTTGTTTATGATAGGCAAATTTTATTCATCTTTCTTTGATGTGTGGCCGCCCTTCACCTCCTGTCATTCAGTTTCTCCTGTGAGCCAATCTGCCCTGTCTGTCGTTTTTTCCCTCTCTCTTTCTCTACCCCTGCGTAATATACACACATGCAAAGACTGCCACAGAGGGCCTATTGGTTAGGCTCCCCTGCCATTAGCAAAGCATCATTGTTGCCATGGATACGGCACCATGGGATTTTGCTGCTTGCTTCCCACCATACCAACTGTTGTCATCTCTTCCCGGCCAACTGGATCTGCACCGTGATCTGGACAGGAGGACGTAAACAATAGTTTATTTTACACTTAAACTACCGAGGTGTAAAATGAGCAATTAAAGGTTCAAAGCTGAAGTGTGTAATTTTTTTGATGTTAAAATACTTGCTCCTACCCAAGCTTAGTAAACTGAGACTAACAGAAAGCCCTTCGTAGGTTGATTTCCCCAAAAACTATAAACACTGTGGATCTGTGGCGCTATCAAAACATTGCTCTGTTGGTTTGAGCATACTGACCAACCACCCTGACAAAAAAAAAAAGTTTTGGGCGGGACGTTCTGCTTTACAAACCAATAACAGATGAGGGGATTGTGCAGGAAATCTGTTTGCATTTACAATTACACATCACCTTTACACTGAGAAAATCAATGTGGCAAATGTAAAAATTAAATTTCTCTTATCATTTACACACCCTCATGTTGTTTCTTTCTTTTGTGGAACACAAAAGGAGATATTAGGCATAATGTTAGCCTCAGTCACTATTCACTTTTGTTGTGTAGAATAAAGATGCAGTGAAAGTGAGTGGTAACTGAGGATAACATTCTGCTTAATATCACCTTTTGTGTTTGACACACTGTAAGAAAGAATGCCATACTGGAACGACATGGAAGTGATTGAATGATGACAGTATTTACATTTTTGGGTGATCTATACTTTTAATAATGTGAGAAACACAATAGAAAGCCAATGGAAATGAGCTGTCTGGGTTTTTCTTTTATGTACTCAGTTAACTGGACATTTTTAATGCAAAATATAATTATCAGTGCGCTGCTTTGTGGTGGCTGCTTGCATCTTAAATACACATCAAGATCTTCTTTCCATTTGGAGCTTCTCTTTTTCTCACTTGCTCTCTTGTGGCTGAGCTGTTGTTGCCTATCCAAAGGGATCATCTCATTATTCACATCCACTCTGCAGAATCACCAAGGTCAGGATGCTATGCTCAGTCAGCACAAACAGTCCTTGTTGGGCATAGAGACAGCAGCACATCTCTATATTGCTCATTCAGTCTCATTCAAGATCTAACCATGCATAGATAAGACAATCCACAAAGAGCGTCAAGGAATATGGAACATGGAACATCTTAACACACATGTTCTGTAATCTCTAAGGTCAAAACAACACAAGGGAGCTGTGAAAACACACAGCAGAGGGTAGGCTAGAAGATCACTGTGTTTTTCTGCAGAACTAAACAATGCAGAAGCGTGTATGAAAACAGCCTTTTACAATCAGAAAAGCTGCATAATCAATTAATTAATTGTTAACTGTGCATTCTGGAGGTCCTAGCAGATGTGATGGTAGCTAATGAAAGAGCGAACAAAGCTGTGGTAATCTTCTTTACCTTCTACCGTAAGGCTGATCTCTTGCTTTAATGAAAGTGCTTGCATTAACCTGTGACACTGATGCTGTCATCATTCTTTGATGAAAGCATTTAGAAAGAGATGCATATATACGCTGTCAGATCGTTCACCCAAAAATGAAAATTCTGTCCTTCACTGACCCTAACCTTTGATTTTATGTATTCCATGAAACACAAACGAAGATGATAGGCAGAACATTTTTGGTAATTCTATTTGGTGATGCTAGTGGCACAGATATTACACACTTCACCGTTTATCCCACTGTTTGTTTGTGAGACACTTATGACTAACATACATGTGTTATATTTTCCTTTTTTCCTTTTTTATTCCATTTGAAGATTTTATTAAAGATATGTAATAACACTAATTTTACTAAAGTAAAAACACTGAATTTGTGCATTTTGGGGGGATTTTATGGTATTTAGATCTTTTTAGCTCTAAATTACTAAATTACACCATTTATTTTCATATAAAACAAGCACATTTTATGTTATCTTCACTTCAATAAAAAAAATTTCATTTCAGTAAATTAAGTGTCAAAACATCAAAATTTGTCATGCATTGGGGTCTCTGGTGACATCTGTTGGAAAAAAAAAATGTAGTTACATGAAATAACAACTGTAGCCATTAGATGACTTAATTGATCTATGCACTGGCTGATCTCTATAAGCTCATGTTCTAACAATCTTAATTTCTAGATATTATCACAAGTTATGCATTGGAAATATATTTTTAGAAATTATAAAAAAAATATTATTTGCATTTTTTCTAAACTACTTGTGTTGAAGTGTCAGATTTTACAATGATGCTTCAATATGCTGTCAAACATGACAATGCTCCACGGTCGAATCTGATTGTGTAACAAAGAAAAGACAGGGTTATTATTTTGTTACTTGTCATTTATTTCAAACATCAGACTTCTAGCATAAACTTTGTCACACAAGGGTCAGACTCAGACTTCGACCTGTGTTGTACGTTTGGTGTATATATATATATATATATATATATATATATATATAGACAGGTTTGTCTATACCTGTGAGGGCCAAATGTCCTCATCAGAAAAAAAGCTCTTAAATCGGTCAGATGATGTTTATCATGTTTGTGTGATGGTTAGGTTTAGGGGTAGAGTTTGGAAATAGAAAATATTGTTAGCCTGATATGAAATCAATGAAAGTCAATGAGAGATCACTAATATAGTCAAACAAACCTAGATGTGTGTGTGTGTGTGTGTGTGTGTGTGTGTGCACATGCATGTGTTTTCTGCATTGTGGATGTTTTATAGTCTCACTCCTTCATTTATTCAGACTGGGATGATTGAGGAAATCTGTTTGGTTTTCATTGAAAGCTTTCATTGAAAGCTTGAGCTTGAGTCTTGTCTTTGTGAAGACAACGAGACAGGAATTTAATTAAACTTGGCAGTTTCATTACAGATAAAGTGCAGACAGAGGCAGGGTGCAGCTTCTGGCATTCATCCTTATTGACTGGCCACCTTCACTCATTAGTTATGCAACCGCAGGTGATCTGTACTTTCTTTCTGACAAGCAGAATGTGTGTGATCGATGTATAGTAAGAGATTATGTTTAGAAGAAGGTGAAAGTGGCGATCCTCTATTGATGAAGATGCTTTATGATTAATATTCAGCAAAACAAGTCTTGACTTTGCACTCTTTATATATGCAACCTGTCAGATTATCAGTTTATTTTCAAACTTAGCTCCAAGTAGGGGGCTGGAAGCATATTTATGTTTTGTAACCAATTATTTATTTTTTCAAGAAACTATTTGCGATCAAGATACAAGACATGTGTGATTTAAATCTGTATTTCTCACATGAGCTCCAAGGATCAACATGCTTTGAGCATGTGTAGTAACCACTAGGCTATGGCTCCGAGCTCATATATCTTTTATAAAAATAAAAAAAATGGTATTCGACTAATAAACAGAACAAAAAACACAAGACTGACACATTTTAATCAGCACATTAAAATGCAGTGTTTAATACCCAGCAGTAAACATTTACTAAAAGTTTACAGGTTTATATACACTAAAAAAGTCATGGTTTTACTGAGTCATGTAGTAGAGCAGGGGTCAGCAGCCTTTTTGACATGAAGTGCCATGGTCAATGGCTGGTCCAGTTTTTCGCACCTGCATTCCAGATCTTGATGTAATCCTTCCTCATGATCACGCAGCATGTTTTCATCAGCTGAATGGGAAACTAAATACTATTAAAGTGTGACGAGACTCACGCTGCATGTGCAAACCATTTGCGCATCACAGTCCGATCAACTAGTTAGCCCTTTCCGGTGAATCGCACCTGCAAAATCCTAAAACTTTATTTCCAGGTTTAATTTATATTTTGAATAGATTCAGATTTTTGAACCCCACAATGTGGGTTTATTTTTTCTCTTATAATTGTTTAATGTAATTTTGAGTGACCATGGTTTAAGGAGGGTGTACCTGTATGCTGGGTTGGAAATCTCAAGGATTAATTGTGGTGTTATCCTAATTACATGACATGTTGTTCTGACAGCAAAAACAAACAAATGAAACACTTAATGTAGGCTGTCATCCGCGCAGCCTGACCGAAGCAAAGTGGGTGCGTTTACTCGTGCGATTAACCGAAAGTGAAGCACTGCTGGCTTGTGATGCGCAAATGGCTTGCACGTGCTGCATGAGTCTGTTGGGTATACTGCAGTCTCGTCATATTGTAACTTTTTGTTTAGCCTCCCATTTAGCTCATGAAAACACGCTCATGTTCAAGAGGAAGGATCACATCAAGATGTAGATTGGAGTGCAGGTGCAGAATTTCATATGAATAAAGTCTACTCCTTTCTCGCCGTTGCTGGTGTGCCAGTGATTACCCCTCTGCGTGCCAGTGCTGGCACGCATGCCATAGGTTGCCGACCCCTGTAGCAGAGAATTGCATAATATCACTCAGTATGCGTCTGATTTGACAGGGATGAGGCATCTCCTAAGGCTGAACATCTGGGAGTCTCACAGCTTGCCATGCCCATATTTTCTCCTCAGGCAGATGGATTTAAAGCAAGGGGAGAGGCACTGATTCAAAGTTATGTTATAGCATGACTATGCCTGATGTACTGATTTAATAAACAATTTGTAACAGTTGTAATGTGCCATGTTTTGATTTTAGTGCGATTAAAACCTTCCATGTACTTTCCCGATGTTCTCGTGTTTTTATTACTCATTTTTAAGTTTAAAAAAAAATCTCCACTACCATTGCCCTGAATGTTTGTTACCTCAGATTTATCATATTAACTTTGACAGGTTTTCTGTTAAAGCAGTCATCCTTGCACCTTTACCTGTGGTCCTCAAGTAGATCTTTTGCTTTGATTTGAAAGAGCTGCCAAATTCAACTTGATAAGGTGGATGCTTGGGCAGTACCTTCTTTCATGGAAGCTTTTCAAATTGAGAGACCCTTATGAAAGGTTGCCTAATTCTGGATCAGTCCACTCTTGCATCTCCCCACCACAGTTGGATCGCCATCTTGATGTAGTCCTGGCAGGTCTTGACTGTCCAGGACCTTGCTTTCAAAGCTTCATGAGCGAGACTCTTATCTCTTCTAATTAGACTCTCTATGAATGCAATCTCTATGCCATTCTGGAGCTGTGTTAAACCAGATAAGGTGGTATTTTGAGAACTGATGTCAAACTTCTCCAGACTGGGAGCGATTCTCTCCAGAATCTCTGATCTGTCTGGATGAGAGCCCAGTATCTGACATTGAAGAAGAGTTTGAGACCATCATAAATTGCCTGTTTTTGACAGCGATAGAATTCTACCCTCAGTAAAAGTGAAGCCTACCATATGGAGCGTTTTTCAAACTGAAACATTCAAAACTTCTTTGCTGCTGTCAGCTGTTCATTGGAAAATTAATAAGGTCAGTAAAGTGCTATACAGTGAGCCATTATTGTAATTTTTGAAGTTAAGTATGCCAGTATGCAGTTAACCTATGTCGTCATTGGTGTTTTCCCTTGCGCAAGGGTACAGTAGTGAAATTGAGGTTAAGCGCCTTGCTCAAGGGCACAATGGCCCCTTCTGCAGTTTGGACCTGCATCCATTCGTTTATCAATTTAACCAGATAATTTACCACTACTCCACACCATAACAAGTGCAATCATTGGTTTGCTAGTACATGTCATAGGGGACCCAGAAATTGGGCTCAGAGGAGTTTTAGGGGGCTTTCACACTGGGCACGTTTGCTGCAGTCCGATTCCGAGTGCGATTGTTCATGGTGCCCCCCGCAGCTTTGGTCTGGTTTCACACTCACTTGATTCTATCGAACCCCGGTCCATTTGCGTTCATCTTACATCATCACAAACACGCATGGAGAACACAACGCGACTCATACTTTTTGTTTTTTTGTTATTTTGGTGCCATTATGCACAGCAGAGTGAACGACAACTGCGTATATGTGCGCTTCATGGTGTAACTCATCAGATGTCCAGGGGAAGGCGGCTTGCTGCTGCTCGCAAACAGCGTTTTTTTTGAGGAGACAGCTGATTGCAAGGAATTAATTTGCATCTTTGTTTACACTGCACGCTTATGCTCGTGTCCAAGGTGAAGTTATCGCCACTGTCATCTCCTATTATACCCTATATTTATAACCTATAATAGTATTTATATATAATATTTATAAGGTATATAGATAGATAGATAGATAGATGTTGTCATCGGCTAAAACGCATGCGCAGGTTACTTTACTTCCTGAACGAGTGTGTTGCTTTCACATTCACGCGAATCATGCTACAGTTCCATTGAAACCGAACTCGGACCACCTCCTACAGGTAGTCTTGGGTTCGGTACCACGGTGCGCTCCCCGGTCCGCATGACAGCTTTCACATTATCAATTTTTCATGCGAACCGTGCTGTGTTTCGAACTAATCTGCCAGTGTGAAAGCACCCTTACAGATAATCTTTTGAGGTTTAGTACACAAATCATAGGGGAATAGATCCAGCAGGTTTTCACGTATGGATCTGTCTGTAAAATCCATACATAGGGATATATATATTGTAATTAGGCTGTAACATAGATTATGTAGGCTAGAGTTTCTTCATGTGAACACATCTCATATGAAGGACGGTAACAGCCTTTGCTGCAAGGTCAGAACAGATTCATTGATGTTTGAGGCCACTGTCAGATACACAAGATGGTAAAGATGAGCCACAGTAAGACTAATCTGAAATTGTGTAAATAATATTATTTTGCCATAAAAAATATATTATTTTGGATCCACAAAAATAGTGCTGAATCCAATTCTGAAGGTGCCAAATCCGGATGCTGCTTGTTCTTGCTTTCTGGTAAATCAGAGTCTTTTGCTGAACGTAAACCTCAAATGATTGGAGTAAGCATTAAAAAACATTCTGAAAATATAAAGATAAACTGAATTGAATATAATGATTCAGACTCAAGGTGTAAATCAAGGTGTTTGCCACTGTTTCTGTATCATCTGATAAGAAAGCTGCTTCAGTTAGGAATAAAATGTGAGAAAAGCAAATTCGGTGGCAAAATGGATACAGCTATGTTGTAGCATGTCGTTTGCTTTATACTCTTTGTGGACATTTTGAATGTTCTTGTGGAACTTTTCATTTCTGAATAACAGCATGTTGCACTGCAACTGAAATAAAACAGAAAGGGTTTGTTTTCCAAGTTGAATGCAGAAATGTGAAATTGCAGTGTCATAATGAAATATTTGCCTCCAGATAAGTTGGACAAAACTTTTTCTTGTCCCAGATATTAAACAAAGTTGTCACTCTTTAGCTCAGACATCCAGTGTTGGCAGAAATGTCATGTACGTCCACATATTACAAGCGTCTTGGATGCTATGATCGGCAGGTTTGTGTTAGATAAGCTGTTCCACACCGGATGAAAAATTCTTGAGAAGAAAATCAAGCTGTGAACAACTCACGAAATTGCAGCTTTATGGATATTGGAAAGCAAATTGCACAAGTTAAGCGACAGTCATTATGAATCAAGTGATAGCCTTGGTACCATGCCCAAAAAACCATGGTAATACCATGGTACTTTTTGTTAATGGCTTCTTTTACATCAGTTAGTCAAAGTTCTCAATAGAATGCTGTTTCATGTTTAACGAAGATGTTTCTGCTTTGCTTGCATGTTTAGTATGTTTGCCTTGAGGTTGAATGGCTGGCGCTCTTGACGTGTATCTAGTTTATGTTTGTGAACCAGACAAAAACCGTTACAGTGCTAAAATATCTAGCCTGACAGATGCCCTTCTTTTCAGATGTGCCCCACCCAAGACGCCTCTCATTTCTTAAAGTTGCACACCTCTACCTCTCTCTTTACACTACACAAAGACATATGGAAAAACACACTGGCTTGTTTTTCTACTTGCAGTTGTCTGAATGTGTCTTTTTGTGTCTGCGGCAGTAATATAAATCACATCTGTGCAGCCGCAACTCCTCTGAGCTAAAAGGTCGTATTTCTTTAATTCAGTGCTTTTCAGAAAGGAGGTTCATTTCTCCATCAGTGTGTACCAGACAGAACTGGAACTTTTATAGAAAAGGGCAGCAGAGAGGAAGTACTGTATGCTTTTAAGGCCCTCCATCACACTGTTTGAGAAGCACTTGCATTCAGATGGGTCCACTTCTGTGCTCTCGTAGTGTGATTTTATTTTTTGTTTTTCGCTATTTGCATTTGGTGACTTTGTGCGTCTTGATCCATCAGATTGCAATCCGAATGCACTTTCCAATTACACTTGGCAACTAAATAGGGCCAATGAAATCCAAATTCCTTTACATTTTTTTCCTGTTTTCAGTTTTATTTTTTCTGAATTCCTTATTTTAAAGTTTAATTCAGTTTTATCATCAAAAAGGTGTCTGATCGAATGAATTCATTCAAAACTTATTTAAATGAAAAGAGAACTATTAATTTTCAACATGAAGTGAGATGAAGACCTTTTAAGTTTCTGTGAATTTGAATGTAGTTTTGCACCTTTGGATAGGCAGTCTGCTACATTGTGTAGTGTGATTATTAAACCGCAAAAGGCTGCAATTGAATTAAATATATAATGTGCATTAATTGTGTATTCATACGTTAATTTGATCCCAAATATGTCAAATTCTGTGTTCTGCGTTTTATAGATTATTCCTTTTTCTGTGTCTGTGCTCTGCTATTTTGTCTGTGTTTTCCACATGTGCAAAACAGATATAAACCTGAGCCACTATTCTTGTACTATATGCAAATTTAATGGAGTTCATGTCCGTGAATTTTTTCAATAAAATTTTGCTGCATTTAATATGGCTCATAAAAACAAAAAAGTGACGTAGCTAAAATTGCAGATTGTGGTAAAAGAAAAAATGTGCCACATTTACTTTGTCATCTTAGTCACCAGTGTGTGTGTCTACAGGCAGGATGTATTGGAGAGACAAGCCAGGCACTTGGAATATATTTGTTCTACATGCGTATATACAGTGCATCCGGAAAGTATTCACAGCGCTTCACTTTTTCCACATTTTGTTATGTTACAGCCTTATGCCAAAATGGATTAAATTAATTATTTTCCTCAAAATTCTACAAACAATACCCCATAATGACAACGTGAAAGAAGTTTGTTTGAAATCTTTGCAAATTTATTACAAATAAAAAACGAAAAAAAAAATAAAAATAAATCACATGTACATAAGTATTCACAGCCTTTGCTCAATACTTTGTTGAAGCACCTTTGGCACCAATTACAGCCTCAAGTCTTTTTGAGTATGATGCTACAAGCTTGGCACACCTATTTTTGGGCAGTTTCTCCCATTCTTCTTTGCAGGACCTCTCAAGCTCCATCAGGTTGGATGGGGAGCGTCGGTGCACAGCCATTTTCAGATCTCTCCAGAGATGTTCGATCGGGTTCAAGTCTGGGCTCTGGCTGGGCCACTCAAGGACATTCACAGAGTTGTCCCGTAGCCACTCCTTTGTTATCTTGGCTGTGTGCTTAGGGTCGTTGTCCTGTTGGAAGATGAACCTTCGCCCCAGTCTGAGGTCCAGAGCGCTTTGGAGCAGGTTTTCATCAAGGATGTCTCTGTACATTGCTGCATTCATCTTTCCCTCGATCCTGACTAGTCTCCCAATTCCTGACACCGAAAAACATCCCCACAGCATGATGCTGCCACCACCATGCTTCACTGTAGGGACGGTATTGGCCAGGTGATGAGTGGTGCCTGGTTTCCTCCAGACATGACGCTTGCCATTCAGGCCAAAGAGTTCAATCTTTGTTTCTCATGGTTTGAGAGTCCTCCAGGTGCCTTTTGGCAAACTCCAGGCGGGCTGTCATGTGCCTTTTACTGAGGAGTGGCTTCCGTCTGGCCACTCTACCATACAGGCCTGATTGATGGAGTGCTGCAGATATGGTTGTTCTTCTGGAAGGTCCTCCTCTCTCCACAGAGAAACGCTGGAGCTCTGTCAGAGTGACCATCGGGTTCTTGGTCACCTCCCTGACTAAGGCCCTTCTCCCCCCATCGCTCAGTTTGGCCGGGCGGCCAGCTCTAGGAAGAGTCCTGGTGGTTCCAAAGGCCACTGTGCTCATTGGGACCTTCAATGCTGCAGACATTTTTCTGTACCCTTCCCCAGATCTGTGCCTTGATACAATCCTGTCTCGGAGGTCTACAGACAATTCCTTGGACTTCATGGCTTGGTTTGTGCTCTGACATGCACTGTTAACTGTGAGACCTTATATAGACAGGTGTGTGCCTTTCCAAATCATGTCCAATCAACTGAATTTACCACAGGTGGACTCCAATCAAGTTGTAGAAACATCTCAAGGATGATCAGTGGAAACAGGATGCACCTGAGCTCAATTTTGAGTGTTATTGCAAAGGCTGTGAATACTTATGTACGTGATTTTCTTTTTTTTTCTTTTTTTCTTTTGAATAAATTTGCAAAGATTTCAAACAAACTTCTTTGACATTGTCATTATTGGGTATTGTTTGTAGAATTTTGAGGAAAATAATGAATTTAATCCATTTTGGAATAAGGCTGTAACATAACAAAATGTGGAAAAAGTGAATCGCTGTGAATACTTTCCGGATGCACTGTATATTCTGGTATGTGTCTCTGTGTCTGAAAGAAAGCGGGGTGAGTGATAGATACATGCCAGGTCTGATCATACGAAGCCTCCTTTCTGCTGCAAAGAGTTTCGTTGATACCAGTCTGGGTTGGTCGCATCTCGCACACACACTCGCACTCTCTCCCATTTTCTGGTGCAGACAGCCAATTGCATTCTCTGCCACACTGCGTATGATGTAGGATTTGCCGATTTTTCGCTCCACCCGGCCCAACTCCCCACCACACACTTACACATGCAAGCACATCTTCCTTGTACTTGGTGAGAGTCATATGAAATTCATGTTGGCCTAGTTTTTTTAGCCTGCCCGCTGCCTGCACTCACTAAAAGCAGCATGATGTGCGGTGTGCACAGAATTAAACAGGCTCCAAAGATTTTAACCCCCAACTGGTATTGTTTTATCAAAGGACTCAGCTATGGGGTTCCATGTCATTGCATTATTCACACTTTAAATGGACAACGTAACATAAGGGTGAATGGTAAAAAAAAAAAGACAAAAATTTATTCACACTGCAGATGGAATCTGAGAAGTTTTATAAAGTGGAGAATATAAGTGTTTTAATGTTATTGGTCATTGAAACTTAAATATCAATACAATATAATATATATAGTAGGCCTATATACAGTATTGAATAATTTTTTTTTAGATTAGTAATGTTCAAGATCACGCTGCACACCAGCAATTAGCATTAGTCTGTTCTCACATTTTTTTTTTCGAGATTTGTAAAGATTCAAGAAAATTTCCCAAGGGGCAATTACAATAATTTAACCCACAATAATTGTGGTTAATAGCTGAGATAATTGAACTGCATTAAATATAAAAAAATTTAAATTCGTAAAGTAAAAGATGGCGCAGTGCACAAGTGATTAGCATGTTAGCCGAACCTCAAATCTTTTGAATCTCACGTATTTCAAGGCTATTACAACAATTTATCCTTAAATGATTGTGGGCAATAGCTGAGATAATTGAAAATCATTCAAATTAAAAAAATGTAGTATTCGTGAAGTTGGCGCAGTACACCAGTGATTAGCATATATTAGCGAAATCTCAAATCTTTTGAATCTCAGATATTTTTGAGATTTGTAAAAATACGAGAAAATTCCTTAAGGGGCAGTTTTAGTGGCTATTACAATAATTTAGCCCACAGTCATTTTGATTAATATCTAAGATTACTGAACTTCATTGATTTTTCTTTCTTCGAGATACATAAAGTTCAAGATGGCACAGTGTCCCAGCAATTAACATGCTCAAACCTTTTGAATCTAAATTTTTTTTTTTTTTCGAGATTTGTAAAGATTTGAAATTCGAAATGTCATTCTAGCCCTGCTAACAAAACATAATTATTTAATATTATTAAACAATCTTTGGATATTCTGCAGCCATTGTTTAATATTTCCCAAGTTTTTCTAATTGAGTGTTTCCCTTCTCTGTTACACTGTCTACTTATGTGGCCCTTTGTGTCATGCTGTGTTACTGGTATGGTGCTCCCACCTTAGTGAAGGGGAAATTGTACCAGCCCTCTGAGTTCCCCACCTGAATCCCTCCCAACCATGACTGCCAGAAGGTCTTCCACTGGGCGTGAGCTCAGTCTGGACCACATCGCCCTCCACCGTGCCCTCTGACATACTCACAGTTCTGACTCACACACTGTCTGGTGTTAGACAGAAAAATTGTGGACAGTAGAGAGGAAGAGAGAGAAACAGAAGGAATGGAAGTTTAGGAGAGAGAATGGGTCTCATTTACTAATAATTGTGTAAAAGTTACCTTTTTATGTGCATATTTGTGCTTTTTCTAATGTTGATGATTCTAGATTATTGTAAATAAGGCATTGTGTGCCCTATGTCTGAGATTTTTACATACAGTATATGTGGTTTAAGTTGGTTCGAAATTTGGTCCTAAATTTAAAATAAATTAAAATGAACACATTGAATCATGATTTCTACGTAAAAATGTTCACACAGTTTAACGCAAGATTAGTGAATAAGACCCATTGAGAGTGAGAAACAGAGGCAAAGGGGAGAAAGAGCTTTCTGACTCTCATTTCCAGCAGTACAGGGCCTTTGTGTTGCATTCTGAGGGAGCAAACAGCTCAAGAGATTTTTTTAGGAGACACATTATGTTGGTTCTGGTGTGCAGAGAGTAGGCCTGCGGGGAAAGATAAGCCAGACAAGAGGATTTGATTCGGCTTTGTGGTCTGGAATGCTGATCTTTGACTCATTATCACTTTATACAATGGAAGTGTGCCTACAGTTACTCAGGATACGTGGTCATGTTTTCGCCCCATTGAAGGAATGACTTTCACAAGTGGGTGTTGTAAAGTTTAGGCTTTATTTTGAGCCTTTTTTATTTATAGTTACAATAAAGAGAGGTCTCAATTATAGGAGGCACGAAAAACTGTATGTTGCAAGCCAGATTTGAACTCGCATAGCTCTCATTAGCAGTATGGCTCAACATTTGAATCCGATATCCCTTAGTGCTTGCTCAATTTCATATGCCTTTGGCATTAATGCAAGACTGGTTTTCAGTGTGAAATATTCTGTCAATATATAAATCTCATCTGTCCTCAAATAAAAAAAATGTTTTGTCCTTCCCTCTCCACTCAGTGTAAACCATCCATACATTTAATTCCTCATCGATTAAGGGCATATAACACTGTTGTTGCAATGGTCTAAATTTGCATATCAGCCCTGACTGCCTGTGGGTATCTGATCTACAGTCATGGTTAAATTGATTACGGAAAAATGTAACATTTCAGTTTTGAAGGAAAGGTATTCTGCCCACACGTAACCTATATTACTGATCTTCAAAGACTCCAGCGTGTCTCCATCCCAAGAAGGATTCTGGCAAACACTTTTGGCAAACAGAATCCCATCTCCCACTCCCTCGCTCCAGTCTTTCAGTATTTAGTTTTAAGATATCTGTTTGTAACACTAATATACATCTGAATATCTACCTTCATGTCAAACATGTGATCGGTTTTTTTTTTTTGTTGCTTTTTATTTTTAGCATAAATTAAATCTTAAGGTCATACAGATGTCAATTTACTTGTCAACATGTGCAAATTAGAGCTATTTATACAGTCGCCACAGCCGTTTAGCAAAACAGTGTTTGGGTGGTTTGCTACCATACTGCTGCGTTTATATCAGTTTGCATGCATGCTAAATTTTAAACTGCATTAGTGTGTTAGATTGTGTCATTTTCTCTCTGATTTTCCTTGACGCATGCCGGATGCTCTGAAAAGCATTGTGCCTGGTTTAAGGACATAGATTTAGCAGCTAAAGGGTTTTTTAGGGTTTATAATGCTGGTATTGATAAGTTAGTGCACAATTTCTGAGGTATTATCGGACAAAGTTCTTGTTTGCAAACTTTACTGTGAGAGAGGCCCTCAAGAGTCCTTTTAAGGTTGTGCAGTATCCTTTTATAAAAGCTGTTGTGTGGCGCCGATGTTGAAGTTTACCGGTGTATGTCATTAATTGATGGTGCTGTAACTAGGCAACATTTAATTATTTTTATTTTTTATTAATTTTAAATGGTCTCTCAATCAGTATGAAGTACTGCTTGTATAATATTAAGAAAATAATTAACATAATGCTGATTAAATAGTTAAACATGGAGTTTATCATGTCACAGACACGCAAACTGCAATATGCACACCTTTTGGAAATGTATATATTTAGGTAGACATGTACTGACATTTAATTGACTTGAGCTATGGTTTGCTTTTCTGAAGAGGGTCAGAGGTCAAACCCTTGCATCATTCATCCATAGCAACAAGCTCAGTTCCAGCATGGTCTTGTGATGCTGGATTACTCCAGCTTACCCGATTGTTGTTTTCCCTGCAACACAAGTGGGTATTGTTTGTCAGGCCATGCGCTCAAGGCACTGTGCTGGGGAACTGACGATAGAGGAAGACAGAAAGGGAATAAACAGGAGAGAAGAAAGACAAGAAGGGAGAAGCCAAAGTTGACCTTGAAGAAACAAAGGCATCTTATTGCATCATCGAAATGACTAAAATAATACTCTTTACAAACAGGTTTCTTGAACACTCCCCCGTCTGCCATTGGTCGTACAAAGAGATACTCCCACCCCAAATTAACACCATTGGTTGAGCCGATGTTGCTGTGTCGGGCAGGTTGGAACACTGAAACAAAAAGAGCAATGTTTTGATAGCAGCACGATTTGTATTGTTATTGGGGAAATCAACTTAATAATGGCTTACTTTTTGTCTCTTCTGTATTAAGTCAGGAGGCAAGAACGTTTTTTTCCAAGGAATTGATTTATTAATTGTATTAATATTAATTGTATTGTAAAATATTAATTGTTTTGATATGCCAACCTAAAAATATCTTCCATTCAAATTGCAGGAAGCAACACTACAAAGCTCTTGACTCATTTGACCTAATGTACCTGAACTTTAATAGCTGTTAGGCTAGCCCACCCTCACCTGTTTCCGTAGGAACCCAGAGATGACCTCCTGCAGTGCAATAACCTTCGTTTACTGTGCTTCCTCGGGCTCGTATGGCGGTGTGCTTTTATTGTGACAGAGCGTATAGAGTGCCAAGCTCTCATATGAATATTAGTCTCAGGGTCAGAGCAGTTGTTTGTATGTGTATGTACTGTACAGCAAAACATAAGAATGTTTACAGCAACTTAAGGTGATTTTTTTTTTTTTTTTTTTTTTTTTCCCTTTGGCTTTTAAAGCCCTCATAAATTCAAATTTTGACTTTTGTGGCAATTAGTTCATGTCTATCAGCTTTGAGGCCATCCGTATGTTAATATGCTCCTAAAAGTCAGCAAAAATGTCCTTTTAGCACATATACATATTTATAATACACTACACAAATGTACAGCTGTATATAACTACACAGATTTTGTCCAGTCAGATACTCTCTAGAATGAGAATGTCCCTCCACCCAATAACACCTGCAATTGAGCAGCCAGTAGCAAAGTTATGCTTCATGGCTGTGATGTAACTAAAGCCTATTGACTTTTAGAATAAAAGGGGATGACCCTTCAATGTGTATTGCCCAAACTTTGTTTCAACAGGAAATGCATCAACACAGGAATGAACTGTGCTCATCAAGCAATTACATTGGGACTTTGAAGTCTCTCAGTCATGTCTGGACTGGTGCCAGTGGTGTTTATTCATTGATTCAAAGCAGTGGCTGTGGCCTTGAGGCACCTTCCTCCTCCTCTCTAAAGTAGAGACTTCTTGTGCCTGCTTACCGCAGCCCGTCTGCCAGCCCTGTTTACAGGCCTATGCCAATCAGTGAGCCACTCCAGTTAAAAAGAGGTTTGGACTTTGGAGTACTTTTTATTAAGTGTACCTTAATACCTGCTGTTACCACAAGAAAATACTGCTGCATTGTAATTATGTGCAAATATGCTTCACTTTGCCCTTTGTTGTCACATATAGCTTGTATTGACATTGTTATTGCCTTGCTTAATACCATACCTGCATTATTCTTACCTGGTTTTCCTTCAGGACCCAGATTTTATAATGGATATGAAGTGGCAACCCAACTCCTTAACAAAAAATGTTATGGTACCATATTGAATTTTAATGGATTTCTACATTGAAAAATTTACAACACATAACACATTGTGGCTGGCACCAGCCATTTATTATCCTCATTGCAAATAAACCCATATTTAATGTATATTTTCTTTTATTGTTTTTTTTTCATGGTTTGAGGATGAGAGCATGACACGCAAATCTGTCCATGTTGGCATCTGCCTAATTTGGCTAGCGTCTGTGACAGATAAATTTGCGGCAACATTTTTTATAGATTTATTTGGATGCAATTGAAAGCGCCGATGTGAGGGATACACGTACATTCAAATATAAGCTCAATATGTGGTACTGTTTTGTTATTTGATATTGATCGTTCAGCTGACAAAATATTGAAAATGTCTTTTGAAAATATTACCAGTGGACAAAAAGCTCCAGAAAACATGGGTTGTGAAAATTTAAGACTGTAAACCTATTGAACTGTACATCTGCCCCAACAGCCTCGTTTTCATTTGCGGCAGTTTAAATATGGTGTCTACCCTGACTAACGTCCAGTGGTTATAGAGAAAGCAAGAAACATCTGGTCTCTTATCATTTATCTGGATGGTTAAAAGCTTATTAAGTTTACAGAAGTAGCAGCTCTTTTTTTTCATGCATCCACAAAGCGTCTTCAGGCAGCAGACAGGCAGCTGTTGTTGGCTGTGTAATGTCTTGATGCATCTCAGTTGTATTACTCACCGTAGCAACTGAAGATGAGTCAGCAGAGGTTCACAGATGCACCCTGACATTTGAAGCGTCAGCCTCGCATTAGTCTGATGAGCAGTCAGTGGAAGGAAGGGTTCAGTTTTTGAAGATGGGCCTCATCATCCCCTACATGATGTAAATTGTGTACAGATATGTGTACCATGCTGGAAAACCAGGTCATGCCAGCATAAGGTGGTCAAGGTATTCAACTGATTCAAGCTATGGTTAGCTGTGAGCATAACCAGCTTAACAAAGTCCCAGCCAATCTAGTCAAGGTGGTCTATCAGTCCTAACTAGGTTGACCTCAGCCCCACCGGCTGGTAGTCCTGCTGTGCTTTGGAACATGATTAACCGGATCAACCAAGTCCCCACCAGCCTAGTCAAGGTGGTTTACTAGCCCTAACCAGGTTGACCTTGGCCCTTTTGGATGGTAGTGCAGCTTGTGGTCAAGCTGGCCAACCAATTCAAGCTGTGCTTTGGAATATAGTTAACCAGTTTAACCAAGTCCCCACCAACCTAATCAAAGTGGATTACCAGCCCTAACCAGACCTTAGCCCCATCGCCTAGTAATGTAGCTTGTGGTCAAGCTGGTCAACCAGTTCAAGCTAAGCTTTAGGATTTGGTTACCCAGCTCAACCAGGACCCAGCTATTTTAGCCAAGGTGGTTTACCAGCCCTAACCACATTAATCTTGGTCCTAATGGCTGTTAGTGCAGCTTGTGGTCAAGCAGGTCAACCAATTCAAGCTGTGCTTTGGGTCATGGTTAACCAGTGCAACCAAGTCCCAACCAGTCAAGTCAAGGTGGTTTACCAGCCCAAACCTCACCTCAGCCCCATCATCTGGTAGTCCAGCTGGTGGACAAGCCAGACAACCAGTTCAATCTATGCATTGGTAGATGGTTTACCAACTCACCCACAACATAATCAGCTTAACCAAGGCAGTTTATCAGCCCTAACCAGGTTGACCTCAGCCAGACTGGCTGGAAGTCCAACTGATCAACCATCTAAATCAACTTGGACCAGTTAAAGACCATTAATATCCAGCTTCGACCAGCTAGAAACCATTTACAACCAGAAGTACCATCAAAAGCTGGTTTAACTGGATTTCACTGTCAAAAAAGTACCAAAAGTGCTGTTGAAATATCATGGTTTTTTGTTACATGTTGCCATTGTAGGAGGTTGTTTAGACATGTAACATGGTAATGTCAAAGGATTCTTTGAAGTACTTTGGATTACTGTGCAAATAATGTGTTTTGGCATTATAGTATTACCATCTGGAAGTACTTTTTTGAATGGGTTTCCAGCAATTTAATGTGATCGATTCCAGATTTCTCTTTCTTTTGAATCAATACAAACACAATTTGGGTGTTTCAGGTCAATCTATTGTAGTCACAAATCTATAAACATTTATTAGATGCATCCAGAGCTGTAATTGGATAAGTGGAGATTGTGTACTGTACACTCTTTACCATAAACCTTGTTTAGTTCAGAACCATCAAAATTTTAAAGACATTCCAGAGCTGTACGTTAATTGTTTTTTTTGTTTTTTTTGCACATAGTACTGGTGCTAAGAGGTTGAAAGTTTTGTAGCACAAGTATAACATGTCTGTTACCATCTCTGAAAACAACCACAAGTAGTGCAGTTCATCACTTAAACAGGCATGTGACTGGGCAAAGGACATTAATGTTGCATACACGGCACACAAAATCCAAACCTTAACAAAAAATTGTTTCAGACAAACATTTTCTTTATTTGCCCAAAATGGCAGACTGCAGGAACATAACATCTCCAATTTTGTTTATATAGCCCAACATCCATATATTACACTTCAAATTAGCAGGACAAATCTGTGGGTCTGTGGGCAGACATCCCTTAATAAAAGAACTCTTTTATTTGCAAATCAGCAAACTCACCCAAACCGTGTCACTCCTCTACTGGACTCACACTGTCAACAGTTGCATCATTGCTTTAGTGCACTCTGTGTGTGTCTGTGTGTGTGTGTGTGTGTGTGTGTGTCACAGATTTAGCATGTCTGCTGGCCACTCTTTCCTATTTGGTCTCCTGGCGTGGCATTGGGAAGTGCTGTTTTTTTTTTTTGTTATCCCTTTTTAAAATGTTGTTACCCATTACATAAGGATTGTCTACTCTAATCTTTTAGGAGCCTCCATGCACCAGCAACAGAACAAGAGCTGTTGTTTAGCACTGAAAGTTAGCCAAAGAAAATAATTTTTCCACTCGGTGTTGTATCTATACATTTTCCCTTTTGTTTCTCCCTCAATTTAATTTGGCAGTTTTGCTTCTTTCGTTTCTTCCTTGCGGGCCCGTTTGGAGTTTTGGTTGAGCACTTGAAAACACGGCTTCATTTTCCTGTCATCATCTAACTCGCTCAACTAGCTGAGGAAATGGCATAGAGGCAACTCTATAGGAATTATGGGATTGTTCCCTAGGAATTGTGGGAATTGGTGTTGGATGTATGGACTCTACGCGGCTGGGACATAATTTGTAATCGCACAATAGACTACAACTACCAAGTAAAATAGCGATGCGCCATCGATTAACCTCACACACAAACAAGCACACAACAAACTGTCACTTCACACAAACAAATGGATCTGTCTCACACACATGAAAAACTGTGTCACACGGGTGCTACTGTGGTAAATTCATTCATCGCACAGACCGATTTTTTTCATAGCACGTGCGACATATATGTCACACTGTATAGCCCTGCATTCATCTATATTTGAATGTGTGTAGTGTACACTCTTTGCTTTAGTATCAAATCAATGTAGCAATAATTGTTTATGGATGAGTCATCATCCCTGGGCTTGTAGCTAAGTGTGTCTAACAGTTTCTGACGCTGCTTGGAGTTTGTGTGTGTAAGTTAGTGGTAATGAATGCTTCATTCAGCAGATGGATCGCCACAGATGGAAAGTTGTCAAACTTCTGCCACTTCATTCTCCTCATTGCCAAGTTCCTGTCACACCAACCACAGCTTGATTTATGTGTGTGTGTGCCTGGACACAAATGTGTTTATTTGTTTACAAATTTCAGATCAGTTCATACCATTGTCAGAATTTAACTTTTTTATAAAGGGGCAATATTTGCCTCCTAAAATTATTTTTTGGGGTATTTTGGACCTTTATGAGGACATTGTTTCCCCAAACCATATAACAACACACAGCGTGCTGTTCATTTATGTCACATACTTCAAACCCGTGCTTAAACAAATAGGCCTAGAATAGAATAGAATTTATCAAAGCTTAAATGAACAGATAAAAAGCGTAAGGAAAGGCAATTTTTGACCCCACATTTTAAATATTTGAGGCATTTTTCTGACTTTTCTTGCCATATTTGCCCCAAGCCTTGCTTAAAGTGATAGTTCACCCAAAAATGAAATTGTAAAAATGAGATGTTAGGCAGAATGCTAGTCTCAGTTAAAATTTGTTTTCATTGTTTTTTTTCTCCATACAATAAAAAGTAAATGGTGACTGTGAGGATGGCATACTGCCTAACATCTCCTTTTGTGTTCCACTGAAGTAAGCAAGTTATTTTTGGGTGAACTATCCCTTTAATTTCTGACCCACTAATGTTTCTCCTGTCTCCTCTTGTGCAGTTGAGCTTGCATAATTGTTTTGAAGGTTTTTGCTATTTTTAGAAAGTAATTGTTGTTTTACATCGGAGATTGAAAAGCAGGAACACAGAACAGTACAGTTCTCTCATCCCCAGGCACTGGATTTGTAGTATGCTAGAGTGTTTGTTCCAGTGTGTAGCTTATAGCATTGCTCGTTAGCATACGACAGGATTCGCTATTTCAACGGGTGCATTTTTCTGAGTCGTGCTCTTTATATTGACACATGCACTGTTGCATAAAGGGTTAGATGCTCTGTTTATTTGATGAGTGGAACAGGACATACTTTAGTGGCCCACTCTGTTGCAGCAGTAATGACAGAGTTCTTCATTAATGTGGTCACACCTGTAGGATCAAAACACTTTTAGAAGCAGCAAATGAGTTCTCAATGAGTCCTCATTATGGGTTTTCATGGTGTCAAGGAAGCTACTTTGAAAGTGTGGTGTGCGTAACTAACAAAAAGCAGAAAGTAACCTCACTGAAGTGATTTCAGTGGACAAAATCCATTTAATGATATAATTGCCATGTTACATAATTCATTTAAAACATCCATGTACTATTTTTATTTATTTATTTTGCGAGACAATGAGGATTTCAGTTAGCATGATTGCATCAAACTGGAACACATGAATGAAATAGGGTGATATTGATTTTAAATAGGGGATATTGACAGCAGCCATGTTACTCTGCAGCTCTCGCCTGGTTATCCACTGAAGCTAAGCAGGGTTGAGTCTGGTCAGTACCTGGATGGTATCCCTCATGGTGAAAACTAAGGTTGCTGCTGGAAGAGGTGTTAGTGAGGTCAGCAGGGGGTGCTCACCCTGAGGTCTGTGTGGGTCCTAACGCCCCAGGGGACACTGTACTGTAAAAAGGCACCGTCTTTCGTATGAGACGTTAGACTCTCAGTGGCATTTCTCGTAAAGAGTAGGGGTATAACTCCACTGTCCTGGCCAAATTACCCCCATTGGCCCTTCTCAGTCATGGCCTCCTAATAATCTCCTTTCATGAATTGGCTCTATCACTCCACTCTCTCCTGGTGTGTGGTGAGCGTACTGGTGCACTATGGCTGCTGTTACATCATCCAGGTGGATGCTGCACACTGGTGGTGGTGGAGGAGTGTTCACTGAGTAAAGTGCTTTGAGTGTAGTATCAGAAAAGCACTATATAAATGTAACATTAAAATATAACTAATAAGACTATAACATTTAAACAGTGAATTTAAAGGAATAGTTCACCCAAAAATGAAAATTTGCTGGTAATTTACTCGCCCTCAGGCCATCCAAGATATATCTTGGTTTCTTTCTTCATCAAAACTTTTTTGAATTTAAGACACTTAGGATTTCATTTCAGGCCTCCTCCTCTAAACAATGCAAGTGAATGTCCTCAATTTTTTGTCGGTCTAAAATGCATATTTAGGGTGCATCATGAAATGAAATCCTAAAAGTCTTAAATTCTGTTTTGATGAAGAAAGAAACTCAGATACATCTTGGATGGATCTATCTTGGATAGTAAATTATCAGCAAATTTTCATTTTTGGGTGAACTATTCCTTTAAAATGATTAACATCAGGATTTAGCCAAAGATTTATTTCGCAAACAAAAATGAAGACTAAGCATCCTGTGCAGTTACTTTTGGGAATACTACTGCATGATGACTCAAATTAATAATTGTATCTTTTTTGTTTACTGTCAGTATGAGCCGATTTGCTAAAATGAATCTTCATAACACTACTTGAGAGAGGTAGGGTTGCTTGGGTATTCTAGAAGTTTACATTTTAGGGAAGTTCATTGACAAAAATCATAATTGTCAGTTATTTCCCTTGATATTGTAATTGAGATTAATTTTGATTAATAGAATTGTCTTATAGTTGCACTATGTGTACTACATTTAGGCTACATCCAAAACAAGTTGAGAACTTTGCCTTTGTTCCTAATTTATTTATTGCTGTTTTATATAGATAATTTCAAGAATGTAAACAAAAACAAAGGAATTAGAATGGTCCAAACGTATTTCTGGATACTTTCAACAAATTCTCTTTTTCAAGGTAAGTCAGTCCACTCTGCGGCCGTCTTTGGAGCGCTCTTGGGCAGCTGTTTTACAAGTGTCATGAAAGTGCAGCTCCTGTCTACTTGAATGGGGAAAGACTGAAATCTCCAAAACGGTTGGTCAAGATTACGATAAAAGAACATATTTCAAATCTGACAACACTGTGTGTCGGGGTGAGCATGAGATGGACACAGTGGGTGTGGCGTCAGGCCTCGGAGAGGCATTTATTTAAAATGTCCAAAACAGGGGGCTGTCGCGGTGGAAAGGTCTATGTGAAGGAAGAGTAGTGAAGACAGGGGAAGGCCCAGGTGATAGCTGGCGGGTTCCCGGCAGCCGCAATGTGCTCCCCTCCTTGGTCCGAGGTGCGTGGGGTGGCGGCTTCACTCGACTGGCCTGGCTTCTCGGCACTTGGCCCGTCAACCGTGACGCGTGCTCCAATCCCTGGCATCGCATCTAACTCTCGCCGGGGTTCCGGGGTGTGGGTTCGGCGGCACATGTAACTCGCACCGGACCCTCCCCGCCCTTGGACCTGTGGAGATGACAGCAGGTAGAGACCGGTGTCCCGAGGAGAGGTGGGCTCGGTGTTTAAAGGCAGCGGTGATGAGGCTCTTCATTGGGTTCAGGTGAGCCCCATCAAGCACCGCCAAACGGGGAAATGCTACTGCGGGTGACGATGATCCACGGGAGCGGCGTGTTGTTCCGTCACAACTGCTATAATAAACTGTGCGTCTTTAACTCGGATTACGCTAGTAAAGTCTCGTGTAGCTAATGCACATGCGTGTTCTCGAGTTGATTGACAGGCAGTTTCTGTATCTAAATGGTGATTGGCTATTTTACCTGTAAGGCAGGACTTCCCATTTTAAAAGAAGTGGCCCATCTCTGCTAAACAGGTAGAATCTTGAATAGCTCTCAATACAGCGAAGCACTCCCTTTATTCCTCGCAGTGTGCTTTGACCCCAGTGGTTGTTGGAAGTGTTTCTTTCTCATTGGAGTTCAGACAGCAGAGATTCCATCTTAGTTCCCTGCTGTAGGACTGTGTGTACTGGAGTGAAACCAGGAACAGGCATTGAAAA
This sequence comes from Myxocyprinus asiaticus, assembly GCF_019703515.2. NCBI lineage: Eukaryota > Metazoa > Chordata > Actinopteri > Cypriniformes > Catostomidae > Myxocyprinus > Myxocyprinus asiaticus. Next base: position 10,506,583 of record NC_059385.1, on the reverse strand, counting down.
ACGGCTAGTGAGAAAATGAGGGGGAAGATTACAGAGATGTATTGTAGAAGACGTGTGCTGGTGCTGAGAGAGGACATTTGAAGCTCTGTGTGTACTCAGACTCGCTCTGGAAACTGCAACTCTAGGACACATTCATTACTGACAACTGTGTGTGCTTGTGTGTGTTTAGCTCTGTCTGGGGGGCGTCTGACTCAGTCTCATTTAATGTACCTTGCCTTTTATTTCCTTTGTGTCTGAATCAGAGACTGATGGAGATTTCGCTTTTGAACGAGTCATTCCCTCTTGAATATCTTCTATCTGCAAATAATAGCAGCTATTTTTCTAGTTTATTTTGTCCCTCACCTCTCGCCATTTTTTTTTTTCTCTCTCCCTATCCTATTTTTTTATCTTTACAACTGATAGGCTAAATTTCAAGTTAACATAAAATGCCATTCAGAACGCATATTTCTTCTGTAATCTTTTAATTTTGCTAAATGATTTTACATAGCTTGTTAACATAAAAGGAAGACTGGGTCATTGTATAAGGTTAGAACTGAAAAAATTTTGCCCTGAAATCAAATATTGCCCCTTAATGAAAAAGTTGATTTCTGACGCAGGTTCCATCTGACCTATACAGTAATTTAGAAAATTAGCCCCCCATGAGATTTAGGTGTAAAACTTTGGACATTTTAGTGTTATGAGTTTTATTCCCCCTCAAAGTGTGTAAATCCCCCCCATATGGACCGTGTAAGGTGGGAATTCCCCCTCATTTTCAGAAATAAATTTCAGGCCCATTGAATATTCACTGAACTTTGCATATTCAAACATTTTTTACCCCCTTATGGTACTTTCACATTGTTGTTTTTTCCCCCTTTTTTTGTGCTTAATATCTTTCGTTATATGGAAGTCCCTTTTCACGTGCAAAGAGCAGCTTGACCATTCTGCTGAATAAATCCTTTTGAACAGAAGGAAATAATGTGACTTTACAACATGACATGAGTAAATGATGACAGCATTGTTATTTTTGGCTAAACCGTTCCTTTAAAAGTTTAGAATTTTGTATTAAACAGGCAAAACTGCATAAAAGACAACTTTAAGGATCTCAGGAGAGTGTTGGACTCTTGTAGTGCAGCTGAGAAAAAAAACCTAGTCATGTGTCTGGAGGGGGTTGAGAGGGAGAGAGGGAAGGAGAGAAAGACTCTGCATGGGGTTTTTGTTTATTGGTCGCAAAGCATGTGATTGGGTTTACGGTCCATTCCTGAGCCATTTAGCTCATTGAGATTGTCTGGTAGAATACCATCAGTGACTGAGTCTTTGCTGAATATTTTGTTTCGCTGTGATGCCTTGGTAATATCTCCCACTAAATGAATTGTGCTTATGCATGCAACGTCAAACCCTCTGTTCATTTCAAACTGCTTGTCCTCTGGTGTCCTTTCTAATTTGTTCTTTTTAGCGCGCACGCTCTCTCTCTCTCTCTCTCTCTCTCTACTCACTCACTCACTCACTCACTCACTCACTCACTCACACACACACACACACACACACACACACACACACACACACACACACACACCTGCACAGATTGATCTGGCTGTGAGGGTGTTGGTGACAAATGGCAACACCTTGCTCCTCAACCAAAGTTCAAACCAGGTTAAGGTCTAGTTAATCCAAAAATCATATAACCACTTCATGTCATTCCAAAACTGCCATTTTATTTCTTCTGTGGAATACAATGGAAGATGTTTGACAAAACGTTCAAGGCTGGTATTTTCCAGACAATGAAAGTGGATGGAGACAATGGCTGTTAAGCTCTCAATTCAGAACATTCAAACATGTTGTGTTCCGATTAGTCATGCAAGCTCTGGTCTTTTCCAAACTTACTTCACCCTGTAGCTGGAATAAGGCTTTAAAATGTTGTGCTAGGCTGATGTAGAAAAAAAAATGTCTCAAGCTGATGGCCAGCTTTGAATTGATAGGGTTTGAAGTGTGTCTTCAGTTGACTTGAGGGTTTAAGGCTGGCAATTGGTGCTCCAGAATCTTTTAGTGCTGCGAGGGTGGGATTTGGGAGCATGACTAAGACTTGCTGTGGATTACATCACTTCCTTTTATATGTCTTGATGAGTAGACCTCTGTGTCCCATGTCAACGTCCGTCCTCTTGATCTGTCTGTCTTTGTTTTTGTCTTTCTCTGGATCTTTCTTTCAATCAAACAATCTCAGAAAATTATTTAAAAATAAAGTATTCAAAAGAGAAACCTATTTGAAAACCATCATTATTTTTGTAATTCAGTTTGATGACACTAGTCGCCCAGAAATGACACACTTTTATAAGGGTGATAAGCTTCCTTCTTGTAGTTTACTTGGCCTTACTGGTTACTAGTAGTACATCTTTTGGTACTTTCAATATTTAGATGTTAGAAATAAAGATCGATGTACTATGACAGGTTGAGTCATGTGATTTTTTTTGTTTAGTGTAACAGCCTTATTCTCAAAATTACTCAGCTGTAGAAAGATTTCCTGACCTGTATAGAGACTGCTGAGCCATTAGTCCACAACAAACAGCCTGAGCCTACTGCTTTGAGCTTTTAGTCTTAGCTCTGCTTTTAGTCTTAATTAAGGCCCTGATCTGATCTCTCCAGAAGAGCTCCAGTCATATCGGAGAGGATAGACCCATCTATAAGGCTGTTATCAACTTATTTTTTGACAGTTATAGATGATTAGACCTCCATTTTCTATTCCATTAACCGTCTTTCCATTCTCCTCGAGAGGAGCTTGGTTTGCGCTTCCTTTGTTCCTTTCATCTCAAACTGTCTTTTTTTCACCCTCTGTTCTCTCGCCATTCCCCCTTTTGCCAGTTCTGGGGTCTGTCCTGCATGGTAGGCTGGATGGTTACTGCTTTGAAGTGTATTTAGGGCACCGACTCCTTTGTTCATCTCCTTGTTCTGCTGTAATTTGATTGGCCGAGGCCACTACTCTGCCCGTAATCACATATCACTGGATGTGGAACACCACATGGGCCTCTTGTTTCCACCAAGGTTGAAAAACGCATCTGAAATCCAGGGAGAGAGGGGGGGAGTAGACCGCAGGGAGTGTAGAAGAGCCCCTGAAGACTACGCGCTCTATATATGTCATCATTTTCCACTAAATCCATACGTCATTTCAACAAGGCTGATTTATTACTAGGACTGGGCGATATATCGAAAGTTCACTGTGTAATTGCGATGATTTTGCTTGTAATACTAAATCAAGCTTCATTGTGAATATCGCAATGATTTTAATGCACTGTGGCAGGGCGGAGGGCGGGGCCGGGTCGTGATTCAACACACCCGGCCCCTAATTAGGCTGAATAAGCCTTAGAGGGATAAGGCCGACCGGAGATGGCAGAGCGACAGAGAGAGAGCATTACGGACAGCTGTCCGACACCTATGTGTGTGTTTGTCTTTTTGGTTCAGTTTATCATTAAACCTTTATTTATATTGTAAAGCCACTGCCTCCTTTCCATTGATGTGTTACACTGGTGCCGAAATCAGGGAAGGAGGAGGGATGCACCGTAGTAGAATCCTCGCCACTACAATCCACCCCAACGGAGCTGCTGCGGCCATCCGCCGGGGTACGGAGGAGCCTGGCCATCTGAGAGCAGAGGAACGGCCGTCTACCACGAGGGGAGGAGGGGCTCCGAACCGACCGCCTGGAATGGTCAGGGCCGCTGCCAGGGGCGGAGGAGACCCCTACCAGCTGCTGAAACACGCTGGGGTCTGAGACCGCTGACCGCAAGCGGGGAGGGACTCCTGGCCGACTGCCTGGGGCGGGAGGACCGCTACCAGGGGCGGGGGAGACCCCTACCATCCACCGAAAATGCGGCGGGGCATTCCGTCCACCAGGGGCCGGAGGACTGCCTCCGATCTGCCCGGGGAGGTGCAGCTGTCATCCACTTGAGGGTGGAGGAGTGGCCGAGGACCAGGCTATGGCGTATCGGAGAACCGGCGAGTAGGTTTTTTTTTTTTTTCTCTCTCTCTCTCTCTCTCCCGCTGCTGCTCCGCGTTGGCCTTTCCCTCTCTTTTTAAATATTAGTGTTAATTTGGTACCATCACCATTATGGCTTACAAGTACTGCATTTTTTTTTTTGTATGTTTCCCTCCCCTTGTCCCCTCCCAGATCCAGGAAGGCGGGGATGACCTGCCGGCAGACGGGGTGGAAAAGGGGGGGGGGATGTATGTCATGCCAGGGGCTCCCCGGCCTGAAAGAATGAGGGAGGAATGTGGCAGGGCGGAGGGCCGGGTCGTGGTTCTGCACACGCGGCCCCTAATTAGGCTAATTAAGCCTGAGTGGGATAAGGCCGACCGGAGACGGCAGTGCAACAGAGAGAGTGTTCTGGACAGCTCTCCGACACCTATGTGTGTGTTTGTCTTTTTGGTTCAGTTTATCATTAAACTTTTATTTATATTGTAAAGCCGGTTCTCGCCGCCTCCTTTCCATTGATGTGTTACATGCACTTTTATTTCTGCGTTAAGTTTACTGAAGACTGTGTCATTAGACTAGTTTTGTGATGCTTCCTTGTCTTGAGACTCATTAGGCATCTTTGACTTAAACTGATTTTAAATGATTTAGTAACAATTTAACGTCAAGTAATAGGCTGCATTTTTGTAAGTAATAACAACTGGTAAGTTCAATTTGTTTTTGGTATCAGTTCAAACTGTCCAGCTCAATAATTATAAATTCTGATTTGACAATTCATTTGCATTGTCGCTTAAAAATGTTCACGGGTTGTGGTCACGTGACCCAGAGCGAGATGGCTGCCTGGGTTCTTTGCTCTGCTCAAACTTCGATTATTCTGCATGTTTTCCCTCCGAATTCTCATTTGAAATGGTCCTATAGTATCGTAGTCATGTCAGACATGTCGATAGACAAAGATTTTCCTATTTTTGGCTCTACACATTCACAGAAAACCAAGGACAAGAAAAAGGCTACTCATCCCACATCCACGCCCTCGGCTGAGGCTGATAAAGACTCCAGCGCAGACTAATCTCAATCTAACATGTTGCTGATTTTATCTGAGATAAAAGCTAATGGAACACGTCTTGACGGAATTACTAATTGGCTAGAGGGGATACCCAATTCTGTTTCTTGCCTTCAAACTTCATTCACTGCCCTCACTGAGAGAGTTGCAGGCAACAAAACTCGCCTGACAGAAGAAGAACAGAGGATTTCCACCGCCGAAGATTCAGCAGCAGTCAATGAAGTTCAACTGGCAAATCTGAGGGTAGTGGTGGAACAACTACAAGCTATGGTAGATGATCTTGAAAACCAGAGCTGCCGCAAGAATCTGAAAATAGTGGGTCTGCTGGAGAAAGCTGAAGGCATTGCCCTGCTTGCAACATTCCTTCAAAACGTGATCCCTAAGTGGCTGGTTTTTGCGCTTCACTAACAAGAAAACAATCCTGAAGGTGGCTCTGAAGAAGACTGTAACTTACAATGGCTCGGAGCTTCAATTTTATTCAGACCTGTCTGCTGGTCTCTTGCAGAGACATCGTGAATTCAGCTTAGTGGGAAAAGCCCTGGCTGCTTGTGGTCTGTACCACGGATTCGCTTACCCGGCAAGGCTCAGGTGCCTGCATAATGGGAAGATCCGTCTGTTCGACGATCCGAAGTCGGATTTTTTGGATTCTCTGGATAAATAAACTCGACTTCTGACTGGAACCAACGTTTTGATTCTCGGAGGAACAGTTTGTTGTTCCCATTGGACACGTATGATCAGTAGTATTCTTTAAGGTAACAACAAGATGGTCATTGTTATCTGTCATGTTTGACTCACTCCTTATTGTACTGCTTTTCTGTATATTTGCAATTAGTCTACATGGTTGGTACATTTTCTCTATCCTTTTTTCCCCCTTTAATTATCCCCATGGGATCACTTTTTTAGTTATTAATATTTTGTCAATAGGGGGCGATATGCATGAACAATGTGAATCACCAAAAACAGAAGGAGAATGTAAAAGTTAAAGTAAAAAATGAAGTTTGACTGAGCAGGGAGGAGAATTTATAGTGTAAAAAATTAAAGGGCTTAAATATTGATGAAAAGAAGAAAGATATGAAAGAAAGATGAAAAAGTCATACACATCTGGGATGGCATGAGGGTGAGTAAATGATAAGAGAATTTTCATTTTTGGGTGAACTATTCCTTTAAATTTACAGCACTCTAGATTCTAATTAAACACTTGTGTAATTTCAAAATATGCTTGGCCGCTGAAAGTTACTATCTAAATCTAAAGTAACCTCATAACACTGGGTTTCTGTGGACAGAAGAAAGGATGAGAGCATTTCTCTGCATTAAAAGGCCATTTGACAACTCTTCTACAAACAGAAATGTATTGCCCAAAAAAATAAAAAATAAAGGCATGCCGCGTGCAGGTTAAGAAACTATTACATAAATATGGTACTGTTTTATAATAATAATAATAATAGTAATAGTTGTTAATATTATACAAAAATATACAAAATAAATGTCCATTATAATTTCTTAACTTAATTCTAGCTTATTATTGGGTTCCAAAAAGTAATGATGAAAAGTGGGTTCACAATGTCGACAAAGACAGTGTACACAGTGTACAGATACAATGTAAAGATGGTGTGAATCTGTTTTATTTTGATGCATATAAATAATAAATAATGAAATATCATGCTTCCTAGTGTCCACTTAGTGAAAAACTGTGTAAAACATGCCTTGGTTATTTTAAGCTAGATTGTGACTATATTTTAGTTATTTTTTTAATGGACCTGGCAAAATCACACTTTTCGTCTTTTCAGAGGAAATACATAAATATAGAGAAATATATGTATTGACTGTTGCCAAAAGATAATATAATTTTAGTTTCAACTGACAACATGCTTTGAAAAGGATGTTGAGGGAAATATGTGAACAGTTCGCTCTCCAAGGTCCTGAAACTGAGGCTGGCCTTTAGACTGACTGTCTGCACATTGACAAGCTCCTGTTTGGAGTCTCTAGCTGTATCTAGTGTTGATTTATTTTGTTCTTTCTCTGTTTGAGAAAGCAGATGTTTCCTCTGGGCTCAGATCAGTCAGATGAGAGTCTATGGGCCTCTTTAGTTACCTTGTTTTTTTACATCTCTATAATGAATAGTCAGCTGGCTGTAGAGGCTGTGAAGAGGTTGTTTACATCTTTCCACCATGAGATGCATTTCTCGCAAGTCTGTGTGTTAAGTAGTTTAGTGCCATTAATGAATGCCTGTAGCTGTTATTCACCAATAGATACTCTCACCTTTAATAAATCATCATAACTGAGTTGCTTGAGCTGTTTGAGCTCTTTCTCTCATGTTATGATTGGTTCCATAAAAGGAGTACTATTTGTGTCTGTTCAAAACATTTGATAAACTGCTATTAATAATTTGATAAGTCTGCTAAAAAGTGTTGTGCAGGCTTAAATTTCTGAATTAAAAATCTTCTATAACAATTATTATGATTATTATTATTATTATTATTATTATTATTATTATTATAGTGTATCTTTTTATAATTATATCAACACCAATATTTTGTCTTTGTCTTTTGATTTAGTTGTTCCTTTTAGTCAGTTGTCACCTCTGACAGTAGAGCAATGTTGGGCTGGATAGATTGGTGTATAGGAATCTTATATTTCAGTGATTTACTCTGACATGTCATTATGTAGATTCTTTAATTTGTCATCAGAGGAGAGAAGCTCTCCTCCGTCCATGCCGGCCCTTGGGTATGTTCATACGTTTCGACATGCGGATGTGTGAGGGAGAGACTCTGAATGTGTATGTGTGTTTATTTGAATATGGACTAAGCATGTGTGACTTTGGCACTCTGTATGCTTTTGCCTATGGGCATCACCTGCTTTCTCCCTTGCTGAATCATCCCAAACAGGTTTTGGGTGTGCAGGATGGCAGTGGTACTTCTTAGGTCTTTTGGGGTTTAGATGTGACTCCTTTAAAATTACATCAAAATAGCACATCAAATGTCCAAGTTATGCAACCTTTCAGATGTTTACACCTGTACCGCTCTCTTTTTATTCCATCTCTACGTTTTTCCATCTTTTGCAAAGTTACACTATTATTAGCTTACTATTTGTTTCTTAACTGGCACAATTATGCCACATTCTGCTTTAATCACATTTTATTTGAAGCCATTTATATATCTGGGTCTATTTTTAACAGCGATTAAAAGTAGGCCGCATTAGAAGTAGCGGCATAAATATAGAACATTGCGGATTTAAAACATCTTGATGTTTAAAACATATTATGTTATACATTATCACAGATGCCAAAGACAAATCCCCCAGTGACACTTTAGTGTAAAGGTGGACACCCTACAGTGCCCTCAATATTGAATGTAAATTTAATAATAATATAAGAAGGGCACAAGGATCAAATTCGCCTCTCGAGGTGATCTTAAGTCCTTGGCACTTTCAGCCTCAGGCTGCACTCTAATCACTATTTATTAACCTGATACACTTATAGCAGGCAATTAAATATGATCTAAAGTGGCTTTTTGAAACTTGAGGCCTATAACTTTAATCATGATGGATACTAAATTCTTTTAAAATCCTTTCTTGCAAGATTATGGCCCACCATAGGACGTAGATAGACAGCTTTAGGTGGTATTATGGTGAGGGACATTCTCAATCTTAAGAACATTGTATGGACAAGAATCTGTGTTGAGTAATCAATATTTTTGGTGCATTTTCCTGGAAGTGCAACATTGTAAATTTTAAATGTAGGCCTATATCTGCTCAAAGTGATAGGAGTACATTAACATATTGATGGCCACAAAGCTTACATGGACTAAAGGCCAGAAAACTGCAATTTTAATGGATTCTTTAGCTCCCGCTGTTTTGAGGGTTTCAGGTGGACTGTTTAGGTCTAGTGGCTGTTAAAAGCATTAATTTCAATGATTTTCAAACCGCAGAAAAATATTTTTGGGAGATTTCTTGGCTGAGGTCGGCTACGCAGCCACATCGCTGCTCAAGGATACACAGACCCCATTTACTGTCTAATGGAGTTGACAGGCAGCAGGCTGCTGATTTGTCGGCTCCCATAAATTTCATAGGCTTCCTTCAACATTTTCAATGCTAAAATAGCAAGATAGATTTTCTGCTTGCCCTTCATGGTTTTTTATAAAGGGCACATGATGGAAGTGTGAGTGTCGAGTTGTGTTCGTGCATCTTGACTATAATATATTTTAACAGCTGCAGATCTCAGAGGGAAAAAGAATCTTCTTTCAGACTGGTTGGGCAGATGCAAATGAGAATCGTGATTTCGTTAGTGGAATGTTACTGTATCAGATATTGACACAAGAAAACAAGTTTCTCCAGGTTTGATCGTACGTGCAAAGGGGTTAAAGTCAATATGAAATTAGCATTCATGGATCATGAAAAGTGTTCTCTATATTTGACAGGTGGCTGAAGGGGCGGAGCTGAAAAATAAGTGAGCTTGGTGATATCAGCTGAAAATTAAAGTAGTTTCAAAGGCGGAGTAAGTTACTACATTTTCGATGAAAGATTCCAAATATTTATTTTTCTTTGGAATAACATGTACTAATGAATTTTCCACAATACAACCAGTAATGTTAATTTGGAAAGTAAATCTAGTGAATTCTGAATTCACATTGACTTTAATCAGGAATCTCATTGGTCTAAGCAAAAGAGGACTAGAAGATCGGAATGTGGTCCATATGTCTCCTGTAATCATATGACAGCTTTGTGTGAGATACAGTCCAAAATTTAAGCTGTCATTTTTCGGAGTAATTTTTGGGGTTTAACAGCCCTAGTCCTCTTATGGAAAAAAGGTGGCCACTATATTCTTCAAAAATTCACCTTCTGTGTTCCACAGAAGAAAGTCATAATGTATGTTTTAGAAAAAGACATGAATAAATAAATAAATAAATAAATGCAATTTTTATTTTTTGGTGAATATTCCTTTAAATCAGGAATACAGTCAGAAATGCTGACTGTTGGGGAAAAATGTAGAGTTTAAGAGTTTTGTCATTATAAATGGTATTTTAAAAGTATTAAAAGTATTTTAAAAAAAGCTGCAACTTTCCAACATAAAAAATATATGGGTAGGTGTGCTCCTGCAGCAAAAACAAAATCCTGTAGGAAACACTAAGCTGTTGTTTCCTGAGGTAGAGCCGCAGGGATGGATTGAGGCAGGAACGGAGTGTGAGCTGAAATAACTGTAATCAGTTTCCTGTCACAACCCAACATCAGGGATTTGGGAATCTGCCTCTCATTCACACCGAAGCTTCACCAGCTGTACTTTCCACCATCTCTAGCACGTCTCCTCGTTTCTCATCCACCGTACTCTCCGTCTGTGCACCTGCGTGTGTTCCCCTGCACACTAACATGCTCGCATCGCCTGCGTAGTGTTGTAGACACCACAATCCATCTCTCCACAGTTCACTGCTACGCACCGACTCACCTTGAAACTTGTTCAAGCCCTGTATTGCCCTGTCACCATGGTTACTGCAGCTGCTCTGCTCTGGAGGGGTTGAAGGGGGAAAGCGGAGGTTAAGAACTGGTGGAGGTTGTTGCAATTCTTTTTCAGCCATTTCTGATTTGGCTGTGGGGGAGAAACGAAATCAAAACGGGTTTAAGAAAGTGATAATTTAATCCAAATGTAATCCAAACAGGTCACTTGGGCTTTTATTTTGGGCACATTTGTGTGTTTGACAAAGATAGAAATGTCTCGCTCACTTGTGAGCATGTGTTCACACACTGTTACTGTGTGTTCCTTTCTAGTTTAAGGACATATTGCATTAAAGAGAAACTGATATACACTACCGGTCAAACGTTATGAAACACTTGACTGAAATGTTTCTCGTGATCTTAAAAATCTTTTGATCTGAAGGCGTATGATTAAATGTTTGAAATTAGTTTTGTAGACAAAAATACAATTGTGCCACCATATTAATTTATTTAATTATAAAACTAACATTTAATAAAAAAAAATAAATAAAAAAAAGATTTTGAAATTGATGACTTGGACCAAATAATAAAGAAAAGCAGCCAATAAGTGCCCAACATAGATGGGAACTCCTTCAATACTGTTTAAAAATCATCCCAGGGTGATACCTCAAGAAGTTGGTTGAGAAAATGTCAAGAGTACATGTCTGCAAATTTTTTGTTTAGTCATAACATAATTCCCATAGTTCTATTTGTTATTCCATAGTTTTGATGAGTTTACTATTATTCTAAAATGTGAAGAAAAAAAAATTATAATAAAGAATGAGTAAGTGTTTCAAAACATTTGACCAGTAGTGTATATTGGCCAGGTTGATTTAATCAGCCGATATTTGGCCATTTTGAGATTATCAGCCAATGAAAGTCCCCGCTTGGTTGATTAGGGCTGCACAATTGTGACTATTATAAACAGTCAACTTTGTCCTCTTAGCAGCATTTACAGTAAGACTGTTTCAAATTCAAAACTTTTGGTTTTATTTCAGTTCTAATGTCCATTTTGCTTACAATTTTCTCTCGGCTAAAGGCCCGGGTATACTTCGGCTGACCGCGTTCCGTATCGCATCGCGCCCGGTCGACCGCGTTGCTTTCCTGAGTATATCATTGACCCTGATTGCAGACGGATGCGTTCAACACATGCGTTCTACAACTGCTTTTTGATACTCTTTTAGTAGGTTCAATTGCTGGTGTATGTGCCGACGATGCGCACAAACGATGATTCAATTGTCGTGCCTAGATTCAGGGCCAATCTTTTTTGCAGATCCCCTTTTTCACCCATTTTGGAATGCCCAATTCCCAATGCGCTTTTAAGTCCCCGTGGTCGTGTTGTGATTCGCCTCAATCCGGGTGGCGGAGGATGAATCCCAGTTACCTCTGCGTCTGACACCATCAACCCGTGCAGCTTATCACGTGGCTTGTTGAGCGTGTTGCCACGGAGACATAGCGTGTGTGGAGGCTTCATGCCATCCACCGCGGCATCCGCGCTCAACTCACCACGCGCCCCACCGAGAGCGAACCACATTATAGCGACCTAGAGGAGGTTACCCCATGTGACTCTACCCTCCCTAGCAACCGGGCCAATTTGGTTGCTTAGGAGACCTGGCTGGAGTCACTCAGCATGCCCTGGGATTCGAACTAGCGAACTCCAGGGGTGGTAGCCAGTGTCTTTTACCACTGAGTTACCCAGGCTCATACACTGCTACTCTAATGAATGAGCGATTGTTCAGCCCTTGAAGCCTACAGTGTGGCCACTGGAGGGTGAGTTGGTGGCATTCATGAATTTGTACTTTCAGACATGCTATAATTTAGATGAATATGCCGGTTTGTTTTAAAACATGTAAGAGTAATGTGTATGAATATTAAGCTGCCCATTTTCTAGAGTCAGTACGGTAGTTATTCTGACTCGCTGCACAGTGAGCACGGGAGAGGATAAAGAGACTGCAAACGGGCATAAAAACGAATTAAACAAGCGTTGTGGAAATCGCAGTTTAAATCAGACTGATATTGGTCACAATGCCACTAATAAAGGATATAACCATTTAACCTTAAATAACGGCATCGCGTCTTCACGCATTTGCTTAATAATTAGTGATTTGTATTGCAACAAAACGCTAAAGTTGGTAAACAAATCTTAAATACTAATGATTCCTCACAGGAGCAGTTTTGGAGTTAGTAATAGACAACTTTTTGAACGTATCTCTTCTGTGTGTGATGCCCTCATGGTTTTTACTGGTTGCCAGTATGTCACAATGACCTTTTGATATTGACAACAGAACTATTCATAACTGTTTTTAATACAAATAAATATTAGCCATTCACAATTAATGTAATTTTACTGTGTGGGGCATAAACATAACTGCAGAATATAACTTGAAAAATTGTAAAAAAAATTGGTATCGGTATTGGCCGATCTTAGTGTTAAAAAATCTGTGATTGGTATCGGCCTCAAATTTCCTGATCAAATGAGTATCGTAATTAATTGGAAAGTCAGTGTTTTTACTCAGCCCTACTGGTAATAAAATCTTTCTAAAAAAGTGGCTGGTAAAATTGTGCATTGAGCAGTCACCATGGCTCATGGGCTAAAAAGTTTATTTCCTACCCCGTTGACAGGTGTTTCCCTGCTGTAGGGGATTTCTTCTCAGCATTTCACCTGAGCTAGGGTGAGTTTTCTTTCTCTGTGTGTCTGCTGACACACTGAATGTGATCACATTCAGGCGACAGAGCAAATATCCTCAAGACCCAGTAGAGGGAAAGAAAAGAAACAACTAGAATTTTGTTTGGGAAAGAGAATTGGGACAGACAGATATGTGAAAGTTGAGTTTGTGTGTGTGTGTGTGTGTGTGTGTGTGTGTGTGTGTGTATGTGGAGAGACTCATTCAGAGACACATGGGGTGGAGGGAGAGACGTTGCCTCACTGAAGTCTCAGAGGAAGCTCAACAGTGCATAAAATGGGAGGGAAAACATATTTTAAGAGCCTGTGCGAATGGAGGAGACCATCGCTGTCAACCTTCTGCGGCAAGCATCCTTCTAGCCTTCTTTGATGTCTTGAAAAGGTTGAATATTCAACCTTTCATACATTTTTAGGGATTGACCGTGTCAGACTTAGGAGACAAAGCTGGTAGATGAGGTGGATTTTTAGAACAAGGGATGTTTTAGGTTGTGTATGTGAGTTATTTTGAATTGAGAGGTATTATTTAGGTTTATTGAAAGAGATGAATGGTAAAATGCATCTAATCTAACCCCTTCCTGGCTAGAGAAACCAAAAAACATACAGATGTTGGATGAATATTACAGGTTTAATACAATTTAAGCTCAATCAACAGCATTTGTGGCATAATGTTGATTAGCACAAAGAAAGATTTCGACTGGTCCCTCCTTTTCTTTAAAAATCAAAAATTGCGGTTCCAGTGAGGCACTTACAATGGAAATGAATGGGGCCCATTTTTTGAAGGGTTTAAAAGCAGAAATAGGATGCTTAGAATTTTATATAAGCACTAACATTTATTCTTCTGTTTAAACTAGCATATTATTTGAGCTGTAAAGTTGTTTAAATCGTAGTGTCTATGGTCGTTTAAGGGTTTACAGCGTTATGCCATCATGGCAATGAAGTTGTAAAATTAGCTGTAACTTTACACAGAAAAGGTTAGTAAGCAATTTTGCCACTAAAAATCATGTTATAACGCATATTGTTAATATCTTGTGGCTATACTTTAGAAACAGTGAGTACTTCAACGTAAAAGGATTGGCCCCATTCACTTCCATTGTAAGTTCCTCACTGTAACCCAGATGTTCAGCCTAGTCTCATGAAATTTACATGAACATGACAACGTTTTTGCAATTCAAAAATTACGTGCTGTAAATCATGTTTGGCTGTAGGTTTCCAGTGTAATGTCCAGCTGGGGGTGCCAAAAGCGAGTAAAATGGTGTCGTATTCAGACGTGGTTTTAAGGTGAATTTGAGATCATTTGAGAAGGTAATAAAGACGTCCTTACATTATCAATGCCTAAATCTAACCATTAGTGTTTTAAAATGCAGACGTGCAATGATAAAGCACAATTTCTGAAGCAAACACCTCATTTCGTGCCGCTTCTATTATTCTGTAATGTCATGTTTCATCTTGAGTTCATGGTTAGACTTGAACCACGGTTCCCTGACTCTAAGTCCAATGCCCTATCAGGTGAGCTACCACACAAGCTATCCATATGCTAATAAGTGTATATATGTAGGTGAGTCGGAAATAAAAGCATTAAAATATATTGCTTTTCAAAATATGTGTTTGAGTAAAAGTGTGTTGATATCTTAAAATAGCAGGGTCTGAATAATAGAGAGAAAACTAAGTATTTATAATGTCATAATCTGCCATTTAAGTCATGATTTGAGTGAAAGTGAATAAAACACAGTTGTTGTAGCGCCTCTAGTGTTCATTTGTCCTGGAAACTGCGGAGCATTGTACCTGGAGACAAGTTTAACAAGTTTTGCAAAAATGTATATAGAGTCACGGTTTCACTATGAGATCAGGCGTTTGTTTGTTGTTTTATGCTTTGTATCACATCAGTGTTAAATCATATACCAGTGCTTTATTAAGAGGGTAGTATGGGTCATTTTAGGATGAAGTTTATGATTACTGTACCGCATAAATGGAATGACTTGGGCCTGCGGTTTGGGACCTTAATTAATGGAAATTTATACATTGCATCAAGGTACATGTTCCCATATCTTGCTTTCCTTCTCTCGCTCTCCCTCTCTTCTCTATCTCTTTTCTTTTCTCCAGGCCCTCATCCTCAAATACAATTACCATTGTATGAATGTTATGTGGCTCAGTGTGGTGCTCTTTATCTAGAAAGCCATTTGTTTGCAATGTGCATACACACACACACACACACACACACACACACATGCACACTCAGTTGTCTTGTCTGCAGGTCTTAAAGGAATAGTTTGTACTTTTACTCAGCCTCCGAGTTTGTTGTTCCAGACTCATATGACTTTCTTCCTATTTTCATTTTTAGGTGAACTAACCCTTAAAGTGTACACACAGGATATGCATTTCCACAAATAACCTCACATTCGCCTTTCCTGCATGTTGATTTCTGTTCAGTTATGCATGCCTGGCTCAGTTAGGGGTCTTCAGCATGACTGACAGATGTGTTCTCGTGCCTGGGGGGCAGCCTCTGTGTAATCAGGCCTGATTGGGGCCATTACCGGCTTTGCCTGCTGGTGATAAAAGAGTGAGTGTGGGTAGATCCTCTTGGCCTTCTCTCTCTCTCTCTCTCTCTCTCTCTCTCTCTCTCTCTCTCTCTCTCTCTCTCTCTCTCTCTCTCTCTATCTCCCCCCTGTCGCTCTCCTTCTCTTCTTCATCCCTTCTCTTCTTCATCTTAGTGAGTCATCCTCATACATTTGTTTTGTGTCCCAAGTATCGACAGTTATTTAATGTTTTCTTTTTCAAAAAAGATTTACTGTGAAATAAAGACATGTGTGTTTGAGAAATGTCTTTTGCCCATGCAAGGACTGATATTTCACACTTTAGTGTAAATATTGTAACTATTGTAACTATATACTGAGTTTTGATATTAGGCTATATGTGAAATATGTAATATAGCACCAACTCTACTTCCTGTCTGTGTTTGGGTCAATAAATGTTCAGTTCAGGCTGTGTAATTTGTGTCGCTATTGGCACCAAACAGAATTGCAAAAATAATCACAATAAAATAATAAATAAGCATGTTTGGATAATTCCCACTACTTAGTAGGTCCTCGTGGTGGCGCGGTTACTCACCTCAATCCAGGTTGTGGAGGACAAGTCTCAGTTGCCTCCGCTTCTGAGACAGTCAATATGCACATCTTATCATGTTGCTCGCTGTGTATGACACCGCGGAGACTCGCAGCATGTGGAGGCTCATGCTACGCTCCACGATCCACACGCAACTTACCACGTGCCCCACTGAGAGTGAGAACCCCTAATCGTCACTACGAGGAGGTTACCCCATGTGACTGTACCCTCCCTAGCAACCGGGCCAATTTGGTTGCTTAGGAGACCTGGCTGGAGTCACTCATCACGCCCTGGATTCGAACTCACGACTCCAGGTTTGGTAGTCAGCGTCAATACTCGCTGAGCTACCAAGGCCCCCTATCATGCAATTTTTTTAATAAATACAGATCAGATGCATACGTTTTTTTTTTTGTTTTTTTACATTTGTCTTTTAATTGCATCCAAAATAATTGGAAGAAAAAAAAAATGGACATAGCATCTAAATAAACAATCATGAATCATTGGATGATTCTCATGAATTCTGTCAACACTAAGCTAATTTAAGATTTTTGCATTTCAATTTCTAAAATTCCATCCAATTAAATTTTGGAATGTTTAACAAAAAGAAATTAATAAAACTTAAAATAGTTTTAATGTAAAAAAAAAAATTACAACAGCATCTTTTTAATGCAGTAAAAACGTATGTTTTACGGTAATGAGAATCATCATTGAAAACAATTGAAATAGTAAAAGTAAAATGTTCAGACACGGCACATTAATGAGAATTTGGGAGTTCAAATGTGAGTAATTGTCCTGACAAATAATGTCACAGTACAAACAATTTTAAATGGTTGTAAATGTAGGCTTCATTTTATTTATATAATTTTATATTTGTTGCATTGATTTTGGGTTAAATATGGTCAGGATATTTTCTTCACGTGTTTCGTAAGAATGGTCCTATTGAGGTACAATATTTCATACATGGTGTAGGAGTTTCTTACAATTTATTGTTATGTTTTAAAATCTCTGTTGTGCTTGTTTTTCATGTGAAATATTCAGACTTCATGTGAATAGACCATTGGAGTCCAGTCATGTCCTACACAGTCAAGTTTTTCCCATGTTTTATTTATAAACTAACCTGCTATTTTGGACATAAATTTAAATAATCTTGTAACATATTGCTTCACTACAGCAACATGAGATTGAAGATTATCTATTGACACTGGTAATATAGAGTACAGATGGAATTTGCTTTGCAATATTCTCTTTTGTCTGACAAGTGGGCATTTGGGCTCTATGATGTCACTCATCTATGATGTCACCCTTATCAGAGGCAGGTTATGTAACTGACACCTTCTAAACTGCTTCTAGTTATTTGCAGTAACACCGGAAGTGTCTTTGCATATGTGTTTGTGCACCTGACAGACAGAAACAAAAATATGTGCTTGTGTGTGCGTACTAATGTGTGTGTGCAAGCCTGCGTGGGCCATACAAAGTGATCATTCAGTAATTACTGTGCTCTACGTGCGATGTGGTCTTATTCTGCACGCTGAACTCAACAGCCACACTGTGCAGATGTAATGAACAGGTGCGCTTGATATACATGACACACCTCTGGGAAACTCAGAAGACCAATTAGTGCTGAGAGAGATTAGAGAGGGAGAGAAAGAAGGAATATTAGCTGCTTCTCTCTACAACCCGCTTTCTATTTTATCAGGTCCTACTTTAGACATTTATATGTATTTTTTGCACAATAATGCAAAACTTCACTGTTGTGGTACAGTGTTTGTTAAACAGGCTACAGGGTGTCAGTGGGTGGGTGTTAATTATCATTGTGTTAGTGAGTCTGGTAAGGGTCATATGAAACAACTTTTCTGCTCATGTAACTAAGGCGTGGGTGGGGAAACACAATATAACAGGAATAGTTCACCCAAAAATAAAAATTCTGACACAATTTAATTACCATTATGTCATTCCAAACTCGTATTGAGTTGCCGCCTTTTGAAGAACACAAAAGGAGATATTTTCCAGACTGTTCATGCTGCTCTTTTCCAGGCTGTCATGCTTCACAAATGACCAAAAACACTATAAAATATTGTAAAGGTATTATAGTCCATACAACTTGCGTGCTATATTTCAGTTTTTCTAAAACCAATAGATAACATTGTTTCAGGAATCTATTTTAATGAATCAAAATCTTAGTCGTTATCTGCTGAAAATCTTCCCCTTTGTCATACCCTTCAAATCTCATTTGCATACATACACACATGGAGCATCGCAACACTTTTGATGACATTGAGTGTGTTTACATGCACAGCAATATGCTGATAACTATCAAAATTCAGCTTTTTCAAAAGAATCCGACAAAGATTTGCTTTTACATGAGATTTGAAATGATTGGATTATTCTCTGCTTTTGACATCAAAACTTAAACAGGTTTGCACACAACACTTGCACACATTGGATAGGTAGTTAAAAACGGCAGTTAAAAAGTGTTTACATGGAACGCAAAATTGCGTTTATGCCCTTAATCCGATAAAAAAAAACGGTTTACATTTACAAAACATTTACATGACACAGTGAGCCCGTTTACATACACACCAATACGCTGACTACTCCCAAAAATCAGCTTAGTTAAAAAATCAGACAAAGCAAGAAATGCACGTTTACATTACATTTGAAATAACAATGTTTTTCTCAACTTTCGACGTCAAACTGTGAACAGGCATGCACACAACACATGCGTATATTGGATAAGCCAGAAGAACACCAGTTAAGGTGTTTACATGCTACACAAAATCGGCATAAAAGGTAAAAATCTTCCCGTCGTTAGGTGTATTCTTATGCCGTTTATGACCTTACACTGATAAAGGAATGTCGTTTAATGTATTTACATAACCACTTATGTTGTTGGCTTATTAAGCACAATCGGTGTAAGAATACACATGTAATTGCAGTCAGTGACATCAAACATGATTGGTTTTCTGGAATCTCGGGAATATCGATCAAAGTTGATGTCAAACTTGGCACAAAGCTTTTTGAGCTAATATCATAGAACATTTTTTACTTATCAATCAAATCCCAATGGCTTAATTGCCAACTAACATTATTTTCTTGCTGAATATTAATATATATTATATTATTCATATTCTCAGAAATATGTCACATTAAGAAAATGAAATTTGTTACAAAGGCCCCAATGCACATTTAATGAAGAAGAGTTTATTATGATGAGTATTTGTTGTTCCTCACTGTGGCAATGCGGAGGGTGGGGCTGGGTCGTGATTCCACATACTCGGCCCCTAATAAAGCTGATTAAGCCCAAGAGGGATAAAGCCGACCGGAGACGGCAGTGCGACAGAGAGAGAGAGTTACGGACAGCTGTCCGACACCTGTGTGTGTATTTGTCTTTTTGGTTAAGTTTATCATTCAATTGTCATATATATTGTCAAGCCGGTTCTCGCCTCCTTTCCATTAAACTGTGTTACACTCACCTTTATCAAGCTTTCTCTGAAACTGAATACTGCACACACTCTAACACACACAATTCTACTGGGGATTTCTCTCTGTCTTCTGTCTTTTTCTTTTTCTCTCAGTACTGGCCTTCTGTCCCCTGCTGATACATTACTGCGGTATTCAGTGGTCAGGAAGGCCATTCTTCCTCTTAATCTGAGAAATGTTGACACAGCAACAGCAGAGGCATCGAGTGTGTTTGCGTATGTAGCTTTAGTATTTCTTCGTTCGACTCTCTTTGTAATATACCGCAGAAGAGGGTGTAGAGCAGCAGTCATAAAGCCACAAAGACAGCGAGTCAGAGAGTGAGCTAATTAACCTTGATGTTGGGTCGCACTCTGCTTGAGGTTTAGGTGAGACTGGTATCTATTACTTTGTGAACAAACTAAAAGAGCAGACTCTCTTGCCGAGATCAAGTGTGAGCAAAGTTTTAGCTGTGTTCCTTTTAGAAAATTGCTTTATTGCACCAGACAGGGCAATTACTGAAACACAGAACTATTTGTTGTTTGTTTGTTTTTTTTTTGTCTGAGAAAAGTTTTTCCTAAACTACAATTCTTTTTCTTTTTTTATTCTTTTTTCATTTTCTAAAGAAACTGTGAGTGGTGCTTGCTTGTGCAAAAATTGCTGAAGTTGCCACTGTGCTAGGATGTTGTGGGTTTTTGACAGCACGTTGCTAGGGTGTTCTAAGTGGTGGTTTTTTCATGTTACTATGTGGTTGCTAGGGTGTTTTTGGAAGCACTTGCAAAGGAAGTGAATGGGACCAATCCATAAATGTTAAAATACTTACTGTTTTAAAAGTATAGCCAGATGATGTAAAAACGATATGTGCGTTAACATGATTTTATTGTGATAAAATCACTTACTAACCTTTTCTGTGTAAACCATGATGACGTAACGCTGTAAACCCTAAAACGATTATTTATATATATATATATATATATATATATATATATGTGACCAAGATGCAATGTGGGACACTCATATATATATATATATACATACAGTATTGTGCAAAAGTTTTAGGCATTTGTGAAAAATGTTGCATACTGAGGATGTCTTCAAAAATAATGCCATAAATAGTTTTCATTTATCAATTAATGTCATACAAAGTCCAGTAAACATAACATATATAAACATATATACATACAGTGCCTTGCAAAAGTATTCAGACCCCTGACCAATTATCTAATTTTACTGAATTACAAATGGTGCAATGAAATTTCACTCTGTTTGATATTTTATTTTAAAACACTGGAACTCAAAATCAATTATTGTTAGGTGACATTGGATTTATTTTGGGAAATATTTTTTTAAAATGATAAAAAAACTGAAATATCTTGCTTGCATAAGTATTCAACCCCTGGAGAGAGGTCATTCAAGCTGCCAGGTTACACCAATGAAAGAAATTGCCCTAATGAGGACACAATTACTTTACCATTGGCATCCACCTGTGAATCATTAAAGTTGCAATCACATTTTCTGGATAAAAAAACCCATTGTTGAAGGATCATTGGTCAGGCTGTGAATCTGAAGGAAAATGAAGACCAAAGAGCATTCCACAGAAGTTAGAGATAAAGTAATAAAAATGCATAGATTAGGGAAAGGGTACAAAATAATATCCAAATGTTTGGATATCCCAGTGAGCACAGTTGGATCAAAAATCAGTGGAACCTGCACCACACCACCCAGGCACTTCCAAGAAAAGGCCATCCCTCACAACTCAGCGCTCTAATAAAAAGGAGACAAAGCCACAGAGAGGCCAACAATCACTTTGAAGGAGCTACAGAGATTAGTGGCGGGGAGTGGAGTAATGGTGCACCAGTCAACCATATCAAGAGCGCTGCATAATGTTGGCCTGTAAGGGAGGGTGGCAAGAAAGAAGCCGTTACTCAAAAAGTACCATCTGAAAGCACATCTGGAGTTTGCCAGAAAGTATGTGAGTGACCCAGATGCAATGTGGGAGAAGGTTTTGTGTTCAGATGAGACCAAGATAGTGCTTTGTGGCCAAAATTCCTTAGCGCTGTGTGTGGCGCAAACCTAACACTTCCTATGCCTCAAGACACACCATCTCTACAGTGAAGTATGGTGGTGGCAGCATCATACTGTGGGGATGCTTCTCATCAGCAGGGACTGAGCATCTTGTTAGAATTGAAGGAAGAATGGATGGAGGAAAATATAGGGAAATACTGCAAGAGAACCTGCTTCAGTCTGCTAAAAAACTGAAGCTTGGGAGGAAATTCACCTTTCAGCATGAAAATGATCCCAAGCACAAGGCCAGAGCAACATTTGAGTGCCTCAAGAACAAAAAGATAAATGTCCTACAGTGGCCCAGTCAAAGTCTTGATCTCAATCCTATTAAGAATCTGTGGCACTATTTGAAAATTGCAGTCCACAAGCGTCACCCAACCAACCTGAACAACCTGGAACAAATCTGCCGAGAAGAATGGGCCAAAATCACTTCGTCACTGTGTGCAAAGCTGGTGCATATGTACCCCAAAAGACTTGAGGCAGTTATTGCAGCAAAAGGTGGCTCGACCAAATATTAATGTGTGGGGGTTGAATACTTATGCAAGCAAGATATTTCAGTTTTTTATTTTTCATAAAAATGTTTCCCAACAAAAAATACAATGTCACCTTACAATAATTGATTTTGAGTTTCAGTGTTTTAAAATAAAATATCAGTCAGAATGAAATTTCGGTGTACGTATTTTGGTTTGTAATTCAGTAATATGAGAGAATTGGTCAGGGGTCTGAATACTTTTGCAAGGCACTGTATATAAATATACTGTGTACAGAATCAACTTTAACCCCCATTATTTCCACCTCCCCAACCCCACCCTGTCCCTCAACAAACATTCCTGTGGTCTAAGCCTAAAGTTCACAATGCACACATATAAACATACAAACAAACAAACAAACAAAAACATTTGAGATAATCAAATATATAAAAATGAACAAACAAAGGAAAAGAATTCCACAAAGAACAGAATCCACAATTACTACCACAGTTTTGTCTCTTCACGTGGTCCTCACTGAGAGCCTTCCAGAAAGGACAAATACCTGTCCCATTTCTTACCAAACGCATCCAATCTGCCAAACTGTCTATATGACATCCTTTCAAATGCTGCCACCCTGCCCAACTTGGTGAACCTCTCCTGAAATGAGGGAGCGCCAATTGACTTCCATCCTCTAAGAATTATTTGTCTGCCAATCATTACACTAGTTTGGACCCAGCTTTTTGTATATTTGTCACCTAGTTTAATAAATGCCCCATCACTGAATATACATAGTCAGGGGCAAAATGAAATTTGAGTATTTAGAACCCACAGATAAAATTCTGGACTCTTACCCAAAGCTCTTGTATCTTAGCACAGAACATGGGCAATGTCTCCTTCCTCCAACTGACATCACCAGCAGGTAGGTGTGTCTTTTAAACCAAGCCTAAACAATCTAGAGGGAGTCCAGTAGAAATTATGCAAAATATTAAACTGAATAAGGTGTACCCTTGCATCCCTAGACATAGTTTTAAAAAAAACATTTAAATTCTTTCCCACTCCCCATCCTCCAATACCAAGTTCAAATCTCTTTCCAATAACCTCTTAAGAGCTGTTGAGGCCCCATCACCAAGATTCTGAATCAACAAGGAATAATACACTAATGCTTCATGCCCCTTTCCAAAGGCTGTGAGCTCCATACAGTGGGTGTCTGCAGCTTTAGGGGGCTGTGTACTACCACCAAAAATAATACAGTAATTGGTGCAACTGTAAATACCTGAAACATTGAGACCTAGAAATCCTGAATTGCTGTTATATTTTCAAATGATCTCAAAGCTCCGTTTTCATAAAGGTCACCAAGTGTAGCAATGCCCCTCTCCATCCATTCTTTAAAAATAATAATAATAATAATAATTGCATCCCCTTTTCTCCCCAATTTGGAATGCTCAATTCCCACTACTTACTAGGTCCTAATGGTGGTGCAGTTACTCACCTCAATATGGGTGGCGGAGGACAAGTCTCAGTTGCCTCCACTTCTGAGATAGTCAATCCGTGCATCTTACCACGTGGCTCACTGTGCATGACACTGCGGAGACCCACAGCATGTGGAGGCTCATGCTATTCTCCACGATCCACACACAACTTACTACACACCCTATTGAGAGCGAGAACCACTTAATCTCGACCATGAGGAGGTTACCCCATGTGACTCTACCTCCCTAGCAACCGGGCCAATTTGGTTGCTTGGGAGACCTGGCTGGAGTCACTCAGCACACTCTGGATTCGAACTCACGACTCCAGGGTGGTAGTCAGCATCAATACTCGCTGAGTGGGCTCTCTCAGGTGGAAGAGACCATTGGGCCAGGTTTCTTATATTCAAAGCATAGTAAGAAAACTAAATTTTGGGGAGGCCTAAACCTCCTTTGTCAATTAGTCTATGTAACTTACTGAAATGTAACTAAAGTCGTTTACCATTCCAAATAAAGGACTTAGATATTTTTTCAAATTATTTAAAATTAGAAAGAGGAACTTCTAAAGGGAGAGACTGTAGTAGATAATTGAATTTTTATAACATTGACCTTCCTTGCCATAGACAAATGTAGTGAAGCCCAACTGTCCACATCACACAAGAATCTTTTCATTAACAGGTCAAAATTAACTAAATCTCTCAAATTTGCTGGAAATAAAATACCTAATGCCTTGCTTGGGACATTGAAATGTGCCAGGTAGGAAAGCCAAGGCAGGGCATTATGCTGTCAGAGCAAGAGCTTCTGATTTAGACCAATTCACCCTGTATCCTGAAAATTTGGAGAAAGAATGAATACGTTTATGGAGGCATAGATCTACTAGAGTAAGAGACAAATAATAATATATCATCTGTGTTGAGTAGAAGTTTATGCACCACACCTCCTGCTACAATACCAGGAAAATCATCCTCTTTTCTTATTGTGGCTGCTAATGTTTCCAGGGCAAGGCAGAACAATAAAGGGGAGAGAGGACAGCCTTGCCAGGTTCCCCTACCAAGAGAAAAATAATCTGAAATTAATCCATTAGTTTGTACTGCTGCTAACGGTTGTTTATAAAGTAACTTAATCTGCCTGAAGCACCTCCCATTCCATGCCCACAGAGGACACTGAGGACCAATTGGTTTCTACATAAACACTGACTTCTGTCTTTAACATTTGTTGAAATTCTGGGTCCTGTAGAAGGGATGTATTAAAGCACCATCTATATAAGTTTCTTTTCTCTATATGCGGCAACATCTCTAAACACACCAAAGCATGATCTGAGACTAAAATGTTCCCAGTTGAGCAGTCAGTGGTAGATGGAATAAGTGACTTAGATAAAAAAAAAATTCTAGAGTAAATCTTATGAACTGATGAAAAAAGGTGTTAGTCCCTCCCAGATCGATTCAGAAGTCTCCAAATGTCTGTAAGACCAAGACTTTTACACATCTTCTGTAGTGTCTACATTGCTCTAAAGGGTCTACACACTTTTGCATCACTATGATCAAGGACCGGATCCATTAAAAGATTGAAGTCTCCACCCAAAACCATATCATGGAGAATCCCAGCTGCTTGTAACTTGCCCTCAAGATCTATAATAAAGTTCTGGTCATCAGCGTTGGGTACATAAATATTAGCCAAAATAAGATTTTGCCCCTGTATTTCAGCCAAAACAATAATGACTCTTCCTAAATTATCTTTGATCTGTTTGAGACATTTAAATTGTAAATGCTTACTTATCAATGTGATGACTCCCCTGCTCTTACTCAAACTAGCACTGCAAAACACATGCCCACCCCATGCTCTACCAAGTTTTTCAGCTTCATGTGAAGAAATGTGCGTTTCTTGAAGGAACACTGTCAAATATTTTACGCTTAAGATAAGACACAAACTTCCTTCTTTTTAAAAGGTGCCCCAGCCCATTAACATTCCACGTGGAGAGAAAAATGTTACCTATATTAAAGTGTGACATATTGACATGCAAAGAAAAATTGTGTACCCAAGGCTAAATTATATAGACCACAATTCAACATTGATGTAAAATCCTTAAGAACCCACAGAACAGAAAAAAAAGATGTGCTTCAACCTCGTGCATAACAGTCCCAACTGGTGTCCATCCCCCTTGATTTTTGAATTTTATTTTAATTTTCTCCCCAATTTGGAATGCCCAATACCCAATGCGCTCTAAGTCCTTGTGGTGGTGTAGTGACTCGCCTCAATCCGGGTGGCAGAGGACGAATCTCAGTTGCCTCAGCATCTGAGACCGTCAGTCCACGCATCTTATCACGTGGCTTGTTGCGCGCGTTACCGCGGAGACGAAGCGCGTGTGGAGGCCCACGCCATTCTCCGCAGCATCCACGCACAACTCACCACACGCTCCACCGAGAGCGAGAACCACACATTATAGGGACTACGAGGAGGTTACCCATGTGACTCTACCCTCCCTAGCAACCGAGCCAATTTGGTTGCTTAGGAGACCTGGCTGAAGTCACTCAGCACGCCAAGGATTCGAACTCACGACTCCAGGGGTGGTAGTCATCCTCAATACTGAGCTACTCAGGCCCCGATTTTTGAATTTTTTAAAAATGGAGGGATGAGTCAAAATTATTATTATTATTGTTATTATTTTTGCTAATCAACATAATGCAAAAAATGCTGTCAATTGATCTTAATTTGCATTGAAACCGGCATATCCCTTCAAAGATAGTCCAACTTTTGATATCATACCTCGAGATCCCTGCTTTCTGTTCCATTCCATTGTGCTTTGTCTTGCTGTTTTTTAACACGTTTTACGTAAATGCCCCCTTAAGCCGCCTTTTAACGTTCTCCAACATTCACATGACTGTCGGGTTTCGCCCTGGTAGTCGTGATGAATTTTCTGTTTGCAACAACGACATGCTAAGGTTATACATAAAATATATGAAATGAAGATGTACACATCACACATTAATTACAAAAGATTGTATGTGATATATTTTTAACTTTGTTAAAACATGTCTGATGACTTCATTCATAACTGTGCAATTCTCTCAAGTAGCAGATGTTTAGAATAAAGTTTAGGACAAAAATTTAATATTTCTCTCTTCATGCTCATAGATTTTAATTAAATACTGCACATCCCACCAGTGGAGTACAAGTCATGTACTCCACTGGTCAGCTCTCCACTGAAAATTCATGCCTTTCGGGCTATTGTCTTTTGACAGGTTCAGCGAAAAGGTGGCTTAAGAAATGCATTCCACTAGTTGATTTTGAAAGTATGTAGTTTTGCATATTCTTATTTGCAAGCATCGCTTTAAACGGCAATGGTGGACTTGATTGGTCATTTGCAGGTCTGCTTGTCAAAGGCGGATGCTGCACACGGATCAAGCTGCTCACTCTCTTTTTCACTCTCCGGCTCACTATGACGATGATCAATTGTGGCATATTGATTGACTGCGGCTGCACTTGAAAAACAAAGCAAAAACGGTGGGAGCTTGCAGGACCAAGGACCTTTTCCAGGGCACTTTGAGAGAGAGAGTAAATGACCAGATGGCCATGTAGACAGGATGCGGCTTCTGCTCATGAAAACCTAATAAGAGATAACAAAGACACTCCACCTTCCAAACTGATCAGATCGTGTATGTTTCAGTTTTATTATCTGTTATGAAAATAAAAATGAAAACTAAATGAAGACATTTTTCATTAGAAAAACTTAATGTATTTAAAAAGTACATTTTTGTGACTCCAAAACTAAGCTAAAATAAAAAACTATTTTATACAATTTACAAATATATTTTAGTTTTAGTTTTTGATGCACAATATATTACGAAATTTGAAACTTTTACAGTCCACCGTTGTAAAACATGAAAATTCAGAAAAAAAATTGTGAAAATGTTGGAAGCCTTAAAACTTATTTCAGTGATATCAGTTAACACATTTACTTTGACTGTCGTTAATTGAAAAAATTATAAAATTATTTAAACAAAAATCATGTTTTTAAAATAAAAGTCATACTAAAAAACTAAAGCTGAAACTAAAAAAACATTGGGAAAAAACTCAAACTAAAGGCCGAAACGTACTCTACACAAGTACGGGAACGCAGACACAGCTAGCTGTTGTTCCATTGTTGTGTTCCAAAATGTGTCTGATTTCAGTTCATAACACAACGCAAGCACGTTTTGCATTGTCAATGTTACCACCACTGTAACGCAAGAACGCTTATAAAGCATCTTTATCTGGACTACGCTATGGCCAATCGCTTAAAACTGCGTACTTGTATAAATATGTTTCTTTAAAACTAACTGTTAAGAGTGAAAACTGATGAAAATGAGACAAAATTGAAAGGAAAAATTAAAAATAGCATAATAACATAAACATACCAAAACAAAAACCAAATTAAAAATTCTAAACCATAATAATCCTTATTTGTGTTTGTGTGTGTTTGTGTGTGTGTGTGTGTGTGTGTGTGTGTTGGTCTGACAGCAGGAGATTGGCTCCTCTGTTTGTCCTCAGCCTCTTGACTGCTTGCAGGTGTTGACACTCTGGGTTTGCAGTAGGTACCAAGGGACCAAATGGAGAGCCAGGCCTCAGTTCAGACAGGCCTGTTTGAAAAGCACCATATCCCTGGTGACCGGGCAGGAGGTTATCGCTTTGGCTGGGCAGCTGTCTAGAGTGTGCCGAGCGGATCTGCATTGGCAGAGAAAGGAGAAGAGATCTTACTCAAAGACATGGCAAATGGACACAATAACAGGCAGACAAACAAAGTTAGACTGATGTACAAACACTCACAAAAAAGAACAGGAAATGAGGTTATGCATCTCAAATCAGCGATATGTATTTTCTTTCGCTTGTGTTTGACCTGGTGGCTTCCAGAGATAGACAGCAAATGCAATGAGCTATATGGTGACTTCGCCTTATTATCACACTTTAAACTCCTGTCTGTATGAATGCCGTCTGCTCGGACCTAGTAGTTCTACTTTCAATTCTGTGAAAAGCCAAGCCTACAAAGCCGGTTGCTTGACCCTGTCTGAGCACAATAACTACCACACTGGATTTTCTCTCCAAGTCTGAAATTGATGAGACTGGAGGGAAGTGATACCAAAATGTAATCCTAGTATTATCAGGACAATGTTATGACAAGTTTAACGTGACATGTTAAGGGCATCTATTATTAAGGCTGTTATTATTGTGCTGCAGACATTTGGACAAAATTGTGTTTCTTAGACTAGTGGTTCTCCTTTTTATTATTTAAGAAAATTTTTAAAGGCCCTATCCCCCTCTAAAACTATGTGAATTAAAATAATCACAATTAATTTCATGATTTCAGAAGTTTCAGAAACTGTCAGTTAGTGTATTAGTAGGGCTGGGTCAAGTGCTTCTGGAAGATTGGTTTTGTTTCGTTTTGTTTTATTCCAAGGCCCACTTGGAAATTTGCTGATGCCCTCTTGTGTGCCCCAGCACCCTGGTTGAGAACCACTTTCTTAGACAGTGACCTGTCCTGTGACTGACGTGTTTGGCTCAACTTTGCTTGAATTAAAAAGAAACTGAGTGAGACTGTTGTATATTCCATATTTGGCTGGACAATCAAAAAACATTGAAGCCATTTTTCTCATTTTTAGTGATGGCGTTGTTACAACATTTTGGATATGTAGGGCAGCAAAGCTCTATCACTAATTAAAACTTCCTTATATGTGGAATGGAATGTCATTGTAATGTTCTAAAAATCACTCACTGACAGCACATCATTGTGGCTGCAAGTTTAATACGGGCAAGCCCCGCTCACATTTTCTTTCCAAAATGTAAAAAAACAAAGTTTATCTTGTCTGATCGCAAACTGTAAACACCAAAAAACATAAATATGGAACTGACAGGAAGACGTTCGATGGCGAATTGATCCAAAAGCGTAGCAGAGACCATAACCGAATGAAGAGATTTAGGATGAATGTCAAATGCTCTATCATTACCCCTAATGCTCACTCTTTTTTGCCCTGTCTCTCTCCGTTCACGATCTCCACTCCCAATCTCCTCCTCCAGTATGGCTCTGAAAAGCTCTTCTCTTCAGGCGTTAAGTGTGTAATCTGTGATCTCGTCTTGATTCAGCCTGAACAGCACAATGGGTGCAAATTACACGAGGCAAACGAATACATAATTAGCCCATTCTGCCAAAACACTCTGTAGTGCGGGCCTTTGAAGGCCTAGATTAATACTGCAGCCCTTCAATGGGCCTTTGTCCTATCCACATGCTAATGGCTGACTAGCAATACGCTGGTGTCCTCTCACCTCTGACCAGTGTACACAGGGTGAGCATCGGTGCTTGTTTACTCACGCTTACTGGGTAACATAAATACAGCAGAGATGCTCAGATTTCATTAGTTACTTCAGAGATATTGTAAATAGTTTACCACTTTTATATACTAGTTTAGTTTAGTTTAGTGAATTTTGTTTTGTTTTGAAACCAGCTAACCACCTTAGCCTGGTTTAAGCTGTTTTTGTCCAGTAAGGCATCCATCTTCCCTGTTGATTAAGCAGCCTAAGATGGTATGCTGGTCTTGGCTAGTTTAAGCTGGTCTAGCTGGTCTCCTGGTTGACTGTATGACACCTTCACAGATGTAATTGTCTGTTGTCCCTCATTGTTATTGCTGTTGTTTCTGCAGGAAGTTAGTCTCTAGATAAGCAGGTTTGTGTTTAATATTGACACTCCAATGACAGCTGTCCTCTCAGCATGATATTTCTTGTTTACCCACAAATTCTGTATTCCTCCTCCACTGATTTATTAACGTTCAAGTTTATTTATTCAGAATGGCTCATTAAAATCACCTCCGTCGCCTGGCATCTCTTTATCTCTGAAGTCACCCGTCCTGCTGAGCTCAAATTGCATTTTCCTTCCACAGAGTACGTCCTAGTGACTCTTTTTGTCAACAGTGCTATCAGACATGCCTCTCTGTCTTTCTCACTCTGAAACAAACAAACAAACCATTTAAACCATCGGTGGGTTTGCTGGCCTTAGCTGTTTTATGCTGGTCTAGCTTGTCTCCCAACCTGGCCAAGTTGGTTTTTTAGCAGGTCTAGTTGGTCTCCTGTCCTTACTAGCTTTAATGTGCCCAAAACCCCTCTAAAACCCCTCATTTATACATTACATATTCACTTTTATCATAATTTCTCAGAGAAATGTGAAATTCTGTCTCCTTTTCCCCTAAAGCCACGTGTACCGCTATCAGGATAAGCCCAGGTCATTGTGGGACAGTCCAGTCTTGGCGTACACAAAGGCAGGGCCACTTGCTTGGAAAATTAAACATGTAACCCAGAGGAATCGATTGATGACCTCCATAGCAGACTGTGATGAGGCTATGGCGAGGAAGCCACAAACCTGGCCAACGCATTATATGAAATAATGAATGCTTTCTACTTGTGTCCAAGAGAGAGAGAGAGAGAGAGCAAAATTTTAACAGCTGCACTGCACAACAGATGGTAAGGCTGCAGTAATCCTTCTAAGATCTCAAGTGCAAGCAGTTGAAAAAAGGAATGAGAAAACAGAATGTGAAAATGAGGGGTCGCACAGTGGCTGCTCAACTGAAGGATATCTCCCTGCCACAGCACAAGTAAACAAACTCAGATAAGACCTTCAGGCTAGTAGAAGATACCTCACTCTGATCTATAATGTTTGCAACCTCATTATTTTTGCCTTCGTCTGTAAAAAAATGTTCCTTGGCTACTGAATGCAACTGCCAACTCAAGAAAATTGATGAGGATTACAGTGTTACAGCGATAAAGAGTCTCTCGTCTTACAGCACTGATACAATTCAGCCACATCTTATTATTAAAAGGATTGTTGACCCCAAAATAAAAATTCTGCCATTTATTTACTCACTCTCATGCTATTCTAAACCATGATGATGTTTTTTGACTGTGGGACACAAAAGTAGAATGTTTCAAAGAATCTTTACACAGCTCTTTCTATACAACAACATTATTGCAGACCTTATGACGCCATGCGATAGCTTTGTTTGGGGTTTTGCTTTTTGTTTTTGTTTTGTTTTGTTTAACCCGAGGTTGCTCCAATGCTGTAAGTCACTTTTGACTACTAAAGTAAAAGTTTCTGCATACTTTAGAATTGACCCATGCGAGGATTTACAGAGATTGCGATTTCTCCGTAAGGTCACAGAATCCCCGTCCTTGCTTAAACTAACGATGGGAGACTGCAGCGTTTCAACGACTATGCCAACGCTGAACTTTGTGCCAAACCCCAGAGAATCCTGTGCCAATTGCCACCCTCACCTTTTTTGGCTCATGTTATGAGAAGATTGCTAGGCTTGCAAGTGCATAATTACTTGCTCAGTGGTTCATTGGAACAGGCTTTTCTCACACCTTAAATCTCTTGCAATAAATTAAGTATCTTTTCAGATTGTAATGGTAAATTAGACTCCAGAAGTCACCAGGAAGCAGTTAATTGACAGCACTTCTGGTTCCCTTTTTCTTTTTCTTTTTTTGCCAAGAATTAATACCGTATGATGATTGATTGCTGTGTTTAAAGATATTCCAGTGTAAATATGGAACATAAATTGGCAGTATACAGGCAGATACATTTTCTAAAGAACATGTGAGTGATGCTTTCCCAAGTCACCACCATGATGCTAGGGTGCTGTAGTTGGTTTCCAGGCCGTTGCTATGTGGTTGCTAAAGTGTTCTGTTTGGTTTTTAGTGAGTTGTTTATGCGGCTGTAGCAATAGTAATAGCCATGCTTGCACATTGTACTGGAAGCTCAATAAACTCATCTTACATGCAATGTCCCTAGCATGACTAACTGTGAAGTTAGGCTGTCACTGCCAGTGCCACGGGCAGTTCATGCCTCTACAGGCTGCGGTTTTAATTGCAGTGGTTCTGTTGTTTTGGTTGTGAACAGGGACAGTCTTGCCTCAAGAAACAGATGGCAATGGAAAGAGTGTCTGAACTGTGGCCCTCTCAAAGCATTCAGACCAGGCAAGACAGAGTTACAAGGTCAAAGTTTTATGCACATCAGTACAGTGGCAATGGAATGTTTTCTCTGTAGTTCCTTATTGTGTTTATAAAGAATGATAAAATAGCGATAAATGTAGAAGCTGTACTGAAATCTTTGAAGATGCATTACTTTATTTCTTTATTTAACAGCATGCTTTGATTTGTTAAAGCAAATGATGAAATGGTTGTTCTAGTGTTGAAAGTGAAAGAATGAGGGAAGAGTGAAAGTTACAGAGTAAAGGTCTCCTGCTGTTCGTTATATGATACCCACAAATTGCCAGTTTTAAAGGTACTGTCATGCTGCAAAAACAGTTACATAGGATATGTGTACTATATGATTAGTAAAACAGGATTAAAGATTATTATTCCTCCATCCAAAGCCAAGAAGGTGCTATCAAATGAAATATTCCACTTTTTTACTATTAAGTGAAAATGAGGAATAAAGTTATAGGCTAAAGTCTGTCCAAAGTAGTACTCTACAGTAGCATACTTTTTCTGCAGTATGTATACTGGGCACAGAATGCTAATTATCTGTATTTTATTTTTTTTCCCCATCCCTTGCTTTTTTATTAAAGATTTTGTCTTAACTCTGTTTAACACATTTTACCATGTTCAAATCTATTCCACAGAATTCCACTTTTTTTTTTTTTTTTTTTGCCACAGAATCAGTGCAGAAATTGTGGAAAAAATATGAAGGCTGCTTCTGGACCTGCTCATGATGTACTAAATTAGCTGAAGTGTGCAGTATACAACAGAGTACACTGCTGGAATACTGTATTCCACAATGTAATGCACTTGACTTGACCTTTGATTTCCAGTGTGAACAATGAACCAGGACTAATATCTGCTCCGATAATTAATGCATTTACTATGCCTAGGGTTAAGGCATTTTTACACAAAATACTTTTAGGCCCTACATGTTAACTACAAAATTACCTTTTTATTTCTGAGAGGGTAACTGGACGCCTCTCACTGAATTAAACCTGCAGCATAAAAATGTTTTTATCATTGCATAACATAATGCAGCTATACAGACAACAAACCACACAGACAGCACAAGGTGAGGTCACGTTCTTGCATTGAAACAGCTGGATGGAGTGCAACTCTGAATGCAGTCATCTCAAGCCATGTTTTACTAAGTTCGAACTACGTTTAACTTGACACAGCATCCTAAAATGCAGTGTTTGATGCAGCGCAACCAAAGTGAGACACTCCCTAAGTGTCCATCTGACTCGTGCACATAGATGCGTCTTTAGAAAAGCCTGTAAAATAAGTCTACTTAAGACAGACTGATGAGTTGAATTGCATAATGGATTGCTGTGGACTGTAGGCCAATGATAGGTTTATGTTCAATGATATGGATGTAAAAAATACATTGCCTTCTAAAGCCACTTTTTTTGTTGCCTAATTAATGCTTTACTCACCATAATCTGATGTATTTTAATCGGAATTATTATATCTAATATAATTAATTGTAACTATTTATAATTATTTAATCATGATGTAATGATTTTTTTATTATTATTTTGGGGCCTTTCTCAGCAAATATTGATTTATATGCAATTTGATTAATTAATCGGAATGTCATATAATGAATTCGATTTTAAATTGCAATCGGTAGACAGCCCTAATATACACTACCGGTCAAAAGTTTTGAAACACATGACTGAAATGTTTCTCACGATCTTAAAAATCTTTTGATCTGAGGGGGGCCTGGGTAGCTCAGTGGTAAAAGACGCTGGCTACCACCCCTGGAGCTCGCCAGTTCGAATCCCAGGGCGTGC
This sequence comes from Myxocyprinus asiaticus, assembly GCF_019703515.2. Taxonomy (NCBI): domain Eukaryota; kingdom Metazoa; phylum Chordata; class Actinopteri; order Cypriniformes; family Catostomidae; genus Myxocyprinus; species Myxocyprinus asiaticus. The sequence continues at coordinate 10,472,095 of NC_059385.1, read as the reverse complement.
TGAGTGACTCCAGCCAGGTCTCCTAAGCGACCAAATTGGCCCGGTTGCTAGGGAGGGTAGAGTCACATGAGGTAACCTCCTCGAGGTCGCTATAATGTGGTTCGTTCTCGGTGGGGCGCGTGGTGAGTTGAGCGCGGATGCCGCGGTGGATGGCGTGAAGCCTCCACACACGCTATGTCTCCGTGGCAACACGCTCAACAAGCCACGTGATAAGATGCACGGGTTGATGGTGTCAGACGCGGAGGCAACTGGGATTCATCCTCCGCCACCCGGATTGAGGCGAAACACAACGTGACCACGAGGACTTAAAAGCGCACTGGGAATTGGGCATTCCAAACTGGGTGAAAAAAAAAATATATATATTTTTTTTTGCTTAACGTATGATTAAATGTTTGAAATTAGTTAAAAACTAAAATGTAATTAAAAAAAAAAGTTTTTGAAATTGATGACTTGGACCTATAATAATAAAAGAAAAGCAGCCAATAAGTGCCCAACATAGAAGGGAACTCCTTCAATACTGTTTAAAAATCATCCCAGGGTGATACCTCAAGAAGTTGGTTGAGAAAATGTCAAGAGCACATGTCTGCACATTCTAGGCAAATGGTGACTACATTGAAGATGCTAAAATATAACACAGTTTTGATTTATTTTGGATTTTGTTTAGTCACAACATAATTCCCATAGTTCCATTTATGTTATTCCATAGTTTTGATGACTTTACTATTATTCTAAAATGTGAAAAAAAATTATAATAAAGAATGAGTAAGTGTTTCAAAACTTTTCACCGGTTGTGTGTGTGTGTGTGTGTGTGTGTGTGTATATATATTATGAAAAAAACTAGATAGTCAACATCAATCATAATATTTGAATTAGTAATATAAAATGTAAATAAAAATAATGAATAATATATTAATAATATTAATTGACCACTGTGACCCATCCTAAGTAGTAACTGGAAGTGTTTGAATTCACACACTTGCAGAGAGTATCGGGCATAATAAGCCACTGAGCAGATTGGGTATTTTGGGGCTCAGTGGAATTGACATGCATTGGAAAAAAACAAATCGGATGGTACACATAACAGCAGTGTCTTATACCGTAGGCACGAGGGAGAGTATAAAGGCTTTTTGTTGTTTAGATATAGATGTTAAAGTGAAGGGCTGGGTGAGGGGCGGCCTGGCAAGATTTCTTTGTGTACAGAAATCCCCCTCAAATCCTGCCTCTAGTGATCTCTCTTTCTCCATCATTCTCCAAGCTCATCTCTCTCCTTACTCTCTCGTAAGATTGCTCTCTATTTGCATCATATATAGAGTCATGGAAAAACATTCTTGCACTCGCTCCAGACCCACGTAATTCCTACAGACGATTTCTCAAGCTACAGTTGTAAACAGTAGAGACTCTGTTCTGCCTTGATCAGTACCTGCTCTTTGCACCCCTTTCTTCCTGTCATGTCATATGTTCAGCCTAGCAATCATATTCCCAAAATGGACATGGACACCATGGTGTATTGTGCAGTAGACGGTTGCCTAGCAACCTGATGTTAAACATTGTGCCATCAGTTATTTTCACTCCCTGACAGTTACCCATTTTATTATTGTAGCTCTGTTTCAAAACCTAGCGAGCAGCCTTGCTACGGCCTACATCGGCAGCTGCCATCTAAGGCAGAATCCTATATAAATGGAACCACGTAAGTGAATGATTTGGAATGTTCTACATAGGCAGCAACTATGCACACCACACAAAAAGCACACTGCATGGGAGACTCGACTCGCAATTGATTTCAATTGAGTTTGATGACGTTAGCATGTTGTTAAGAAAAAAGCACAATATACTTTAATAAGAATAAAAATTCATAGTACTCACAAATAGTGGATATTATAGAGTAGATCTGTTGTGATTATTACATAATAAGCTCATTGCAATTATTTGATCTAACCGTGATTATTTGAGTTAACCATCATTACTGTGCACTTAAATTACAATTACATTTTAGTGTCCAAATATGGGAATTTGAAGTAAAAACAGAATGCCATAAATGCCACTTTTTTGTCTTAAAAATAATGTGCCTTAAAGTAATGTTAGTGAAGAATTTGGGACAGAAATGTATTACAGTTGCATAATAAAATGTAATGTAATGTAATGTAATATATTCTAATTATTATTCACTTTGGCTGGACTCCAAACACAACAGTTTAAATGTAAAGTTGACCAAGACTACTATTGACCAAAAAGAAAGACAAGTTTTTGGAAATATTGTAATATTTAAAATGCAATCAATTTAAAGTGCAATATTTTCTGAGATTTTAGAGTCCTAAAGGAAATCATATAGCCATATTTTATTAAATGATTCCAAGTTAAATATGAATAAATCATAAGGTGTATGTTTATGAAGCACGCATACATCTGAATAAGTATGACTATTTGCGTGACAGTTAATTGTCATAATCGTGAAAAGCCTTAAAACAGACAATTAAATCATTAATCACATTTATTTGTATGACAATTAATCGTCAGCAAAATTTCATAATCGTGTCAGCCCTGTTATAGACCATTTTTCATTACATTTAACAATTTTATATCAATACTTTTTATGTAACTGCATTCTGTAGCTACCTTATAATTTCGCCAAAATAAGACATCTGAGGCATCAAAATGAATATGTCTACCTTTTGTAGCAATCTTTGGGTAAGAAGCATGCCTGTGATGCCTTACAGTGCTGCCTCTTTAGACAGCTCACTAGGTTTTGGAACAGACCCCAAGTTAGTCATCGCATCAGATATAGCATCAGAGTGCCTAATTAAGGAGTATACCAGTATTTTTTTAATACAATCATTTGAAATGGTCTCATCTTTTCAGAAGGCCCATTCATTCATCTGGAAAAATGAAGATGTCTAAATATTAGTGGAAGGCTTATGAGGAAGTAGAAATTCAATACGAGGAGAATTAATTCTTCCTTTGCAGCTCGGTACCTTAAGGCCTAATTCGCCTAATGGATTCTGTATGGCGGGGATCGATGCTCTTGAACCAGCCCTGCCTTCGCATGAATTTGTCCACTCTGCCACATAGATTAGTTCACTTTCCAGACTTTCTTGCTTTAAATAATGTGCTCACTGCCACATTACACACAAATGTTCCCTCAAAACCCTCACTCCAGCCCCCAATATTAAAAAAATCGATCAATAAATCAGTTGATTTAGCGGCAAGCTAAAACATTGTGACATTCATTGGGCATTGGCATGCGGTTTAGTAGGTTTATCGTATTATCTGTTGAGTAATTTAGTACTTTAGAACACTTGTGATTTGCCTTATTTGCCCACAGTTGTTTTTTAGCTTGGAAAAACCTGTGCAAATCAAATTCTACTCCTTTCATTATTGGGCTAGTGGCTTGTTTCGTTTCGAGATGAATTAGCTTGCTTCCAGAAACAACTGCCTGTCTGGAATGTAATTGATTGTTTGGAGAGGACGAGTGGAGAAAGGGGGCCCTGTGGAGGGATAATTTGTCGGTAACTGCTTTAGTAACAGACAGAGTGTAATCTTTGACAATGAGTTAGCGTGTCCGTATTAGCTAGTTCAAACGTTCTCTGGAGCTGTAAATCTAAGTACAGTACTTGTACATCACTCAAAATTTTAATTCTTTTACTCACCCATGTTGTTTAAAACGTCTGGGTGATGTACATATGCTATCAGGGTTGGTTAACATGACAGTGTCACAAACAGGTTAATGCTAACTTTTACTAGTAGGAGAGAGTTTATGATATTGACTCAGACAGATAAAGTTTGTTCCCACTGAAATAAAATGCAGCCGATGTGGCAAAGAGATTATGAGCTAATGTGCTGAAGGCTGGAATGTTCTGTCTGATCTGTTATGTCACAGCCTCTGCTTTCTGCTGGTGTCCAAAAATTATTATAAATGCCACTGTCAGAGCGCAAGGGCCCAACTCTAGTATTATTAGTATAGTCTTTTTGTGTTCAAGTATTTTGTTTTATCCCATAAGCAGTGTGTGTAGGAGGTAAACAAGTCTGTTCTTATCATAGTCTGTCCTTGTGTGAAGTGTTCTGCTTTTATTCACTTTTGGTTTGTGCTTTGTTTATTTTTATATAGGCTTCTTGTAGGACTGGCTAAGTCCTTTGAGCACTTGGAATTCTAAGTTCACTCATTTTGTACCCGTTTTTGGTTTTGAACTATTTGCTTACGAGCTTAATGTCTTTTTGGGAGTTCAGTGAACTACCCCTCGTCTTTCTGGGTCTCAAAGGCAATTATTGATGAGTAAACATCTTGTAATTAATCTTCTATTCACTAATGGCCTCTGGGAGTGATGAAGCCTAACAAATCAATCAGACTTTCATCCCTGCTGTCCTTCCGAAGGCACTGATATGGATTTTAAATAGTTCATTGGGATGATATTGGGGTAACACTTTCTAATAAACCTTGTTTCACCCTGCACGTCCCAGTTGGAAGGTGGCCAAGCTGTGTTTCGGAACCCTGTTAACTACCTAAAGTAGGTTCCCACCAGCTTTGAAAGATAGTCTAACCAAGTTAGACTAACTTGGTTTCACTTATTACCTGGTTAGGTAATAAAAAAGCCTAACCAGGGACTGGAGCTGCAAATTAGCCTTTGGCTAGAAGCCTGTATGTGGAGCATCAGCTGCTTGAAATTGTAGCAATGTTTCTGCATTGTCCCTGTTAAATAAACTAATAAATAAATAAATAAGTTGACCAGGAGGGTCTACAAGGTCAAGCCTGTCTCCGTCAGCTACTAGTCCAGTTGATCTATCACCTTAGACCAGCTAGAAACCATTTAAAACATTGCAAGTGTGCAATTCTGTTGTCCATACATAACGTGCATTCTTGCATTACTGTGGCAGTAACAAACCTCACAACTCAAGGGGGCGATAGAGCTACCTTCAGATGTCTGTGCTATTAAACTGTTATTGTTAAGGTTAAAAAATTTAGTAGTTGGCCTAAAATAGAAAACTTGACCACAGAAAAAGGCAGCTTACGTTAATGCCTGCTATAGCACCCTCCTGCTGAGAATGTAACATAGCTTATTCAACTGAGCTGGGGTGTGCATTTATTTTGGCACAGGGGCCACATCAGCCTTTAAGAAGAACATTGCAGATAGAAGATTCACATTTCTTGTACAGTTCTTGCATCTTTTAAGCCCAGAAATAATAGTGCACTCATTCTAATGCATGATGCACAATTTGTATATACAGTGTATTTAGTACGTGACTTATGGGACTATTCTGTAATTGCCTGAAGTTTTTCTCTACAAATAATACTTTTCTTTCAGGTGTTAGAAAAACTGAATAAAGGTGGGGTATAATTAATAATAAATAACATTTTACCATCTATTGGCTATACTTCAATGCATTGGTAATTTATTATTCAATTTAACACTCTTTACATCAGGGGTCAGTTTTAATAGTAAAATAATAAAAAAAAAATACAGTATTCGGAAATGATAGATTCTAAAAGCTTCTTTTAATGTTTGACACAAAGCCAAACTTGTTTTATCCTCAAAATATTACCTACCCATTTATGTGCTCGGTGGGTCATGATGTGGGTCTCTTCAATGCTTTGTCCGCAAATGGTTTGGCATCCAATTCAGCACACAACTGAATAAAAGAGGCTGCATGACTATGATAAATGATTTCTGTCAGAGTAATGTTCGCATATAGGTGTGAGGGACATTTTACTAATTTTACACAAATAAAAAAACATATTCCTCATATTCCTGTGCTAAGGTTACCAACGGTCCAATTATAAAACATTCTAAAGCGCTAGAGCGTTCAAAATTTGACTCTGTATTGGAAGAAGTGTGAAAATCAATCGATCTCCCAGCGCCCTCTTGAGGAAGATCTGCAGATCAAGACAGCCATGCTTGGCTTCTCTGCACTCTCTCATCGAAATGTAATTTACAGGGATTTCAGCTTTTATTTTCCAAAGCACCCTCTTATTTACTCAGAGGTTTGCGGTTTGCATGGCCAAGAGCCGGCCAATTTCATGCCTGTTGAACTCCAAGACTGATGCCATTGATTATTGTTTGGTGCAGAGCAGGAACAATTTCTGATTGGTTTGTCCCTTCCTCTGCTCTCCAGTGTGTTGTTTGAGAGGTAGAGTGTAAGTGTGTGTGAGGTCTTTGTGTTCTTTCTACTCCAGCATTAAATGACCCTCTCAAATCGCAATCACAGTTTATAAGGTTGAGAGTACTGCTCTCTATGGAAGCAACCTCAAAAATGCTCCTTTAATAATTCTCTCTTCTTTTTTTTTTTTTTGCCTTTCTCCCCAAATTATCTGCACTTGCATGGTCCTTAATGTATTCACCTTTCACACATTGTCTAATTTAATTTAATTCTTTCTATCCTTCTTACTTTTATTTGTTCTATTCTTCTGATCCACCTTGCCTTTCTTCACGTCATTCACATTTACTCCTACTCTCTTTATACTTGACATCTCTTCTCATTCCTCATTTTCCTCTTCTATTATGCCCTCTTCATCGATCCATCCATCCCCTTGTTTTCTTCCTTTTTATCCTTCTATCCATCCATCCATCCATACCCTTGTTTTCTTTTTATCCATCCTTCCATACATCTATCCATCCCCTTGTTTTCTTCCTTTTTATCCTTCCATCCATCCATCCCCTTGTTTTCTTCCTTTTTATCCTTCAATCCATCCTTCCATCCATCCATCCCATTGTTTTCTTCCTTTTTATCCTTCCATCCATCCATCATATCAACCTACCCTTCTCCCCCGCTTTCTCAGCTGGTGGGTGGAGAGTTTGACCTGGAGATGAACTTCATCATCCAGGATGCAGAAAGCATTGCCTGCATGGTGGAGCTGCTTGAGCACTGTGAAGTCACCTGCCAGGCGGAGATCTGGAGTATGTTCACTGCCATCCTGCGGAAGAGTGTGCGTAATCTACAGACCAGCACAGAGGTGGGGCTCATCCAGCAGGTGCTGCAGAAGATGAGCTCTGTTGATGACATGATTGCAGGTGATTGCACTCAAATGCAGGATACAAACATCACATGATATGGATAGAGCTTGGCTCGGTGATGGCAATAATAACAAATAACAGTATATTTGAAAAAGAAATGTAACATTGGGATATGTAAACATGCTCTTGAGTGAACTTGACCTTCAGCCTTTGATTGCCGATCACAATCTTGATTCCCAACATGTAGAGACTCGTATAAATAAGTCCTGATTCCTGGGACAAAATTTTTTCTTGAATGAAAACTTGCATTCATGTACACTATATGGCCAAAAGTATTTTTTTTTTAAAATGTGTCAAATTACGTAAGTTAAATGGGTTTTGAATGCAGTTTCACATTGACTTTAAGCTATTAAGAACTGGTGCAGTCACAATGGAAAAAAACACGTGTCTACTGCGTACACTCTTTTTGTACGCTTCAGCTACATTAATTCATTTCAATGAAACTAATTCACAGAAGAGAAAAGAAGCAGTAATTTTGGTTGTTCACATGCTCATCCATATGTTCCAGTCCTCTATGATTTGGCTCTGTTACATTAGAAAAATAGGATTCACTGTCTCGTTGAACCCCTCATTTTGCATTCTGTGTCCAATATTTCTGTGTAATTACGATCAGTGGACCATGGCCGTCGTTTATTGCTGGGGTAATGTGTAAAATTGGCTCTGTGAGCACATTTGGGAGAAAGCCTCTCTCTTACCGTTCTTTAGACAGATCCGCATGTTAGAAAATGCCACTGCTAATCGTTCTATTTGTCCTCATATTGTTAAAGCGTCTGTCCATTTTTGACCAGATTTGTGGCCTTTGAGTGAATCGTGTGCAACAGGGTTATTTTGACAATCAAATTATGCTGATATTACATTACTACAAATATCACTATTAAGAGATTGATATTTTTCTGCTGCATTTGAAAGCTCTTCTACATTCAAAATGCAGATGCATCACCCGCATCACAAATGACATCATGTTTGACACCAAGCCATTACGGCCAATATGTGAATGAAGAGAGCTGTTTCTACACCATTAAGGTCCACAATCTGGTGGCTAATGCCCAGGAGCCTTCGGAGAACATGCTGTCAATCAGGGCTACGGGTGTAAAAAATCATACAAAATTTTACTTAAAGGGATAGTTCACCAAAAATAAAAGTTCTGTTATTATTCTCCTACTGTATGATGTTCCAAACCCATATGACGCTCTTTCTTCTGTGGAACACATAGGCAATGATGTTTAGAAAAAATACTGAAAGAATAAATGTTTCCACATGTAATTGAAGTAATTAAAAATGGAAACACAAGTATTTGAATTTAAAAATTAAGTGTTTTTTCTTTTTTTTTTTTTCTTATAATAATTAACTGATAAACAGTGTGGAGACACTGGAGATTTTCTCATTCAAGTAGCTTTGCACAAACCTTTAAAGACGCCTAATTAATTTGATCAATGTCCTTTGTAAGACTTTAGGACACACCAGATGTTAAACTGAAACCAATATCTTTAAACCTGTTATTTGAAATTGTGAACCTTTAATTTCAGCAGAAGCTGATTTTATAGTTGTATATTATTTGAATAATATAGTGTAGTTTACAGACTGATCACACAGACCATGTTCGCACTCATATCAAGGTTGTTTTCATTGATTAGCCTATAACTTATTATAATCATTGAACTTATATAACTTAATTAAAACATATTGTTTTGGGTCAAAGACTCATGGTAGCTGAAGAGGTGCTTATTCTCAAGGAATGACTATAGTTGTGGTCAATTTGTAAATGTTCTATTTAAATAGATTTCATTGTGCTTATTTTTCATTGTTTTAAATAAAAGTACAATTATATGTGAAGTATGAAATTCTAAATGAAGGTCTAAGAGAAATTGTAAGAAGTACAAAGTATGATTTTTATTATGGGTACATGAAGTACTGCACATCATTCAAGTAGCGCTCCTCATGCCAGCACATGGGAGACTTGACTAGCAACTGATTTCAATACAGGCGACGCAGTTAAACTGTTACTTATATTTATCGATTCTTTTCAGTAGTGAATGAATTCTAAGTATATTTATAATCAAAATTTCTCTCGCTGCTTCCGCCATCTTGGGTTTATTTTTCCATCAACTCATCACGGTGCATTCTGGGATCGCCTACCCAGGGAAGGATACATACGACGCTACGTTAGAATTTGGCCAAAACGAGATATCCTGGGGGGCAGCATGATTAAGATACCTTCCTTTTGGAACAGCCTTCGCATCGGGAGCGTGCCTATGATGTATTAAAATGCTGCCTCTGGAGGGCGCTCACTAGGTTTTGGAACAGACCCATAATTTGGCTTTCTGCCACAAGTGACCACATTTTCATGTTTCAGGAGTTCTGAAGACCAATAATGCTGAGTCATTCTCTTCTCTCTCTCTCTCTTAGATCTCTTAGTCGACATGCTGGGGGTTTTGGCCAGCTACAGTATCACAGTGAAGGAACTGAAGTTGTTGTTCAGCATGCTGAGGGGGGAAGGCGGTGTGTGGGTGAGTTTTCTCGCACCAAACACACTGAGGCCTGCAGTCATTGGCCAGCTCTCTCTAGAGACCTCTGACAGGCCCAGCCAACGATCTCCTATCCGTTGGCTCTCTCAATGGACAGATCTGTATGGGGTTGCCCTTGTATTGACTTAAACTGTGCTGTTGTAGTTAAGGCTGATGGACAGAATATTGATTGGCTTAATTTGGGGTTCCTTTGATGAGGTCTTAGATTATGATTTCTTTGGATTTTTTGTAGACTCATTTCATGAAATACGTCTCATACAGTGGGTACAAAATTCTGAGACCACATTGAAAATCTGGGATTCAAAATCTAATTTAAACCTGGAAATTAAGTTTTAAAACAGATATTCGTTCTGATATGCAATCAATACAAAATACTTAAGAAATTTTAAATTTCCAGGTCATAAATCAAATAAGCAAATTTGTCACATTGACCATTTTAGCTCCTTTGTATGAAAGGTCAGATTCCTTTTCTTCCACTGAAGCACACAAGATGATTTTTTAAACATTCATCATCATTTAAATCATGCTAGGATAACATGGATCATAAGGTTTTGCGCAAACTTGTGGAGTGTGTGCTTCCATTAAAGGGGTCATGACATGTTCTTTTTTTATCATTTAATTATCTTCCCTGAGGTCCACTTATAATGTTTTAGTTTTTTTGCACCAAAACAGTCTTAATTTAATTCAAAGCTTGGCTTCAAAGCTCGGTTTCAAGCTCTTGGCCCTTTAAGACTTCAGTGTAAATGCCCACTGTTATGATCAGCCATTCCAATACAGTCGTATTTGAAACGCAATCTGAAGAAAATGAAAAAACTCCACACAGCATTATAAAAATACATTTCAGGGTTAACACATAACGAACACTCTGAATATATTAAAAAGTTAACTCAAGCAGCACCTTAAACTATCAAACAGTCATGACATGAAATATTCACGAATGAAATTTGTTTACTTAAGTTTTTTGCGGTCCAATAGTGTTTTAACTGCCCCATCTTTCAATAACAGTTCCTTTACAAAGCTTGAATCATATTGTGACTGCTTCACAAGCAATCCACTCTGATCTTTTTTTTTTTATCCCCTTTTCTCCCAATTTGGAATGCCCAATTCCCACTACTTAGTAGGTCCTCGTGGTGGCGCGGTTACTCACCTCAATCCGGGTGGCGGAGGACAAGTCTCAGTTGCATCCGCTTCTGAGACAGTCAATCCGTGCATCTTATCACGTGGCTCGTGCATGACACCGCGGAGACTCTGCATGTGGAGGCTCATGCTGTTCTCCGCGATCCACGCACAAATTACCACGTGCCCCATTGAGAGCAAGAAACTCTAATCGCAACCACAAGGAAGTTACCCCATGTGACTCTACCCTCCCTAGCAACCGGGCCAATTTGGTTGTTGAGGAGACCTGGCTGGAGTCACTCAGCACACCCTGGATTCGAACTCGCGACTCCAGGGGTGGTAGTCAGTGTGAATACCCGCCAATCCACTCTGATCTGAGCCAAAAACATACAATCCAGGCTGAAATGTTCTGAATACACAAACATAATACAAACCACGGTGATGTTGGGTGCTTCAGCTGGCTTCAACAGGCCAAAACAGAGACGCTGGTCTTCACAGGAGCGACATCTCACATCTTCCGTGTTTGTTTACACACACAACTGAATGCATTTCTCCCAGTCAGTGGCCACAGCAGAATGAGACGCGTTTTTAGTTGCGCTTGTACTTCTCTTAAAACGTGGCACACATTGCCGGAAATGCATCAGAAAGATCAAAGACGTCCATATAGTGCATGTGTACAAAAAACTAACAATTAAAATTAGCACACATGGGTGCAAAAACGGTCCAGGACGTCTTCAAAGCAGCACAACAGCAAGACAGCAAACAGCAAGATGAAACACAATGGAGGTCTCCTTTTTAGAGTAATAACTTGACATGGCGTCTTTTAAAAGCTCTTTTTGTATTAAGGAGGACGTTTTCAGTTCTGAAACTTACAGTATGTTTTTATAGTAAAATTACCTCTTATATGTCAAAAGATCATGGAAAATTTGATTCCTCATGTCACGACCCCTTTAAAGGAATAGGTGGACGTACCAAAAACAAAGAAATATTTAGAAATCCACGTTAATTTTTCAATTAAACTTTTCCCTCAAATTAAGTTAAATATACAAAATATAAGCTTTTTAACTAGCAAACTCAGACTTTAATGCCACTGTATTTTAATTGATGGTCTTTTGTTCTCATTTTTGCTCTGTTCCCTGTGTATTTTCTCATTATAATAAAAACATTTTTTATCCCACTCTCTCTTTCTCTAATTACAATGTCCTCTCTTAATTGTTCCCTCTCTCATCTATGTCTCCTTTGCCCATAGCCAAGACATGCCATTAAGCTCCTATCAGTGCTGAATCAGATGCCTCAGCGGCATGGCCCTGACACCTTCTTCAACTTCCCAGGACGCAGTGCGGCGGTGAGGCTCCTCCTCCACCCCTTTCTGTTTACAATAAAGCCTTCGCTGAACAATTCAAGACATTATACATATTAGCATTTACTAGTGATAGTATCTCTTACCAATCAATCTGTGCAAATTAGAATTTAATTAGAAGTGCATTGCTGTGAACATGTGTTTTCTTTGTTTTTACTAACTGAGGGATGGGTTATAAATATTTTCAGTGGTAATCAACAGCATGCCACAGATTCTGCCACATCCACACTAATCCATTTAACTTTGAAACCTCCATTTTCAGATTCTTATCTTCACTATTTTCCAAAGTATGCAGTTATGTAGAGCGTTTTCGAAAGTCTTAATTTTTCAGTGGTGGAAAATGCCATTCTACTGTGGATGAGAGGCGTAAACGTAGTGAAATCAATGCGTTTTCAAATGAAAACGTATTAGTGTGGACGTGGCTTCTGTCGCAAGAACTTACTTTAATTTAACCCTGTATATCCCTTTAAAGAGGTCTAATTTGAATAGACCAATATATAAAACAGTCAGCCGAATATATATATATATATATATATATATATATATATATATATATATATATATATATATATATATCAGCTGGTTCTGCTAATATTGTTTTTATTTTTCTATGGCTGTTAATTCCTTGTTTTTTGTCCACTGCAGGCCATTGCTTTGCCGCCCATTGCTAAGTGGCCTTACCAGAATGGATTCACTCTAAACACTTGGTTCCGAATGGACCCACTCAATAATATCAATGTAGACAAGGATAAACCATACTTATACTGGTAAGTATAACATGTTCTTTACATGCAGTAAGAACAGAGCACATACAGTATTATGGCTTAATGCTGATTTAGCAGCAGCTATCAGCTCTGTTCGATTATATCCTCAGTCATTAAAATGTACAATCCAGGACTGATCTCGGAGCAGAAGCTCTGAGTGACCCAGACCAACACCTGTGAGCCTAGAGTTTCTCAGCATGGGTGAAAAAAAGGAGATCTGTGCATATGAAATATTATATGATGATTTCTGTGTGAAAGTCTACTTAAAAGTCTGTTCCAAAGTCTGCCAGCTGCCTAGTCAATTGATAATACACAAATTATGTTTTCAAATATATAAATATATTTTTGTCAATTTTGAGTAAATATGTTGGTAAAAAATTAAAATTTATTGTTTTCTCAATTAGTTTCTCCAATGCTATATTTAAATAGCATTAATATGTAAACATATGTTTCAGCCATCAGCCACCACTATGTCTACTTATCGGCATCAGCCATTGAAGAATTTATATCGGTGGACCACTATTCTTATTACTATAAAGACTTAAAAACAGGCTCTGTATAGGTGATGTTAAATGTTAAGCATTAGTCTATTATAATTCATCAATTCCATCTGTTTCCACTGATTTTTATTGCATGTTTTCTGTTCTGTCCCTCTTCTGAACATTACTATGGAGCCGTTCACAACAAACGCGTTTTTGTGTCTGTCCACACAGTTTTTCAATCGTTATTCTATGTAAACATGCACTAGATGGACGTCTTTGACTGTCTCAGGCAGTTCAACTGTTAAAAACATATTTCTAGGCACCTGCGTTCTGATATATTTGTTGCACTGTGTCTAGCTTTTTGAACACAAGAACGTGCTCCATTTGAATGACCCGTAACAGTGCTAAAGACATAATGTGGATTTTAAATGGGTCCACAGGATCACCCTGGCTTTACACCTCCAGGGGGCCTTTTTAAATGTTTGTAACTGCGAATAATGAATGTCCTGCATGTTGCAATTGAAGCTGCTGCACAGTATGGAGGGAGGAGACATGAGGTTGGTACAGATTACCACTTCAGAAGTCTGAGGGCCACTGACCGCATTTAAATCAGCATCTAATCCTGTTTCCTGTTTATCTGTTACCGTGGCGAGCTCATTGTAGCATTATGTAGCCGTGTAGGTACAGAGTGAGAGAAACAGCACCTCTTTGAAGTCTCAACTGATAGCCAGTCACCTTATCGACAGCTGCCAGCACTCCTACCAATCACTTCTGCCAGGGACTCAGACAGCCATGTTTGTTTTCCCGCCAATAATTAAGCCTGACATCCTCCTTCCATATTTTCATTGAGAGTTTCACATCTATTACATTTAAAATTCAATTTGTGTGGAAAACATGTTGATACCAGATTGTTTTATGGTGTGGCTTGAATAACAAAGTATGTTTGGTGCAGGGAATGCACTTTGGGTTCATTTTTGCTTATTCATCTTGAAGTAAACAAGTGAGTCCACAAAGGAAATTGAAAAGATATCTCATCTTGCCTGTGGAATGGGCAAGTTTATAGGATTTTTTTGTCTTTTATTTAGCTAAAGGCAGTTTATTGTGTTAATTGTTTTTGAGCCATTGTGTTCTCTAATGTATATGTATTTACAAAAACTTCTCTTTTCTCCATCCCCTAGTTTTCGAACCAGCAAAGGGATTGGCTACTCAGCGCACTTTGTGGGTAACTGTTTAATCGTGACATCACTGAAGTCAAAGGGCAAAGGCTTTCAACACTGTGTGAAATACGACTTCCAACCCAGGAAGGTAAGTTTTGTCTAAATCTGTAGCAGAACTAGACACATGAATAAACAGTATTTTTCCTTTAACAGTGGTATTAGCACTATTACTATTGCTCATACTTGGGGCCTGGGTAGCTCAGTGGTAAAAGATGCTGGCTACCACCCCTGGAGTTCGCTAGTTCGAAACCCAGGGCGTGCTGAGTGACTCCAGCCAGGTCACCTAAGCAACCAAATTGGCCCGGTTGCTAGGGAGGGTAGAGTCACATGGGGTAACCTCCTCGTGGTCGCTATAATGTGGTTCATTCTCGGTGGGGCGCGTGGTGAGTTGAGCGCGGATGCCACGGTGGATGGCGTGAAGCCTCCACACGCGCTATGTCTCCGTGGCAACGCGCTCAATAAGCCAAGTGATAAGATGCGTGGGTTGATGGTCTCAGACGTGGAGGCAACTGGGATTCATCCTCCGCCACCCGGATTGAGGCGAATCACTACGCGACCACGAGGACTTAAAAAGCGCACTGGGTATTGGGCATTCCAAATTGGGTGAAAAAAATAAAAAATAAAAAAAATAAATAAACTATTGCTCATATTTGGGGTAAGGGATTTGAACAAACCTCTAACCCTTAGTATTAAACTTGTCCTGCAAAATTTGTGCTATTACTTTTCTAAGTAACCAGACTAAGTGTATTTTCACCTAATGGACTATAGAACCAAGAAACCCTATAGACTTCCATTGAAGGATACAAGCTATATCTTGGGACCAAAATAACATAAACTGCTTTTCCACCATCAGGCCGAATGGTTCTTTGCACAGTGAGTAATGGTTCCAGTAGCATTTCCATTTGAGCATAGTTTGGTACTGTGCGAATATGAACCATTTTGGTGGGATGGTTTTAGTGAAGCGATCACAATTGGTCGCTTGCCCAGTCAGTCCATTCTAATTCTGATTTCGCAGTATCAAAGTGGAAAAAGTAACCGTAACTGTGGCAATGAGCCCTGGATCAGCACGGAACAGCACGGTTTCGCAGCAGGAACCAATTGGCCTTATGGTGGAAAAGTGGCTATAGGGTGAGCTCTATTGACTACAACCTTCAACAGCCTAGCAACTACCTCGAACACCATAGCAACCTCATAGCAACGCACTAAAAACCACTCAGGACTCTTAGACACGGGCAAGCACCAGTCACATTTTCTTCAGAATATGAAAAAATATATTTGGATAATTTTTCTTCCAAACCTAGATAATTTTTCTTGGCCATTACCATTCAGTTAAATAATTGCAAATTGAGTATCTCAGAATCGATAACCTTAATAATTCCTAAACACATTGAATCTTTTGTACTGTATATGGATTTGTGTGCTCCCAATAAAGAAAATGATCATCTTATTGCTATTAATCCAAGTAAACATGGGGAAAACCAATTTATTTAGCTAATTTTTGTCACTTCTCTAAGGATAAAGGTAAATCTAAATCTTCACATGTCCTCTAGGAGGCAGCAGCTGTTTAAAACCACACCTCTCCCCTCTCTCTGTGCAAATCTATTGACTTAGCTTTTGTATATGTGGACACAAGGAACAGATGGAATTCCTGAGGGATTTTCAATAATATTCCCTGTTAGAACTCAGGGTCTCTCTCTCTCTTTCTCTTTCTGTTTTTCCACACTCTGAGTGGTCTGATACACCAACATCTGGTTTGATTACTTCTCTCCTTATATTTTTCCCGGTTGGCCGACTTCAGCTCAATCACATGCATTGTTAAATGACAAATTAAAATCGGTTGGCCAGGGATGTTCGAGTAAGATACCTCATTCTGTCTGCTCTCCGAAGAGGGAGACAAGGGAGGGTTGTGTGCCAATTAGAATGCAAGCTATTCCCCTTTTGCCCAGACATACTCACGCGCACACACACACACACACACCACAGCAATGTGTACTCAGCCTAACAATGAACTTCACATCTCACCCAATTAGTCAGCACTTTGTTCTGCTGTTGAAAAAGTGTGTGGTGGGACAAAAGGGCTGGAATTTAATCAACCACATTGTTAGTGACTCTTAGATTTATACTAAACTTCCTTAGATATCAGAGAAGGAAAGAAAAGAGAGCGAAAAAACAAGAGAACAAAGGAAGGGGGAAACAGAAAGAAATGTAATTGAATTGAACTGAGCTAAAGAGTTCTGCCCAGAACTTAAAACGTTTAATTGTTGGGGGCTTGTTACTGGACAATGGAGACCAACAGCTCAGCTCAAAGATGGAAAGAAGAGTTCCTGTAGCTCAATTGGTAGGGCATGGCACTGTAATTGCCAATGTCATGGACTCGATTCCCAGGTAACACACTTACTGATAAAATGTATACCTTGAATGCATTGTAAGTTGCTTTGGATAAAAGTGTCCACCAAATGAATAAATGTGCATGTAAAATGAAAGAAAAGTGCAGAAATGGAGGACAGCAGTGCAACTGAGAACTAGAGCATTTCAAATGCTATCTAGAGGGTAATCCAAAGCCCTGTCTAGATGAAGATGGCCCTCTCTTGCATTTATGCAAAATCTTAACCGGCATTAAGAGCCCTGAAATCTCGGTTACGGGATGGCATTTTGGCCTCGAAGACTTGAAGACTGATCCCTCTTTTTTTCCTTGTCAGCCTAGCTCATATTGTGTTGCGTGTTAATAAGATGCTAGGAAGGCAGGGTGGCGGTTTCACCAGATTTTAAAAATTAAGTCTTTTAGGAAGTTTGCGCCATTTAAATCTCTGATTTTTAGCAAAACCAGTTTATTACTGGGCACTTAGAATTTTAGAGGTCATCAATTTAGACTCTAACCTCCAAAAGTTTATTTAACGGCATTTGTGCAAATTACACATATCTGGTTAATGACTTTTCTTGACACAGATCGACGATTATCTGTGCTGTCGTATTCCTCACTGGTGCGCTTTCAAACGTCAGGTCTCTGATCTTTAATTCATTTGCCAACGGCTTTAAGCATCGCAGTCATCAAACAGAATGACTCCGTTTCAGTTAATTTAGCTCTCGGTTTTGAAGCATGTAATGAGATATTGTTTTATGGGCTTGATCTTAAAATTGTGGATTTTCTATTTAGGGTCATCTCCGCTGAATATTCTCGGTCAGAACCTTAAAGTGAAAGTTCACCCGAAATGAAAATTCTGTCAGCATTTACCCTCATGTTTTTCTAATCTCCTTTGATTTTCTTTCATCCATTTAACACAGAAGGGTTAGGCTGAATGACTCAGTCATCATTCACTTTTGATTGAATGGAAAAAAAGATGCTGCAAAAAGTGAATGGTGACTGAGGTAAACTTTCCGCTCATTTTCTGCACTTTGTAATATTTTTGTCCAGTTAAAAGTGCTGTAAGCGATTTTTTTTTTTTTTTTTTTTTTTTAATTATTATTTATTTATTTTATTTTTATGAAAAAGTATGCAAAAAATATTCCTACTCCCTTAAAGATATTAATGAAGTAAGTGTCCTGAGATATCTCACCGGTCTCTGTGACAGCTGTAGACTTTGTAAACGGCAAACAAAAATGTGTCTGCAGACTGCGGTCATTGACTTTTTTCACCTGTCAATCATTTTGCTCGTTCTCATTTGAAGCGAATCATTGAGGCTATGATTCATAATTTTTGTCAGTTGAGAGCCTTATTGTGCCACTGTTGAATTTGACAGCCATAGGAACAAACAATGCTGGTCTTTTGCTAGGTTTTGGTCTCAAAATGATCTTTGGAGGGTAGGGTTTGGAATGAAGGGGTGTGGCGAATTCAGCAGCTCAGTCATGTGAAAGCTTCAGAACTCTAAAATCCCTTACAGCACCTTTAAAATGATAATCAAGGTATTTTTTTTTTTTCACCCTTTCTCTGAACTTAAACCTAATCCTTCTCCAAACTCTACCCTAAACCCCTAACCCAAAACCGACCCCAACCTCAGTAGTAGTAGTAGTAAAATTTCACAGAACAACATGTAGTTACACAATAAATACATTGTATTGTATGTATTCCAATGTTAGTACATAGTAGTTAAAGAGATCTAATATAGAAGTAGAATTCTGGTTCGTGAACATTAGAGTATTTCTTCATTTATTTCAAAAGAGCAAGAAAAATCCTGTTTTCTCTGATATGTTCCATTTAAACTTTGAGGTAAAATATTAATGTAAATTTTGTCTATTTTGTCCATGTTTCAATTTAAAATTACTCTTCCTTTTGGCCTTCCCAATTAATTTTCCTCTCTCTACTTCCTCTCCTCTCTCACAGTGGTACATGATCAGCATAGTCCACATCTACAACCGTTGGAGGAATAGTGAGATCCGTTGCTATGTCAACGGGCAACTTGTGTCCTACGGCGACATGGCATGGCACGTCAACACCAATGATGTAAGTATTTTTGCTGCTGTCTTCAATACTTCTGTGGGTTTGCTCAAAACACAAACTTCCAGTCAACTTTTTTTCTGAGTTACTTTAAACAAATATTGCGCCTTTAGGGTCCAAGCGATTTGAGATTAGATAAGCACTTGTCTCTGTGGCTCAAAAGAAAACTGGTGCACTATCAGTATCAAAGGCTGTTGATTAGACATAGTACACTGTCTATTTGTGTGTGTTGTTATTTATACCTCTTTCCCTTTTGGCAAGCATTTAAAGTGCATTGTTTATAGACTACGTAAAGTAAATCAGAACAAGTTGTGACCAACAGATAGCAAGTAAACTGCTCTAGAAGGCCCCCTGGAAAACTCTCAAAAAAGTAAAACCGATAGACTAATAACAAGCTCCAGCACTTTTTGTGTTGTTTTTACTGGTTTTTCTTCTTTTATTATACAGTTGAAGTCAGAAGTTTACATGCACTTAGATTAAAGTCATTAAAACTAATTTTTTTAAACACTCATTTAATATTAATATTAGATTTAATATTAGCAAGTTATAGTTTTGGCAAGTCGTTTAGGACATCTACTTTGTGCATGACACAAGTAATTTTACCAACAATTGTTTACAGACAGATTGTTTCACTTTTAATTGACTATATCACAATTTCAGTGGGTCAGAAGTTTACATACACTAAGTTAAATTTGCCTTTAAGCAGCTTGGAAAATTCCAGAAAGTGATGTCAATCCTTTAGACAATTAGCTTCTGATAGGAGGTGTATTGAATTGGAGGTGTATCTGTGGATGTATTTTAAGGCCTACCTTCAAACTCAGTGCCTCTTTGCTTGACATCATGGGAAAATCAAAAGAAATCAGCCAAAAAATTGTGGAAATCCACAAGTCTGGGGAATTCTTGATAGCCATTTTCAAACACCTGAAGGTACCATGTTCATCTGTACAAACAATAGTACACAAGTATAAACACCATGGGACCACGCAGCCATCATACCGCTCAGGAAGGAGATGCATTCTGTCTCCTAGAGATGAACGTAGTTTGGTTGAAAAGTGCAAATGAATCCCAGAACAATAGCAAAGGACCTTGTGAAGATGCTGGAGGAAACAGATAGACAAGTATCTATATCCACAGTAAAACGAGTCCTATATTGACATAACCTGAATGGCTGCTCAGCAAGGAAGAAGCCAGTGCTCCAAAACCGGCATAAAAAAGCCAGACTACAGTTTGCAAGTGCACATGAGGACAAAGATCTTACTTTTTGGAGAAATTGAGAAACAAATTAAGAAACAAAAATTGAACTTTTTGGCCATAATGACCATCATTATGTTTGGAGGAAAAAGGGTGAGGCTTGCAAGCCGAAGAACACCATCCCAACCATGAAGCATGGGGGTGGCAGCATCATGTTGTGGGGGTGCTTTGCTGCAGGAGGGACTGGTGCACTTCACAAAATAGATGGCATCATGAGGAAGGAAAATTATATGGATATATTGAAGCAACATCTCAAGACATCAGCAATGAAGTTAAAGCTCTGTCACAAATGGGTCTTCCAAATGGACAAATGACACCAAGCATACCTCCAAAGTTGTGGCAAAATGGCTCGAGGACAACAAAGTCAAGGAATTGGAGTGGCCATCACAAAGCCCTGACCTCAATCAGAAAATGTGTGGGTAGAACTGACAAAGCATGTGTGAGCAAAGAGGCCTACAGGCCTGACTCAGTTACACCAGTTCTGTCTGGAGGAATGGGCCAAAATTCCAGCAACTTATTATGAGAAGCTTGTGTAAGGCTACCCAAAACATTTGACTCAAGTTAAACAATTTAAAGGCAATGCTACCAAATACTAACAAAGTGTATGTAAACTTCTGACCCACTGGGAACGTGATGGAAGAAATAAAAGCTGAAATAAATCATTTTCTCTACTATTATTCTGATATTTCACATCATTAAAATAAAGTAGTGATCCTAACTGACCTAAGATGGGGAATGTTTTCTACGATTAAATGTAAGCAATTGCGAAAAACTGAGTTTAAATGTATTTGGCTAAGGTGTATGTAAATTTCTGACTTTAACTGTATATATGTGTTCTCCTCCTCCTCCCTCCCTGCAGAGTTATGATAAATGTTTCCTGGGCTCATCCGAGACTGCAGATGCTAACCGGGTTTTCTGTGGGCAGCTCGGAGCCGTCTACGTCTTCAGTGAAGCATTGAACCCGGCGCAGATCTTTGCCATTCATCAGCTAGGACCTGGATATAAGGTATAAACTCAGACATCAGCTCTGAAGTAACCAACCATGATGCAATTTGTCTGGGCAACACTGAATGTGAAACTGCTTGACACAGTTACAGCCAATCAGAACATATTTAATGTTTAATGTACAGTAATGTGGACCACTGAGATGTCACGGTGGGGCTAGCCATTGCAACACCATGTATATTCATCTGTTTAATGTGACGTCACTGTATTACTTTGCCACCATATTTGTGACCAAAATCCAAAATGCATTCAGTGTGCTACGCTGTGGGATCTATTTCTGTTTGTAAAGCTTGATAAAGCAAAATTACTGTTTACTCACCAGAGCCAAAGATGTTATTATTTTTTTCTTTCAATAAATGTATGTTTCAAGTGATATGACTTTGATTTATCGAGGGGCAGAGCAGGAATAAAACACTTGTTGATTTTTGCTCATTTATTCAAAAACTATTTAGCTCATTCTAAGACATGCCAATTGTCATTGCCTGTGCCAAATTAATTCATAAAATAACCAAGGAAATGCACAAAGGATGATATTATAATTGTAATAGAAGTATGTGATAATTATAAAAATAAATAAAAAGCACTATAATGTCAATATATAGTATATATTTAGTGTATATACTAATGTCATTTAATAAACAACACATTTTATACAGCATGGACTTTAATCACATCACTAGACAAAAAGTTTAACATATTTAGTCGTGTACACAGCAAGTTGATTTGGAAAATACTGTATATTTTTTTAATTAACGCAAACTACTAACTAAATTAAATTTTCAATTAAATACACCCCAAAGAGAATGTTTTAAAATGCATGACAGCATAAGTAAAATAACAGTTAAACTCTCCCTTCATCCATAAATGGGTTGCTTTCTGTGTATTCACTATATTCACAAGCGTATGGAGATGAATTGTGGATAAAATATATATAAATGTTAATGAAAGTCACATTTAGCTGCATTTGTGCTGACTTCAGATCTGTAAACATTTTTCCTGAGACTTGACTTGGATCTAAAGTAATTATAGACATATGTCTTGATATCTTTTTTTGGGTGTTTTTCTATTTACTGCCATATCTTTCCCCTGCTGATGGGAGAAAATATGGTAGCTGTGAGGAAAAAGTCACATGAATGAAACCAATCAATAGAAACCAAGCAATTGATAAAATGACCTGTCACTAGTCGTGGTCACGGCTGGTTCAGACAAAACCTCAGATTGTTCTGAAACTAGTTTAAAAAGGCTTTTATCGCTTAAATACCTGTTCACTCCAATTACTTGAAGTTAAGTAGCAATCGGTACAATGTGATTGGCGCTTGTGATTTTCTGGAAGTGCTTTCCAGTTTTGTGTGCAAAATACAGTACATCAGACAGTCAGTATACGAACAGTGGCAGTCCAGGCCATCTAAGACAGTACCTGCGTCCAAAACCGCGTACTGTCACGGTATGTACTGTATTTGGTTCTCGGCCGGTGAAACAGTACGTCCTTTTAGGTATGCATGCAAGTAGTATAAATAGAATTCGGACATACTGTACTTCATCTGTTGACATTGGTATTGACCGGTGAACTGACTACATGATGTAATAACAACTGCAGAATTAATCCATTCTGGTTTTGTTAAACAAGCACCATTTAAGCACAAGGAACAACTTTCTTGGTATATACATACGGTAAATCACTTTGTTAAAAAGAGCCGTCGCCACAGCTCCCGAGGGATTATGGGATTGTTAAGTGTCCAGTTGATCCGCACTTCAGAATCTCACCGGAAGGTCAGATTTAGGTCAAATAGTAGGTCAAAATTTTTTCCATGAATACTGAGGATTTGGACATACTACTCCATTGGCATACTGTTTTTGGCATACTACATTGTAGGGAAGTATGGATATCCAGACGCAGCATACCAACATGGGGCTCGTTAAAGTACTTTTCTCCATTGCACCAGCTCTACATTTCCTGGGCAGATCTGTTAATAATAACTGATGTTCACCTCTCACTTTCATTATCCAGACACTCACCTCAGACTTGCTTGTCTCCTGAGTCCACGCATATGTGAGCTGATTGCTCCTTCTACTCGATGTGAAAGTGTTTATGCCAAACCTGTGCTTGAAGTAGATTGAACCCTTTAAAAAAAAATCTTATTTTCATTGCTGAAAAGAAGAGGAATGGATGGATGAGTGATGTTAATCGCTGTCTTGCCTTTCTGGATGGCCAATTAAAGGCTGTGTTTTAGAGAGGAGAGTTGGGAGGGAAGTCCTAGTCATCAACTTTGATTTTTCTCACTTTACTAAAAAAACATCTCCCACTGAAATGTTTCACTTCAGCCAAGCGTGAGGCTCCCTAATTTACTCTTAGCTTGCAGGACGCATGCAGACAGTGCTTGTTTACCCGGGTCAGATGATCTAACGATTATAAGCAGCTTTTGTTTACTTGAGTCAGATGATGTTGTCGTACATTACAGCTAAATGTGGACAGATGATTAAGAACTTAATCACCCTGTACTTATATCTGTGTTTTTTGCATCGGACAGAGCACAGCTGGTTTCACTACTTCATTATTCTATAGATATAGACTCATGGACTGCTTTAGTGAACTAAAAGCCAAAGAGGGCACATGTTAGTGATTTTATAATTGTTAAGGAATGTTGTCCAAATTTTCATTAAAGGGATAATTTACTCACCCTCATGTTGTTCTAACCCTGTATTACTTTCTTTTTGTGAAACACAAAAGGAGATGTAATGCATTTTGTTTCAGTCACCATTCACATTCATAGCATCTCACATTTCCATACAATGAAAGTGAATGGCGACCGAGGTAAATGATGACACAATTTTCATTTTTGGGGTGAACTATTCCTTTAATTGTCACAACTTAATGTGGCTTATTGCTTTTAGAAAATGCCAGCAACAACATGATAACAGAATTACCATAAAGAATTACTCTGCAAAGAAAAATAGTTTATTAACTGAAGAAATGTAGATATTGTAGTTGAGTTGGCACAAAATTAAACAGTATGTGGTCACTAGTCACTGTATATCTATTATTTTACTGAGGCTTTGAATGTGACTCATCCCATTAAATTTTGGCACCGTAACTATCCATTGTAGAAGAGATTACCTGCAGACTGTGTTACATGTAACCTGGTTGAGATCATTAGGCATTATTTAGTGTTAAGTTAAACCAGGATAACGCAGGCTGGAAGTCTCTTCATTAAAATCTGAAAATTAAATACGAGAGCTTGTAATACTCTCTCTCTTTCTCGTCTCGGCACAGTAAGTTTACCGTCTGGGCTGCACTGGACTTAGCTTCTCTGGAGCTTATTGAGGGATTTTTAATTATTTATCCTTGTACCCACGCTCCTCAAAGTTCCCCGGCACCTGATTGCAGCTCTTTCTGGCTATAGAAGAAAAATCAAGAGAGCAGAGAGTGTGGATTATTCATATGGTGTGTATGCATGCGCTGATTCTCTGTGTGTATGGTGCTATGATGCTCTGTCAAGATCTCTCAATGGAGAGAGGCCTGCTGTATGCAATAAATGTTTTAATGTTATTAATATTGAAGCTGGTGTAGATTTTTAATGCAAACATCTATTACTGGTTTTGTAATAGATTTTTAATGCAAACATCTATTACTGGTTTTGTTCAGCTCCTGTCTCAGTGCAACACATTGGCTTTTAGTAATAGAATACTAACATGCTGTTTATTGCATTCTGGGCAGTTTACTGCCTAGTATTTTTAAAGAAGTAGTGTATGACAGGGCTTGCACAACTACTCATTATTATGATTCATGTGATCAGTGTTGACACAGGCCTAACGCATTGACTAGTGGTAGAATTTATTGTCTTGTCTGTACATCCCCTTGTATGCAACATGCAACAGTAAAGGTTTCAAAGAGTAGTATGCTATGTTGCTGTACACTACTGCACACGGCACAAATAGTGTGAGTAGTATGGTAGTATTCTAATCTGAAAATAGCCAGAGTTTACATTTATAAATCCTTGTTTGCACCGCAAGCAACACAGAGCGACAAAGCAATACAATCTCATTCATTTAAAAATGAGAGCACAGACACTTCCAGTGACACGAGTGACAGTGACCATTGGCGACAAGATGTGGGTGTGGTGAACGACATGAGAAAGTTGAGAAAAGTGTAACTACCAATGAGAGAGAGAAGGCAGTGGAGCTCACGTCATCTGTCTCTTCTGACATACTTGTGTTGAGTGTAGGCAAGACAGAGAAGTTAACATGTTGTGGGGGATTTCACTGTTCTACAGTATATCATTAGTCTGGAACCACATGCATGTATATAAAAAAAACAATGATGCATGGAAAACTGTGTTAGATACTGGTGGCATTTTGAGTGAGTTCGATTCATATTTTAATAGATTGTTCATTTTGTTAATGATTTGATGCAACAAGAACTGTTGCAGGTTAAGTAAAATGCTCTCCCCTGCAGAATGTTAATTTTTAGAGGCAAGAGAACTGATTCCTTGTAAATTAGAATGATATCTTAGTTTTAGCTGCAGTATCATCTAGAGGTCAGTGATAACTAAGGTGGTGGGAAAGGCCAATAACAGATTAATCGGTCGATAGTTTTTAAAATTGATTTATAGAATGTCAAAAAAAATTCTTATTCTTTCCTTACTATGAAGAGCTCAGACAAAGAGTCCTAAATTAATAAAATCCCAGATGTTGTTTATTGTTCAACCAAAATCCCCCCAAATAACCAGAAAAATTCTGATTTGGTGTATAATGCGGATTTTTAAGCATAAACAAGCACACCGGGGACTCTAAATTTGAAATGGCTCAATGATGAAAAAACTGTCTGCAACTCTATCAGCATAGATTTTTTTCTTTGTGGCAGGGCGGAGGGCGGGGCCGGGTCGTGATTCTGCACACCCAGCCCCTAATAAGGCTGATTAAGCCCGAGAGGGATAAGGCCGACCGGAGACGGCAGTGCGACAGAGAGAGGGTTACGGACAGCTGTCCGACACCTGTGTGTGTTTGTATCCTATTGGTTAAGTTTATCATTAAACCTTTATTTATATTGTCAAGCCAGTTCTCGCCACCTCCTTTCCATTGAAATGTGTTACACTGGTGCCGAAACCCAGGAAGGAGGAGGGATGCGCCGTAGTAGAGTCCTCGCCACTACCATCCACCCCAACGGAGCAGCCGCGGCCATCCGCCGGGGGACGGAGGTGCCCGGCAGCCTGAGAACGGAGGAACGTCCGATGACCACGAGGGGAGGAGGGGCTCCTAACCGACCGCCTGGAACGGTCAGGTCTGCTGCCAGGGGCGGTGGAGACCCCTATCAGCCGCTGAAAATGCGGTGGGGCGTTCCATCCGCCAGGGGCCGGAGGACTGCCTCCGATCCGCCCGGGGAGGCACAGCTGTCGTCCACTAGAGGGTGGAGGAGTGGTCGAGGACCAGGCTACGGCGTATCGGAGAACCGGCGAGTAAATTTACTCTCCTCTCTCTCTTCCGCTGCCGCTCCGCATTGGCCTTTCCCTCTCTTTTAAATATTATTTTTTGGTACGATCCCTGTTACAGGGTGTAGGTACCGCATTTTTTGTTATTATTGTTTCCCTCCATTGAACTGTGTATCGGTCTACATCTAGTATCATCTATAATCAACATTTCAAAAGCTACTATAGCCAGACGTGCAGTCCACTAATAACGTTAGAGTGACATCAGTATGGACGTCCACTAGCGACATCATAGTATAGACACTAGCTACACAAGGCGACAGTGTCGTTTGTGGTGTGAACAGGGCTTACGTTTTTTTTTTATACTGTATATACTGCATACTGCAGAAATAGTATGGGTAGCATGGTAGTAAAATGGCATTATCAGGGTTTGTTTACTGTATACTGTATACTGCAAAAATAGTATGAGCATTATGCTAGTATGCTATTATATAAAAAGACAGAGTTGCAGAATCAGGGTTTGTTTGGTATACAGTATACGGCATACTACAAGAATAGTATGAATAGTGGTAGTATGCTACAGTATTCCAAAAATATCCAGAGTTACAGTATGTTGTATTAGCAGTATGCTAGTATGCTATTATATAAAAAGCCAGAGTTGCAGAATTAGGGTTTGTTTGGTATACATTATACTACATAATACAAGAATAGTATGAATAGTGGTAATATGCTACAGTATTCCAAAAATATCCAGAGTCAGGGTTTGTTAATTATATACTGTATACTGAGGAAAAAGTATGGGTAGTATGCTATTCTGAAAATAGCCAGAGTTATAGTGTCACACCCTATCTGCACCCGAAGCATCCGTTCACTACACTGAAAGCATCGAGTGAACATTTTAAATGACGAGCAGACAACACGGACCAATCAACTGTGAGCGCGAGTAGACTTCATCAATGGTTAAATCAGTGAATAACCCGAATCATACTTTTTTTCAACGGAAATCCACTGGTATAAACAAATTTCTTATTGAATTGTTATTGTAATGTTATTTTTGCTAAAACTGTGTATGCATGTGGTTAGAAGCAAAAGTATGTAAATTAGTAGACTTCACAAGCTGGCTTAAATGCAACTGTCAGAAGTTATTTAAATAGGTAACGAATAAAATTCATAGCAGAAAGATTCACATGTATGATTTGGGAAGTAAAATCATTTTATTTCAGATGGACGGGATGATAAAGTGGCTGGAGTAGCTCTGCAACACGTCAGCAATAGAACGGGTCATCCATTTACTGTCTGCGCTATGCGATGTGCCGCAATGGATGCTTCTAGTGTAGACAGTGTCACTGATAATATTGGGAAAGATATGCTTTTGATGCGATGTGATGCGATGCTCCATTGTAGAAAGGGTGACAGGGTTTGTTTAGTATACAGTACACTGCATACTGAAAAAAATTCCAGTATTCCAAATACCAGTATTATGGTAGTATACAGTGCTGTGGAATAGTATTTGCCCCCATCCTGATTTCTTCTGTTTTTGTGTATATCTCATACTAAATTGTTTCAAAAATTCAAACAAAATCTAACAACAACAAAAAAAGGCAATCTGAGTAAACACAAAATACAGTTTGTTTGTTTTTTCCTCCCTTTTTCTCCCCAATTTGGAATGCCCAATACCCAATGCGCTGTAGGTCCTCGTGGTGGTGTAGTGATTCACCTCAATCTGGGTGGCGGAGGACGAATCTCGGTTGCCTCCGTGTCTGAGACTGTCAACCCGCGCATCTCATCACGTGGCTTGTTGAGCGCATTACCACAGAGACATAGCACGTGTGGAGGCTTCACGCTATTCTCTGCGGCATCCACGCACAACTCACCACGGGTACCACTGAGAGCGAGAACGACATTATAGCGATCACGAGGAGGTTACCCCATGTGACTCTACCCTCCCTAGCAACCGGGCCAATTTGGTTGCTTAGGAGACCTGGCTGGAGTCACTCAGCACGCCCTGGATTCGAACTCGCTACTCCAGGGGTGGTAGTCAGCATCAATATTCGCTGAGCTACCCAGGCCCCCCACAAAATACAGTTTTTAAATGATAATGTTATTTATTGAAACAAAATGTTATCTAATACCAACTGGGTCTGTGTGAAAAAGTATTTTCCCCTTAGTTACTAAATCCCCAAATCTATGAAACTGCATTCATAATGGGGTTCAGCTGGACTAGACACACCCAGACCTGATTACTGCCAGCCCTGTTCAATCAAATCAACACCTAAATAGAACTTTTTCAGCAGCATAAAGTTGGCCAGAAGGTCTCACCCTGTAGCACACTAAAGGTCGAAAGAAATTCCAGAAATGATGAGAAAAAGGTGATTGAAATTCATCAGTCTGGGAAGGGTTACAAAGCTATTTCAAAGGCTCTGGGACTCCAAAGAACCACAGTGAGAGCCATTATCTCCAAATGGAGAAAACTTGGCACAGTAGTGAACCTTCCCAGAAGCGGCCAACCTTCCAATATGTCTCCAAGAGCACAGTGACGACTCGTCCAGGAAGTCACAAAAAAGCCAAGGACAACATCCAGTGAACTGCAGAATTAAGATTAAGAATTAAAGTTTTGGAGTGGCCTAGTCAAAATCCTGACTTGAACCCGATTGAGATGCTGTGGCAGGACCTTAAACGGGCAGTTCATGCTCGAAAACCCTCCAATGTGGCTGAACTAAAGCAGTTCTGCAAAGAAGAGTTGGCCAAAATTCCACCACAGCATTGTGAAAGACTGATCTCCAGTTATCGTTGACAGAAGCGTTTGGTTGCAGTTGTTGCTGCTAAAGGTGGTACAACCAGCTATTAGGTTTAAGGGGGCAGTTCGTTTTTCACATGGGTGATATAGGTGTTGGATAACTTTTTTGCTTAAGTTATATATATATATATATGAAATATGAAATGCATGTAATTTGCTGGGAAATTCAAAGCCAAAATGTGTGCATGCTTGATTGTCATTTGGTCACATTGGGCGGTTGATTTGGTCACTATACCAGTGGAAGTCCAGATGTCTGGACAGCATGTGACAGCCAACAAGCTGCTCCCCGGCTGTTTGTTGCCGTGGTAATTAGTATGTGAGGTATAGGGGGCTTGGCATTTTTGATAAGAGAGCTGTCTGGATTGGTGCCTTTATGTGTGTATGTTTATAGGTTACAGTATATAGATCATCAGAGTGTATAAAAGGCGTTCCACGTACTCTGCTCTGATTCCAGTGCTGTTAGTCTGTGTCTCTGCTTACTGAAGCAGCTGTCCTCTCATGGGAAAGAGTGCCAAAGAGAGAGGGACAGAAGGAAAAACTGTGCAAGGTTTGTAGCATCAAGTGTCAGGCATAGGTGGGTGTGTTGGCGCAATGACCCGTTTCCCAGACATCAGGTTGTGTTTGCCGGCTGCTCATGTGCCCTTGGTGATGGAGATGACGAATGCCTGGTGAACGCACTGGAACGCTGGGGCGAGATTAAAACAGCTAGTTTATATTGCGCTCATGCTGCCTGAAGAACCACAAGATCATCTTAACTGCAATACTGTATATGAGTGATTCTCTAGCTAGGAGAATTTTCTGTCCCCTAAGATGATTTGAAAGGAAAAATGCTTCATAAAAACAGTTGCTTTAGTATTAAAGGGTTGAATATAATAGCGTTGAACTTTTTATTGCATCTCTTTAGAAAAGTTTTACTACAGTATTTTAAAGCTGAAGCGTGTAACTTTTTCCATGTTAAAATACTTTCTCACATCCAAGCTTCATAAGTAACCCATTTGTTGGTTAATTTGTAAAAACTGTGTCTCTGGGGTGCTATAAAAATCTTTGTTTTGAGCGACCCGTCCAGCCCAACACAACAACACTGACTCAACCAGTGGCGTGAGTTGGGGGCGGAATTGTCTGTTTTTTTTTTAATTTTTTTTTTTTTATCAACGGCAGATGGGGAGTCTTCAGAAGTCTGTTTGAAAACAATGTTTATTTTTGCAATTCCGTTTGGTGGCACAGAAATTACACACTTCAGCTTTAAAGAGTGTTGAAAAGTTACATTTACCAGAATTTTCTCATTTATAACATTTTGTACATTTATAAAAAGTAAAACATCATGAAGATTCTACTTTACACTTTTTCCTAAGATCTTAAAAAAATCTAATGTTATAAGTTTTATTTTATTTCCTGAGAATTCTAATGTATGTGTACAATTTATATTTTTTCTTCAGAAAAAGGAATTAGCTTAAAGGAATATTTTGGGTTCAATGCAAGTTAAGCTCAATCAACAGCATTTGTGCTATAATGTTGATAACCACAAAAATGTATTTCGACTCATCCCTCCTTTTCTTTAAATAAAAAAAAGCAAAACTTTTGGTTACAGTGAGGTACTTACAATGGAAGTGAAAGGCACCAATCCTTAAATGTTAAAATACTCACCGTTTCAGAAGTATAGCCACAAGACGTAAACAATATGCGTGTTAACATGATTTTAGTGTGATAAAATTGCTTGCAAACCTTTTCTGTGTGAAGTTATGCCCAATTTTACAACTTTGTTGGCATGACAATGTAACACTGTAAACCCAAAAACGACTGTAAAAATGACAATTTAAACAACTTTAATGCTCAAATAATACGAGTTTTAACATGAATTAATTGAAGTGCTTTTCTAGAATTATAAGCTTTACATTTCTGCCTTTAAACTAGGGATGTGCACGGTTACTGTTTTTAGCATCCTGTTAACCGCAAAGTTTCATGAACGGTTAATCAGTTTTTCATCGGAGTCGGGACACAGGAATAAAGAATGTTTATTGCAATGAAATTTCCTCAAACACTACTCAAAATAGCAGCAAATAAAGTGCACAGTAAGCTATGAGCCTAAATAGCAAAATACATAGATCTTCAAATGATACATTTCTCACATTAAACTCAAACAAAAATAATCTAATTGTCACTGCATGTAGTAAACGCGCTCTGCCCAGGCAGACTGACATATCCGTGAGGCAGCGAATGCAAGTATTGTCATGTGCATGGAGTTATCACTGCTGCAGTTGAATAGCCTCTTTGGGGTGCTTTGATTTTTAAATGGTTTAAAATCAAATTTCATTGAACTTGTCTAACTATTGTACATTAATATGCACATTAGAGCAAAACGAAAAGCACTGTTTATAAAGTGCTGAAACTTTCCTTGGTGAAAAACAACCTGGAATCATTTTTAATGGTGTAACTCACATGAAGTCCTCTTTTCAACCTGAACTACTTCAGAAAGCAGCACAGCACAGAAACAACTTTGTGTCTAAAAATTTGGCGATCTTGCACGAGACACAGAAAGAGAAAACGGTGAGATTAAGCGCAACGGTCAAAGACGTCCGTCCAGCGCGTGTTAACAGTACATAGAAAAACAGCGCAGACGCACAGAAAAGCATGTTTAAACAGCCCCCAACTCGCTCTGTACTTGAAAAACTGACCCAAACCCGATGGTTTGTCAGAACTCATCGAGTTTGGGTCGGGTTGAAGACCTCTATTCTGCACGTGTAGAATAACCGAATAGTGATTTTGGTATTTGAATAGTGGAGCATCAAGCGGTTAACCGCATGTCAACTATCCGTGCACATACCTACGTCAAACTTGACAACAATTGGCCCGATTGACTTCCATTGTAAGTGCCTCACTGTAACCTTGATTTTCGCTTTTTGTAAGGAAAATGAGGGATGAATCAAAATAATTTTTGTGGTAATCAACATTATGCCACAAATGCTGTCGACTAAGCTTATCTTGTTTTGAACCCAGAATATTTAACTTCTCAATTCATTACCAGAACACACAACATAAAAAATCCACACCATTATTTGATGCACATGATTTATTTGAATTGATGGTCAATCAAGTCTGTGATCAGATTTTTATTTCAGGACAGATATTTATTCCATTTGATAAAACAGCGCAGACGCACAGGAAAGCATGTTTATATATATATATATATATATATATATATATATATATATATACATGTATATATATATTTTAAGTCAGAGTTTTGATGTAGTGTTCAGTGCAAGTATGCCAGTCAGTGTGTTGCTAAGTGGACACATTGGCAGCGAATCACAGTGCCAGAGAAACTTATGTGCATCATACTTTTTTTGAAGAATTGCTCAGTGTGTGTTTGACCATGTGTTTATGTTGTGTTCTCAATACTATTGCATCTATCCATTTTGCACTAGATTTGTGAAAATGTTACAGATTTTCCTCAATGTGGGCAATGTGATCTTAATGGCAGCATAATGTAACACTTGTCTAGGATATTGTAATGGCTTACATATGATGTTTGGGGGTAATTTGAATGACATTTTGAATTAATTTAAGCTTTAGGATGTAATATTCAATTTCTGTAATGTGACATGTTTCAGAGTGAAATCGAATCTTTAGTTGGAAATATAGATTGGGATTTAATCTCAGATTTGATTGGAGTTTAGAAAAGATGTTGGTAGAGGGGAGGAGGTTAAACATGCCTTACTATGGTATTATTGGTTAGTATCATTTTCCCCCTCCCTCATGACCTTGGTTACATTTTCAGCTGAGAAAGATGTTTGGAAAAAGGACTTATTTTTTTCTGTTTTCTTTAGAATAACGTGTACTAATGAATGATGCAAAAGATGCCAGGGACATTTATTTCATGTCTTAAATCACACAATTATCTGGATGTATCTGGACATTTAGATTTGATTTGCACACAAAGGCCTTTTCACTGAGTAAAATGCATACGAAGCATATATAATTAAGTCAAAATGAATATTTGCTGAAAAATCTATTTTTATTTTAATTAAAAACAGTTGAAAGTACTGTCATGCACAGTCAGGAGATTCTGTATGATCTTATGTAAGTTGCTCAT
Organism: Myxocyprinus asiaticus; assembly: GCF_019703515.2. NCBI lineage: Eukaryota > Metazoa > Chordata > Actinopteri > Cypriniformes > Catostomidae > Myxocyprinus > Myxocyprinus asiaticus. The sequence continues at coordinate 10,438,629 of NC_059385.1, read as the reverse complement.
TCACTCCCTCAGTTGAGTGGATGACTAGTGGCACAAAGTGCTTCATACGAGTGCGATTTTGCAGATACATGCACATTTACACGCTTGTACCAGCAAACATGCACACTCAGTGCCATTAATGAAATGGCACATATCTGCAGCCAGAGCTTCATGAAGAGAATGTATGCCTGTGCGTGTGGCTGCTCTCTGTCTCAGTAATTAAAGCTTTTTTTTTTTTTAATTATCAGCCCTCTGGGATGCGGCCCAGTCCCTGGAGCTTTACACGAACCTGTTGCCAAGCGAGACTGAAAGAGAAGCAAAATATGAGAGAACATTCTTTTGAAGGATGTTACTGATGTACTGTCCCTCTTTATATGTCTCTCTTTCTTCACAGAGCACATTCAAGTTCAAGTCGGAAAGCGACATCCACCTGGCAGAGCACCATAAGCAGGTGTTGTATGATGGGAAGTTGGCCAGCAGCATCGCCTTCACCTATAACGCTAAAGCCACTGATGCACAGCTGTGCCTGGAGTCCTCACCCAGGGAAAACCCCTCCATATTCGTGCACTCGCCACATGCCCTGATGCTACAGGTCTGTGAAATCACACACAATAGATCATTTTTATATTAAAGGGGTCATGACATGCCTTTTTTAATATTTTAATATGTTCATTGAGGTTCACTTATAATATTAGTAAAGGTTTTTGCACAAAAAAACAGTCATGTAATTATAAAAGATGATTATTTTCAACCCTCATTCTGACCCTCTGTCAGAAATGCTCGGTTTTGCTGCTGCTTCCCCTTTAAGACTTGACAGCAAATGCACACTTTTATGATTGGCTCTCTGCTCTTGACTGACCTGCCATCTCACTGCTCACCGCTACTGGGTGGACTACGGAAGTGATAAGGTAAAGTAGGCGTGGATGTGTTGTGGAGGAGGTCAGATGCAAATGTCGACCACAGTGTGACATCACAGTGTGGAGTAAGTAGAGAACGAGTCGTTTTGGCAACTAGGTTTCAACAAATGCTCTTTTTGCATTGAGGAGGAAGTTTTAAGTTCTGAAACGTGTAGTATGTTTTTGTAGTATGTTAAAAGATTAAGGAAATTAGATTCCTCATGTCATGACCCCTTTAAATAAATGACACTAATGAAGTTGGTGCTTCATAATACTCAATGTAATCCTGTATGCCTTTTAATAAATAATGTAATCACATCAGGTATGCACAAATTATTGTCTGCATTGGTCTGATCAGGCAGATATAGGGTATATTGATTTTTATATACAGTTATGCTCAGAAGTTTGCATACCGTGACAGAAATTGTGAAATGTTGGCATTGATTTTGAAAATATGACTGATCATGCAAAAAAAAGTCTTTTATTTAAGGATAGTGATCATATGAAGCCATTTATTATCACATAGTTGTTTGGCTCCTTTTTAAATCATAATGATAACAGAAATCACCCAAATGGCCCTGATCAAAAGTTTACATACCCTTGAATGTTTGGCCTTGTTATAGACACACACGGTGACACACACAGGATTAAATGGCAATTAAAGGTTAATTTCCCACACCTGTGGCTTTTTAAATTGCAATTAGTGCCTGTGTATAAATAGTCAATGAGTTTGTTAGCTCTCACATGGATGCACTGAGCAGGCTAGATACTGAGCCATGGGGAGCAGAAAAGAACTGTCAAAAGACCTGCGTAACAAGGTAATGGAACTTAATAAAGATGGAAGAGGAAATAAAAAGATATCCAAAGCCTTGAAAATGCCAGTCAGTACTGTTCAATCACTTATTAAGAAGTGGAAAATTCGGGGATCTCTTGATACCAAGCCAAGGTCAGGTAGACCAAGAAAGATTTCAGCCACAACTGCCAGAAGAATTGTTCAGAATACAAAGAAAAACCCACAGGTAACCTCAGGAGAAATACAGGCTGCTCTGGAAAAAGATGGTGTGGTTGTTTCAAGGAGCACAATACAATGATACTTGAACAAAAATGAGCTGCATGGTCGAGTTGCCAGAAAGAAGCCTTTACTGCGACAGTGCCACAAAAAAGCCCAGTTACAATATGCCCGACAACACCTTGACACACCTCACAGCTTCTGGCACACTGTAATTTGGAGTGACGAGACCAAAATAGAGCTTTATGTTCACAACCATTAGCGCTATGTTTGGAGAGGGGTCAACAAGGCCTATAGTGAAAATAATACCATCCCCACTGCGAAGCATGGTGGTGGCTCACTGATGATTTGGGGGTGTGTGAGATCTAAAGGCACGGGGAATCTGTGAAAATTGATGGCAAGATGAATGCAGCATGTTATCAGAAAATACTGGCAGACAATTTGCATTCTTCTGCACGAAAACTGCGCATGGGACGCTTTTGGACTTTCCAGCACGACAATGACCCCAAGCACAAGGTTCTGGAGTGGCCATCACAGTCTCCTGACATTAATATCATCAAGCCACTCTGGGGAGATCTCAAAGGTGCGGTTCATGCAAGACAACCAAAGACTTTGCATGACCTGGCGGCATTTTGCCAAGACGAATGGGCAGCTATACCACCTGCAAGAATTTGGGGCCTCATAGACAACTATTACAAAAGACTGCATACTGTCATTGATGCTAAAGGGGGCAATACACAGTATTAAGAACTAAGGGTATGCAGACTTTTGAACAGAGGTCATTTAATTTTTTGTTGCCATGTTTTGTTTTATGATTGTGCCATTCTGTTATAACCTACAGTTGAATATGAATCCCATAAGAAATAAAAGAAATGTGTTTTGCCTGCTCACTCATGTTTTCTTTAAAAATGGTACATATATTACCAATTCTCCAAGGGTATGCAAACTTGAGCACAACTGTATTATGATATTTATATTTTTTATATATACATTTTTTATTAATATAATATTTTATTATTTTTAAAAAATATTTTGCCAGGTTTCAACAGAACTTAACAGTTTCCGTCTTTTCTACTGTACATTGTAATTTTTTGATGCCTGATTTCATAATTATCCATTATCATTATATTTATACATTTTGTTATCTTTGAACCACACTTACAATGCATTATAATACTTATGCATGGTTACACCTTGAAGAGTGTGCAACACTTGATTTAACCATTGTAATTATGTTTTTAATATATTATGCTCTTTTAAAGGTTTAAACATGGATAAGTCAATATTATAATACATTATAACTGTGGATACAAGTATTTACAAGACCATATTATTGATTAAGTGTTTTAGGCATTTTGAATGCATAATAAGAATACTTTTAGAATGCTTTTTATGTATAGGCTTCATAGAATTCATAGATCCAGTTTTCTAATGATACAGTGTGTGTTTCTGTGTGTATACTCAGGATGTGAAGGCAATCGTCACTCACTCCATCCACAGTGCCATTCACTCTATTGGAGGAATCCAGGTTCTGTTCCCTCTCTTCTCTCAGCTGGACTACAGGCAACCCAATGACAGCCCCGTGGAGACGACCGTCTGGTGAGTATCGACCATACAGATGCCCTACTGCAGATCCACTGATCTAAATTTAGACATTCAGTCTTTAGGGGTTCTTTAGATCTCATGTTTTAGAGGTCATCATTGTGCTTATATCTTAAAGGGAAAGTTCTGCCATAATTTACTCACCCGCATGTTGTTCCCAAACTGTATGACTTTCTTTTTCCTTGGAACACAAAATGAGGTGTTAGACAGAATTAAAACCTCAGTCATCATTCATGTTCACTATATGGAAAAAAAAAAATGAGATGTTGATGTCAAAACGCAGACCAAAACCAAGTCAGCCAGGGATGTGTGCTATAAATTATAAATGGAATATTTCATGCTGGCATAGAAATAGAGCATGACAGAGCGAAAGTGGGATTTCAAAAGGTACGTACTTGCAGAGAGAGAGAGCGAGAGACAGAGAGAACTTTCAAACAATCCTTTGGGGAGATGTGAGGATGGTACGGTCACCCTCTTTTCTCAGGTCACTGTGTGGTTCTGGTGTGTGAGCTCGCAGACATAGTGAGTAGATTAGAGATCAGCAGTGAGCTGGCAGGCATAATCAGTGGAGCAGAGATCTGTGGTGCATCCATCAGTGGTAATGCTCCCCACTGGGCTTTACTGTCTTTACTGAGATGGGTGAGGTCACCGTCCCATTCGTCGGCTTCGGGCAGCTCAGAAAGGGACTCTGAGAATTTGATCAGGAATCTCACTGCCTCAACAATATAATTTAGGCCAGTGTTTCTCAACTTTTGCTTCATGAATCAAGTGGCAACCCAACATAACAAAATTGTTTATCGTACAGAAGTAAACAAAGTATTCCTAAAATCAAACACTGAAATTAATTTAAAGGACCATGAACTGCATATCCACAAATATCCACAAAAGTTATTGAAGGGATTGTTCATTCAAAAATGTAAAACTCTGTAATCATGTACTCACCTTCATGTTGTTCCAAACCTCTTTTTTCCATGGAAAGCAAAAGGGAAATGTTTGGCAGAATGTTAGGGACTGACAGCGTCAGTCACAATTTACTTTCATTATATCTTTTTTTTTTTTTTTTTTTTTTTTTTTTGGAAGTGAATGGTGACTGAGGTCATCGTTCAGCCTAACATTTCCTTTTGTGTTCAGCGAAAATAAAAAAGGGAAAAAAGGTAGTTTTACTATCTGAATTGGAAATGTACAATTTTTTAATTGTTTAAAAGACTGCAGAAGTGTGATTTACCAGGCCACCACATGGAACAAACACTGGACCAAATATTTAGTTATACGATTTGTTGCATTTTCTATCAGAAAAGACCTGCATCCCATTTTTGCTTTAAACCCACCAGAGAACAACTGATTTAGATGACTGAGACACAATTTATTGTGCAAAGGTTTGTATGTGTGCTCCATTTCAATTATTTTTCTTTTGTTTACAGTGCCACTCTCCTGGCATTCTTGGTGGAGTTGTTGAAAAGTTCAGTCGCCATGCAGGAACAGATGTTAGGCGGGAAAGGCTTCCTGGTCATTGGCTATCTGCTGGAGAAGGTGAGACAGTCACCCAGTGATTTTTATCAATTAATAAGAGACTATTTTATTATAATTTGTGTAGATTTACTGAAAGTGTTGTGAGCAGGATTCAAACTTGCACCACCCACATGTGTGTCAGAGCATGTGCAACAACTGCTAGGCCACATCTCTTAAAATTAAGAGTCAAGATAATTTGAGCCATGGCCTAGCAGCTAGCACAGTTGTCCGGAGGCATTGAGCTTTGGCACTCATGCTGGAAATGAAGGTTTGAATCCAGCCTATTTTGTGTCCCGATCCCATTCCATCTCTCTGTACAATAGTTTTCTGCCTCCTTTTGTCTATCAAATGTTGTTTGTAAATATTTAGTTATTGGCATTGGCTGTGGATGTTTGTCTACATGTGTTTTAAATTAGCTGTTAATATAATATTCTCTTATGCTCTTTTATCTTTATTTACAATGTCTGGCTCTCTTTCAGTCTTCTCGAGTGCACATCACCAGGGCAGTTCTGGAACAGTTTCTGTCGTTTGCCAAGTATCTAGACGGCCTGACTCATGGAGCTTCTCTACTGAAGCAGCTCTGTGATCATGTTCTGTTCAACGCAGCCATCTGGATTCACACGCCGGCTAAGGTGAGCTCGTCCCACATGGTAAAATTCAAAATAAAGAGTCTAATTCCAAAGCCTGTCCATTGTTGTTAAAAGTTTAAATGCCCAGTTTGGTCTGCCATTATTAGACTACCAACAAATATGAGGAGTTTGTAACCTCACTAAATAAAACAATACAAGTTTTATCAAAAGTTTAGTTAAAATGTCCAAAATACAAGGAGAAAAATTTTCATTTGTTTTTTAGTTGTGAGAACACCAAAAAGTACATTTACATGTACCATGGTAGTATTAGGTGAGATACAATATCTTACATCTGAAATGTAACAATCGCTGGAGCCATGGCCTAGTGGTTGGTGTATGTGCTACAGACATGTTGAGCCTTGGTGCTCATGTGGGAAATGCAGGTTCGAATCCAGACTGCAGCATGTCCTGATCCTATTCCCCTACTAAAGCTAATTTCTTTGTGTATACAATGCAGTTTTGTTGATATGTTGAATATGATATGGAAAATAATGCATGAATATGGTAATCAATCAGTACCATAATATATATCAAAATTCCATGGTATTACCATCACTGTACTCTTTGTAAGAGAAGTGTTAATGCAGGTTCAGCCCAAGCAGTCAACTTTTATGCATGTAAAAGTTGTGTACTTGAAGTTTGTACAAAGTGTAGATATTTTTATCTATGAAGTTTATGGGGTGTGAAGAGTGTGTGTGTGTGTGTGTGTGTGTGTGTTTGTGTGTGAATGTGAGGTTTCACCCAAAGGCACTTGATGCTCTAATTTGAGAAAAAAGTGCTGTTCTTTTGTAAAAGCATAAGGCTCAATGATTGGATAATGACCTGAGAAACATGACTGCAGGAGAAGTGGACATCCGTTTTTGTTCCCTCACCAGTCCGTGCAGAAAAACGTGTTGCCCTCAGCAGTGACAGCCCTTTATTATGGAGAGAACTAAGAAACATCCAGAGGGATGGAAAGAGACAGAGTGAAGACTTGAAAACAACAAGCAGATATTTTAAAGATTACTTCTATAGAGAAGGAGAGAAAAAGGTAGAGTGAGATATAAGATCAAATAGAAAAAGAAAATTCTGTTTGAGGCAGAATTCACACTTTCAGTTCATTGCCATAATATGAAGAAAGGCATTTTCTAATAATTTGTCTAAAATCTTTAAATAAAACTGAAATATTTCTAACACATGAGTCTTGGAATCTCTTTCTCCATGTGCTATAGGTCTTGCATGACTACTTTATTTAACGTATAAAAATAATAATAATAATAATTCAGGGGTTACCATAAAGTTCATAAATGAAAGTCAAGTAGCTAAACTGGAGCCTGCTGTAACCATGAACAGAACAAGTGCAACTGAATGTCAAGTGATCCATGACTATTAAAGTAGTCTGTGCAACCCCTTATTCTCACATACACTCCAGTAGGTACCAACTATGTAGCTTAATAAATTCAATTATTCTTTCAACTCTTTACATGGGAGAGGTCTTCATTTGCCAGCTTTATCTCTGACCTGCTTACGTCTGAAGCTGCAGTTTGGTTAGGGGGCAAAAAAGTCCCTGTGAAATTGACCTCAATGAGCAGGCAGGGTCAACAGGAGATTAAATACAGTGATAAAACTTGGTTTCCAAAGCAGCCTCATTAAGCCTGGGCCTAATTAGCATGTCCATGTTGATCAGTGTAAGAAATGGTTGTGTATGTGTATGTGTCCCACTGGGACAGCTTTAACAGAACCGCTTGATACACAGAAAAATCCATGCTTTTCTTTGCAGGAAGGACTCGTACCATATAAGAGTCACCATATAATATCCGGGAACCAGTAGGGATGGGGCACAATGGTCATCCAAAAACAACTTGCTTATTTTCAAATATATTTGTTTTTATATTTTTTGCGGTGGTGGGTTAATTAGCATGTTAGGATTTATTTGCTAGATGTTTTGCACGGTAAAACCCTCTAGGAAAATCATCTTTACGTTAATCCCCTTGAACGCACCACTGTTACAGCCACACAATTCAAGACTAACGTTGCCCTTTGCATTACGGCTTGAGCCATTTTGATCATCCTGTCATGAGTGTTACATTTCTAAGTTAATGTGTCAAGTTGATCCCTGCATTCTGTTCCATTACATTGTTCTCTGTCTAGCTGTTTTTGAATGCAAGGATGCATTTGTAAACACCTCCTAAGAAATGCCTTTGATCGGCGTCATTCAGATGACCCACTGACTATAGTGCATTTTGAAAATATAGTAGTAATTTGGCACATCCCTAGTAACTAAAAGGTTTTGGGTTTGAACCATGGAGCTATAAAATACCTGGAGGGAGCTATCCGTTAGTATCCCCATTCATCTCTATGACTGTGCTCAGCTAGCGCAAGTTTCCCAGAAAGCTAGCGAAATTGAGGCTACCATTTTTGCTCATGGGCGCTCAGTTCCGGGATTGGGTGTCACGTGACTGATCACTCGTCAGTGGGAATAGATAGGGAAAAATATAAATCAATTTCACGCTTTTAAGAGCCCTTCAAAAACAATCTGTCACCGGATGATGATGTGCTATAATGTAAAGAAATAATTTTAACTGAAATGGTTCTTGGAAATAAAACACGTCTACTTTTGAATGTCTGTCTATGCTTTTTGCCATCGGGTGGTGTAGTTCCAGCATATACCAGCAGATGCTAACAGGGACCTGCTAACGAGTCAATTCCAGACCCCCTGGTTCGAACCCCACTATTGGGTTCGAAATATCACTGTTGTGCTCATGAGAAAGACACTTAACCCCTTGCTGAAGAGTGATTAGCTAAAAGTCTACTGTTACTTTGCAAAAAAGCATCTGGTAAATGGCTGCTAATTTTTGTAGCCCACTATAAATAATGTTTCTATAATTTTTTTCCTTATCTCAGGTTCAGCTGTCCCTCTACACCTACCTGTCGGCTGAATTTATTGGCACCGCCACCATCTACAGCACCATTCGTAGAGTGGGCACAGTCCTGCAACTAATGCACACCCTCAAATACTACTACTGGGCTAGCAATCCACTAGAGAGTAGCAGTATTACCCCTAAAGGCCTGGGTGAGTACTGCACCTGTTTAACAATACAAATAACACACAAAAAATGTCACCTTGCAGCTTTTACCACCACACAATCTTGCACCTTTTGCTAACTAGGCATGACAATTTAGATTTCAAGTGTCAATTGTGTGATATTTTTTTTTATTTTTATTTTTTTTATTTATTTTTTTTATTTTTCACTGAAAGTGAAAATCTTAATGAAGTACTAGTAATCAGAAGATGTTGTGTGGGAATTTGGATTGGATACATTTTACTAATAGTGGGACTACCCATCATAATGTGGCAATAATAATAATAATAATAATTTATATATATATATATATATATATATATATATATATATATATATATATATATATATATAAAACACACACACACACACACACACACACACACACACACACACACACACACACACACACAGATCAGGGCCATTTGGGTGCTTTAAAAAGGAGCCAAACAACTATGTGATAATAACTGGCTTCATATGATCACTATCCTTAAATAAAAGAAAGTGTTTTTGCATGATCAGTCATATTTTCAAAATCAATGCCAGGGTATGCAAACTTTTGAGCACAACTGTGTGTGTGTGTGTGTATATATATATATATATATACACATACACACACATACTGTACCTCATGAGGTTTATTAAAGAGGAATAAAAACAAATGCATAATCATTAAAAAAAAAAAAATCTTTAGGCTGAACGTATTTTGTTGAAAACTGATAGTTCCGAAAAGCAACTATCTGCACCGATTAATCTGTAAAATTGATATATAGGACTACAGTACCTCTAATGTGTTACATGGTTGGTAGTCATAGGTAGTTAGGACAAAAACTCAATAAATGTACAAGAAAGGTTAAAATAAATGTTATTCATCGTTGCACCCTTTAGATTCATATAGATGATACATTGTGTAACTTAGTGTATAATTTTTACGCCATTATCGTCACTTAATGAAGTTGCAAAAATAATGATTGTCACCGAACATACAGAAGCATTCACCCTAAAAATTGTGATCTCTGTCTTGAAAATCAGACAGAAAAATAATAATGCATGGCCTTTGTGGGCTTCCATATTGCATATTATTTCATATTGGACGTGCCTTGTGTTGTAGTTGTGTTTTGAGTCACTGGCTTGTTAGATGGATGGAAGAGAAAAAATGAAACAAAGAAAAAGGCCCAACACCTCAGTGAAAGTAAAATGATTTTGGGAATAGCTGTGCAGTTCAGAATCTCTCACGTCTGAGCTCTGGCGGTTGAGTTTGCATGTGACAACAAGCAGACAGCAAACAGTATTAAGCTTGAAAGAAGCTTGAAACACTGCCCACTCCATTCCTCTGTCGCTGTCTATTTTGTTATAGAGTGCGCTGTGTGTCTCAGAATTTTGTCTTTGTGCATGAATGAAACGAGAAAGAGAAAGAATGGCGTAGTATTATATTAAACACAAAGCATGTGAGAGATATGTTCAACCCGCATACTGTTACTGCTTTCTTTATCCATCTTCCATTCTATATCTGGTTTTCTCTTAAGATTACTTTCTCGCACCATCTCTGTCTTCATTTTTAACTCTATTTTTCCTTGCCCCCATGTGTTTTCAATTCTCTCTGTATTTCTTATTTTATCAGTTCTTTTTTCCTTTTTCATATTCTCATACTCTTGCTATATTTCTGCCTCTCACTAGTGATTTTATCAAGTCTTTCTTCTTTCTTCTTGCTGTTTTCCAAATGCCACATGCAAAATCTGTCAGTTCTTCTGTCACTATTATTCCTAAACACCAGAAGAAGTAATAAGGGTAAAAAAATATAGAAAATTCGCCAAACCTTGTTCTATTTAAGGCTGTGTGTACCACCTTTCACTCCGCATATCTACCATGAAAGATCAGAGTGGCTAAAGTTTATTTTTAACAAGGTCCCTGATCATGTTAGTCCAGTCTCAACAGTTCAGCATTGGTTGTTTTGTGATTATTTTGCAATATAATACAGGCTGATATTAAAGGATGGAGCAGTTAGCACTTAATATGGGCATGAACATGCTATGAGATGAGGAAAACGTTGGCCTGTTTCATTACACAACACACAGGAACTGAGCTTTCTTTGCTTTTCATAGAAACAAGTTAATTTTTCATGGCAACTTTGCAACATCTGTGCACTGTGTGTTCAGTAAAAAATGAGGGGCGTGTGTGTTTTTGGGAAAGATAGTGCGGGATTGTAAAAGGGAGATAGAGAGAAAGAGAAGTTGGTTGTGGTTTGGAAATGGGGTTGGGGTGGCGTTCAGGGCCTTGTATTCCCTAAGCTGCATCTTAAGTACTCTTTGTTTTTCTTGTTGTGTGTTGCTGATGTGTATTTTGTTTCCAAGGCTTCGCAAGAAACCTGCGGCTTTCAGCTGTGGCTTTCCTTTGTACCAGAAAATGAAAAAAGAAAGTCATGTCATAGTTTGTTCATTAATAGCTGAGACACACACAAAACAAGCTTTGTTATATTCAGCTGTCAGTTTTGTGAACGCTTCAAAAATAATCACATATTTTATACTGGTAGGAATCAGAAGAGACGTGGTGATATGATATCATTATCAGGGTTGTGATACACTAATATTATGATTCTTTATTGTTAGTGTAGCCTACTGCAGTTCTGTGAGATATTGTGAACTTTTACTTTGTTCGCTGGGACTGAAAACGTTCCAAAGAACGAAAGCGAAATCCGAAAACTACTACGTTTTTTTGCAGAATGTAACCAAAAACGGAAACAAAGTCCCTTTCAATTGTTCTGGAGTTAAAGCGTCATTTTAAATGTTGGTAGCCGGTTAATACTGGTTAATTTTGTTCCGAAATCAAAGTCTACATGGTTTATCACAGTAAATTTTCGGAATTACACCACTTCTTGCCCAAAATAAGAGGCTTCACTCTTCTTAGTTTAACATAAGCATGTGCTTTGATTCTGAAAGAAACGCTGTGTCACACATTTCCTTGCCTTAATGTATGTTGTGGATGTAGCCAGCTGTGACATGCTGAAGAACTTTAAGACACACACACACACACACACACACACACACACACACACACACACACACACACACACAGATATATATACACACACACACACATATATATATATATATATATATATATACAGTTGTGCTCAAAACTTTGCAAACCCTTGGAGAATTGGTAATATATGTACCATTTTTAAAGAAAATATGAGTGAGCAGGCAAAACACATTTCTTTTATTTCTTATGGGATTCATATTCAACTGTAGGTTAAAGTCTGCATACCCTTAGTTCTTAATACTGTGTATTGCCCCCTTTAGCATCAATGACAGCGTGCAGTCTTTTGTAATAGTTGTCTATGAGGCCCCAAATTCTTGCAGGTGGTATAGCTGCCCATTTGTCTTGGCAAAATGCCTCTAGGTCATGCAAAATCTTTGGTCGTCTTGCATGAACCGCACGTTTGAGATCTCCCCAGAGTGGCTTGATGATATTAAGGTCAGGAGACTGTGATGGCCACTCCAGAACCTTCACCTTTTTCTGCTGTAACCACTGGAGGGTCAACCTGGCCTTGTGCTTGGGGTCATTGTCGTGCTGGAAAGTCCAAGAGCGTCCCATGCGCAGTTTTTGTGCAGAAGAATGCAAATTGTCTGCCAGTATTTTCCGATAACATGCTGCATTCATCTTGCCATCAATTTTCACAGATTCCCCATGCATTTAGAGCTCACGCACCCCCAAAACATCAGTGAGCCACCACCATGCTTCATAGTGGGGATGGTATTATTTTCACTATAGGCCTTGTTGACCCCTCTCCAAACATAGCGCTAATGGTTGTGAACATAAAGCTCTATTTTGGTCTCGTCACTCCAAATTACAGTGTGCCAGAAGCTGTGAGGTGTGTCAAAGTGTTGTGAGGCGTATTGTAACTGGGCTTTTTTGTGGCATTGGCACAGTAAAGGCTTCTTTCTGGCAACTCGATCATGCAGCTCATCCTTGTTCAAGTATCGTCGTATTGTGCTCTTTGAAACAACCACACCGTCTTTTTCCAGAGCAGCCTGTATTTCTCCTGAGGTTACCTGTGGGTTTTTCTTTGTATTCTGAACAATTCTTCTGGCAGTTGTGGCTGAAATCTTTCTTGGTCTACCTGACCTTGGTTTGGTATCAAGAGATCCCCGAATTTTCCACTTCTTAATAAGTGATTGAACAGTACTGACTGGCATTTTCAAGGCTTTGGATAACTTTTTATATCCTTTGCCATTTTATAAAGATCCATTACCTTGTTACGCAGGTCTTTTGACAGTTCTTTTCTGCTCCTCATGGCTCAGTATCTAGCCTGCTCAGTGCATCCATGTGAGAGCTAACAAACTCATTGACTATTTATACACAGACACTAATTGCAATTTAAAAAGCCACAGGTCAAAATTTCACAATTTCTGCCAGGGTATGCAAACACTTGAGCACAATTGTGTGTGTGTGTGTGTGTGTGTGTGTGTGTGTGTATATATATATATATTATTACTAAAAATACATGAAGGATTCATCTAAATACAGGGAAGAATATTAAAGTAAAAAGTACCTTTATTCAGTTGTTTCCAAGTTTTCACTGAATTATTGTTCGATATGATGCATTAATACAGATTTGTTGCTGCTGGTTTCTGACCGGGAAGCAGATCTGTAATTAAAACAAATAACTTAAACAAAATAATAAAATATTTATTAAATAATTATTAAATGTTTAAAATAAAATAATTCGGCCTGCATAAAATGGCGTTTAATCCAAAGCAGTGTGTTCATGCATGCAGGAGACATTTTGGCTATTAATTGATTTTTTTTGGCCAGTTTAGTTAACTTATTTTATTTGAGACCAGTCCCTTATTTTGAGCTTGTTTTTTCAGACCATGTCCCTTTTGTCTTTAAAAGATCTGGTAACACTGCAACTGGTATATCATCCACCCTTAGCCCAGAGTACTGTCATTTAATGTTCGAACCGGTTATCATTTGGAAAGGAGACAGCGGAATGCCAGAACCGGAATGAAAAAATACTGTTTCTGCTCAGAACGAACTGAAATGAAAAACATTTAGTTTTTAGTCCCTGGTTGTTCGTCATTGGACTTCAGTGCTTTGTGCTACAAGTGCTAAACCTCCTGCTTTACTCTGTCATAGAGCCCCAGAAGTAGCATAGAGTGTAGGCACGTCATTGTCATAGAGAAAAATAAAAAACATGAGGGAATAGCGTACATTGACCATTATGGACCATTTATCATTACATTTAAAAGAGAATCTGTACAGACATCCTAACAAAAGAAAAACGTGATTGACTTATATGCTTAGCTCGTTCTAAGTTTGCATTTTGTGCAAATATAAATAAGTGAATGTTTGTTGACCTAATGGCTTAGTATGTTTTATGTTCTGAAAAATCAAAGGAATGTGAAAAGTGTATTTAAAAATATTGATCCTTAGCATTATCATATCAATACAGTATTGTGAGGTAAAATATTTTGATGCTTTGAAATGTAAGGGTTTTTCACCAACCTCTAATATTTAATAAGGTTTTTATTTATAATGTCATGCCTACAGTTTATTTTTGTTTTGTCAACATTACAGAATTACAAACCAAAGTTTCTACGGAGCATCTTGTTCATGTTTGGTTAAATGGTGATTAAGGAGTCCAAAAATGTTTTGGCACAATACACAGGTGTTTATACATATGCAATCCCTGTGATCTGTGTAAATCACTGTGTTTGCTTACAGATGGTCCACGGCCCTCTCAGAAGGAGATTATATCACTTCGGGCGTTTATGCTTCTCTTCCTCAAACAACTCATTCTCAAGGTGAGACGATACAAGATCCTATTATATGTATTGTTTTACCTTTTGGTTTGTGTTTAGAACTTGGATATAACTTTACCTTTGTAAGAGCCATACTGTAACCGTGATTTTTGCTTATTTAAAAAAAAAGAGAGAGAGAGAGAGGCATGTCAAATTTATTTTCTGTGGTAAATGACAATGCCATAGATTCTTTCGCTTAACTTGTATTGAACCTGGAATATTTCTTTAATAATGAGATCCTACAAATTAACCAGATACTTCCTCCAACCAATGTAGTAGCCAATGGGAGTTGACTGGGGAATGACAGTAAACCTTTGTGGTCAATCTGAAAACATTATAATCACCCTATGGTGATTATATTAAATTCTATAATTTTGTGTGTTTTCTTAGTACAACTTATGCATTTGACAGTAAGTGTTAGAGTAGTACTGACTTTCTGTAGCTCGAGATTAAATCACATCCCAATGCATATTTTGTAATTAGACATTGTAATAATGCATATACACCTCATAACACTTACTTTATATCAACATTTTACATACACATGTAATAACATATTACATTAAATTGCTACTTTGCCTTGTTATTTGCATCAACATTTTCTTCACAGTTGATTTTATTTGGCATGTCATTCTGATGAATTGGGCCACCTGAAATGCAGTGTCATCCAGAATACACATCTACTTTAAAATGACAGTTTTTTCAGTATTCACAGTGTTTTCATTTTCCCCTGAAATTTGCAGATATTTATTTGATTATTTGTTTTTGATTTGTTTAAAACAAAAGCAAAGGCTTGATGGGGCAACACAGAGAGAATGGCATTAGGGATCATCACTCACCCCCCCCCCCCCCCACACACACGTTTTGTTTTGTGTGTGTGTGTGTGTGTGTGTGTGTGTGTGTGTTACAGGACTGTGTGTGATATTCTGTAAACTCTTTTGTGAACTCTAGCCTGTTTTCATGTTTTGAGAAGCATGAACAGCAGGTTTTATTTATTTAGCCACTGCCTTTTTGTTTCGTTCTATTATTTTCTGCCCTCGTTTTAATAGTGTTTAAGAGTGACCTTAATTCATCAAAACACACTCATGTCACTAAACAAAGAAATCAGGCTCTCTCATTATAACACAATGAAAAGCAGCTATCTGCAACATCAAATGTTTTATTATCATTGTTATTACTGTTGTAATCTTACTGTGATTTGGAAGAAATACATTTTTTGCCCTTTATTCTTTCTATTTTTATTTTTATGTCTGAGCATATGGGTGATTTGTGTGTGTGTGTGTGTGTTTTTAGGACCGAGGAGTAAAGGAAGACGAGCTGCAGAGCATATTAAACTACCTGTTAACCATGCATGAGGTAAATCTGATCAATATGCAGACCAAAGGTCCTGTGTGGACTCATTTTCTTCTTCCTTTATTAAACAAGCCTTCTTCATGTTCTTTATGAAAAACAAGCTGCTTTAATCTTTACTGAAGTTTTGGTAGACTGAAATGTTCACCTGAGGTTTAAGAAGTACCAGAGGTCTTTGAGTCCATCATGAAGGCTCTAGTAGTATCTTGAAAGCTGCATCAACACTTTGATTGAGTTGCATGAAATAGCAGTAATGCACCATCTCTGCTCAAATGTTTTTTTTTTTTTTTTTTTTTTTTGAGGACACAAAATGAATCCTGAAGAACGGCAGTTAAAAGCATTATTATATAACAACTTGACATTTTAAGGGTACCTGTTGGATCATTATAGCACTATAATACTTGTCTGATGTGGTCCTTTATGTGTTCATTTTCCCTTTCCTATAGGATGAAAACATCCATGATGTGCTTCAGCTCTTGGTTGCGCTCATGTCTGAGCACCCTGCCTCTATGATCCCTGCCTTTGACCAGAGGAATGGAATACGGTGAGCTCTCGGGGACAAACAGCGCAGCTCTTGCATGATCCGGTTACGTAACTGTAATGGATTTGGACTGTCACGGATGCATCAGTCAAATTTCCTCATGCCTCACAACCCACTGCAAGAGACTTGAGCACTTGTTTGAAATGCCTTATTTATGAACACATGCCCTCGGAGCAACTTTATGATATTATAATACACAGTGATATTTCCCATTTAGATTATTTAAATTAAATCCCTTAAATGAAATCTGTGCTTCTGAAGGAAGGTTGTTCACCCTTCAGAATTGAATTTGAATGCCTTTGAAATTCCAATTTAGTTCTTGAATTTTAATTCAGATGGCAAACAGGATTCAGAATTGTAATGTGAACTCGAATTTAAGGAAGTATAATTAAAATTGAATGACATGCATAAAAATTTATATAACCATTTTAGGTGTAGTTTGATAACATTTTATCATGCACAGAACATTTGGGGTATTTCTTGAAACATAATTTTCTATTAATAATTAAAGTTGAAAAAAACACCTACAGAAATTTGTATTTAATTTACTGGGTAATTGAATAGATTTATTACATTATCTTTAATCTTATGGACCATGATGGAAGAAAACTTGTCTTAAGTACTGTATCATTTTCTTTTCAGGGTCATCTACAAGCTGCTGGCCTCCAAAAGTGAGAGTATTCGAGTCCAGGCTCTTAAAGTTCTTGGCTACTTTTTGAAACATCTGGGGCACAAGTGAGTTTTGTTTAATTATGCTCATTTGCCTGAAGAACCTGTTACATTTTTGACTTCTGTGTGATCATACAATGCTTTACTTGATGTGTTTCTAATTGCAGAGTCTTAAGTAAGCAAATAAACTTCAGTGTCTGGTTGTTTTAACTCATAGGCTGTTAAACACTGGCTACTGGTGGAATAATTGTTCTGACAGAGTGTTGTGGGAAGCAAGGCAGTTTGAGACTAGAGAAGCCAATTTTGTGAAGGTTATTCATAATGAATCAGAATCCCATAGGAAGAACAATTTCTAACACCTTCCTGCTTAGAGTAAATTTGAATAAATACAAAAGGGTCTCAAGAATAAAGAACATGCTTGTTTGCAATATGATTTCCTAAACTTCAAATTAAATTACATGTGTAGGTGCTGTCAGAGCCCTGTCCTAGTTGTTAGCAAACTTGATCTGACACATTGGACGCTGTGGTGCTCATGTGATTAAGCCGAGTTAGAGTCTGGCTTGCGTCATCTCTCGTTCCCCCCTCATCTCCTATCATCCTGTCTTCTGTGGCAAAAAAGGCCAAAAATAAAATGCAAAAAATGTAAAGGTGCAGTTAAAATCTTGCAATGGAATAAAAATGAAAAAGAATAAAATATTATAACATTTATTTTTTTAATTATTCATTTTCATACTTCTGCTATTGCAAATGATTAGGAAGTTTAGCTTTGACATGCCCACTTACAGAACATGTGACCATAGTGGTGTATCAGTTATTCGAATATGTATCAGTTTAGCTTAAAGTTTGACCCGCCCACATGCAGAACCTGTGACCACATTGGTGTATCAGTTATTTGCTTACAGTATGTATCAGTTCAGTTTTATGATAGACACGCCCACTTGCAGAACATGTGACCACAGTGGCGTATCAGTTATTTGCATATGCATCAGTTCATTTTTATGTTAGACACGCCCACTTGCAGAAACATGTGACCACAGTGGTGTATCATTTATTGCATATGTATCAGTTTAGCTTTATGTTAGGCATGCCCACTTAAACATGTGACCACACTGGTATATCAGTTATTTGCATATGTATAAGTTTAGCTTTATGTTTGACACGCCCACTTGCAGAACATGTGACCACATTGGTATATCAGTTATTTGCATATGCATCAGTTCAGTTTTATGTTAGACACTTCCACTTGCAGAGCATGTGACCACATTTGTGTAGCATTTATTGCATATGTATCAGTTTAGCTTTGTTGACACGCCCACTTGCAGAGCATGTGACCATAACAGTTATTTGCTAAATGTATCAGTTTAGCTTTGTTACACAATACAAAATCATGTGACCACATTGGTGTATCAGTTTTTTGCATATGCTTCAGTTTAGATTTATGTTTGACACGCCCACTTGCAGAAAATGTGACCAAATGGGTGAATCAGTTATTTGTATGTGTATCAGATTAGCTTTGTTTTAGACACACACATTTGCAGAAAAAGAAGACCACATACTGTAGCTGTGTCAGTTATTTGCATATTTATGAGACACGCCCAGTTGTAGAAAAATGTGACTGCATGGGGTTTTGTATGTGTATTCAGCTTCTGTGTGTGTGTGTCTGAAAGGTGAATTAAATGTGCATATTTGATCGGCTGTCTTTGTGCTGTCACATCCCCGAGAACGCTGTTGTCTCTGAGAGGCTGTAAGAAGGCCACTGACAGCTGTGTGTGTGTGTTTGTGTGTGTGTGATAAGGGGGGGTATGCCCTTGAGGAGTGCAGTGTCAGTTCTAATCGCGTCAGTCAACCAGTAGCATGCATCTCCTCATTGATCTTAATGGTATGGAAGACTGTGAGTTAAAATTGAACCTGTGAGTGAGTTTATACCTGCCTTCACCTCGCCAATGTCACTCCAAACAACATAACACATGTGCCTCTTATCTCATTCCCCTCTGTGCTCTGCATGTGTGTGTGTCCCTGTGTGCAGGAGGAAGGTGGAGATCATGCACACACACAGTCTCTTCACACTGCTCGGAGAGCGACTAATGATGCACACCAGCACTGTGACCATCACCACCTACAACACGCTCTATGAGGTACAGTATGCTCCTGTCTACACCTGTGACCATTCTTGAGTATTTTTGGCAACAGTTTTCGTGAAGCCTGTATGGATGATGTATTCTAAAAGTTTTCTTAATACATTAAATGTGTTCACAATGCATTTTAATAAACATTGTAATGTTACATAATTGTTGCCACAGTTATAAAAGCAATACACCACAAGAGGTCATGCATTCCAGTGATATTACCACGAAAAGAGGTGTTTTTGGTAACAACACAAAGCGGTGTGCCTAAAACTCCCTTAACCATGGAAAATCATTGTAATGCATGCCTCTGTTTAATAAATTGTTATATTTATTATAGAGCTTTCAATCAGTGCCTATTCATTAACCTTTAATAACCACATAAATCAATGTTTGCTGTGAAAGCCTCCCAAATAAAGATAATTCAAATTTAACTAACATAAATAATGTACATACAGTATATATATATATATATATATATACACAGTACTGTGCAAAAGTTTTAAGCACTTGTGAAAATTGTTGCATAGTGAGGATGTCTTCAAAAATAATGCCATAAATAGTTTTCATTTATCACTTAATATCATACAAAGTCCAGTAAACATAAAAGAGCTAAATCAATATTTGGTGTGAACACCTTTGCCTTTAAAACGGCACCAATTCTCCTAGGTACACCTGGACACAGTTTTTCTTGGTTGTTGGCAGATAGGATGTTCCAAGCTTCTTGGAAAATTCACCACAATTCTTCTATCTATTTAGGCTGTCTCAACTGCTTCTGTCACTTTATATAATCTCAGACAGACAGATGTTCAGTGGGGGGCTCTGTGGGGACCATGCCATCTGTTGCAGGGCTCCCTGTTCTTCTTTTCTAATCTTTTCTATTTGCAAAAGTAATGTTTGGGAGTCTAACATTTATATTTCCTATTGACACACTAAAGCTGAAAATATAAATAACCATCTTAAGATAAATGTTTTTGTGAAACATCTTATGTGCTTAAGACTTTTGCACAGTACTGTGTGTGTGTGTGTGTGTGTGTGTGTGATATATATATATATATATATATATATATATATATATATATATATATATATATAGCATTTATCTTAAGATGGTTATTTATATTTTCAGCTTTAGTGTGTCAATAGGAAATATAAATGTTATATATATATATATATATATATATATATATATATATATATATATATATATATATATATATAAATATATATATGAATGAGAGTGTATTCAGATTTAAATATATTGTATTATTGTGGCAGACGTGTAAAGCATTGATTAGATGATACAAAAAGTTTCTTTACAAGTTTAGAAGTTTCAGTTTAAGTATATATGAGTCAGACAGACACTTTGAGCTTCTCACTGTTTTTAGAATTCTGAGTCAAGTTAAAAGTAGGTGAAACTATGAAAATCATGTCTCAAGATCCATGCATTCTGTTGTGTTTCGTCTAACTGTAAACAGGATTTGTACAAGGTGCTTGAAGTGTTTGAAGTACTTGAATTTGGCTTTTTCAAATGTAAGTCCTGGAAAACCCATGTAAATAGCAATTGTTACCAAGAGGTGCTTAAAAAGTGCTTGAATTTTAGAAAATCGTTAAATATGGTGCTTAAATAATTTAATAAATTAAATACAGTTATTTATTTTCTGAAAAACACGACGACACGCCCCCCACTGTTACAGCCAAACAACAGATCAACCTCTTCCCGCTTCTTGCTACACACGGCTCATGTCATGAATCATGGAGAATAAAGGATTTCTTTGAATATGTTTTTGCATACTGTGTGCTGTATGCTTCTTATTCAGAACCGCTTAAAAATAAAAATACTGGATGATTTACATGACTGTCAGTTCAAAAACATACTGTACATTCTTCTGCTGGTGCAGATGAAACACCGTAATAACACAATGTGACAGTGTTTCAAGGTGCGCTATTCAGTGTGTAGCAAGAAATGCGACCAGTTGAGTCGAACTGATGAACAAATGTCTCTTATGAGCCGGTTCTTTTTAGATGTCCAGTGACCACTGCTGAAGCAGGCAGCACATAGACGGCGCTGTCACGTGGCACCTGTTACTTTTGGCAGCGCTGTTCAGAATGGGCCAATCACACAATCAGTTGTTTCTGGAGGATTTAGAAAAATATTTTATATATACTGCTGTGGCGGATTTAACAAGTATGAATCCTTGCAACTATCAGTTTTAATTACAATTTACTCTCCAGTAAAGTAATTTCTGAGTTTTGAATGCAGATCAATGGAGGATTCAGTTTTGTGAGTCGTCTAGCGCCTCCTTGTGTAAAGTATGCTTTGTGTCTCACAAAATAGGTTTTTTCTGACAACATTTGGGTCAATATCAAAATATGTTGACAAACATGTCCCTTGACTTTTTTTTTTTTTTTTTGTCATGAAAAAGCTTTCAAATAGCTGGAAAAAATTAAAAGGTATCATTCTATAACCTAACCTTTAATGATATGAAATGGCTTGACTCTGTTTTGCCAAAAAAAATGTTTAAATATGTTTGAAATTGTCAGTTGCCTGAAAAAAATCCTTGTACCCTTCATCTGGTACACCACTTCTATGACATGTAAAGTTATTTGTGTGTTTATTTTGTACTTATTTTTAATACAAGCATTAGTGCAAGGCCGAACAAGTGTGCAAAAAAGCAAAACAAAATTATTATTAATAATTGAATGATTTAAAAAGAACATTTGTCCCTTGATTTCATGGCATTGGTGTTATAAATGTTAAAACCTTTTTTTTTTTTTTTTCTTTTTTTTTATGTTTTACCATTTACCAAAAGTTGTGGAAAATAATTTTTAAGGTCAAAGTTCAGAAGCTGCTTAAATATGCGTATAGTGATTTTTCCCAGCATGTTAAAAATGTATTCACATTTTAACTGTAATATTTTCATACACAAAAATATGGTGTTGTACCCCACTGAACTCTCAAAATGTGGTGTTGTAACCCATTTAACCCTCGTTAGTGTTAACTTAGTGTTAAAGGAATAGTTCACCCAAAAATGAAAATTTGTGGATAATTTACTCACCCTCAGGCCATCCAAGATGTATCTGAGTTTCTTTCTTCATCAAAACAGAATTTAAGACTTTTATGATTTCTTTTCAGGCCTCCTCCTCTAAACAATACAAGTGAATGTCCTCAATTTTTTGTCGGTCTAAAATGCATATTTTGGGTGCATCATGAAATGAAATCCTAAAAGTCTTAAATTCTGTTTTGATGAAGAAAGAAACTCATACATCTTGGATGGCCTGAGTGTGAGTAAATTATTAGCAAATTTTAATTTTTGGGTGAACTATTCCTTTAGCTTCGTTCGTTCGTGAAACAAAATTAAATAATAAAAGAAAGAACAACAGTCAAGTTGTCCTTCATGAATAAAAATCATGTCAACATGTTACAAAATGTTTACCCTCAGCGTTTATGGGCAAAATTTGAACTAAATGGAAAATTTCTATATTTTGCATGTTGGAAAGTCAAATTTTTTTTGAGAATGACCCATTTGCAATTTCGGTCAGTTCCTTACATAAATCTGTTGTGTGACTTTAGAAAACATGAAACACAGCACATGAGTCATATGGACTACTGTTTACGAACCCAGTTATTCACTTTTGTTGGAAAGCGAAATGTGTTTTAAGGGAGCACACTACAATTGCACATCGGTTTCGTCATGAATGAACCAAGAATTGTTACTATGTGAATGTGTAGTTAAAGATGCACATTGAGATATGTTATACTTGTAATAAGTGGTGTTTTATAAAAATAAATTAACTGAATGAATAAAATATTATTTAAAATTAACAATTAAAGAATTTGTTTTAATGACATCTCGTGCATAGTCCTTGAAAACAAATAGAAATGTGCTTAAGAAGTCCTTGAATTTAACTTTGAAGCATCTGTACGAACCCTGTGTAAAGAACGTTTGTTGAGGCGTGCTGGCTGCCCCCTGTTGACACGGCTCATTAAAACATGAAATTACATGTACTTCAAGCTTGCTCTGAAGGTAAAAAAAAAATACAAACTTTTAATACAGAATTTACGAACTGGTCAGGAGGCATGATTAATTGCATTACTTCAGAAAAAAAAAATTGAATTTTTTTTTATATAATCGCATTAATTTAATGTGTTCAAGCTACAGCCCTAATTTTTTTTTATAATAATCACAAACAATATCTTCTTCTAATAACATAGTTCATTAGCCTTTATAATGTATTATATATACAGACTTCATAAAGTACAAAATAACATTTAAAAATGTATGTCAAAATGGTCAATAAAACAATGAATTTTAGGACTAATCAAAGTGATTTTTGCCTGCTGTATCTGTAGATCTTAACAGAGCAGGTGTGCACTCAGGTTGTGCACAAGCCCCACCCAGAACCCGATTCTACCGTGAAGATACAGAACCCCAGTAAGTGTCTGTGAATTTTCAGCTCTGTAACCCCTAGTTAATAGCGTTATCAGTTTCAATGATCATTCTCTGTACATCCTTTCTCTTTCGTCCTCTTTCTCTTTGCTTCATTTCTCTCTCAGTGATTCTGAAGGTCGTGGCCACGCTGCTGAAAAGCTCATCTCCCAGCACTGAGCTCATGGAGGTGCGACGCCTCTTTCTGTCTGACATGATCAAACTCTTCAGCAACAGCAGAGAGAACAGACGGTATGCTGTTACACACACAAACGCGCACACATACACACACGCACGCACACAAACAAACACAAATATTTATAGACAGTCAGACACACACGTTTTCACAAGCACAGTTATATAAATCCTCTCTCGCATACAAGCATTCACACAAAAAATCCAAACATATGCAGACACTAAAATATGACTTTACACACACAAGCTGTATGAAAACATCAGAAGCATTTAGCGTCTCCCTCTCAGTGGGAAACACGTTCTGTCCTATTAAATCAATTAGTGTCATAATTAATGTACTGAAGAATAAAGAGATGAAGTGGCATTCTCTCCACATTCTTCACTGTTTTATGGGCTCCTGTGGCGCCCTAAACCTGACTGTCTCCTGCTTGACTCAGGTTAGCCTAGTTTGCTCATTAGCAAGCTGTAGTTAGTGTTCTGTGCGTGTGTGTATCCTAAACAAGCCCACAGCTTACTGTGCACCGAGGCCCACTCAGTCAGCTGCTGCCATGGTTACAACTGCATACCAAAATCACATTGAAGATTTTAGCAGTGGTTAAGTGGGACTGCTTGTTTCTGTATTCCATAACAAGCCCGGCATTCTGAAGTGAGCAGACATGTGTGGAGTCTTGAGAGAGAGCTGGCATGATTGAACAAGTATTTTTATGAACGCTGGAACTTGCTAAACAGTTGCCTGCTTAACATTTTGTGTACATTGTTTGTTTTATGTGGCTTGGCATATTCTTACAAGAAGATTCGCAAATCTTAAGCTTTGATTGTAATAACAATCGTCTATGAAGGTTCCACATGAAGGTTTTACATATGAGCACCTGGACAGTCAGTAAGCATTAAATAAGCCACAACTACAACTACATTAGCCAAAAACAACAACTATGTTTGCCAATCTACAGCTTTATTAACCAGAATTTGCAAAATACCCAGTGCACCGGGTAATGTGTGCCAAAATACCGTGCGCCCAAATGAACCTGAAGTAAAATCCACCACAATTTGTATTATTTGATTGGACCGTCTAGATTTAAGACACAAGATTGGGTTCCAAAAATTCAAAATAACTTTTTATTTTTGAGATAAGTGGATGCCGCTTGCGGAAACAAGGCTGTCATCAGTGGGCACACATCCTGAAACGTTGCCCTGGCCCTGTGACAAGGGGGCCTATTAAACACGTTTCTACACTGCGAGTCTGTGGGGCCCACCGTTTTTTTTTTTCGATTTTGTCCCAAGCCCTATAAATTCAAGTGGTGGCCCTTGCAGAATTAAACATACAGAGGTACTGAGGTCATGTGACAACAATGAAGCATACTTCTGTTTGAAATTTTCATGTGGCAAAATGCATACTGTTTCACATACTATTGCAGTATTTAGTGTATACTGCATGCTCAGTATGCAAAAAGTAGTTTGTTCCATTTTGAATTTTAGGCAGATATTTTACCTCAATTACACACTGCTTGAGTGATTAATTGGCTAATTGCATCCAAAATTACACAATTGTGTTGTAATATGTGTGTAGGTGTTTGCTGCAGTGCTCAGTGTGGCAGGACTGGATGTTCTCTCTGGGCTACATTAACCCAAAGAACCCGGAGGAGCAGAAGATCACCGAAATGGTCTACAACATTTTCCGCATCCTGCTGTACCACGCCATCAAGTATGAGTGGGGAGGCTGGCGCGTGTGGGTGGACACTCTCTCCATCGCCCACTCCAAGGTTAGTGCAATCCAATCCGCCACACTTAGCCTGTTACTTGGTATATTTCGTTTCCTAATATCAGTTGAAATGGTTTAATACACTTCTTATTTCCAAGTAAAAGTGAAAAAGGTGACAATGTTAACAGTAATAGCATCTAACACTGGTCAAACTGAAAGTGTTTTTAAAACTGTTCTAATGATGGAATGGAATCCATCTAATGGCATAGATGAAAAGGTTAAAAAAAACTAATACAATGCTATAAAAATACAGTGTGGAATTTAAGACCACATTGAAAATCTGTAATTCAAAATCCAATTTTAACCTGGAAATAAGTTTTTAGGAATTTTAATTTGTTTAAACAAAGAATTGTAGTAATGTAAAATTAATATGAAATATTTACGATTCTGCGTTCTTTCTAGGTCACTAATCAAATGTAACCAAGTTTATGACATTGACTATCTTAACCACTTTATACAAAGGTCACTTTATACAAAAGTTTCCATTGAAGCATACATAACCTATTGTTTCAAATCATGCTGGGAAAACATAAATCTTCAGGTTTTATACAAACTTGTCCATGTCAGCTAAACAATAAAACAAAATGGTGACATACAAATACTAAACTTCTAAATTCATGTTAATTTTCCAATTCAACTGTTCACTCATATTGTTATGCGGATTCTATCATTTATCAAACATGCAAAATAGAAGCATTTTCACTTGTGGGCTCTGACTTTTGGAGCCCACTGTAGATTAAATGTCTTAAAACATGACTCTGACTCTTAAGGTGACCTATGAGGCGCACAAGGAGTACCTCGCAAAGATGTATGAGGAATACCAGCGACAGGAAGAGGAGAACATAAAGAAAGGTAAGAAAGGTTCTGTCAGCACTATCTCTGGCCTCTCCGCCCAACCTGCCACTGTCAACGGAAACCTGGAGATCCGTGAGATTGATGACACGTCTCAGACACAAACGCCAGAGAGCGAGGCAGACTACGGAGAGAATGCAGACTCCAGAAACCTACTAGCTGAGGCCAAAGGCCCTGAAGGGGATGCTGAGCGGTCAGCAGCAGGGGTTCGGGTGGAAGTCCACGACTTGCTTGTGGATATCAAAGCGGAGAAGGTAGAGGCTACGGAGGTCAAGTTGGATGATCTGGATCTGTCCCCGGAAGTTCTGGTAGGAGGGGGAGGCATGGAGAACGGACCCCTGGTAGAGGTCGACTCGCTTTTGGACAGCGCCTACTGTGCCGCAGTTCACAAGCTCAACGGAAGCCTCGTCCCTAAAGGTGAAGAAAGTGTCGTAGGTCTTACCGAAGATGATGGAAATCTAGGCCCTCTGATCACACTTGCAGATGAGAAGGATAGCGTTCCCAGCAACAATGGCTTCTTGTTCCCCAAGGTGGACGAGAAGCTGCTACCTTCACTGGCATCAACAGAACCACTAGTGCTGCCCAGCCCGGAACAACCCCCTTGTCCTACCACTCCACACATATCGAGTGCCAGTGACGACCTTAGCCTTTTGGCCCACATGACCTCTTGTGGTTCAGACTTGGTCCAAACCCCAAGTGGACTCCCAGAGGATCATGGGTTTAAGCTAGAGAGCTCCCTGGTAGACATCAGCACATTGGCTGAGGCTGAGTCCCAGGCTGCAGCCAGGACAGCAGAGTGTTTGGAGCAAGAGGTAGGGGATGCCCGAGCAGGGAAGAGTGGAGTCGATGCCGCCAGTACCATCTCAGACACAGAGAGGTCCGACGATGGAAAGGACAAAGAGATGAAGAAAATTCAGACGACAGCCACCACACAGGTGCAACTCATTCATTCTCTTTGATTTGATTTGTTATCAATGTTGCATATTATTATGTCCACAAATGGTAGCACTTGAAAATATTAAAAGTATAGTTCACCCATAAATGAAAATTCTGTTATCATTGACTCACCTTTAGGTGTTTCTGTGTATCGTTACGTGTCGCAGGCAGTGTGCATGACACAAATTTCATCATGAGCACAGTATGCGCTGACTGTCTGTGTGCAGCCACGTTTTTCCAGCCATGCGGACAGCATTATCTTTATGCATTGTCGACCCAAATGCCTTCCTTTGACTCTGCTTAAAGAGTATCACAAAGCAGTCATAGTGCGCATGTGTTGAACGCATCTGTAAGTGCTTGTGGTCAAAAGACTATACTTTGAAATGCTTAGCACTGAACAATCCACGAGACAGAACGGCATATGGAAAACCGAAGTATAGCCTAGCTTTCAGGCAGAACATACAGGCTGCTCTTTTCCATAAAAGGAAAGCAAATGGGACTTACACACTATATTTCAATTGAGGATACCAAAATTGAAATCATTATTCGCTGAAAAGCTTACACTTTGCCGTAGTTCTGAAATCTTATTTGCACTTCTGCATATTCAAACTGGCACATAGTGTTCAGCTATGACGCATGCGAGAACCAATGGCATTTGTCATTACTGACTTAAAACTTGGTGTGATGTGTCTTATGGCAATATATTTGAATTTATGCAAATGTTATTTGAGAGCTGCTGCAGCAGCAAAGATTTTATACGAATAATAATGTTGTAGCTAACATCTTTTGTTATCCACTGAGGGAAAAAGTTATATAGTTATATTGGAATGACCCAACCCTTTAAGTCAATCTACCAACAAAACAATCTGAACCATACAATCTGGTTTAGAAGCAGAAAGAATTAATGAACGGATTGATGTAAAAGTGAGCAAACAAACAATCAAGTGGATTGCAAAGATTCAGAAATGAATGGGTGTTCTCCTGCAGGCTCTTCATGGCCGCATGTCGGGTCAGATGGAGAGGGATCTTCGTGTGGATCTTGGTTTCCGAGGCATGCCAATGACAGAGGAACAGCGGCGGCAGTTCAGCCCCGGCCCTCGCACCACTATGTTCAGGATCCCAGAATTCAAGTGGTCCTCCATGCATCAGCGCCTTCTCACTGATCTGCTGTTTGCCCTGGAGAGCGATGTACACATGTGGAGGAGGTATGGGAATTTGTAACTTCACATTCCAGACTTTTGACTATCGACATAAATTCTGGTCAAATTTGCCGTGTATTCTGGCCAACAACCGCTCACTATAACAGAAAGAGGCCATCTGACTAACATATAAAGCAACCAACCACGGTTTTTGTTTTATGTGCTGTTTAGGGGTGGTTGTGGTGAAAAAGTTGATAGTACAATATTAGACCACTATGAAATAAATTGTTTGAATACAGTAAATGCACTGCAGTTTCTGTTTGCAGTCAGCTATAAGGAAAGAAATTAACAGAAATGTGTGTAGACATTGTGATCAGAATTTCTGTTGGTCCAAAAAGTGAAAAGAACAGATTATGTCAGAGTAAACAAAGCAGTATATACAATTCTGCTTGTGGATGTGTAGTTTAATTGCTACTAAGAGCCTCGTACAAAACTCTTGGGAATGTATCTTGGAAAGATTTGATGGCACTAACCTGGCAAACTTTGGCAAATCCAAGTGTTTACAGAGACTGACTTATGCACCTGAACCCTGGAAGTTGCTTAAAGCCAACCAATCAGATAAGAGCTTGCCATTTTTAACGTACAAAATGCATCAGACAGCCAGACAGGCAGTTCATGGTCTAGGCCGAGACGAGGGTATTTGTTACCTCTGGATGTACGCTTAAAGTACATATACTAATCGTTAAGGTAATCATGTGCTTTCGTCAAATTTTCATCACATTTTTGTCTTGCTTGACAGACATGTTTTGTTTCTCACTGCTAAACATGCTCTTGAAGTTTTACACTGTCTCACTTCACTCCTGTTTTCCTTTGTTCTCTCTTTTTCTCAGCCACTCTACGAAATCGGTCATGGACTTCGTAAACAGTAACGAGAACATTATATTTGTCCACAACACCATCCACCTAATTTCCCAGATGGTTGATAACATCATCATTGCTTGTGGTGGGATCCTGCCTCTGCTCTCTGCTGCCACCTCTCCATCTGTAAGTGGCACATGAGCGCCCTCTAGTGCCTATGC
Source organism: Myxocyprinus asiaticus (assembly GCF_019703515.2). Taxonomy (NCBI): domain Eukaryota; kingdom Metazoa; phylum Chordata; class Actinopteri; order Cypriniformes; family Catostomidae; genus Myxocyprinus; species Myxocyprinus asiaticus. Next base: position 10,409,066 of record NC_059385.1, on the reverse strand, counting down.
ACATCAGGACAACATCTTTGAATTATTAAAAGTACTTTAAAGAGGTCCATTATTCTTTCGATGGTTGGAAGGGCTGTAATGGGAACTAACTTCTAAATATGGGTGATCTCGGTTCAAACCTAGTTAGTAAGGTTGGAAAAAAGTTTCCACTAGATTCTAAATATCTGTGTAATAAATTTTGGCGACAGTGCAGATCTCATCTTATGTACATTTATGAACAGTAAGATGAATGACACCAACATCTCAAAGGAAGATTGCTAACTCCAAATCGGTACTTTTGCCTGCAAAGTATTTTTGTCCTTGAGTGCTGCAGATGGCAAATCTGATCCACGATCAGTGTTCTTACTCTGAGATCTGCCTTAAATATTAGCATAAGCCATATTTTTTGGCATCTTACTCGCAACCTAACCTATTTTATTTCTGCTATAATTCTTATAACTTTATCTAAAGCCTCTGTTTACTGACATTGTTATTTTATAACTGTCTCTTTGTGTTGTTTAATATTTTCTGTATTCCCTCCTAATCTCAATAATTCTCTCCCTATCTTCCCTCTAATTCTCTTTGTTTCTTTCTCCTATATGTGTTTTTTTGTCTTTTGCATGCACAGAGTTCTAAGGTTAGTGCAAACCCTGTAAGTTCCACTTTATTTATTCTTCTCTAACATTCACTGACTTGTTTTTTTTTTTTAATGCTACATTATGATACCAGTGTCTTTAGATTAGAATGTATTGCCCATTTAAAATCAATGCCTTATTTATTCTCATATTCTGTCATATTTAAATAGTACATATTTTCAATATAAACAAAGTCTGACATTATTTATGTAGTGCAATCAATATGCATCTGTAACATGCTCAATAAGATTAGTTTAAAAATCAGATATGATAAAAATAGATATAAAGCTTATTCCACCTCCAGATATGTTTGCGTTTCATCCTCATATTTTATCCATGACAAACATACACACAGATACTGATAATACATTGCATTCAATAAATTAACATGCACTGTGCTGCTATGCTGTGCCCCCTGGCTCTGCTGGTCAATTAATAAGGGGTTCTATTAAATGTCAACCTCATTTGTTCCCCTCTGTGTTGGTCATAAAGACACGTGGGGGCTCTTGCTTACAGAAAGGGGCAAAAAGCTGTGAAATTAATAGCCTGCCAGGAAGCTCTGGCTCCAGGCAGGAGGTGGGTCAGAGATGTCACACCTATAAATACCCACAATCCACTGCTGTGTGACCCCTAGCCACCACTGTTTTGTCACCTAGCAACAAGCATGTTCCCAGTTTTCAACATCAATAACATTATGTTCAGCACTCAACTGTGGTCAGCTTAAATGGAATAATGTGGCTTTCTAGGCTATCACTATGCTTCTAGTTTTAAAGTGATAGTTCAGCCAGAAATGAAAATACTGTCATCATTTACTCTCCCTCATGTTGTTCCAAACCTGTATGGATTTATTTCTTCTGTTGTACACAAAAGGAGATGTTCATCCTGTGTGAACTATCCTTTTAAGATTGATCACAACATTGATCAGAAATTTTCTCTACCACATAGTCTGTTCAAAACCTCTTCAAAAGAGAGGAAGAGGCTTTCTAAAGAGTTTGAAAGCATATTTGCCCTGTTTGAAGATTCCTACATTTCAACAGATCGCAGTGGGAGCTCTCTCTAAAAGGCTGTGAAATTTAAGCTTTGAACTGAAAGCTTCACAAAATATAGGATTTTTTTTTTTCTTTTGATATACCATAGAATTCTGTAGAACATTTGATATTGATGCTGCAAAATGGTGAAGAGTTCTCTTGATAACCACTGTAATGATCGGGAGCACAAGACACTGTAACAGCGCCTGCTCACTCGACAAAGATTATCACTCTAGTTTGGGCACAGTAACTTCTGTGAGGAGAATTTCGTCTGTTTCACAGTATCCTTCCCTTCATGTCACAGATTGTTAAATGTGTTTGAGAAAGGCATGTTTCTTTTATCATATAAAGTCAGACTGGCATTATTGCCAACATCACACATTTGTTTGTGTCTCACATTTTATTTTACAAGTGAAAAAGGGATGGTTCACCCAAAAAATGAAAATTATCTTATTATTTACTCACCTTCATGCCATGTCAGATGTATATGACTTTCTTTCTTCTGCTGAATGCAAATGAGGATTTTAGAAGAATATCTCAGCTCTGTAGGTCCATACAATGCAAGTGAATGGGTACCAACATTTTGAAGCTCCAAAAGCACATAAAGGCAACATTAAAGTAATTCACAAGACTCCAGTGGTTAAATACATATCTTCAGAAGCAGTATAGGTGTGGATGAGAAACAGATCAATAATTAAATCCTTTTTTACTATCAATCTCCACTTTCACTTTCACATTCTTCTTTTATTTTTGGAGATTTGCATTCTTCGTGCATATCGCCACGTACTGGGCAGGGAGGAGAATTTATAGTGAAAAAGGACTTACCCACACCTATCATATTGCTTCAAAAGATACAGTTTACATACACCTTAGCCAAATAAATTTAAACTCAGTTTTTCACAATTCCTGACATTTAATCGTAGAAAACATTCCCTGTCTTAGGTCAGTTAGGAACACTACTTTATTTTAAGAATGTGAAATGTCAGAATAGTAGAGAGAATGATTTATTTCAGCTTTAATTTCTTTCATCACATTCTCAGTGGGTCAGAAGTTTACATATACTTTGTTAGTATTTGATAGCATTGCCTTTAAATTGTTTAACTTGGGTCAAACATTTTGGGTAGCCTTCCACAAGCTTCTCACAATAAGTTGCTGGAATGTTGGCCCATCCCTCCAGACAGAACTGGTGTAACTGAGTCAGGTTTGTAGGCCTCCTTGCTCACGCACGCTTTTTCAGTTCTGCCCACAAATTTTCTATCGGATTGAGGTCAAGGACTTTGTTGTCCTTAAGCCATTTTGCCACAACTTTGGAGGTATTTTTGGGGTTATTGTCCATTTGGAAGACCCATTTGCGACCGAGCTTTAACTTCCTGGCTGATGTCTTGAGATGTTGCTTCAATATATCCACATAATTTTCCTTCCTCATGATGCTTCACAGTTGGGATGGTGTTCTTCGGCTTGCAAGTCTCACCCTTTTTCCTCCAAACATAACGATGGTCATTATGGCCAAACAGTTCAATTTTTGTTTCATTAGACCAGAGGACATTTCTCCAAAAAGTAAGATCTTTGTCCCCATGTGCACTTGCAAACTGTAGTCTGGCTTTTTTATGGCAGTTTTGGAGCTTTGACTTCTTCCTTGCTGAGCAGCCTTTCAGGTTATGCCGATATAGGACTCGTTTACTGTGGATATAGATACTTGTTTACCTGTTTCCTCCAGCATCTTCACATGGTCCTTTGCTGTTGTTCTGGGATTGATTTTCACTTTTCACACCAAATTACATTCATCTCTAGGAGACAGAATGCATCTCCTTCCTGAGCGGTATGATGGCTGCGTGGTCCCATGGTGTTTATACTTGCGTAATATTGTTTGTACAGATGAACGTGGTACCTTCAGGTGTTTGGAAATGGCTCCCAAGAATTCCCCAGACTTGTGGATTTCCACAATTTTTTGGCTGATTTATTTTGATTTTCCCATGATGTCAAGCAAAGAGGCACTGAGTTTGATGGTAGGCCTTAAAATACATTAACAGGTACACCTCAAATTCAGTACACCTCCTATCAGAAGCTAATTGCCTAAAGGCTTGACATCATTTTCTGGAATTTTCCAAGCTGCTTAAAGGCACAGTTAACTTAGTGAATGTAAACTTCTGACCCACTGGAATTGTGATATAGTCAATTAAAAGTGAAACAATCTGTCTGTAAACAATTGTTGGAAAAATTACTTGTGTCATGCATAAAGTAGATCTAGTCCTAAACAACTTGCCAAAACTATAGTTTGCTAATATGAAATCTGTGGAGTGGTTAAAAAATTAGTTTAAATGACTTCAACCTAAGTGTATGTAAAGTCATGACTTCAATTGTATGGATATAACCACTGGAGTCTTATGGATTACATTTATGCTGCCTTTATGTGCATTTTGGAGCTGCCTTTATGTGCTTTTTGGAATGGTACCCCATTCACTTTCATTATATGGACCTACAGAATTGAAATATTCTTCTAAAACACTTTATGTTCAGCAGAAGAAAGTCATAAACATCTTGGATGGCATGAGGGTGAGTAAATGATGAGAGAATTTTCATGTTTGGGTGAACTATCCCTTTAACATTACTCTGTGTGTCAGTCTTTTTGTGTTTGTGTTTTTATATTACATATTTATTAGGATAGGTTTCTAAACTTGTGGACTTTCATCCTATGTGTGTGTCTCATAGACGGAGCTTGAGAATGTGGAAGCGACCCAGGGCATGTCCTCAGAGACGGCAGTCACGTTTCTCAGCAGGCTCATGGCCATGGTGGACGTGTTGGTGTTTGCCAGTTCTCTCAATTTCAGTGAGATTGAAGCTGAGAAGAACATGTCCTCTGGAGGACTAATGCGCCAGTGCCTACGATTAGGTGTGTGTGTATGAGGTCTCTAGTCCAATTATCTATATTAGCAATTTTAAATGTGTCTGTAACAGTTAAAGGACGGGCAAGGAGGAGGCGGGAACCGGCTGAACAGTAAACATAATTTTTCATGTAAAAGTCAACTTAAAACAACATAAAATAAACACACACATGCAGCGCGGCCGTGTGCGTCTCTCTCTCTCTTGAAACTGCGTCTCCAGCTGCCCCTTATCTTGCTCTCCTGCTGATCAGCTGATTCAGCGCCTGCTGTGCTCCATCACGGCCCGGCCACGCCCTCCACCTCATCACACTCCTCCCCGCCCAATTCAGGCCGGGGTGCCACCGGTCTGCGGTCTGAGACGCTTCCCTTCCGGCCATTCTGTCAGCTGGTGGCTCACCCGCCTCCTGTGAACCTTGGGGGGAGAGATGAGGGGAGGCGTGGGGAGAGAGAAAGGGCGAGCGGAGACACACCGAGAGAGAGTGGAGTGAGAGAAGAACTTGCTCGCCGGCTCCCGGACACGCTGTCGCCCGGTCCTCAACCGCTTCACTGCCCTCTGGTGGTCGGCAGCGGGACCTCTGGCCCCTGGCGGACGGAACTGCTCCTCCTCTTCTCGGCAGACAGCTGCGGTTCCTCCAGCTCTCTGCGGCCAGCAGCGACCCCTCTATCCCCAGGCAGACGGCCGTGGCTGCTCCCCTGGCAGATGGCAGCGGCAAGGACTCCGCAACAGCGCATCCCTCCTCCTTCCCGGGTTTCGGCACCACTGTAACAGGTAAACGATGGGCAAGGAGGAGGCGGGAACCGGCTGAACAGTAAACGTAACTTTTAATGTAATAATCAACTTAAAAAAACATAAAACAAACACACACATGCAGCACGGCCGCATGCGTCTCTCTCTCTCTCTAACCGGTGTCTCCAGCTGCCCCTTGTCTCGCTCTCCTGCTGATCAGCTGATTCAGCGCTGGCCATGCTCCATCACGGCCCGGCCATGCCCTCCTCCTCGTCACAGTGTCTTTCAAAATAATTATTGTTTCCAAACAAATTCCTTACGAAACAGATTAATATTGTTAGATTAGTGGGTCGTCCAGCCCCAAACTCACACCATTAGTTAAGAATTTGACACATAGACCCCGTTTACAACTGGTATTAAGATGCGTCTTGAGTGATCCGATCACATGTGGTCTGGCGAGAATATCACTGTTTATACCTGGTCATTCAAATGCATCTCCTGTGACCACTTGTGATCTGATTTCGAGGGGAGGGTCTCTGATTCATGACGACATACATCAATCACTATGTCAGTGTGCTATTGCATGATAATAAACCGCAAAAAAAATAATTAAAGACAAAGAAAGTGCAAATAAAACCGGCGTGCTGTTTCTCCCTGATGTAGTTGAAATGAAATCTAAGCACAAACGTAACAAAACAGAGCTTCAGATCTCCGTGCTTCTCGTCTGTGTCCCTGCAAATTTTCCGTTCAGTTATTTCCTTTTAAGTTTAAACTCTTGTTTTAGTGCAGCGGTTGATTGACAGATGAGGGGTGGTGCTTCACTTATGTCCGGGACGCATTCCGGATTAGTGTTTACACTTCAAATGCAATGTGGTCACATGCTTTTTGACTACCTCTGTATGTGGTTTTTGGGATCCGATCACAAAACGTTTTGCACCCTGTTTACACCTGTATTTAATGCTGACCACTTGTGATTGGATCACCTGAAACGTACATTTATAGCAGGTGTAAACGGGGTCATGGAACCACTTAAACAAACGTAGCGCCTCAAAGCCACAGAGTTTACATTCTTCAGGAAGTCGAACTACCAATAGTTTACTCTGCACATTAAACTGGGATTGGAGGAAGTATTTAAACAAAGAAGCAACTACATACATCACTTTAAAGAGGAGTAACGCAAATAATGTGAATCTCAGAGTTTTAGTATATCTGTTTTTCTCCTCTCAGTGTGTTGTGTAGCGGTGAGGAACTGTCTGGAGTGCAGGCAGAGACAGAGAGAGAGGGGCAGCAAAACCTCACTGCCAATCAGCAAGACCCAGGAGAACCTACAGACTGCAGTGGCTGCCAGCAAGGTTACACTCACAAACCTGTACAAACACAAGAGAGCACACAAATATGCACATGCAAAAAGCATCAAAACACATATGAACACTTTGTAAGTAATCTTAAAAAATTATTATCACCTACAAAGTCTCTGCTATCACACATAATATCAAGTGTCCTCGAGCTTGGGAAAGGTTTGGTTATATATAGATAAAAATGATAATGATTTTTTTGTATTTATTTTTTTTCTCCCAATTTGGAATGCCCAATTCCCAATGTGCTTTTTAAGTCCTCGTGGTCACGTAGTGATTCGCCTCAGTCCGGATGGTGGAGGACGAATCCCAGTTGCCTCCACGTCTGAGATTGTCAACCCGTGCATCTTATCATGTGGCTTGTTGAGCGCGTTGCCACGGAGACATAGTGTGTGGAGGCTTCACGCCATCCACCGCGGCAACCACGCTCAACTCACCACGTGCCCCACTGAGAACAAACCACATTATAGCGATCACGAGGAGGTTACCCCATGTGAATCTACCCTCCCTAGCAACCGGGCCAATTTGGTTGCTTAGGAGACCTGGCTGGAGTCACTCAGCACGCCCTGGGATTCAAACTAGCAAACTCCAGGGGTGGTAGCCAGCGTCTTTACCACTGAGCTACCCAGGCCCCCTAATGATAATTATTATTAAATGTAAATGTTATATTAATATTGCAGAGTAATATATAGTCTTCACATAATATCAACCAACATCTCATGCACTGGTCATTCTTAAAGCACATCTTACCTCATGAAGAATCAAATCCAAAACATTTGCTGCATAAAGAGTCTCTTAAAAGGATAGTTCATTTAAAAATGATCATTCTCTCATTATTTACTCACCCTCATGGCTTTCATTCTTCCAAGGAGCAAAGAAAAAGATGTTAGGCAGAATGTTAGCCTCAGTCACCATTTGCTTTCATAAAAAAAAAAAAAAAAGATGCAGTGAATGGTGACTGAGGCTAACATTATGCCAAACACCAACTTTTGAGTTCCACGGAAAAAATAAACTTATGCAGGTTTGGAACAATATAAGGGTGATTGAATAAACGGGAGGTTTATGCTGGGTTTTTTCTCTCTCTCTCTTTTTTTACTCTAGACGGTCATACAGAATGTCCCTCGTAACCTGTCCCCCATCAAAGACCCGGACAGACTGCTGCAGGATGTGGATATTAATCGTCTCCGAGCTGTCGTCTTCAGAGATGTGGTGAGACACTCACATAAACAAAACGCTTAAAACAGTTGTGCATTAACATGAAGTGAATGATTGTAAACCATGCTGTTTGTGTTAAATAGGATGATAGTAAACAGGCTCAGTTCTTGGCTCTGGCCGTGGTCTACTTCATCTCTGTCCTTATGGTATCCAAGTACCGTGACATCCTGGAACCGCAGCGGGAGATTGGCAGGTCCAGCAGCCTATCAGGAAGAAGCATCCGACAAGAGATTAATTCACCCACCAGTACAGGTTACAAGCTTACCCTCCTCCCTGAAATAAAAATTAATCTGAAGTGTCCTTATGAGTGTGCGTGTATGTATGCACATCTACAACCTTGTTTGCACTAAATAGACGTGTATTTTTAGTCACTTACCACTTGCACACACCACCAGAGCTAATAAGTATTCATCAGTCTGCAGTCGAACACCTTCCGCTCTGACTGTTCTTAATTTGTCTCTGATTATCTCTGCTATAGTCTGAGCTGAAATGGGACATCATTCCCCACAGAGAGGATTTCATCAACTTAAACATGCAAGACGTTATTGCAAAGATTTATCTGAGTGCGATATTAATTTTATATTCCAGTGAGAAGGAATTTCACTGCAGACACACTGCAGTGAGCCCGACGGAACTGTTATTGGAGCAGCTCTGTAATGATTAATGATCAAACATTATGTGTTAGACAACAAATAATGGTTTATGATCACATGATAAAGCCTTATGGCTGTTGACACTATGCTGCATTTGCATGACAGCACTTATATATACACTCACCAACAACTTCATTAAGTACTGTTCATCTGCTTATTCATGCCATTATCTACTCAGCCAATCATGTGACAGCAGTGCAATGCATTAAATCATCCAGATACAGGTCAGGAACTTCAGTTCATGTTCACATCAACCATCAGAAATGGTAAAAATGTGATCTCAGTGATTTTGACCATGGCATGATTGTTGGTACCAGATGGGCTGGTTTGAGTATTTCAGTAACTGCTGATCTCCTGGGATTTTCACGCACAACAGTCTCTAGAGTTTACTCAGAATGGTGCAAAAAACAATAAACATCCAGTGAGCGGCAGTTCTGCGGACAGAAACGCCTTGTTGATGTGAGAAGTCAATGGAGAATGGCCAGACTGGTTCGAGCTGACAGAAAGGCTACGGTAACTCTGATAACCCCTCTGTACAATTGTAGTGAGCAGAATTACATCTCAGAATGCACAACACGTCAAACTTTGAGGCGAATGGGCTACAAAAGCAGAAGACCACGTTGGGTTCCACTTCTGTCAGCCAAGAGCAGAAAGCTGAGGCTGCAGTGGGCACAGGCTCACCAAAACTGGCCAGTTAAAGACTGGAAAAACATAGCCTGGTCTGATGAATCTCGATATCTGCTGAGGTACACAGATGGTCACTGCAGCCTCAGGTTTCTGTTCTTGGCTGACAGAAACCAAAAATCATGCCAAGGCTGAAATCACTGTGATAACATTTTTTCCCCATTCTGATGGTTGTTGTGAAGATTAATTGAAGCTCCTGACCCGTATGTGCATGGTTTTATGCATTGCACTGCTGCCACACAATTGGCTGATTAGATTATCGCATTAATAAATAGGTGTACATGTGTAACTTATAAAGTGGTCAGTGAGTGTATATTCTACATTATTACTTCTGTGGATAAAATTAGATGTTGATCGTGTTATAATGCATTATACTCTTGCTATAACAATGAATAGGTTAAGTATTATATATTATAACTGTAGTTACAAGTATGATGTATTATGTAGTTACAGTATGAGATGTTGTAACATATTGTATAAGGTGTATTATTAGACATAATGAATGCATTATAATGCTTTTATTATGCATTATTAATATGGACTTCATTGAAAGGGTTACCACAGGGTTCCCACAGTCATTGGATAACCTGGAAGTTTAAAATTTTACAATTCCCTGGCCTGGAAAATGGCTGGAAAGAAATAGAAATGTCTATAATGATTGAAATACTTCATCAGCTAAATATTGCTCTTGTCTAAAGTAAAGTTTAGTCTAAGTCTAAAGTTTTGTCATAAAAAATGGGCACCCTGTTCATAATTTTCATATTTCCACTTGTGTTAATTAAATTGTTTTTATGAATTTACTTTTATTTTAAAAATGTGGAAAATCATAATAATAAAGAATGAGTAGGTGTGTCCAAACTTTTGACTAGTATTTTATATGTGTGCATTGCAGAAAACCCGTCCTCCTTCTCAGATGGTTTCCGTGGAGACCGTCAGGCCGCCACACCTCTGGAAGATCTTCACCTGGAGGGCTCTCTGCCTCACACTGACTCTGGCATCGGGGAGGAGCAGGTTGCCGGCACCCTCAATGGTTCAGAGCTGGGTGGAGACACTGGAGGTGGGGGCGGAAACTCAGGAGGAGGTCCGGACTCCATGAGCGAGTTGCTCTGCACGTTGTCCTCAGAGGTTAGGAAGTCTCGTGAATCCCTGCTGGAGTCACCTCCTGGCGTAGAGGTTCTGAAACCGGCTGCGTCAATCTCCAGCATCAGCCATCAAGGGAGCAAGGGAATCAACGTGAAGGAGATCCTGAAGAGCTTGGTGGCAGCGCCGGTGGAAGGGGTGGAGGTGGGGCCTGAACCCCAGCCATACCACCCAGACCCTGCCCTGAAGAGGGAAGCTGCAGCCATGTTGCCCATGCAGTTCCATTCGTTTGACAGGTAGGGGAAGTGTCTAGCACATCATAATAACACAATAAATGAAAAAGATAAATTACATGTAACATCTTGGTTAGTAGTAAGGAATGTTGTAGCTATATGCCATGGACATATTTGAACAACATTGTAATATATTGTAATGTGATCTTGGAGCTGGTTTGGATTGGTTCGAGGCCTTAGAACTCATTAGTGAAGAATTTTTACTTTCCTATGGTGAAAATGAAACATAGACATATTGACATTAAATTAAAGACTCAATTATGAATCAGTGTTGTTAAACTTACATGTGGCCTGTTGAAGCACACTGAGTACAAATGAGGTCAAGAACTCCTGCACTCCCTTTTATTCAGAATCCCATCTATCTGACTGTAACAGTGAGACAGATTTGATTCCTCAGCTCAAGAGCGTATGTTCCCCTCATTCTTTATGCGGTCCATTTCTCAAATGTAGCTCTCATTACCGCTCAGCTGCTTGCTGGTGGCTCTGTGCCGTTTGTGCTCATGGCTCAGGAGACTGACTGACTGAGTGTGTGGGATCAAGTGGAGCGCCACAATACAAACTAAAGCCCCTCCGAACATCAATCCCCTTTGTTCTTCCCAATTAAGTGAACCTGATGAATAAAATATACATAAGATTATCCTGTTCATCTTTCATGAGCTCCTTAAGTGTTAATAATTCATCAGGACAGGTGAATATTTTATCAGACGCTCCTTTTTCACCCTGGGTGGGCTGAATTAGTTTGACAACACCATGGACCCAGATAGTAATGGAACTGATTTGTGGTGCACATTTGAGTTAGATTTTGAGGTATATCTAAGGGTATAAAAGGGTTATTATTTGGCATATATAAGGGCCTGATTTGGGTTTGTTTTGGAATATATATAGGGGCTTTATTTAGGGTATACATTATATAGGGGTTTTGTTTAGGATAGATAGATATATATATATATATATATATATATATATATATATATATATATATATATATATATATATATATATATAGAAAGGTTTGTTTGGGTTAAATAGGGTTTTTGTTTAGGGTATATATAAGGGTTTTGTTTGGGGTATATATATAGGGGTTCAGTTTAGGATAGATATAAAGGTTTGTTTGTGTTAAATAGGTTTTTTGTTTAGGGTATTTATAAGGGTTTGTTTATAAATATTGTAAATATTTAGGGTATGCGTAAGGGTTTGATTTGGGATATAAAAGCTTGATTGATTTTGGTTATATAAAATGGTTTGTTTTTGTGTGATTTGGGCATGTAAAGGGTTTGATTCGGGTTATTAATGTTTTCAAGATTTCAAGGCTTTAATTTGGGCATATATAAATGGTTTAATTCTAGGTATATTATATAAGGATTTGATTTGGGGTGTATACATGGGTTTGATTTTGGATGTACTTTATATAAAGAATATTTTTTATATACTGTAGTCAAGAAATTTGTTTTTGTGTGTTTGTGTACTCACAGGAGTGTGGTGGTGCCTGTTAAGAAGCCTCCTCCAGGAAGCCTGGCTGTGAACACAGTAGGTACACCCACCACTAGTGGAGTACCCTCATCAGGAAGCACGCCCAATATCTTTGCTGCTGCCACAGCAACGCCTAAAAGCATGATCAACACAACAGGTCAGACTTCCTGAGCATTTCAGTAGTCATACTTTGCGTTTATTTTGATGTGCATACACATTTAAAGTAGGAATTGAATTACAAAAATTAATTCTCGAGACACCTGCTTTCTGTTGCATTCGTTGCACTTTGTCTAACTTTTTTAGCGCAGGAATGCGTTTGATGTGAACGGCCCCTTGTACTCTGTTCTAAAGTGTCTTCCTGTTATGGTTCACAGGTGCCACTGACTCCGCCTCTTCCTCCTCCTCCTCCTCATCCAGCTTTGTGAACGGTGCCACAAGTAAAAACCTCCCAGCGGTGCAAACTGTTGCACCTATGCCTGAAGATACAGTGGAAAACATGAGGTACACACATTCATGTTTCATATCATCTGCTCTCTTTATCCATCTGTCCTTCATTCATTTTTCCATCTTATTATCCACAAACTTGAAATCCAAAATCATCCATTCTGACCTCACTTCCTTTGCTATTTCCCTCTTTGCAGCCTCCCTCCCACGGCTTTCTATAATCCATTTCTACCTTTTCTATATATCTCTAACATCTGTATCTTCTCCGTCCTTTGCTGTATCTATCTGTCTGTCTTTGTAACCATCACACACCACAGTAACAAGTTTCCTTCTAGACTCTTTGAGGTACTGTTAATAAATGGTCCATTTCCTGCTATGGATAGATGGGTGCTTCTATTTTATGATTGAATACAACAGAATTCATTTATTCTTTTTGTTTGTTTTTCTTTGTGTTTCTATGCATGAATTGTAGCTTTGGGGCTTAATAATAATCCATGATTTGGCACAGAGAAATATACAGGGTTTATATCACACCATAATGCTCCAGTAAATACCTGTACAGTCATTACTGTCTGTTTGTGCCCATTTGTATTGCAGTGCCTTTTGTGAAGTGGACCAGTGTCCACTGCGAACCAGGCTGACGCCTCCAGAACTCAAATCCTTTAGTTCGCTGACAGGATTCCAAACAGCCCCCAGAGATGCAGGACAGTTTCTTAGGCAAGGAAGCTTGAACTGGCCCCCCTAACCCAGCGCTACCAGCTTAACATACCCTTCTCCTCTTTTTTCCTCTGTCTTTTCTCATTCTTGTTTCCCTGCTGGTGGTTGTAAGTTTTCTAGCTGGCCAGCTACACCACCACCACTGCTGCTTTCATTCTTAACAGTTCTGCCAGATTTGATTCTGTCTGTTCAGTCATATTTACATTGTGTCCTAAGCAGGTATGATGCAGTAAGGTTTCACGTGTCCAGTTGTAGTACATTTGAGTTTTTGTCCTAAATAAGGTGCAACAAGCTACGTGTGATGAAATATTTTTTTGTTTGCATGTTTTATATTTTTCGTTGTGTCGCACTGGATAGCCGTGCCCAAAATAAAATTTCATTGGTCCAAAATCTTGCCCCAGATAGATATGTTTTTATTCTGCATTCATGTTGTTTTCTGGCTTTTTCCAATTACTCTTAATGAATTTGTGTTTTATTTGTCTAAAACTAGCTGATACAGGTATACTGTAGAAGTATAGACTAATAAAACTTAATTATACATTTGGCAAAGTTTAACAGTTTTATTAGTGGAAACTTCTACAGTACACTTGTATAAGCTAAATTTAGACAAATAAAATAAAATCATCAGAGCAATTGGAAAAAGCAAGAAAACAACGGATAACATTCTGCTCCACATAGCTATGTATTTATGCTGCATTCACATGATATCGGAATTACAATAATGACGCGTTCAACAAAGTTGAACTGTTTTTACTAGTCAAAAACGTATAAAGTATACTTGTATCAGCTGAATTTCGAAAATTAAAATTAATAAAAAATTATTAGAGTAAGTGGAAAAGACAGAAATCAATGGAAAGCGTTCTGCTCCACATAGCTATGTACTTATGCTGTAGTCACGGCATAACGGAATAACAAAGTTTACTACTTAATTACGAGTTGGACAAAGCTAAACTAGTCAACTTAAATCAGCTAAATGTAAAAAAAATAAAATAAATATTTTGAGTAATTGAAAAAATGGATAACGTTTAAGAATAATAAATGTGCGCAATTTATGTTATGCTTTCAACATAAATATTAAATACTTTTTTTTTTCAATGGAAACATTTATTGATGTTGGAAACTTGTTGTACCTGGTTAGGACATGTGTCACAGTCATCAGCTAATTTTCGTAACATAGACATTACTAAATTAAATACACAAATAAAAGAAAATTAAAACAAATATAGTGAACATGACAGAATCAACCCTGCTTGCTTACTTTTTCTAGATAACAACAGTAGAGACATCATTTCTCATAAACTCATTCCTTCTTTTCATCACACTGGATTCACAATCAAACCTTTCACATTCACCCTAGTCTGGTCTTGTTTGCATCCAGTTTAGTCTTGGCGCAGGTTAACACAGCTTGTAGCCAAGCGCAGTGGCACATAGAAGTGATGTGATTCGTAACCATTTGCTCTTTCTCTGCCTCCCTGTGGTTACATTCCTATAGGATGTCTTTCATCCAGTAGTAATGCCATAGACCTTGTTACATTCTAACCAACTGGTGTTGAAAGGGAACTGTGCTTTTGAAGCTGGTACGTTGTTATGGGACTTCAGAGCTGACTGTACTTTCTTTTCTCTCTCTCTGTCTGATTTTTTTTCTGACTCGCAGTATCACCACTAAACTTGAACGGGCTCTGGAGAAGGTGGCCCCCTTGCTGAGGGAGATCTTTGTGGATTTCGCACCCTTCCTTTCGCGGACTCTGCTGGGCAGTCATGGGCAGGAGTTGCTCATAGAAGGTACAGGTGCTGTATAGTGCTCCTTTTCCTCTCTACCTGGTGTCTCTATGGAGTCCCTCACTGTCTGCTGTGTGTGTGTCCACTGGCTGCCTCATAACACACTTGTGCAAGTGCATGGACCCAGAGCAGGTATGAGAACAGGAGAGATGTTTAGGATTAACCGACGATTGAAAAATACAGAAAGGAACAGAAGAAAGTACTGCATGCTGAGGAAGTGTTTCAAAAGGCTAGTTCACCCAAAAATCACCCAAAAATGAAAATTCTGTAATCATTTATTCACCCATTTGTACTGTACTTGTACCTGTTTGTCAAAAGAAGTTGGGCACAATGGTTAGGGACTGACAGACCCAGTCACCATTCACTTTAGTATATGGATTAAACAAAAAAAAAAAACAGTAGCATTTTTCAGAATGTCTCCTCTTGCGTTCCATGGAAGAAAAAAGTAACAGATTTGTGACGACAGAAGGGTGAGTAAATAATGACAGTATTAAAATTTTTGGTGACTATCCTGAATCAGTGTGAACCTAGTTTTAGAAGGATTCACATTTGCTTCTTGTTCACCACCGTCTTCCGTCTCCTAATATTTCCTTCCTTTCTTCTTCACCCTTCTTCTTGAATTCTCTCTCTCTCACTCACTCTGTCACTCTTTGTCACTCTCCATCTCTCTCCCCCTACCCTGTGTCCTGTAAGGCTTTAATGTCTGTGCTCTCGCCTTGTCTCGAGTTCCTCACAGTTTAATGTTTGTCTGATTATTTTTGTTGTTTAATTAAAGCAGAACTTTCTGCATGTTAATTAGAGAATAGTTTTCACAATTAAGTTGTGTAATTTTATCATAGGCTAATGTATGTTTTTTTTTTTTTATTCATATCTATTAGACAGGTTTATGCTAAAGTCTGTTTTCTGTTGATGTCTCACTACAGGTTTAGTGTGTATGAAGTCCAGCACATCAGTAGTTGAGCTTGTAATGCTGTTGTGCTCACAGGTGAGGTTTCTCTATGTGTATACTGTAATTCATTTTGAATTTCCTGTTTATTTTTTACCCTTTTTCCTTCAAACTTCTAGCAAATTGCATAAAGATGGAGCCACCAACGTTCACTCTTTTCTTTCCTCTACATAATTGATGCAGCAGAGGCTACATTCATATTTCAAGTTTCATAAACTGCAAATACAATAAAAAAAGCATTGAAACTGCATTCCAACACCTTCAAATCATGGGAAAAGTCAGTGCCGCAATGTTGCAACATTTCTTCAATCTCTTGAGCCTCCCTTGCAGGTCTTTATGAAGTGGTGTATCTTAACAGGATTCGATTTCAGACCCACCCTTCAGTATGCAGCAGACCAGTGGTGTTACTGAAGCATCACTGTTAAATTAACTCTCCTTAGCTTCCAACAATTGCCTCTTAACTTTAATTTTTAAGCTTCTGAAAGCATTCCCATTGGTTTCATCTGAATTTATATGTGACATGAAATACTTTTGGGAAATTGACATTGTCAATTTTCTTGCAGCCTGACAAGCTATAATCCATCTAAAACGATTTTACAGAATTTAACTAATTTATAATTATTACTCATGTTTATTTAATGGCCTAATCAGATGTACAGGTAATTGTCTAAACCTGCTGGCCATTATTGCCTGCCGCACTTCCGCTGGTGCCGTCAGTCATCCAGCTACGGGGTCATCAGCCTGGAGCTACCCATCACAGATATTTTGCCCCATTCATCCCGGAACATCTCCTGGTGTTGGGGCAGTGGTCAGGGACGTCTCCCTGCCACCACCCCCAGCAGCTGGACACTGGATCTTTTCCGTTGCATCTAGTTCTTGCATCCCCATCAAGACCTTCCTCCTTTACCATACAGCCAGGATGCGATAATTTACACATTTTAGAGAAGAATTTTAACTTACCTTTTAGAAGACACTGCTCCAAGAAAATCCACTAATGTGCTCCATATTTTCTAAGCTCTACTCTTGGTCCACTTGAGGTGAAATTTGTTTCAACCATGAAGGCGCCACTTCTTTTACCACTAAACAAATATCTGAAAAAGAATTATCAGCCATCCAGTTACATCTGAATGTCAGTATCTTATACTAAAACCCAACTGAACCTCATTGAACCCCAAATAAAGTCCTTTCCCTTTGTAAATGTCAATAATCTTCCTCTGACTTCAGAGTTGGAGTCCCCACCAGTAGCTTTGGGATGTAGCAGTGTCCCATCCAGTGTTTGATGCCCTCTGTTCCTCCTCTCCCCTCCTCCCTCTGATTCCCATCAGCACATATAGTATTACTGAAGCTCTGGGCCTCCATTAGCGGCTCAGGGGATGAAACTGTACCCTGAATATTGATTGGCAGGAAGTAGAAGGTAATGGGAGCTGTCTGTGATGTGTCCTTCTAGAAGCATCTGCAGATGATGCTAAGTGCATTCTGTCTCTCTCCCTCAATAATCACCCTCGCTTATGCGGCAAAGAGCCAATCAGAAAGATCAGCAGTACATCCCTTCAGCAACCACATTAAGCGGTGATACCATCCAAACTGAAAAATACACAAATACTGTCTTTTTGCTGTGAAATACTGTATTTTTGTTGTGTTGTTCTAAATAACAACATTGAAGAGTTCTATTGCTGTAATAAAAAATGTCAGCACTCTTTGAGGACCACTTGTCTACAGAGAACCGGAATGAACTGTGTGATGTTTAGTGCTATAGTGATTTTCTTTTGCTGTTGTTTCAGGAGTGGCAGAACTCCATACAGAAGAATGCAGGGCTTGCTTTCATCGAGCTCATTAACGAGGGGAGGTAAAAACATACTCATTAATACCCATCTATAATCCTACTCTGCTGTCTTTCCAGCAGGTTCATCCCAAAACCCTTACTTCAAGATTTGAACTATGTCATATCTAATAGATGGGTGCAATATATTAGATGTTCATAATGAGGGCATTCAGACTGTACCCATTCTTGTGCTAAAAAAAAGAGAACACAGGTGTCTCAACAAGTTCATTTTGACTTGACTCGGCATCTAAAAAACACAAAAGACATCTGTTTAGCATGATAACACCCTACAACGCACTCTGTATGAACACCGCTTAGAGTAATCATTGCCAGAATTTTGTTAATATAAGAAAAAAGGCTGTTGATGTCTTATAAGTAATGGTGAGGTTTGCTTGTTTCAGACTTCTGTGTCACGCCATGAAGGATCACATTGTCCGAGTCGCCAATGAAGCCGAATTTATCCTCAACAGGCAGAGAGCAGAGGACGTACATAAACATGCAGAGTTTGAGGTCGGTTTGTCCGTCTCTCTGGATCTGTGTGTCATGTATCATGCGGTCATTGTTTAACTTCCCTTCCCCTTTTTTCTCTAGTCAAACTGTGCACAGTACGCTGCAGACAGAAGGGAGGAAGAAAAAATGTGTGACCACCTGATCAGTGCCGCCAAGCACAGAGATCACGTGACCGCAAACCAGCTGAAACAGAAGATCCTCAACATTCTGACCAATAAGCATGGAGCGTGGGGCACCATGTCACAGAGGTACTCTCACAATTTCCACTAAAAGAATCTACTCATTTATGAAATTTAAAGTGAGAAACTGTTTCTGTTTCTAACATCTCACTTTTTCAACTCCAAGGCAACAATATAATCTTCATACCTCTGTGGTTTATTGCTTTATTACCACTATATGAATACCATCATCATAATTCTGGTCTAAGATGCCTTTGTTCCAACGATCTATCTGCTTTCTTTTCTTTCTCAGTCAGCTGCACGATTTCTGGCGTTTGGACTACTGGGAGGATGACCTGCGCAGGAGGCGGAGATTCGTACGCAATGCCTTTGGCTCCACCCACTCAGATGTGTCACTCAAACCCCTAGAGGAATACGGTCAGCTGCAAACATTACATCTCAAACTGATTTACAGTGCCCGAATTAATCTTTTATCATATACTCAGAAACTTTATTTTAAACTGACTTTTTTCCACACTTTATACACATATGCAACACTCTTTTTGCAACATTGCTTGCAGATATTATGTAATTTTTAATTACTAAAATGTAAATGTAACGGCAGGAATTTTCTTAAGAATTCATGCTAATTAAAAAGCAAGTACTGGTGATATTATATTTGCTTTGACTTGTACTCCTGATTTTTTTAATTTCTTTTTACATATTATTTATTTTGTGTATTTATTTAAATTATTATTGTGTTACTTTTAGGGCTGTCGATTAACACGTTAATTCAGTACGATTAATTATCATATTATCGCTTGATACTAGCGACAGCACAAGATGAGTGTGTTCTTGCAGTCAAACACAGAAGTAGCCTTCTAAAGCTACTTTTTGTATTGTCTTATCAATGCTTTACTCATCTGCCACCATAATGTAGTGCATTTTAATTGTCTAAATTATATTATGTATAATGTATGTAATATTTATATTAATTGATAAATATATATTTAATTATTATTTAGGGGCCCTTCTCTGCACGTATTCATATACGCGATTAATTGTGATTAATTCGATTAATTAGTTGGCATATCATGTATTATCAATTTGATTTTTTTTTTTAAATAATCGATTGACAGCCCTAGTTATTTTGTTACAGATTAATTTTTATGTACATTCTTTTCATACTTGTGGAGAATATGTACTAACTAAAAAACTAAATAAACAATGTAAAAAATAAATAAATTGCAGATACTGTGTAGAGTCGTAATTGTATTTTTTGCAATAGCAGGCACCGAGGAAGAAGAGGGGGTGAAGTCAAAGAAGTCATTCCGTAGCCATTCGGTGGTCAGTCAGAACCCTGAGACAGAACTCATGCTGGAAGGAGACGACGATACCGTCAGTCTGCTGCAGGAAAAAGAGATAGACAACCTTGCAGGTATTTTGCTTCTCTGGTGCACTTGTTGTATTAGGCCGTTAGTCTTTTTTAACCCATTCACAACCGGCCTCCTTTTAAATCCCATTGTAAGTGAGCCAAATGGCAACTTCTACCAACAGTGTCATCCTGGCTGTTTATGTAGAAACCATTTGTGTGCTCTTTGATTTGTGGTAGTTCTTTGATGCATTGTTTATGCATGTGTTAATGTACTGTATGCAACTGTACTTTATTCCTAGTGGCTTTTCGTCCGAGAGTATTTATCTCAAGAGGCAAGTTCGGTCCTTCAGTAAACGAATATGCTAATTAGTGTTAGTCCAAACCAGTTCCAACCCCCTGCCTACTGATGCAGCTCTCATCTGAATCTGCATAAGAGTGTGCTTATGAGCTTAAGTGCTACAACTGATTTTGACATTGAATGTCTGAATCACTTAATTAACCAATCAACATTTATCAAAGTAGCCACTTATTCATTATAGTAATGAGCCGTTGACTGTGTTTAACATGTTATACTAATGTAATCATTATTTAATTCAACTGATAAGCTTTTTTTCCTCAATGTTTTGGTTTTCCAAAATGCTTCCCTACTCAATTAGATGCATTCATTTTAATGTACTTACAAGATCATGACTCAAACACTTTTTATGTTCAAAGAGTTGTTTCATTCTCTTGAACTTTGTAGGTCTTGAAACTTAAAGATATTATTAAATCTAAAATTAATCTCATGATTTCCACTAATCCTTTGTGCCAGAGATTTTAAAGGCAAATACTCTCAATCTGTGGCATGGTTTCTTTCAGGTCCAGTGGTTTTGAGCACGCCGGCCCAGCTTGTTGCTCCTGTGATCGTCGCTAGGGGGACGTTGTCAATCACCACAACAGAAATCTATTTTGAGGTGGATGAAGATGATCCAACTTTCAAAAAGATCGATGCAAAGGTATGCACCTCTCCTGATGTCACTCCAGGAGTAACAAATACTCTGATTATACCCTTCTTTTTTTACACTAGAGACAAACATTTTAAATGTTTGTGTGTCAGTTGTATTGATAATAAGGGATAATGAAAGTATTCTCAGTTGACTCCTAAACAGTGAATGATATCCACTTGGAATTGACCCTTTGCTAAGCCTCACCTTAAAAGTGCTTCTGACCAATCCTGTCTTAGCAACTGTTGCCCTGCCGCCATTACTCTGACATGCGTTTGCTATTTTCCATGACAGCCTATGGAAGTAATGTGTGTTTGAGCACGATTTTGTCATAATAAAAAAAAATGTCAAACACTTTGTTGCCGGGTCATTTGTAATAGTGACACGAGTTACCCAGAGAGGATACCCGCAGTGTTTTTCTTTCTTTTTTAAAATAATCTTTAAATAAATCCAGAGAAGAGCATGTTATGGATTATACTTTGTCAGCCCTCATTCCCAAATTAACATATAACATCTGCAACAACACCTACATTTACTCCAAGGTAAATTTAAGATAATAACTGAATGGTCATTAATTTATGTGTTGATACATGTCATAATAAAAGCGATACACAACAACATAACATAAACCGTTCACAGCTTCAAAATGAGTGTTATAAGACGTTATAAACAGATCTGTTCACTTACGCTAATGTTATTAATTGTGTAATCACTATTAAATGATTATTAATTTATTAAATTGATTATTAAATCAAGTGACTAATAATCGTTTGCCTTGATGCTGTTTCACAGTCTCCACAGTTTTTTATCAATTTACTGTGTAATTTTACAATTTATTTTACAAAAAAGGACTTCAGATAAATCAGCATTACAATGTCACTCTTCATTCCAGCCCACGTAAAAAATTATCCACTCCACTTATGAGAATATTTTGCCAAAAAACACGGCATCCATGACAATCTCCCATTCATTCCAGTGGGGAGTTCTGCAGAGCTTATCAGAGCAAGCAACCGTAACTAAGGGGAGCAGAGCTTAGCGAAGGGTCAATTCCAGGATCATCCTTGTTGCCATTGTCTTCCATTGAACATGTTGTCTTCTTTGTTTATAATTCTCTTGTTGGAGTTTTAAATAAATGTGTAAACGCTTTGCGTGTGTATTTGTTAGGTGTTGGCGTACACTGAGGGTCTGCATGGGAAATGGATGTTCAGCGAGATCAGAGCAGTTTTTTCCCGACGTTACCTGCTCCAGAACACTGGATTGGAAGTTTTCATGGCCAACAGGAGTAAGACCCCAACACGCAAAAAAAACCACAAAAAAAACAATGACAATTTTAGGATACGTTTTTAAATGATGTTATTTTTTAATCTTATCCTCTCCACAGCATCCGTCATGTTCAACTTCCCAGATCAAGCCACAGTAAAGAAGGTTGTGTACAGTTTACCTCGGGTGGGTGTTGGCACCAGCTATGGCCTCCCTCAGGCAAGGTAATGGCTTTGGCATTGACTTTAAGACTCTCTGACATGAGATTATCTTTCAGTTCAGAGTGAGCATGTTAAGTAGTTGTTCTAGTGGTTGTTTGATCCGTAGTGGTTCTCTGATCCGAAAAATCCGATTTCCACCAATAAACTGGTAGTTAATAGAACTCTTATTATCAGACAATGATAAATTGATTGTCCTTGTTTAAACTTTTCCGTTCCTCCTAAAGACGGATCTCTCTTGCGACGCCAAGGCAGCTCTTTAAGTCTTCTAACATGACTCAGAGATGGCAACGGAGGGAAATCTCAAACTTTGAGTACCTTATGTTCCTCAACACGATTGCAGGTGTGTTTAGATGCCTATTCTTTTCTATATAAATTAGCAGTTTGCAATGTAAAACAATCAGTATACTGAAGGTCCATGTATCGTGTCCATGTACAAACAACATGCTCATACACAGAATTGTGTGTTTGTATTTTTTTTAGGGAGGACCTATAATGATCTGAACCAGTATCCCGTCTTCCCCTGGGTCCTCACGAACTACGACTCTGAGGACCTAGACCTCACATTGCCAGGGAATTTCAGGGATCTCTCAAAGGTATGCCACACCAGCTGAAAACCATTCTCCTGGTGGATCAGGAACTTATTGGACTATTGAACTATAATATGTTTTTTCTCTTGTCTTTATGTAGCATAAGTAATTCATCTAGAGATACTTAAGTCAGTTTTTTAAGTGCATCAAGGACTTGAATTTAAAAAAAAAAAAAAAACACCACATAGATCCATTTTATGCACTAAATGATAATGTTTACTGAACTTATCAGAATAATACTGTATTTACAGTGCATCCGGAAAGTATTCACAGCGCTTCACTTTTTCCACATTTTGTTATGTTACAGCCTTATTCCAAAATGGATTAAATTCATTATTTTCCTCAAAATTCTACAAACAATACCCCATAATGACAATGTGAAAGAAGTTTGTTTGAAATCTTTGCAAATTTAGTAAAAATAAAAAAACGAAAAAAAATCACATGTACATAAGTATTAACAGCCTTTGCCATGACACTCAAAATTGAGCTCAGGTGCATCCTGTTTCCACTGAACATCCTTGAGATGTTTCTACAATTTGATTGGAGTCCACCTGTGGTAAATTCAGTTGATTGGACATGATTTGGAAAGGCACACACCTGTCTATATAAGGTCCCACAGTTAACAGTGCATGTCAGAGCACAAACCAAGCCATGAAGTCCAAGGAATTGTCTGTAGACCTCCGAGACAGGATTGTATCGAGGCACAGATCTGGGGAGGGTACAGAAAAATTTCTGCAGCATTGAAGGTCTCAATAAGCACAGTGGCCTCCATCATCCATAAATGGAAGAAGTTTGGAAACACCAGGACTCTTCCTAGAGCTGGCCGCCCGGCCAAACTGAGCGATGGGGGGAGAAGGGCCTTAGTCAGGGAGGTGACCAAGAACCCGATGGTCACTCTGACAGAGCTCCAGCGTTTCTCTGTGGAGAGAGGAGAACCTTCTAGAAGAACAACCATATCTGCAGCACTCCACCAATCAGGCCTGTATGGTAGAGTGGCCAGATGGAAGCCACTCCTCAGTAAAAGGCACATGACAGCCCACCTGGAGTTTACCAAAAGGCACCTGAAGGACTCTCAGACCATGAGAAACAAAATTCTCTGGTCTGATGAAACAAAGATTGAACTCTTTGGCCTGAATGGCAAGCGTCATGTCTGGAGGAAACCAGGCACCTCTCATCACCTGGCCAATACCATCCCTACAGTGAAGCATGGTGGTGGCAGCATCATGCTGTGGGGATGTTTTTCAGCGGCAGGAACTGGGAGACTAGTCAGGATCGAGGGAAAGATGAATGCAGCAATGTACAGAGACATCCTTGATGAAAACCTGCTCCAGAGCACTCTGGACCTCAGACTGGGGCGAAGGTTCATCTTCCAACAGGACAATGACCCTAAGCACACAGCCAAGATAACAAAGGAGTGGCTACGGGACAACACTGTGAATGTCCTTGAGTGGCCCGGCCAGAGCCCAGACTTGAACCCGATTGAACATCTCTGGAGAGATCTGAAAATGGCTGTGCACCGACGCTCCCCTTCCAACCTGATGGAGCTTGAGAGGTCCTGCAAAGAAGAATGGGAGAAACTTCCCAAAAATAGGTGTGCCAAGCTTGTAGCATCATACTCAAAAAGACTTGAGACTGTAATTGGTGCCAAAGGTGCTTCAACAAAGTATTGAGCAAAGGCTGTGAATACTTATGTACATGTGATTTTGTTTTGTTTTTTTATTTTTAATACATTTGCAAAGATTTCAAACAAACTTCTTTCACGTTGTCATTAAGGGGTATTATTTGTAGAATTTTGAGGAAAATAATGAATTTAATCAATTTTGGAATAAGGCTGTAACATAACAAAATGTGGAAAAAGTGAAGCACTGTGAATACTTTCCAGATGCACTGTATATCACCATTTCACATATATTTTAAGCACATGATTATTAACAATTGATAAAAAAAACAAAACTGTTTTGATTGTTATAGCTTTTTTTAAATAGATGATTTTGTTATTTGGTTAATCTAATAACCAGCATTACTTTCTCTCTCTTCTGTTTGTTAATGCAGCCAATTGGAGCCCTGAATCCAAAGCGAGCTGTGTTCTATGCCGAGCGCTATGAGACATGGGAGGATGACGGAACTCCGCCCCACCATTACACATCACTCTATTCCACTGCAGCGTCCACTCTATTCTGGCTTGTCAGGATAGTAAGTCTTTGCTATAGTCTACTTATATTCAATTCATTCTCAGTTAAAAATCAACAAATCTGCATTCTGTTAAAAAGACATGACCTGAAATAAATTTTGATTTTAACATTTTCGAATTTTATTTGTAATGTGTGATTTTAGTGCCATCTACTAGACTTGAGTAAAAAAAAAAAAAAAAAAAGTATTGAAGTTTCGTTTGCTATAGCTTATTCTTAGAAATGTTCTTTAAAGAAGGGAAGATGAAATGGGCAGTCAGTTATATCCAGTGTTTTATGTCTTTTTCCCAATATAACAGGAACCCTTCACTACATTTTTCTTGAATTGTAATAACAACAAGTTTGACCATCCTGATCGAACATTTTCCAGTATTGCACGCTCTTGGCGAAGCTGCCAGAGGGACACATCTGACGTTAGGGTGAGCTTTCAACAACTTATGCATTGAGATCAAACAGTATTGATTTTTATCCAACATGTCTAAATCAATAAGTTTTTGTTTGTATAACAGGAGTTGATCCCTGAGTTCTACTACCTCCCTGAGATGTTTGTGAACAGCAGTGGATATGACTTGGGGGTGAGAGAGGACAGAACAGCAGTGTGTGATGTGGACCTACCAGTCTGGGCCAGAAAACCAGAGGACTTTGTTCGCATCAACAGGATGGTGAGTGATTTTGTTTGTATGTCTAAGCACCTTTGTTCAGGGCCACATTAGTGTGCAATTAAAACAGTTATTTGAATTGATAGCCCAATATGGCCAATTTTCTCAATGTGTCAAGAGTCAAAGTCAGACGAGGCCAGTTCATTGAATGGAGCACTCTGATTTGTGGAGAATAAAAGTCTGAATATGGCCAGTAATTTCTTTTTGAACCCCTGATTTTCCCCCTATTAACTTTGTCGTCCTCTGGCATGTCAGGCACTGGAGAGTGAATTTGTGTCCTGTCAGTTGCACCAGTGGATTGATCTCATCTTCGGCTACAAGCAGAGAGGACCAGAGGCCATTAGGGGACTCAATGTTTTCCATTACTTCTCCTACGAGGGCTCCGTGAACCTGGACACCATCACCGACCCCCAGCTCAGAGAGGTATGGAAGTGCTTAAAGGAATTTAAAAAGACTGAGAATAAGCTTAAGACAAGGGAGAGTTAATTTTGTCATTCTTTGTGGAATGCTCTTATTACTTAAACTGTGTAAGGGCCGAAACATACTCTACGCTAGAACATGAATCGCGTAAGGTCCGAAACATACTTTACGCAAATGCATGAATGCGAACGCTTCTAGATACACGTTATGTTTCGAAATGTGTCGGAATGCAATTCATAACGCATATATGTGGCATTCTCAGCATTGCCACAAGGGGCGCTAGAGTGGGCATTAGCATAAACTGTCGTCTTCTATGGTCGTTTTTCTCTTTCAGGCCAACAACTAGAATATCAACATCCCTACAAACTCTTTTGCAATATTCATCTGGTCAGTACATAGTATATGATGCATTGTTGGAATATCTTAAAGAATATATATAACAGAATTTAGCTTTCATCTCTCTTTATTTATTTAAAAACAATTTCCCTATCCTCGATGTTCCACACTGCAGTTCAGTTCGTGGCGGTAATGCACCTTTAGCTGGTTTGCCAACCGCCATAATAAAGAAGGCGGCGGCCTACAACTGTCATGATGGAGCAATAGTTTGAAAAGCAATCTTTCTGAACAAGTTGGTTTAAGTTAGTTAAACTGTCAACATTTTTATAGCTAGTTGCCTTTCAATAAGATTGTTACCACCACAATAAAGCGTAACAGTCAGTTCTGGAATTAAAAATCCAGTATATTTTTTCCATAGGAGAATTGATTTTTAATGATAACTTAAAATCCTTACTGCGAGCTCAGAGATTGTTAGTCGATGGTATATACTTCTGTTGAAGCCATTGGTCTGCGTTAAAAAATAATAATTTTAAGTCGCGTTTAAGAGTAGAATTTGTGCTAAATAACAACTACCTGTGAGCTGGTAAGAAAGATTCACCAATCCCTATTCATGGCCAAAAAAAGCACGGCAAAAGAGCTATGCAGTGAGTCGGTCTCCGTATGTCTCAAACTACGTATATACAGTATTTGTATATCTAAATATTTTGCAATAAACTTGAAATATATTGTTTCAATACTTATAATTAACAACTTTAAAACAATCGTTTTTTTTTTTAAAACAAAACCCTTTTTCTCCCAATTTGGAATGCCCAATTCCCAGTGTGCTCTTAAGTCTTCGTGGTGGCGTAGTGACTCGCCTCAATCCGGGTGACGGAGACCGTCAATGCACGCATCTTATCAAGTGGCTTATTTAGCGCGTTACCGTGGAGATATAGCGCATGTGGAGGCTTCACGCCATCCACCGCGGCATCCACGCACAACTCACCACGCACCCCACAGAGAGCGAACCACATTATAGCGATCACGAGGAGGTTACCCCGTGTGACTCTGCCCTCCCTAGCAACCGGGCCAATTTGGTTGCTTAGGAGACCCGGCTGGAGACACTCAGCATGCCCTGGGATTCGAATTCGTGAACTCCAGGGGTGGTAGCCAGCTTCTTTACCCCTGAGCTACCCAGGCCCCCTAAAATCAATAGTTTTAATTTTAATTTTTATTGTTTTTAATTCAGTTACATCATTCACAGTGCTTCATGGGATTGCAGTTCATTCCCTTGTTAAAGACTTTAAGAACACAGTCTTGTGCCTTTGTCTTTTTGTCTGATTCTCAAATACTTTTTTGCATCAAATCAGTTTAAAATGTTGTAATTTACCTCAGAGCTGGTATGTTTCATGTCTCAGAACTCTTTTATGAAGGACTGTATGAAATCCCTATGGGGAAAAAAAAAGCGAATGGGAAAAATAAGTGGGCAGACACTGTTGTACTTTAGAATGCAAGAACGCACAGAAGTGTTGACATCTACATTTGCATTATTGCGTAGAGTATGTTTACAGCCTAAGATTCACTACATGATTTACCCAAGTATTTGGATCAACATTGTTTGTTGTTTCTGGTCCTGGAACAGCATTGTATCCGTAGTAACAGCTTGCTTTGTCTCATTGTCTCTCTCTTTATCCCTGTAGTCAATGGAGGCTCAGATTCAGTCATTTGGACAGGCCCCATCACAGCTTCTCATAGAGCCTCACCCTCCACGCAGCTCCGCCATGCACCTGGTGAGGCAAATCTCTTCTTGCCATTCAACATTTTTATTATACCTCACTTTCAAGACCTTATTGGACACCGCTTTTATTAAGAAGTTTATAACATCTAATTTATTTATATCTATATTAGATCTCTTTTATATTGATATAGTGTTATTAGATTTATTATGTACTTTATCTTGATATGTCTGTATTGCATCTCTTTTACAATACGTAGATTAATATAACAGTGTCCTAGTTGCGACACGTGAATGTGAACAGTGAACTAGTTGCAACATGACAACTTTCAAGCGTCAAGTAATTTCACTGTCCTCACTGAAAGTTAAAGCCACATAATCACAGCCAATCAGACATTTTTTCATGTTTAATATAAAACTATGAGAAGCAGGATGTTGGACCAGTGAGATTTTACTGTGGATGGGGCTACCTAGTGTGACATGACACAAAACACTTTTTAATAAGGCTGTATTTAGTTAATATGAACTAGCAATGAACAGCACTTATACAGCATTTAGGATAGGATGTTACACACATCAGCCAAACCCCTGCCCTCCTCCCGACAGTCCAAACCAACCTAAACTTGAACCTAAACCTCATCCCTGATTCCTAACCTGTTCTGTTCACCTTGTTTGCTCCATTGTAATTTACCTTTCTAATTCCCTTTTTCCCTTCCTTTCTCCTTTTCTCTCTACTTGCCTCAATGTCCTTTGTCTTATTCCTCCCTTCCTCTTCGTCCTTTTCTCTTTCTCTTTCTGCTCATCAGTGTTTCCTTCCGCAGAGTCCTCTGATGTTTAAGGATCAGATGCAGCAAGATGTGATCATGGTGCTAAAATTCCCCTCCAACTCTCCCGTCACGCATGTGGCAGCCAACACGCTCCCTCACCTTAGCATTCCTGCTGCAGTCACCGTCACGTGCAGCCGACTGTTCGCCGTCAACCGCTGGCACAACACTGTCGGTGAGAAACAGCACATTTGTTGTATGATACAGTAAATTGAACAAAGGCAACCTGCAATTTTCTCAGACATAACATTTTATAAAAATTTGAGGTCTCCTAAGGACCTTTATTATTGTTTGGTTTGAGTTTATTTACAATTACTTGTATGTTTTGTCTAGGTCTCAGAGGTGCTCCGGGATATTCATTAGAACAGGCTCATCATCTCCCTATTGAGATGGACTCTCTGATTGGTGAGTTCATGAGATCATGTGAGCATCAGATCATATGATTAAGGTACTTAAAGATCCCATGAATCAAAAGAGATTTATTGGCTTTTAGTCTATGTCTGTTAGCTTTGAGGCCATCCAACTGACAAAATTAACTTGATATATTTGCTATATATACAGTGCATTCAGAAAGTATTCAGACCCCTTCATTATTTTCATATTTTGTTACATTGCAGCCTTATGCTAAAATGCTTTAAATCAGGGCTCCAGACTGCGATTAAATGGTCGCAAATATGACCAAAAATAATGGATTGTGACAATAATTTAAAATCTAGTCACCATTGGCAACAGTCGGGTTGTGTGCAATCATATGCTGTTTTGTCAGATGTCATCATGTGAGTTATTGAATGCATCTTTAGAGCGCGCACCACCAATGTGTCTCGAGCCGCTTTTCACCA
The DNA here is from genome assembly GCF_019703515.2 of Myxocyprinus asiaticus. Lineage (NCBI taxonomy): Eukaryota > Metazoa > Chordata > Actinopteri > Cypriniformes > Catostomidae > Myxocyprinus > Myxocyprinus asiaticus. Next base: position 10,379,282 of record NC_059385.1, on the reverse strand, counting down.
GTTCTGTTGTGATGACCTCGCTGCACCACACGCAACAACAAACCTAGCATGAGAGAGTCGTCGTCGTCTTTCTTTTTTAATGGCGGTTCGCATGCTAAAGTAGTGCTTTACTGCCATCTACTGTAAGCATTGGATCAGAGACTACCCCTCTTTGAACCCCCCTTCCCCTGGACCTATCAGGGCTCACAGTCCAGAAAGCACGAGAGAGTCATGACCAAATGACTCTTTTTCATGAATCACCCGAAGGTGTGAAGTGAACTCAGGAGCTCAGGATAGCAGTTTGAATCAGAGTCACTTTCTCAGCAAATCATCCGTCAGTGTGTTCACAACTGGGAGCACAGACAATTCAAAATATTAGTCCCATGTGTATTTCGGGCTTCTTTATAATTAAAAGTCCCGCACTACTTTATATATATATATATATATATATAAGATGCAGCTTTTGACACTTGAGGGACTCATACACAAATATTACACAAGGTGCAAGCATTCATTGATGCTCAGGAAGGAAACGCAGTACTATATGCATACTATACTTTATGTAAATATCTGCTTATGTAGATTCTGAAGGGCAGTACTAAATACTAAAATGTTTTACCTCTTATATTTGTATAAATTATGAAAGGGGTGTGAACATTAATGAGACAAAAGGGGATCTTCTCAACTATATGTACTGTTTATTAAACCTCTGATTAATGGGTTATCAGCTGTCTTTTCTTCTGCTTTCTATCTTGTTTCTGAACAACAATCTAAATCGAGCAATTATGTGATTTGGTGACTAAAAACAGCCATTTGGCTCCTTAATGTTTAAGTTAAGGAGCCAATGGCTCCTAAGTCATTTTTTAGTCTGGAGCCCTGCTTTAAATTATTTTTTTTTCTCACATGAGTCTACACTCCATACCCCATAATGACAAAGCAAAAACCAGATTTTTATAACTGCAAATTTATTAAAAAGAAAAAAATGAAATATCACCTTGACATAAGTATTCAGACCCTTTGCTATGACACTTGAAATTTAGCTCAGGTGCATCCCATTTCTCTGGATCATCTTTGAGATGTTTCTACACTTTGATTGGAATACACCTGTGGCAAATACAATTGATTGGACATGATTTGGAAAGGCACACACCTGTCTATATAAGGTCTCACAGTTGAAAATGCATATCAGAGCAAAAACCAAGCCATGAGGTCAAAGGAACAGGATTGTGTCGAGGCACAGATCTGGGGAAGGCTACAAAAAAGTTCGGCTGCATTGAAGGTTCCCAAGAGCACAGTGGCCTCCATAATTCTTAAATGAAAGAAATTTGGAATAACCAAGAGCCTTCCTAGAGCTGGCGCCCAGCCAAAATGAGCAATCTGGGGAGAAGGGCCTTGGTAAGAGGTGACCAAGAACCCGATGGTCACTCTGGTTGAGTTCCAGAGATCATGTGTGGAGATAGGAGAATCTTGCAGAAGGACAACCATCACTGCAACACTCCACCAATATGGGCTTTATAGCAGAGTGGCCAGACGGAAGCCTCTCCTCAGTGCAAGACACATGAAAGCCTGCTTGGAATTTGCAAAAAGCACCTAAAAGACTCTCAGACTGTGAGAAACAAGATTCTCTTGTCTGATGAAATGAAGATTGAACTGTTTGGCCTCAATTCCAAGCGTCATGTCTGGAGGAAACCAGGCACTGCTCATCAACTGTGCAGTACCATCCCAACGGTGAAGCATGGTGGTGGTGCATCATGCTGTGGGGGTGTTTTTCAGCGGCAGGGACTGGGGGACTGGTCAGGGTTGAAGGAAAGCTGAAGGCAGCAAAATACAGAGATATCCTAAATGAAAACCTGGTCCAGAGCTCTCAGGACTTCAGACTTGGCTGAAGGTTCACCTTCCAACAGGACAATGACCCTAAGCACACAGCCAGGACAACGCAAGAGTGGCTTAGGGACAACTCTGTGAATGTCTTTTAGTGGCCCAGCCAGAGCCTGGACTTAAACCCAGTCGAACACATCTGGAGAGACCTGAAAATGGCTGTCCACCGATGGTCCCCGTCCAACCTGACAGAGCTTGGGAGGATCTGCAGAGAAGAATGGCAGAAAATCCCCAAATCCTGGTGTGTAAAGGTTGTCGCATAATACCCAAAAACTTGAGGCTGGAGTCACTGCCAAAGGTGCTTCAACTAAGTACTGAGTTAAGGGTCTGAATACTTATATCAATGTTATATTTCAGTTTTTTCTTTTTAATAAAATTGCAGTTATCAAAAATCAGTTTTTTTGCTTTGTCATTATGGGGTATGGAGTGTAGATTGATGTGAAAAAAAATAATTTAAAGTATTTTAGCATAAGGCTGAAACATAACAAAATGTGAAAAAAATGAAGGGGTCTGAGTAGTTTCTAAATGTACTGTGTGTGTGTGTGTGTGTGTGTGTGTGTGTGTGTGTGTGTATATATATATATATATATATATATATATATATATATATATATATATATATAGCAGGGAGCAAATCATGATTCATGGCTGTGACAAACTAAAGGCCACTGGCTATTTTTTTATTAAGGGAAAAAAAAATCATTATGTCCCACCCCAACTTCCTGCTTCACTAGGAAATACATCAAAACAGGAAAGATTCATTTCATAAGGCCTCTGATATTCAACTTGTTACTCCTAAAATTACTTCTGTAATCAGTCTTAAAGGAATAGTTCACCCAAAAATGAAAATTTGTATATCATTTACTCACCCTCATGCAATCCCAGATGTGTATGACTTCATTTCTTCTGTAGAACACGAATGAAGATTTTTAGAACTTCTCAGGTCTGATCGTCCATGCAATGTAAGTGAATTATGACCAAAACTTTGAATCTCCAAAAAGCACACAAAGGCAGCATTCCAGTGGTTTAATCTATGTCTTCAGAAGCGATTCAATCGGTTTTGGGTGAGAACAGACCAAAATATAACAAATTAATCACTATAAATCTTGACATCAGCAGTCTCCTTTGTGATCATTATTTCAAGCTTGATTCCACTTCCTAGCGCTCTGCGCATACGTCAGTCACTAGGAATTGTAATCAAGCTTGAAATCATGACCGTGCCTAGAGATTGCAAAGGCAAGATGTACAGTGAAAAAATGAGTTACATTTTGGTCTGTTCCAAACTGATTGGATTGCTTCAGAAGACATGGATTAAACCACTGGAGTCTTATTGGATTACCTTTATGCGGCCTTTATGTGCTTTTTGAAGCTTCAACATTTTGGTCACCATTCACTTGCATTGTAAGGTACTACAGAGATTAGATATTCTTCTAAAAATCTTTGAGTTCTGCAGAAGAAAGAAAGCCATACACATCTGGGATGTCATGAGGGTGAGTAAATTATGAAAGAATTTTCATTTTTGGGTGAACTATCCCTTTAAGTTTATCTTGAATCTCTTTGGAATCTTCACACCTGTACTGACAGTCTGACTTTCTTTTCCAGCAAATAACTCTGGCATTAGTAAAAGGCAGATCACAGATTTGGTGGATCAAAGCATTCAGATCAACACGCACTGTTTTGTGGTGACAGCAGACAACCGCTACATCCTGGCATGTGGTTTCTGGGACAAGAGTTTTCGTGTTTACTCCACTGAGACAGGTACATGTCTTTTGTGTGGGTTCAAAATGATTTTACATTCATTTTATGTTGAATAATACATAAGAGCCTTTCACTGTCTAATACAAAAATGGATTTTAAGAATTTGTCTGTTTAATAGTCAATGTGATGTCTGTTTCTGTGCATTAAGGTAAACTTACTCAGATTGTGTTTGGTCACTGGGATGTGGTGACTTGTCTTGCGCGATCCGAGTCCTACATCGGGGGGGATTGCTACATTGTCTCCGGCTCACGAGACGCCACTCTTCTGCTGTGGTACTGGAGCGGACGACACCACATCATCGGAGACAATCCCAACAACAGTGAGTACACAAATGCGAATGAGTTACTTCCTTTAACTGCTGAACATTGCTTTAATTGACAAAATTCCAGACATTTATCTTGCAGAACATAATGTTCTGTGCATATACAGGTGCATCTCAATAAATTAGAATGTCATGCAAAAGTTCATTTATTTCAGTAATTCAACTCAAATTGTGAAACTCGTGTATTAAATAAATTCAATGCACACAGACTGAAGTAGTTTAAGTCTTTGGTTCTTTTAATTGTGATGATTTTGGCTCACATTTAACAAAAACCCACCAATTCACTATCTCAAAAAATTAGAATACATCATAAGACCAATAAAAAAAAACATTTTTAGTGAATTGTTGGCCTTCTGGAAAGTATGTTCATTTACTGTATATGTACTCAATACTTGGTAGGGGCTCCTTTTGCTTTAATTACTGCCTCAATTTGGCGTGGCATGGAGGTGATCAGTTTGTGGCACTGCTGAGGTGGTATGGAAGCCCAGGTTTCTTTGACAGTGGCCTTCAGCTCATCTGCTTTTTTTGGTATCTTGATTCTCATTTTCCTCTTGACAATACCCCATAGATTCTCTATGGGGTTCAGGTCTGGTGAGTTTGCTGGCCAGTCAAGCACACCAACACCATGGTCATTTAACCAACTTTTGGTGCTTTTGGCAGTGTGGGCAGGTGCTAAATCCTGCTGGAAAATGAAATCAGCATCTTTAAAAAGCTGGTCAGCAGAAGGAAGCATGAAGTGCTCCAAACATTTCTTGGTAAACGGGTGCAGTGACTTTGGTTTTCAAAAAACACAATGGACCAACACCAGCAGATGACATTGCACCCCAAATCATCACAGACTGTGGAAACTTAACACTGAACTTCAAGCAACTTGGGCTATGAGCTTCTCCACCCTTCCTCCAGACTCTAGGACCTTGGTTTCCAAATGAAATACAAAACTTGCTCTCATCTGAAAAGAGGACTTTGGACCACTGGGCAACAGTCCAGTTCTTCTTCTCCTTAGACCAGGTAAGCCACTCCTGAACCACAGACAACGTCAGAGGCGTCTCTGACGTTGTCTGTGGTTCAGGAGTGGCTTAACAAGAGGAATACGACAACTGTAGCCAAATTCCTTGACACGTCTGTGTGTGGTGGCTCTTGATGCCTTGACCCCAGCCTCAGTCCATTCCTTGTGAAGTTCACCCAAATTCTTGAATCGATTTTGCTTGACAATCCTCATAAGGCTGCGGTTCTCTCGGTTGGTTGTGCATCTTTTTCTTCCACACTTTTTCCTTCCACTCAACTTTCTGTTAACATGCTTGGATACAGCACTCTGTGAACAGCCAGCTTCTTTGGCAATGAATGTTTGTGGCTTACCCTCCTTGTGAAGGGTGTCAATGATTGTCTTCTGGACAACTGTCAGATCAGCAGTCTTCCCCATGATTGTGTAGCCTAGTGAACCAAACTGAGAGACCATTTTGAAGGCTCAGGAAATCTTTGCAGGTGTTTTGAGTTGATTAGCTGATTGGCATGTCACCATATTCTAATTTTTTGAGATAGTGAATTGGTGGGTTTTTGTTAAATGTGAGCCAAAATCATCACAATTAAAAGAACCAAAGACTTAAACTACTTCAGTCTGTGTGCATTGAATTTATTTAATACATGAGTTTCACAATTTGAGTTGAATTACTGAAATAAATGAACTTTTCCATGACATTCTAATTTATTGAGATGCACCTGTATATATATATATAAAATATATGTTAATTCCGTTGTCCCTCAAGTTATGTTGTTACTGTTAAATTATTACTATGATTTTTGTGAAAATATGGTGTATCAGAACCTATAATTCTTTTGTTGTAGGTGATTATCCAGCACCTAGAGCGGTTCTGACAGGCCATGACCATGAAGTGGTGTGTGTGTCAGTGTGTGCCGAACTGGGACTTGTCATCAGTGGGGCCAAAGGTCAGCCTGAGAGGACATGCTTTTCCATTCTGTTACAGATCTGAAATTTTCTTTTCTTATTTAGTAATGTAATGGTTTTGATGAGAGATCCTAAACCCTAGATCCCTGGTATTCGATCAGAATTCAAATATAAATGTAAATATATAAATTTAAATGTACACAAAGAACAAAGCAAAAATTTCACTGCTTATTTTAATATGCCAGTATCATTGTTGTGTAATTTGATTAGTATGAAATATACTGTAAAGTATAAAACATTACATAAAGGGATAGTTCACCCAAAAATGGAAATTCTCTCATCATTACTCAACCTCATGCCATCCCAGATGTGTTTGACTTGCTTTCTTCTGCAGATCACAAATTATGATTTTTAGAAGAATATTTCAGCTCTGTAGGACCATACAATTCAAGTGAATGGGTGCAAAAATGTTAATGCTCCAGAAAGCACATAAAGGCATCATAAAAGTAATCCATATTACTCAAGTGTTTTAATCCATATCTTCAGAAGTGATATGATAGGTGTGGTGAGAATTAATATTTAAGTCCTTTTTTGGAAGAAATTGTTCTCCCTGCCCAGTAGGGGGCGATATGCATAAAGAATGTGAATCACCAAAAACACAAGAAGAAGAGTTTGAAAGTGTAAGTGGAGATTGACTGAGCATGGAGGAGAATGTATAGTAAAAAAAAGGACTTAAATATATATCTGTTTCTCACCCACACCTATCATATCGCTTCAGAAGACATGGATTAAACTACTGGGGTTTTATGGATTACTTTTATGCTGATTCTTGTGATTTTTGGAGCTTCAAAATTTTGGCACCCATTCACTTGCAATGTATGGACCAAAACAGCTGAGAAATTCTACTAAAAAATCTTCATTTGAGTTCAGCAGATGAAAAAGTCATACACATCTGGGATGGCCTAATGGTGAGTAAATGATGAGAGAATTTTCATTTTTGGGTGAACTATTCCTTTAAATTGTCGTAATCATATTACAGTTAATGGTTTTCAATTAATTACTTTTAAGTACATTTCTTGGGTTATACATATTTAAAAAAATATTTGTATTTATGCAGAAGATGTTTAAAACATGAATTATGTTAATATTTAAGTATTTTTGCATTTCTGTGATAGCTGAAGGGGCGTGCACCCAATAGTGAGTAATTGTAAGGGAAAAACATGTGGTGCTGTGTGTATGACTTGTGTACGTCAATGTACGAGGAGGAATTAAAGACATTATTTTGAATTCATTGAGCGAAAGAACACAAAGTTTCCTATAAAGGTGTTTTGGAAAGTAACTTAAAAGTAAAGTAATTAGAAATGTGATTACTTTTTCTGTGAAGTTAACAGTAATCTGATAACATATTTTGATAATTAGTATATTGTAGTGTGCTACTTTTTTTTGAGTAACTTTTTCAACACTGGCCAAAATTGTGAATTTGTATTGCTTTTGTCTTGTTTTACAGAGGGCCCATGTTTGGTGCACACCATCACAGGCGATTTACTGCGGGCCCTGGAGGGCCCTGAGAACTGTATCCAGCCCCGTCTGATCTCTGTGTCCAGTGAGGGCCACTGTATCATCTACTATGAGAGAGGACAGTTCTGTAACTTCAGCATTAATGGAAAACTGCTGGCACAGATGGAGATTAATGACTCCACACGTGTAAGAGGAGACATATGTGACAGACATTTTCAAGTTCACATAATACATATTCACTGTATTTATCTCATTTTCTCTTGATCTCTCCACCAGGCCATTCTGTTGAGCAGTGACGGACAGAATCTGGTATCAGGAGGTGATAACGGTGTTGTTGAAGTGTGGCAAGCCTGTGACTTTAAGCAGCTGTATATTTACCCGGGTTGTGATGCAGGTATCAGGGCTATGGACCTGTCCCATGACCAGAGGTGAGCACACTTGAACACTCTGACCTGTTAAGCTATGGTGCTCATATGCGGCGACACAAGTTTATATCCGACTTGCGTCGTAATCTGATCTCGTTCCTTATAATTTCTTGTCCTCTCTTAACTGTCCTATAAATAATAAAAAGGCTAAAAATTACAAAAAAAGAATGATGACTGTTATGACGGCAAGAGTGTAGCTAGGAAATTACTTTTGGGTGGGCCTTAATGAAAGTGGATGGGCCAAGTTTTTGCTCAAATTTTTTTTTTTTTTTTTTTTTTTTTTTTACTACATTTTCTTTAATAACAGAGAAGCGCTGCATTCAAACAGTTCTTTCACTTTTTTAGAAATCAGAATTTATGGATTTTTTTAACTATTTTATAAATATATACTTTAAGTCAAAAAATAATATCTAATATTCTGGCTGAGCCTGGGTCTACACAAATTACACCACCCATGGCTACTCCACTGGATGATGGGATGACAATTTAAATGAAAATTACATTATATGATATTAAAACTTTTATATGATGTAGTTGACATGAATTAATTTATAATTTTTGTCTTTTGATGAAAATGTCCTGTATATTTAGTCAGTATTTCATCATGTCATATTGGTTAATTTTAGTACATTTTACTCTGACTAAAATTGCATATCATTTAAGTCAACTTTAACCAAATATTGAAATATTGAGAAAAAAAAATTATGAACTTCTTACAATTATTGAAACATGTATCGAACAAATTAACGATTAATATGAAAACTGTCCTTATAATCTGAGATCCTGATATGATGGCATATAATGAATATAATGAAGTATTAGCTACTTTCTTGAAGTTACTCTGTTGCGATTTCCTCATGTATAGACAGTTTTTAGGATATTGCGTTAAGTGTAGCGCGTTTTAAGGAAACGGCGTATTCACAACGCAAGTTAAACATTCTGACTAGCAAGTAATTTAGTTAAAGTTCACCTGTTCAGTCCCTTAATTGTCTTTGCAGATGTACTTAAGTTGTAATATTATGTAAAGTGCGGAAATCCCCAACATACTATGACTGGATTATTTGAATAAATTCTTGCTAGATTTTTTTCTTTCTTTAAAAAAAAAACGTGGTATTGCATTTTTTATATTTTACAGATTTTTTTTTTTTTCACCGTCATGTTTTCATCAACAGTATTCGTGGACAAAATCAAAAAACCCTTCGTCAGTTAATGTTTTTGGCAGTAATTTACATTAATATACAGTATATTTAGATTTATTATAACAGCTCTCTGAAATACTTGATTCTTATTGGTTTAAGATGGCATTATGCATTCAAATATTGTTGTATAATAACCACTAAACTGTGTAAGGAAACTGATTTATGCTGCATTTTTATGATTAATGAATGCATTATGATTTATTATCACGCTATAAGTATGATAATATACAGTCAGCCAGTCCTGATGAAGGGGTTTATTTTGCAATATTGACCAACTGAGCATGCCTTATCCTTTACATATATAATTTCTTCTCTTTAATTATTTAAATTTCTATATGTTTTCAGGACTTTGATCACTGGGATGGCATCGGGCAGCATTGTGGCGTTTAACATTGATTTCAATCGGTGGCATTACGAACATCAGAACAGATACTGAGACAGAACAAAGAAAGCCCACAGTTAAAGCAGCGAGAAGGTCGAGGTCATTTCCTGCTAGACAGTTGACGGTGTGCCACAAGACATATCTCTAATGTAACGTAGACCTTTAGGCTTGTCCTTCACTCCCCACTTACTATGATGAGTTGCCTAAAGTCCTTTTGTCTGCAAACATCATCATACTCAAACAGGACCTGGAGGACAGCTGTACTGGATGGACTGTACCCAAACAGAAGAGGCTTTGAGATAAAACGGCAACAAAACAGATTTTTGGAGGGGTTTGGGGGGGTCTGGGAGGGGATTGAGACGCAGCTGTGAACTTAATCTTTGTAAATACCAACTGCAGCTTTGCTGTTCTTTACTACGATGGGATAAAAATCATACTTCCCGCTCGCTCTAAATTACGGAAGATCCCATCACTTTTAATTTATTAATGACTTGCTGTAAGATATTGTGTAGTTCCAATGAAATGATTACGCTTTCAATGATTATAGATGAAGGCCTGCTGATTTATAGGGAGGAAGTGAACTATCATACAGGAAACAAGCTTCTCTTTCCTCTTTGTATATTTGGTAATTGTTTTGTCATATATGTAAATAATGTGACGATTAGGAAAGCCAGGCATGTAAGCAGGCCAAAAAAAAAAAAAAACTAAGAGGAGAAAAAAGCAACAAAAAAAGAAACCCTCACACACTTCTCACACACACATTTGATTATTTATGAGAAAAAAATTATTAATGTTAATGGGTTTTTTGTATCAAACACTTTGCACCAGTGACATCCCATAACTTATCAATGTTTTTTTTTTCAATCAAACTTTAGGCCCATTCTCCTTTGTATAATTTGTGCATTAATGTTTGTTGTATTTAAAGAATTCATATTATAATCATATGTGAGGATTACGTTGTACAACCACAGCCACAGTAAGCAATATCCTTGAAGCCAATAGTGACTGCAGAAACTCTGTTTAATATGTGGAATAAGAGATATTTGAAATGTGGATATACAAAAACTGAGACCTTTATTTTCATCCTCCTTTGGAAAAAAAAAAGTAAGAGAAGAGAGTAAAAAAGGACATTTTTCAATCACAGGTGAAACACTGAATACTTCAATGTTGTTGTTTACTACATTTGAGGTGTTATTAATAGTCAGCTGGGAGCTTGAAGTTAATAAATGAAGTATAAATAAATTATGCAAAGAATGTGTTTATTTGCCTTGTCATTGGCCATGGATGTGAATATATATGTGAGACAGCAGAGCATTCATAACGTGCAGGGCTGTCTCCTTGTAGGTGAGTGGTCAGTACTGTATATTTGATATGATTTGTACATTTGCTTAAAAATCTTTTGTTTGTTTCTTATGCACAGTGTGTCTGATTATGATAATTGCATTTAATTATTTTAATTTATTTTATTTTCATTTTGTTTGTGGAGAGGAGAGGCATAGTGTATTGGCAGGAAGTAAATAAAGGAGGATTTATTTAGATTCAAATGTAATTTTTAAATTCAGTCCCCATCTACTGTCTCATGCATTTGCTGAAACTTGAACAAGCCAGAATATCTCACAGGTGTCTCTCAAAAATGTTTAAATATTAATTCATGCCAATATATAGATCAATAACTGTAAAATAAAATTGTTTCCTTTTTGTCGTATTTACAATAAAACAAACCAAAACATCTTTTTGAGGTACTTTTCATTCTTCACAGTGTCATGAATAGAGGTTGTCAACCTCATGAGTTAATTCAATTTGAGTGGAAGTATTTTGTCACTGTTAGTATGGCAGATCACTGCTGTTGGTTTAAAGTTGAAAAAGGGTAATGTTGCTGATTGTTGATGGTTAATTATTCTTTTTAGAGGATTAGTTACTCATTTCTGAGTAGTTGCTCCAGTTGTCTTATTGTGCTATTTAATTAATATTAATTACATTCATTTTTAGCACTTTTTTAGCAATTTGCTACACCAAACATAAATAATACTCTTTATATATATATATATATATATATATATAATTAATTGTGTAAATTTAAAACACAATGCTTTGATTACCCTGGGGGAAAAAAGTTACCGCAGCACAGTTTCTAATACAGCTGTTGAGGTGAGGGATGACTGTAAATTTGGCACCTTTCTCTCTTCTGACTGTCATAATTCACTGCTCTCTATTTTTTCATCTTGTGGAAAGTTGAGGAAATGTAATAGTGGATTTTCTTTTGCTGCTGGAGCAAATGGGTAAGCAAAAATATTTGCTGTGGTCTACCATTTCAAGCTAGATATACAACCTGTATTCAGCAGGGGGCAGTAAGCGAAACTCCAGCTATGCAGGCAACGTACAGCTGTACAGAGATCAAACCAAACTCATGACAGCACAAGATGCGGACGCATTCTTGCATTGAAATACAGCTGGATGGAGCGCAGTTCTGAATGCAGGTGTCTCGAGACGTCTTTTTCAAACTACGTTTAACTTGACACAGCGACCTAAAAACACTGTTTATGACAACCCAACCAAAGTGAGATGCTCCAAAAGCATCTGAGGCATGTGTACTATGACACATACTTAGAAAAGCCCTTATAAATCTATTAATTCAAAAATTTTAATTGCATTTTATGCAATACATTCAAAAATTTAAATCGATTGACAGCTCTACTTGTTATATTTGGAATAAACATGGTTGAAGTCTGCCCCGAATTAAATCCCAACTGGAGGATGCGTAATCCACTACCCCAAGTGGAGAGTGATGTTGGCAGATGATCACAAGAGATCCTGGAACAGGAGAAATTTAAAAGGGAATTCAAACTAATGGATTGCTTAGGTAAACTGGTCAAAGATAACCACAAAACATTCAGGTTGTAATATATATATATATATATATATATATATATATATATATATATATATATATTTTTTTTTTTTAATGAGATAATGTCTCATGATGTGTTGAGAGCCACTCTGTATTCCATGCACTAATGAGAGAATACAATGACACAGTAAGCAGGGTTATGAGGTACTAATACACCTTTAACTGCACTTTACTGAAGACACTCAAACCTAATCTTGGCTTTCTGCAACTAATACCACATCTCCAACACTTGATCTCGTTACAAAGAGCTGAACTTTCCTTTAATAATGAAATGGAATAAATCGTCCTGAACTGTTCGCTGTGAAATTCAAGTTGGCATTTGTATTCCAAGTGCTGACCCTGTATTAAGGAATGTTGCTTATGTCTTTACCACAATGCATTTGTGCTTATGTTCCACATACATAAAAACTGTAGAATGGTTAAATGTGACCGTTACATTGTCTAGTTAAGATAAAGAAATATATTGTCAATATCAAAATAATTGAAATAATATTATTTACACATTACAAAAAAGGTCCCCATCTCATGTATGAACAAGTTCTGTGTCCAGTACTGTGACCACAAAGGGAAGATATTCCAGATATAAGTTTATCTCTGAAGAGGTATCAGTATGCTGGGTCAAGTGTTTTCAGTCTGCTTAGAAAAGTTTTGGGAACACTAGTCAGGGATACAGGATACCAATAACCAAATAAAAAGGTGAGGTAGAATAACTAGGGTTAATAAAACAACAGCCATTTTTCTCAGTTTATGTGTTGCTGTAGTTACTGCGTTTTGCCATTGTAGGGCAGAATACTGGACCCAGAAAACATTTCTATGGTGCTTTATCAGCAACAGAGTATATTTTAATTCAGAATCTGTCCTGTGACACATGTTAGGGTTAGGCTTAGTTGGGGTTAATTTAGGGTTAGGGTTAGAGTGAACAATCTAACAACTCTGAAGCCATTTTTCATTTGCATTATTCAGTTTCTGCGTTGGTGTCGTTACAGCAGTTTGCCTTTATACAGCAGAGTTATGGACCCAGAAAACAGTACATTTCTAAAGTGCTGCAACAGAAACAGAAAATATTTCACTTGAAGAAAAAATAAAAATGTATCCACCATCTCTAAAAAAAAAATGAAAAAGTTCTAATGACCATAAATAAGAACCCCACTTCTTGACATACGGTCATCATTTTCCCTGCACCTTTTTGTGATCCCATTACAAAATGGTTCAGTTTATCAGTCCACTTGGCCACGTACCAAATCCTCATAAACCTTCTCCTCATTTAATGCCCTTTCCACTTGCCCCCTTCCCTTTCTAAAAAGGAGAGTAGAGGGAGCGAACAGTCTCCGTGGAGTAGGCAGAAAAGTCTTCAGACTCGGGCGTGGTGGTAGTGGTGGAGGGGCATGGATCGGGGGTAAGGGCTGGAGTGGGAAGCCCAGTGGGTGGCAGATCAGGGCACAGATGGGGTGTAAAGGCTGGGATGTGGAGGCTACAGGTCGGCTGGGTAGTCCAGGGAGCTGCACTCACATTCTGGTGGCGTCCTCGTCGGAGAACCTGCCTCTCCTTATCAAGAGCGGTGGTCTGCAGAGAGGAAGGAGGGAACTTTAGTCTTAGTTACAATAGTATAGCATTACAATACATGTGCACAAGTGCAAACTAAGAGGATTAAAAATACTCACTCTTATATGTGCTATAAAAAACAATCCCAGTGGTTCTCAACTAGTTTTGCTTTGGGACCTAGATTTTCCATTGGACATCAATTGGTAACCCAAAACAGTACCAATATTCTTTATCGTACAAAAGTAACAAAACAAAAAAAGTCCTTAAAGTCAAACATCGAAATTTATCAATATTACCATGAACTGCAATATGGTAAATTAATAACATGACACATGCTGAATAGGAAAACAGGGCCAGATATTGTATTATTACTAGTTATATTACCAAGTGACAAATTACTTTTCACCAATATAATGTAAAGTTTGATCGGACAACCATGCTTTGATGTCAAATAAGATATGGGAAGTGTTTTCTTCTATTTACTGCCTACTGGCCCATTTATTGCACAACCATTTAGTTGCATCTTTTTGTTTACATTTAGTAATGTTTTCCCTGCTCTCCTCACCCTATCAGAAGAGACCTGTGACCCATTTTGGGGTAGTGACACACCAGTTGAGAACCACCAACACCTTACATTTTCAACAAACTCGAATTCTGTTGATGCTCAGAATTCAGCATGCACCTTAAATTTATACTGTATGAATACTGCACATTCTAATTTTAAAACAAAAAGCTCAGACAATATCAAATTAAACAACACTGGGGACAAAAGCAGGAATGGTTGCTGAATTTATTGCTCTTTGTGAAAGATTGCAGATCATGAGAAGCTGATGAGAAGCAGGAAAAACAGTGACATCCCAGGGCATTAGACACAAGTAACAAAGGGTAAATGGAGACAATCCACATTAATTGCTGTGATGTTAAAGCAAATCATACACATTCTCTCCACCTGCACTGAGACCATTCATACACAGGGGCAAGGCTGAATGACTGTAGATGTAGAGTAATATCACAGTAGCCATCTTTGGATGATTACATGCGCAGGGTTCAAGCAAACATAGCACTGGCAGGGCGCAGTCTCTTATTGAGGATTCAACAAGACATGCTAAACAGGGAGTGTCTGGCATGCTGAAGTGGACACATGGCGTTACCTTATCCAAAACATGCCCGGATTCTGATAGAAATCCAACGACCCTGATCTCTGGATGGAAAAGTCATGGTCGAGCTGAACGAAGAGAAATCAGTGCAGCTCATTGGACAACGCTCAGATAACGTTAAAGAAACACTCAAATCACAGCTCTGACTGAGGAGCTGCTGTACTCACAGAATGTTAGTGAAGTGGCAAAATACTGTAAAAGTATTTGTAAGTTAATAGTGTTTGTTTCCACAGAGTGTTCTAGTATCTGTTCCTCGGCCACTAGCCACATGACACATTCAGATCCAGTCGTATCTTTGAGGGAAACTGATGGTTTTTAAGCTTTATCCTACCAACACAACAGCAAAAGTTGAGTCTTACTCTCCCTCCATTGATAGCTATTATATGGTGATTTAAAGCAGGGGTTTTTAACCAAGACCCATACTGTATGTCCTCATACATATATGGGACCTCCAGTGAACCTTGAGGGGTTTGATATTGAAACCCAGTTTCTGTGGTCAGACTGAACTAATGTTATAAAGAGAACCATGATTTTAAAGTATGTTCTCTGTTTGGAGTTTTCTGTTCAATCCCCAAAAAGCAAATTTAGAAGATAAGAGATTTCCTTTCCTCTTCAATCTTATAATCAAAACTAAAGAAATTGCTACTATTATCACCTATTATTAATGACTTAGCCTCTGATGATTGACAGTTAACTTTAGGCATGTGAGCTGGATCTGTGTGTGGGCTTACCGTCATGACAGACATTCCTGGAGTGTTGTAGTTGGGCTTGGGTCCAGTGTTAAAGTGCTTCTTTATCTTTCCTGCCACAGACAGCTGGTGCTCATTTTCTGACAGACCATCATTCTGAAACAGCCATTCAAAAATAGCAGATTAGTTGCTATAGTAACTAAACAAGAGGAAATGTGTTGCATACAACTTAAAGGTGATAAAACTGTCAGTCCTATTTATCATTTAGAAATAAAGACTATAACAATCCATATACATCTTGATTTCTTGTATATAGTGAGTGTATGGATTTAGAGTCTTTCTAAATAATTTTTCTAAATGTATATGACTATAGCAATCTGATTTAATTGAATAAATAAACATTATTAGATAATACTGACATCAAAGTATGTTCCTGCATATCTATACTACAGTATGTTAAGTGTTTGTTTGTTTAAAGATCATGAAGAGGCAATAATCTCTGTTTTCCATATTACATAATAATAAAAAAGGACCATAAACGTAACTATAAAACATAAAGACCCTTATGAAACTTTGAATCTAGTTCTTTACAGATGTGCTACTCCATTTAATTTGTATTTGAATGTGTTAATGATTGAATTTGGCTTTATAAATGTGAATTACTCACAGTGACCCAGGGATGATCCAAAACCTGCAGTGCTGTATATCTCTGATCCACTTCCACTTGCAGCATAGACACTATCAGCTCCTGAGGAAACACACGGGACAGAGAGAGTTAGTGCCTACATTTCTGCTAATGCAAGAGCGTTTAAACTGCCTTATAAAGTGTGTAATCACAGTTAATGAGACATGATTTGCATGATATGCTTTTAATAATAAATTAAATATAAAATGTAATAATTATATGAAAAATGATAATGAGTATAATTTATTATACTAATAATAAATATTAATGTTTTGTATGGGCCATATGACCTTGGAATTATAAATACAATGATATTAGAAAATAGAATTATTATTATTTAATTTCTAATTAAATTAAAAAACAAAAACAATTCTCAGTTTGAATATTAAATGTATGGTGATTCTTTTTATTTTAACTTGAGTTTAATTTAATTAAATCTGAAGGGAACTCATCAAATTATAAAAAAAAAAAGAATTTTCCTTAAACCCATTGGAATTTTAAGCATTTTTAACTTACTTTGGCAGAATCCGATACATTGTCCCAGTATGGAAGAGGGAATTCTAACTGACCCAGCAGAATCTGGTCAAACAGAGTTTCCTGATCTTCAGCGCTGCTGAAATACAAAGTGCAATGTCATACACACATCAACAGGGGGAGCTAGTTTCACTGAGATCGTGGGTAGCACCACACATGGTGGAGTGGAGTTCTAGCTTTTTATATAACCTCAGATTTGTGTTACAGCACTGATTACATTACACACAATGTGCACTACATACCCAGCTATAATGTATTTTAGAAAAAATCTAGAATGACTTTAACAAGTGTACCATTTTTCTCCTGAATAAATTCACCATTCTGATTGATGTTGATTGCTTTTACACAACTTTGAAAGTCTAGGCTAGGTAATATTTTTGGTATGCTTAATTGCATAAACATAAAAAACTAAAATGAATGGCTATCTCACCCATCCCCAAGTAACTATTAAGACACCGAAACATTCTGAATTTCTCTCAGCGACACTTACCCACGAAATGGAGGAAATCCACAAAGGAGAATATATGTGATGACTCCAGCAGCCCAGATGTCGACCTTAAGGCCATACCTACAGTAAAGCAAACCAAAGGGTGTCTCAGTAAAAACTACACATGTAGCTTTTGTAATAAAAATGTAAATTACATAACAATGGCATGTCTAGTTTCATTATAGCTCTAAATAAATTTATCATAGCAATCATAACAGTCTGCTTCATAACAATATATGAGTCAATATAAATTTTACACATTCAAAGAATGTGTTAAAATATTCACCCGGTCTCTGCGATAATTTCTGGTGCTACATATGTGGGTGTTCCACAGACAGTGTACAGGGGTCCGTCTACCACGGTGGCCAAGCCAAAGTCACCCAGTTTCAGGGATTTACTTCCATCCTGATGTTCATACACCTACAGAATAAATAAAAAGAATAATATTAGAGCTGGGTGTGAAACCAAATATTAAAAACTAATATCCTAACACCATGATCCTTTAAAGAAATCTTACAGAATTTACGTATGTGGCACCTTTCCCAAGGGGAGCAATATATGCATATTAGTGTAAAAAAAAAAAAAAAAATGCACTTGCATATACATTCAAAGTGTTTACCCTAAGTTGCACTAAACTAAAAAGGAATTGAATACCAGTATGAATCCATCCATCACCTAAGGTTGTCTGCTTTGTGTTTGCTGTTTCATAACATTTAAAAAGAGTTAAAGTGCTTGCACTGCAAGGTAACGGTGCATTTGACATGCATGCTTCCAGCCACAAGCAATTATCTTTAACACACTGAGAGTGAGTGAGCGCTACTGTGAGCCAGCAGTCAGCTCATCCTGGTTCACTGTTTGCTGGAGTGCATTGCACTGGGGATAATTGCATTTGACCAGTACGGGATGTGGTGAAACAGACCGATAAGGGAGGGCAGTGCATGAGCCATACACCACTGATTCATAATGATGTCTGGTACAAGGTTCATATGAGAACAAACTCTGAGAACAGTACAGTCTGTGAACTGTCAATGAGTGAGTCACATCGCACTTCTTCCGTTGTACAAGTGATATCACACATATACAGTCAGTTAGTAGGAGGCTGGTCTAGACTCAGTCAAAGAGTTTAAAGCAATCATCTCTCGTTCTCCAAACTCACACACACATATCTCCAGCCCACGAGACCTATAATGTGCATCTTTTCATCTACCCTACACATATACACAGGAACACACATGGAGGCAAGGAGGCAAGGCTGCCTGCTGGTAGTCAAATACCACCAGCTTTAGAGTGTGATAACTTGTCGCTCTTGTAACAGTGTCACATTTGATGATAACATGAGGTAAGTGCACAGTCAATAATTATCAGAAGCACATTTTGGTGTGATAAATGAAGACAGGAAAGAAAGGAAGGAAGGAAGCAAAGAGGGAAGCATGGAATGGAGGAAGGAAGGAAGGAAAGAAAGAAAGAAAGAAAGAAGGAAGGAAGGAAGGGAGGGAGGGAGAAAAAAGGTTGGAAGGAGGGAAGGAAGCATGAAAGGAATGAAGGAAGGGAAGAAGGAAGGATGGAAGGAAGGAAAGAAGAGAGAGAAGAAAAAGAAGAAGAAGAAAATAAGGTAAAAGGAAAGAGAAGGAAGAAAGAGAGGGAGATAGAGAGAAAGTAAGGAGGAAAATGAAATGAGGGAAGGAAGGAAGGATTTGTAGAAAGGAAAGACACATTATATAGGTCATGATGCAATACATTTTTTAGGATGCAAAATAGGTTGACATCTTACCAAAAGGTTCTCTGGCTTGATGTCTCGATGCACAATGTTAAGGCTGTGTAAATATTTGATAGCGTTAGCCAGGTTGTACAGCATGCCACTGGCATCTCGCTCAGTGTATCTGTTGGTGGAGGTGATGGCATCAAATAGATCTCCTCCCTGTAGAACAACAAGAGTCATTAATGTGGTTAACATCAAATATCCCTTAAAGTAAGGCTTTTCAGATTTCAATTAGAGGCTTCATTTGGGGCTTGTTCAAATAATAAAAAAAAAAACCATATGAGTAATATCCATAGTGATGCTTGCCTTGCCAAGCACCACAGATTACAAGCGGGGTCTGTGGAAAGAGTTTTCTTGAAGTCATGTTGTTGATAGATAGCTAGTGGAAAATTAATGGTGGCCTGGTTTGTTGTTCGTATGGCAGAAGTCAAAATCCCCATGAAGAGTCGAGTAAGTAGAACAGCAGCTTAAAATAACACTCGGTTTAACAGAGCCAGCACAACTGCACGGGGCGGACATTACACAGACCCATCAAGTGCTAAAATCCATCCACATCGCTGCACGTTCTCTCCCAAGACACAGAAAACTAGCTATGACAGTTTACACCTTTGAGATTGTGTTATGTGATGCAGATGTGAAGGTGAACACAGAATAGCTGATATCTATGTGGTATTTTAAGTTTTTCCTAAACCTGCAATCTACAATTCTCACCTTCAGTTGGAACAGATGCAATTAAATTAGACATACTAGCAAATCACAGCATAGCTAAATTAGTTATACTGTATGTTGCACACCTTGACAAGCTCCATGACCAAGTAAAGCTCACTGTAGGTGTCCATCTCCTCGATTAACAGCACAATGTTTGGGTGTTTCACTCTTCTTAGGATAGCCACCTCATTCTGTATCATATGTTCCTGTGTGGGACAAAAAAAAAAAGATTAAATCTAATTTTACCAAAGCTCATTAGGTACAGAAGAGTATGAGGCTGTATTAGGTTGGTTTATGGGAAGTCTTCAGAAAAATAAATGTCAGTCTTACGTTGAAAATCCATGCTGAAAAAAAACAAAAAAACATCTGAAACCAGTATATATAAAATATGGTTTGCTGGTCTTAGGTGGTCTCCTAGCCTGGTCATGCTTGTCTTTTTTGCTAGTTTTAGAGGGGTTTGGAGAGCAGGTAGATCAGCTAGCACCAGCAAATGTGCTTAGGCTGGTTTGAGCTGCTTTTTACTGCAGGGATTTCATGATGCTTTCCCATCTCACCTTCCCTCTACATTTGCCTTTGTTGATGATCTTCAGAGCGTATGCTCTGCCAGTGGAGTGCTCCACACACTCATGGACTACTGCAAAGTTCCCGTCACCAATCATTCGACCAACTTTGTACCGATCTGAAATGGAGCTTGGAACTGTTGGTATTGGTGTCTCCTCCACAGTCTCGGCTGCATAGAGGCAGAAAATTAGAGCAAGGTTGAGTGGAATTTAGTGGAATACATTCACAATTTTTTTTAAAGACTGAATCTCTGTAAGCAATGAAATAATCAGACTCTTGACCTGCATTTCTAGTCTAATCTTTGAATAAAGCCAAATGAAAAAGATAATAAACAACAAGAAAACATGTATTCAACAGCACCATGGATTCTTTGATAAATGTATTACAGTCAGGTGTGCCTGTGTGAACACACTGATGTAGGTATTAATGTGCATAATGAACGTCTGTGCAGTGCCTTCCATTGCAGACATACAGTATTCTGATGAAAGATCTTCCTTTGAAGACACTGAGCAACTATAAAGGTTCTTTGATTAGTTAAGAGCTTTCTCGTTAATAAATTCAGCAAACCTCAATAATAGTGCAAGATCATGCTGTTCTTGAACTGTTTTCAACCACAATCTTAGACCCAGACACACCATAAGGGAGTTTGAATGGTATAAGTTTGAATGAACTCATAGTGGATGGATTTTTAAAATTATTTGGGTATGCTGACTGCACTCAAAGAAACAGCTTAGACCAGCCTATAGTGGTTGTGCTGGTCTTACCTGTAGCTGGCCATCAAGATGGTTTCCACTGGTCAGGCTGGTCTGTTTTGATGGTTTTAAAGTGGGTTTGGGTAAATGGTCAGGTAGGGAGACCAGCTGGCCGACCAGCTAAACCAGCTGAACACCAGTTTAGAAATGTTCCTCTTGGAGACATGTTCCTCATCTTGCTAAAATCATCTTAGACCAGCCTAAGGTGGTTTGCTAGTCTAAGCTGGTCTCTCAGCCTGGTCTGTTTTGCTGGTTTTAGAGGAGTTTTGGGCACTTGTGAGCAGGGCAGATTGAAGACCAGCTGGCTAAGCAACTAAATCAGCTGAGCACCAACTTGGCCAGGCTGGGAGACAAGCTAGACCACCTTAAACCAGCAAAACATTGTAGAGTGGTTTAGGCTGTTTTTTTTGTTTTTTGTTTTTTCTTTTTTTTTTTACCAGGGTGAGGAACATCTTTCCATAAATCATAGGTTAAAACATGAGGGCTCTATGACTGATAATCTTTTGGCTAATCTCTTACCATCACTCACAGGCCCGTCCTCCTCGTCCATACTGCAGACTTTGGCAGAGGTCAGAGAGAGAGAGGAACCACTGTGCTGGGATCCCTGTGAGTAACAGAGGGTTTAATTAAATCAGAGATCAACTACTTAGCAATACATGGTCTGTGTGCGTTGTTCAAATTTTTTTTTCACATTTTTTGTCCTGTCACAATGAGTCATCTCATTCATGGAGGCCACTATTAAAAATTCTAAAATATGATCTATTAAGAAACATCTTATTCTCGTCTTACAACTCATTAAAATATTAAAATGACACAGTCTGAACACTGTCTGTGCATATGGTAAAATGTACTCAAAAAATTTATGACAGCAACAACAACAATAACAACAACAACAACAACAACAACAAAAAACCTTAAACCAGCCTAAGATGTTTTGCTGACCATATCATGTTTAAAGGGATAGTTCACCCAAAAATTTAAACTATCTTATAATTTACATACCAGATGTGTATAACTTTCTTTCTTCTGCAGAATACAAAAACTAAGATTTTTAGAATAATATCTCAGCTGTGTAGGTCCTTACAATGCAAGTGAATGGTGACCAGAATTCAGAAGGTCCAAAAAGAAGGTAAAGGCAGCATAAAAGTATTCCATAAAACATTAATGGTTAAATCTATATGTTCAGAAGCAATATGAAAGGTGTGAGTGAGAAAGAGATCAATATTTAAGTCCTTTTTTTACTGTAAATCTCCACTTTCACATTCAGCCATCTACTGGTTGAGGCTGGTCAAAGGAGGAGATTTATGGTAAAAAAGGACTTAAACACTGATCTGTTTCTCACCCACGCCTTTCATATCACTTCTGAAGATAAAGATTTAACCACTGGAGTCATATTGATTACTTTTATGCTGCTTTTACATCCTTTTTGGACCATCTGAGTTCTGGTCACCATTCACTTGCATGGTAAAGACCTACATAGCTGAGATACTCTACAAAAAAACCTTTGTTTGCTTTCAGCAGAAAAAGGAAAGTCATACACATCTGAAATGGCACGAGTGTGAGTTAATGATGACAGGATTTTCATTTTTGGGTGAACTATTCCTTTAAGGTGGACAAGCAGGTCTTCAGATGGTTTAGCTGTTTGGCCAGCTAGACTCCCAATCTAAGCAGTTGACAAGTGCCTAAAACCCCTCTAAAACCTGCAAAAAGACCAACCTGACCAGGCTGGGAGCCCACTTTGGACAGAAACCCCCCAGCTTAGGCTGGTTAAGCTGGGGTCTCTCTCTGTCTTTCTTTTTATCAGCAGGGTAGCTGTTCATGGCCCGTTTGTATGGGAAAAGTTACTCTTAAAAACTACAGACAACCACCTAACTACTAAAATATAAAAACTGAGATGCCTCTCTCTGAGGTATTCTGTCTTTCTACCTGTGCTTTATATCCTTAACTGCCCCCTGCATTTTCCCCCTCAGGACTGCTCACTTGAGACAAAATCCTCATTTTCACTTTTAAACACAGCATTAAGGCAAAGCCAGGTAGCACTTTGGTGTTTCTTTGCCAGTTGCCATGGCAGCAGCAGCAAGTGTGAGCAGAGTTACTGGCTGTGCTGTAAATTAGTTTTCTCTCCCGGCAGTCAGGGTGCAGGGACCCTTTCAGGTCTGCGCATCGAGTAATTGGAATGATGTCTGCAGGAGCACCGCACTCGCCTGAAAGCAGGGAGAACTTGCTAGAATTTGATTGGACGGTAGTGGTGTACGAGAGTGGTCAGCTTGCACCTCAGAGGAACGACAATGGTGTGAGGGGCTGCTAATGGTGAGGACGAAGTGCAAATCTACTGAGACAAACCAGTGAGCAGGTCAGGGAGGGTCAGCATTCATACATGCACTGTTTGATAATGTCAGTTTGAGGGGATTTGTAAGTGTTGAGCAAGGTAGGGCTAGAAAGGTAATCAGAAATATTTTTGAAAGGAGAGTGTGTGTTTGTAAATGTGTGTGTGTTGCCACATCCTTTTCTATTTCATTCAGATCACAGTTTGTTCTAGCTGTATCAAAACTCTTGTTACTATGGAAACTGTTGGAGTGTTCGTGTGCGGCACTAATAATATTTTCCCTCTGTGAGACAGGAAGCAGCTGGAGACAAACCCATATAAGGCATCTTCCTGTTTCCTGGCTGAATGCTAGCTAGGTCATATCACTTGAGCATACAGGTTGAATATTTGTGCTTTTCTAAGGACCAATAGCAAACAGAATCTGTCCGTTATGGCATCATAAAGGAAAAACATGTAGTTATGACCACAAAAGGGGATTTAATTTTGAAAAAAATCGAGTGATCAATATTGCATCATGCTAAATCCATGTGAACAGCACATGTGAAATGCCATGTTGCATAACAGTCTGTTATTCAGAATCTGTGTTAAAATGATGCGAATAACGCTGGTTAACCTCTATAATATCTTATATTCTAGTGCCACAGTAACACCCTATCAAATCATTCTGTATAAATGAAATAATTAACATTCATAAATTCATTTTAGTGTCACAGACACTCTTGTAACTTGTTCTTGCATTATTGCAGACTAGTAATTACATAATGCCTTGTTGTTTGATGGATTTTAAGTCTAGGCTGATTTAGTTTTGTGGAGAAGTTGATGCCATGGGAAATGTAATCCAATGTTTTCATCTTGGAATAAGGACACAAACTACCTCCCTGCCTCTTCTGCATCTTCTCCACTCTCTGGAATCTCTGTCATTTTGGGGAACAGAAGTAGAGCTGGTAAACCTCTTAGCGGCAACTTCATTAAGACCAGCAAAATGATTTCTCAGAAGAGTCACTTCAGGACACATTGTAATTATACCTATAATCTAACCATGTGACCAACTGCATTAATTTGTTTTTGTAATGCATGGGCTGCCATGCCACTAATGACTGCACAAACAAAATAAAAAAATCATCTGTAGTTTTGGCATCGGCAATGTCTGAGATAAATAAACTGCGACTAAAGGAACTCCAACCCAAGCCAGAGATTTATTCTGACTCAAAAGGACCCCAAAGATTTCAAAAAGATGCACAAACACAAAGTCAAGCTCATACTAAGATAAGGAGACTTACAATTTAATGTATTTAGCATCCTCAATCATACATATGATGGAATGGATTCATGGCATGCTGTTGTGGTTTTAACTGGAAAATGAACAAAATTCTAGACAGACAACATATAAAAATAATGACAAGATAATGGCATGATCTCTTCTCACCCTAAATGCAAAATACATTCAAAAAATTATTTTGAATATAAAACAAAACTAGTTAAAACTAGTTATGACTGACATAATGGATTCAAAACATAGAAGAAATACAGGTCAATGTAACTGACCGAAGTCAAAAACAAAAAGGTGAAATCATTAAAACGCAAGAGCATAACACAAGAGGACACTGAAAATGTAAAGAGAGAGAGAATCTTTCAATGGGATAGGCAGATGAAAACAGTTCCTAATAATTATGTGAGCACTTAACTTTTCACATCTTTAATGAAAAGTGTACCTAAATATGTCAAGTTTTTCATCATTTACTAACCCTCACCAGTTTTTATGTCTTTGCAAGAACCAATGACTTGGCATGCTACACAGTATTTGTAGAAACATGAACGCGAATGAGGATTGAGACCTACAAAGAGGAATATTTTAAGCGAATAACGAATTTCGATCTTTTCTCCACATAAATCTATCATATGGCTTTAAAAGTCTTCAAATACAGGACATGAGTCATACAGATTACTTTTACTTTTGTTTTTTTTTTTTTGTTTTTTGGAGTTTGCCAGCCCCAGCCCCCATTCACTTTCATTGTATACACAAATGCTGCGGTAACATTCTGCAAAATTACTCTTTATGTTTTATGGAAGAGAGATCATTAAATGAGTTTCGACCACATGAGAGTGAATAAATGATTTTTTTGGTAAACTATCATGATTTTGCTCATGATGGAGAAACACAGAAACACAAATACATGCTAGAAGGTATACAGTATATGCAAACACAAGGATTGCAAATGTATTAAAAACAACAAATCCAACTTTCATTTAAACACCCATGTGCAATGATAACACTCATTTTGAAATCAACGCTCATGAAATGAATGACACACATGCACACATACACTCACAATGTCATAAAAGCCCACAAAAAAGGAAAAAAATACAGGTGTGAAAAACCCAAAGGAAAATATGAAGAGCATGCAACCCAACAGACAGTTTGAGGGGGCGTAATTTGTTGGAAATGATGAACAGTGTGTTTATGAATAGAGACAGGCATGATGTTGAAAGTAAGTGATCACCTCACTTTTCATGTTAAACAACACACAAAAGCACGCCATACCTGTTTAGCCAAGCAAAAATAAAAGCTTACAAATACAGTATATCAAATAACAAAAAGGAAGATCTCTCCTCAATCAAATGACATTGCAACCTCATTTCTGGCTCAGAATGAAGTGTTTAGCCAGATTAAGATGGATTGTGCTTTGTGGCAGGTCTTAACATTTCCATATTAGATGTTTAGTGGCCCTGTTTACACGGATTAAAAATGTATTTGTCACCATAACATAAAATGTGTATGTGTTCCATATTCAGTCCCAGAGGTGCGGAGGGTTTATGGACAGAGAAAGGGGATATGCCTCAGGACACAGAGGCTGCACGCACACACACACTGCCAGTATAGAGCCTCCACTCATGCAGCTCATTTCTAAAAGTGGGTTATGCATTGAACACGTATGAATACAATTCACAGCCCGGGCTTGAGCAGTAAAGCTAATTAATAATAAATCAGAAATAACAATTAGTGTTTAAATCATTCTGTTTTTTTTTTTTGTGTGTGTGTGTGAATGCAGAAATGCAATTTAAATCTGTAACATAAACTATATAAAGAGATATATCTGGAGTATCTTTACATCAGAGGTGTTTTATAAAAGATTATGCAAGATGAGCTTTGGACTTTATATATGACATTGCAAGCAGAGTACTGCTGTATTCAAACTAGCTCAAATATACATTACAATTTATGAAATAACCTTACTGCAACATTAAATCAGCAATACACGAAAAAAGGAAAACTAATTGACAAGGCAAGACACAAAATGGCAATAACAACATAATAATGACATTTGGAGTCTCATGTTAATTCATAAGCTGGATAAAGTATGTGCCTGCTTCTCTGCAGACATTTTGAGAGAACATTCAGTTCTTTTGCATTTGTATCATATTTATGTAAATGGATTTGCCTTCCTTCTTCATTCACAGAACTCCACTGGGGAGGTTTCAAAGCATGACCCACTTTTGCTGAAGATGGTTGTAAAAGACACTGAGAAGCGTCTCTGCTTTGGCCAGATCTGACTGTCCCAAATTCTCATTCTGCAACAGCAAAGAGCCGAGAGCAAAGCTATCAGAATCAAACCACTGAGAGATCATCCAACTTCAAGCGTTCAGGCAGCTGCATGAGATAACTGAAAAGTATGAAAGAAATCTGAGAGTCTTTCCTGGTGGGTGGAGGGCGAAGACAAAGTGCTCAGCGTTTCTATCTCTCAGCCAGCATGTCAACTGAACTGGTTTTAGAGTCATTAAAAGTCAGCCTCTTCCACAAGAGGAAATTTAGAGCAACTTAACAACTTCTAATGCAATCTGAAACTATTTAGAATGTATCTAAACTAAAATATATATACATATATATATATATAAAAAGCAATAAGGAAAGAAACTATGAAAGCTGTGAGAACATGTTGGACATTTGCTGTAACATACAGCATTCATGTAGCTTAACTGGGAGAGCAATGCACTTTCAACACCAAGGTCATAGATTTGATTCCCAGGGAATCTATAAAGTTTGGATAAAAGCATCTGCCAAATGCATAAATGCTAATTCTTGCTTATGAGACTGCAATATTATCTCATTTTAGGTCAGAGTAAAACTGCAGTTTGGTGGTGCCCAACAGTTTCTGATTAATCTATAATGGGTTAATATCGGCATGTGATTTCACTGGCTTTAAAACAGCACTTTAGCTGCCCACAACTTTATCTGAATTGCCTCGAAAGTCAAGCTCAGCATTTGGATTGGAATGCAATATCCACACTGATTGTATGTTGTGGTGTATTTGTTTAAGTCAAGGAGGACTCAGGAAAGAGAAAGAAAGAGGAAGAGAGAAATGGAAGATAGCCGGAGTAATCACTATGGGGCTTAAGGCTCATATTAAAAACTTCAAGAAACTCTGAATTTGGATAGAGAAGCCTCTACTGCATTAAACCTCTTTGCATTAGTCCCAGCCGCAGGATTAGAAACACTTTGATCTGGTCACATGCACACAACCACCTCATGTACAAACTGACCTCTAAAACCAACAGAGAAGGATGTAACCAAATATTCATAATTGAGGGCATCATAGTAAAAAGTTCATTTTGATTGACCACTTCCCTGAATATTGGTGGGGACGTGCCCCCTCAATATCTGTGGACGTTACGGCCCTAATAATGGGTTGGGGGGAGTTCCTGGTGAGTTGCATGCTCCTTCAGCGTGTTTTATACATTTTCTCTACCATTCAGACCAAATATTACTTCATTAATGCTTTTCTACTACAGGCAGAAATTTTTCTCCATGGACAACTCTACTGGACTTTCAGACTCAACTCTGATGAAGAATCATGTCAAAGAGAGAGAAATGCATCTTAAAAGTCTGTACTACTGTTGGCCTGGGCGGGCTGGCACCATTCTCTCTCACAAAGAATTCTGGAATTGTCTGTGGATCTTAGCACCACTTTGAGGAAGTAGGGAAGTTATGCTGTGAGGTCAAGGACGGCCTTGTCCATTTCCTGAGAACATAGAAGGAGCGCGTTATATAGAGTCTGAGATGGTGTCCGAGGGTGTAAGGATGTGCTAACAAAGAGAAAAAGATCAAAACAAGGATCTGGATGCACAATCACATCTTATACCAGTAATTTGTGAATGTACAGTAGTTATGATTCAGGAGTGGGAAATTGAGTTTAGATGTAGAGTTCAGAAATTGGTTTAGATGATAGATTATAACCGCTACACCAGGTGGACAACAAAAGATTAACAGTAGGAATCTGTGATTTATGAGTTTTATGTTTGTGCAGATGAGCAGGTATATGAGCTAGTGTAAAGTGGGTTGGAGCGCCATGTTTTTTCTATGTGTGTGTTTTTCAGGACTTGGGGGTACCACATTTAATTAAGAAAAAAAACATATCGGCCACCTGCTAATCTTTAAATTAGAGTGGGGGATAGGGGGCATATCCCCCTCAATGTCTATAGTTTTGGCCCTGTGTTTGACTGTGGAGGATGCTCTCTTACCTTGCGTTTCTTCAAGCTCCCTGGACTGGTGGGCAACGGGCTGGGTGACTTTGCGGAATGGGATGTGGACAGCTGACTGGCTGGAGTCCCATTCACTAGAGAGGAAGAGAAGCAAAAACACTGAGTTTACTAAAAAAAAAAAAAGTTTGTGAATGAAGCTCAGCAAATGTTCTGAGAGTCCCAAGTCTGCCAGTGCTCTCATATTCAAAGAGTGAGCTTTTCAAAAGCCTGCCTGTGAATATGAAGAGAAAAAAATCACCCACACACTTCCCACACTTGCATCCCAAAACAAATCCTCTTCGGACAGACACACTCTCTGTGGCACAAATGCATCCAATGCTACAGACTCACATCTTCCAAGTTCCATCAGTCATGATATGACTGCACAACACAGCACACTGAAGAGCTCTCAGTCAAAAGCAAGCTGATTCATTTTCACATGCAACTGTGACTATATTCTGATGCAGATCAGGAATTATCCCAAAACAGTTTAATACATTCTTCTGTGCTAATGTGTTACCAGGACAATACAGTACAATTGTGGGACAGTAACTGACATGAGACTTATGTAGTAAAAAAGCAGCAATTAATAAACTACAAAATCAAGTATTATAAACATTGCACAAATAATAATAAGTATCAATAAGTATTATACTAAGTATTTCATATATATATATATATATATATATATATATATATATATATATATATATATATATATATAATATAGGCCTATATATAAATGTATATAAATATAAATATTAACACACACACACACACACACACATATATATATACTAAAAGTCGATCGATTTGAATAATATTAATAATAAATACAAATATTATTTTTTATTAAACAAACAAGCAGCAGCTATGACTGAACGCATGAATGAATGAAAATTATCAAAGCTTGAGATGACATTATAACGCGAATGTGTATTTCTAACCTATATTAAATTATTTTTTTTTTTTAAAAGTACAAATTTTAAATATGAACCAAACTGAACTTATTAGCCTATTTATGTCATATGTTAATATAATATACTTTTACTAATCACCGGACCATCTAAATTTAAATAAATACCCTACTGATACGCAAAGACATTAAATTAAATGAAAATAAATATTTATCACATTACAAAATATCACTATCAAAGTCCCTTATAAAGGATAAAAGGCCATTTCCGACGTATCCGCACAAGGGGAGACAAGCCGCATCTCCTACCTTCGTATTGCAGCATGTTGAGGACACAGTGCTATTCCAGGTGGCAGAAAGCAGCAGCACTCACTGCGCGCGAATTCCAATGAATGGAATAACTGAGAGCCGAGATGAGTAGAGAGCGTGAGCCGCTCATTGCTCATTGGTTCGCGGTCTGCTCGCGCAGCTCTGACGCGCGCCCGAGCCAGTGCTGTACGGTAGTGGGAGGCACGCTGGCGCTGAGGTAATGTTGGAAACGCGCCGATCCTTCTCACCGACAGACCTTTAATGGCACTCTAGCCACGGCCAGATACAAACATAAACACTAGCGTATTTAAATGTGATATTGTGATTTACCCTTTGCACCCTTTGTGCAATAAAAAGTAATAACATGTGATCATTTTACAGTAAAAGAAATACTGAACGCGATATATATATATATATATATATATATATATATATATATATACACACACACACACACACACACACACACACACACACACTGGCAGCCAAAAGTTTGGAATAATGTACAGATTTTGTTGTTTCGGAAGGAAATTGGTACTTTAATTCACCAAAGTGGCATTCAACTGATCACAAAGTATAGTCAGGACATTACTGATGTAAAAAACAGCACCATCACTATTTGAAAAAAGTGATTTTTGATCAAATCTAGACAGGCCCCATTTCCAGCAGCCATCACTCCAACACCTTATCCTTGAGTAATCATGCTAAATTGCTAATTTGGTACTAGAAAATCACTTGCCATAATATCAAACACAGCTGAAAGCTATTTGGATCATTAAATGAAGCTTAACATTGTCTTTGTGTTTGTTTTTGAGTTGCCACAGTATGCAATAGACTGGCATGTCTTAAGGTCAATTTTAAGTCACAAATGGCAAAAAATAAACAGCTTTCTCTAGAAACTCATCAGTCAATCATTGTTTTGAGGAATGAAGGCTATACAATGCTTGAAATTGCCAAAAAACTGAAGATTTCATACAAAGGTGTACACTACAGTCTTCAAAGACAAAGGACAACTGGCTCTAACAAGGACAGAAAGAGATGTGGAAGGACAGATGTACAACTAAACAAGAGGATAAGTACATCAGAGTCTCTAGTTTGAGAAATAGATGCCTCACATGTCTTTAGCTGACAGCTTCATTGAATTCTACCTGCTCAACACCAGTTTCATGTTCAACAGTAAAGAGAAGACTCAGGGGTGCAGGACTTATGGGAAGAATTGCAAAGAAAAAGCCACTTTTGAAACAGAAAAACAAAAAGAAAAGGTTAGACTGGGCAAAGAAACAGACATTGGACAACAGATAATTGGAAAAGAGTGTTATGGATCTTAACCCCATTGAGCTTTTGTGGGATCAGCTAGACTGTAAGGTGCGTGAGAAGTGCCCGACAACACAGCCACATCTATGGCAAGTGCTACAGGAAGCGTGGGGTGAAATGTCACCTGAGTATCTGGACAAACTGACAGCTAGAATGCCAAGGATCTGCAAAGCTGTCATTGCTGCACGTGGAGGATTTTTTGATGAGAACTCTTTGAAGTAGTTTAAGAAGTAAATTTTTTTCAAATTGTAATAGTAATTTTTCACATTATTAATGTCCTGACTATACATTGTGATCAGTTGAATGCCACTTTGGTGAATAAAAGTACCAATTTCATTCCATAAGAGCAAAATCTGTACATTATTCCAAACTTTTGGCCGCCAGTGTGTGTGTGTGTGTGTATATATATTTAGTTAGTTAGTTTATGAATAATATGAAGAGGGAACAAGTGAACAATAAAGATGTCGTTAAAAGCCTGTAAAAAAACTATATTTTGTCAGGTAACCTAAAAAATGTGCTTCACATGGTAACAACTAAACTGGTTTTATTCAAGTCAACAGCGTTATTTAATATTGCAGAATCAACTTCATCCAGTAGACATAGCGCCAACAAACAACTGCACCCACTGTTTGACCTAACAGCGCACTTAATAAAAGCACATTGCAAGCATGACACTGTGTGGTTTATTGTATGTGGCAGTAGCTTAGGCAGAAACTTTTAGGTGGGTGGGCCAGGAGAAATTATTGATTGCATGAGATTTGTAAACTTTTATTTATTATTATTAAAAATATTTTTGATGTTTAGCTAATTGTCTCCAGGGGCAAATTTAGGACATTTAGCTACTTAAGGTTGTATACCTCTTTGAGAATATTAAAAGATCAACCAACAATAGTTGTGTTTGAGCACATTTAGACTTTTATTTTTTATTTTACATGCGTAACATAGGGAACCTTACCTGTGGCTGAGAACAGATATTATTATAATTTGGGGGATTTACCCTAGACATTTTTTAAAAACAGAACGGACATTTTAACCATGGAATGGACTAATTTTGGTTATTGTTTACCAAATGGATGAAAATGATGGAAAAAATGACGGAAATGGGTTTTGTCGCTTTGTCTCCACTATGGTTTACTGTCAATAAAATTACTTTTTTTCTCTGATCGTGTCACTAGGTCACAACTCTACTCTTATTAAAGTGGGGGAGAAATGACGCTGCTGCAATAGTGAGGTAAGAGAGAAAAGACATAAAGGAATCAGGCTGGAGTTTAAAAGTCTTGGGAGTTTTGAGAGCATTTTATGATCTAAAATAATTTCATTTCAGAGTAGCTTATGTTGTCACAGGTTGCTTTTGTTGCAACGAAGTTATAACTAATAAAATGCATAATCAATTCATACATACGTATGATATTTGTAAATAACATTATTTTATCTTAAATAAAGTGGATTGAGTTTAGAGTTTTAGGAGTTTTGAGAACATTTTAACAAGTTATTTAAAGTTATTTAATTCAGCATCTTATTTTAACTCTTTTGATGAACAGGTCAGAAGTTATTTAAATATATAGCCTAATTAATACAATTAATCGCAATCAGTTCACATACATGACTTTTGTTAAATCATTTATTAGATGGGAAAAATAAAGTGGTTTGTGCCGTTGCACAATATGGAATGCCCATCAACTGAATGTGCGTCTCATCGCCGCATCAGGTGTTTACAGTGTAAATCGTTTTGTTTTAATGAGAGCGATCTAGCTTTATTTGATTTGTATTTATTTATTTTTTTTCTGAGCTACTGTTGTTATGAAAGCTTTGATGCTGACATTATCCAGCCCAACAGCCTCTGACATTAGTGGTTTGTGGTTCGAGGCCAGCAAGTTTTTGGCTTGTTGGTGGGATAGGGGCATAAGACAATGACTGGGTGGGCCTGAATGCCAATGGTTGGCACCAGACCACCCAGGCCCACCCGTGGCTACACTAGAGGTATGTGGTAGGCTATTTACAGGAAACAATTATAGCTTTTTAGATGTCAATACATTTAGCTTTCAGTCAATTATTGTTGAATATGATCAATTCTAAATGGCTTTCAACAATAACAACAACAAAAAAAATCACTGCGTGCCAATATCCATGCTTTCCTACTATACATATAGTAGGCCTATGCTAAGAACAGTATGCCAATGTAGTATGTCTGAAACCTCAGTATTCCTAAAACAGTAAGCAAGAAATGTTGGGGATGTGGAGGGATGTTAGGCACTATTCTTTGTAAAGCTGCCTTGGAAAATATGTACTGTGAAAAACACTATACAAATAAATTTGAAATGTGAAAACATAAAATTGAAAGTTTAGTTTGGGAGTTGATTAGAATTGTCATTGGTATGGAATGCAGTGTGTGTGTTTGAGTGTGTGTGTCAGACTGGGCCTGGGGGGAGAGAAGCACACTCATTAGCACCATCTGTGGTGCTTCATTAATTTGATGTGAACAGTGCTTCACAGATAGACATCATGATTTATTTTTGGGGTCAGTTCTTAGTTCCCTGTCACAAATGACAACAAAAGAGCT
The DNA here is from genome assembly GCF_019703515.2 of Myxocyprinus asiaticus. Classification (NCBI taxonomy): domain Eukaryota; kingdom Metazoa; phylum Chordata; class Actinopteri; order Cypriniformes; family Catostomidae; genus Myxocyprinus; species Myxocyprinus asiaticus. The sequence continues at coordinate 10,345,194 of NC_059385.1, read as the reverse complement.
GATCTGCACCCTTAAACCCGCAGAACTGTAAAACTCGGTGGGTGATCAAAGAGAGTGCAAAAAAGTTAACAAATATTCAATATTGGTGACATTAAAAAAACCCATACTGATTGACTACTGATCTAAATATTTGGGGATAAGTGTCCCCCTCAATGTCTATGGTGGTTATGGGTGCCAGGTGTAATTAACTCAAACAAATTAAGAAAATGTTAAAAACAATTACCCTTACAATTAAAAAATGGTGTTTCATCACCCTCATGGTGTTCAAACCTGCATAATTGCAAAAGTTGCAATAAAAGTGAATGGTGACTAAGGTTTTGCCTTAGTCAAATAAAGAAAAGTGTGTTTGAGAGAGTGTGAACCATTCTGACAGCTGAAAAGTACATCCATTTCTTGGATAAACTGCAAGTAATTGAACATTCTGTTCATAATGCAACATGAGGCAGAATATGTTTACCCCTTCCCCCCACAAATACACAAACACACAAACTACTGCAGCTGTACACAATGTTACAGCATTGCTGGAGACTGCTGGGAGAATGGCCATATTTTATGCATTGGATATGGGTTCAGCAGAGAGCATGGTTTATAACACAAATATAAATAGAGATACTGAAGAGAGAGAAGTGACTGTGAGCTCTTGTGTAACATGCTCAGCTGTGGGAGGATGGATTCAGTGATGTGACCTATCTCATCTCTCTCTCTCTCTGCTCTTTTCTGCTCTCCCTCGTTACTCTCTTTTTCACATCAGGTGCAGTTTGGGCCACTGTTTGCATCTGATCCTTTATCCATAATGGAAAGCGAGGATATGGCCCGAAAGGGACTATAAAAGAGGCACAACGTCCTCCTCTGACATACAACTGTCCTGATCTAACACTCCCACTAAAGCCAAACAGAAACAGCAAAACTTCTGTATGTGAATATGAATGTAAATGGTCAGATGGTTATGGTCCCCCCCCCCCTTTCCTTCACACATTGGATAACAGTAGGAATATAATTCCCCATATAAGGCCTGGTTAAATGTGTTGTAATTGTAAACCGGTAAAATGGTTTTTCAGACTAAAATTGCATTGAAATTGTAAAATTGTAACTTGGAATTGGCTACAAGAGTAGCTAACATGATTCTGCTTTGTGAAAATTACTTTTTAAAAGTACAAATATTCCATGTAGTCTCTCAGAAAGCTGTGCATAATGATTATTTAACAAAAAAAGGCAAAAAGCTGTAGTTTTAGATAGAGTATAGTATGTTACAATGCAGGACATGTCAACTTCCCAAAGCTTTGTTGATCCTTGGCATTCTAGCTGTCAGTTTGTCCAGATACTCAGGTGACATTTCACCCCATGCTTCCTGTAGCACTTGCCATAGATGTGGCTGTCTTGTCGGGCACTTCTCACGCACCTTACAGTCTAGCTGATCCCACAAAAGCTCAATGGGGTTAAGATCCATAACACTCTTTTCCAATTATCTGTTGTCCAATGTCTGTGTTTCTTTGCCCACTCTAACCTTTTCTTTTTGTTTTTCTGTTTCAAAAGTGGCTTTTTCTTTGCAATTCTTCCCATAAGGCCTGCACCCCTGAGTTTTTCTTTTTTTTTCTTTTTTTGGATTTTTCCCCTTTTTCACCCAATTTGGAATGCCCAATTCCCAATGCGCTTTTAAGTCCTCGTGTTCGCGTAGTGATTCGCCTCAATCCGGGTGGCAGAGGACGAATCCCAGCTGCCTCCACCGCCAACCCACATAGCTTGTTGAGCGCATTGCCACAGAGACATAGCGCGTGTGGAGGCTTCACGCCATCCACCACGGCATCCATGCTCAACTCACCACACACCCCACCGAGAACGAGCCACATTATAGCGACCACGAGCAGGTTACCCCATGTGAATCTACCCTCGCTAGCAACCGGGCCAATTTGTTTGCTTAGGAGACCTGGCTGGAGTCACTCAACATGCCCTGGGATTCGAGCTAGCGAACTAGCGAACTCCAGGGGTGGTAGCCAGCGTCTTTTACCACTGAGCTACCCAGGCCCCCCTCCCTGAGTCTTTTCTTTACTGTTATACATGAAACTGGTGTTGAGCAGGTAGAATTCAATGAAGTTGTCAGCTAAAGACATGTGAGGTGTCCATTTCTCAAACTAGAGACTCTGATGTACTTATCCTCTTGTTTAGTTGTACATCTGGCCTTCCACATCTCTTTCTGTCCTTGTTAGAGCCAGTTGTCCTTTGTCTTTGAAGATTGTAGTGTACACCTTTGTATGAAATCTTCAGTTTTTTGGCAATTTCAAGCATTGTATAGCCTTCATTCCTCAAAACAATGATTGACTGACGAGTTTCTAGAGAAAGCTGTTTCTTTTTTGCCATTTTTGACCTAATACTGACCTTAAGACATGCCATTCTATTGCATACTGTGGCAACTCAAAAACAAACACAAAGACAATGTTAAGCTTCATTTAATGAACCAAATAGCTTTCAGCTGTGTTTGATATAATGGCATGTGATTTTCTAGTACCAAATTAGCAATTTAGCATGATTACTCAAGGATAAGGTGTTGGAGTGATGGCTGCTGGAAATGGGGCCTGTCTAGATTTGAAAATTACTTTTTTTAAATAGTGATGGTGCTGTTTTTTACATCAGTAATGTCCTAACTATACTTTGTGATCAGTTGAATGCCACTTTGGTTAATTAATGTATCCGAAACAGCAAAATCTGTATATTATTCCAAACTTTTGGCTGCCCGTGTATATAAATACACTACTATATTATGAAAGAACAATTAGAATTTATATAGTGTTTTTTCCCATCCTCTGGGGTGCTTTAAGCTCAGATACTGAGTATAGGGCATTCGGCTCTGAGTATATTCAAGCAAGCAGTTCTGTCTCACTGTGGATATCATTTTTAATGAAATTTCTACTTAGGGTGCATCTATGTGATATGCACGACAGGGTTTCAGAGGCAGGAGTGAGAAAGAGAGGATCTGAGCATAGCATTACAGTCAGCTTTCACCCTGAGCAGGGCTATTAAAAATCAATACCATCAGTGCAAACACTACTTTCTAGTACTCACTTTTTTATAATGTTTTGCCTCTTTTAAATAAAACACACTAGTGACACTAAAGCTGCAGTCTAAAATTTTACATCAGGCATCATATTAAAATGTATATAGAAAAGATGGAAAGCAGTTTGGCACATCTGAAACCTAAAGAGAGGAAAAATAAGCTCTGCTATTTTCCACTTCCAGTATCAGCCTAATCAAAACAATGCTGATAATAAAAAAATAAATAAATAAAAAAGCAATTCATGTCGGCCTATACTGATACTGATATACTGTATAGACAACACATTTTATAAGAGGTGGATCATGTGCAGACTGATCACACTGGGAATCTGGCGACAGGAGGTTGAAAGTTCTGCTGCTCAAATTGGTTTGGGCTTAACAAAATTCGAACCACTGCTCCCAGTGGCCAAAGCTGGAAGTTTTGTTGAGGTGAAATGTCCACCAAGTGGCACCAAAAGCAAGTTTTAAATCTAATTCTAAACCTAACCATCAGTGGAGTAAAAAATTTATTTTAGGGTGAAAATGCAACCTCTGAATTGTGATCACCATGGTTTACTTGAACGCAATTACTTACTGGTTTCCACAGGACCAGAACCCATGTCTCAGGGATTGCACGCTCAACGCGCTATAAGTAGAGCCACAATGAAAGGTGATAGCATTTGAATTTATGCACAAATGTCTGATGGGCGATGGCGCTCATCAGTAACCCTTCAGATTGTGGTCAATTTCAGAGTACATTAATATTCGGAAGCAGCATGTCAGTTTCCCATGTGATCATGTTACCACATGAGCTCTATAATCTGCACTCTCATTAGTAGGGACTGCAGTGCATATCTAATTTGAAAACAGTTCAGCTCTGCTGAACATCGCACCTGCAATGAGATGTCGCTCACGTCGCCTCAAATTGCCAGAATTAATGACTTTTGGTTACTTTGTCACTACAAATTGTTGTGTAAATGCCCCATATGAATTTTCCTGCTAATGTGTTAAAGGGCTGTTTGGGGGTTTGTCTGTAATGAGCTGTGCAACTGGCTGGAATTACAGAGTAAGAATAATAACAAGGTCTCTGAAAAACACACTAAGTGACAGGAGCAGCTCTGCAATGCTTTCCTAAAGAAAGTCAGCCAGTGGTTATCTAAGTTGATTAAGATTACACTCTGGATAAACTGGTCTGATGAAAATTCTGTTGAATATGAGGTCAATCTCATTTATGTAATGCAAAGAAGAATTTATGGAGCTTCTAAAGCAGAACGACCTGAGATTATTATTTATTTTTTTTTTTTGAGGGATGTCAATTGAATGTGTTAATTTTGTGCAATTAATCATGCCCTCGACCTGTAGGTAAATTCTGTAATAAGGAATGTTTTCGATTTAAATTTGATGTACTGCCTTGATGCAGTAGGGGGCAGTCAACGCTCCAACTGTGCAGGCAACACACCTTGTCAAACCAACAAGCAGGCAGCTCAGCCTTTCACAGAAGTGCTTTTGCGCTCAAAGACAGCTGGGAGGAGCACAACAAAACGAAGATGTGTTTTTCAAAGTTTAAAACAACGTTTAACTTGACATATTGTTCTCAAAATACTGCGCTTAAAATAAGTGAGACACTCCAGAAGCATCCATCTGAAGCGTAAGTACACAGACCAACTATTAAACATAGAGCAGAGGGAAAAAGGCCAATAATAGGGTTTTGTTCAATGATAAAGAAATAAAACAAACTTTTTTCTTTTCTTTTAAAGCTACTTTGTTTTATCTACATGTGTGTCTGTTGTCACAATATACATGTTTATGATGTAATGTACCTAAATTATCTGAATTATAATATTTCTTTATTATATATTATATTTATAATTATTTTAATATTTATATTCTAAATGACCTGTATTTTGGGGCCTTTCTCAGTAAATATAGATATGTGATTAATTGTGATTAATTTAGTTAATTAATCGGCACACCATGTAATGAATTTGATTTTTGTTTTTTGTTTTTTATCCACAAATGTATTATTGAAATTCAATACAGTACTGTTGGGTAAGTAAATAATATGAAATATTAATGAACATTTGCATAATTTTCAATCAAATATAGACCAGACGAAAAAGAAAACAGCAACAAATTCCCCCTCTCAGGAGCAAACAATTATTGCCATTGCTGGACTACATTTTTTTGATACATTTCTGAAAGCAACGACTCTACAAACGTAAGTAAATTTTCATGCTACATTTTCAGTAGCATGACTATAGTTTCAGTAATTTTCACAATAGTGTAGATTTTCAGTAATGAGCCACTTTTTACAACAAGTTGGGCTGTGGCATCACAAAATACAAAACGCTACATCTGTTTTAAATCACATTGTATTGCGCATTGTATTGTTTTTGTGTATAAAGGTGCGTGGGGCTCTCTCAAACAGAAATTGACATGCTATACTTAGCCTGACAACACTGGCAGGGTCTATTATATAAACTGCACTCATACAGTGGAAAGAGCTCCACTTCATCAATCGGCTCTTGCACAGACAGAGTTTTAAATAAAGTAAACACAGCTAGACTGTTCTAGAAATCACTAATCTGATTAAACCCAAGAAATATCTCACATTTGACCTACTGTATGCTGTCTGACAGATTTTCACAATAGTGTGATTTTCAGTAATGAGCCACTTTTTACAAGTTGGGGCGTGGCGTCACAAAATACAAAACGCTACATCTGTTTTAAATCACATTGTATTTGCACACACAACTACACAAATACTCCCCTAAACTGTCATCTGTAATATGTAGCATTAGGAAGTCCAAAACATTTAAGAGAATCCTTTCGTTCAGAAGCTTAATGTGAATGAAGTGGTTAAAATAAACGATTCACCAATTTACTTGTTTGTACTGTTGGAAAGTCATTTTAGTGATCATATTATTCCTCCAGCAGCAACTAGATGACTATAGCTTTCCATAACAATAAGTTTCCATTTAAATTAATCAGACCTTTGCATCAAGATCAGAAGTCCTTAAGCTGCTTTGGAAGAATCTTTAGTTTCAAACTCAGATCAAGGTAAACAGGACAGGCACAGATAGCGATGCAGTCTTGCTTGTCTAAACGCAGCACTGTAATGTGAACAGCACATATGATCCATCTCCGTTAGCCCACACAGCTGTTGATATAAATATGACAGAGAGAAGCTGTTTATGTCTGTCTGTATCTTCTTTGTTAAAGCACCTCTAAATGCGTTGTCATGCCATCCACTTGATCGCACAGCTCAAACTGTGAATAATCCGTAGGACGACATGGGCTTCAGGTTTCGTTACGCAAAAACAAAAGGCTTCTCGTAGCTGCATACAAACATCAGTGTCATTTATAAAAATGTATCAGGTGTGGTGCGTGTATATGAGTGTTTTTGTGTATAAAGGTGCATGGGGCACTCTCAAACAGAAAATGACATGCTATACTATCTATTATATAAACTGCACTCATACAGTGGAAAGAGCTCCACTTCATCAATAGGCTCTTGCACAGACAGGGTTTTAAATAAAGTAAACACAGCTAGACTGTTCTAGAAATCACTAATCTGATTCAACCCAAGAAATATCTCACATTTGACCTTCTGTATGCTGTCTGACAGATTTAACAGCTGATGTAGTCTGTAAATTCCTTTTTGTCCGGAATTTCAATTATTAGGATTTCTATCATACAAATTGTCCTCTTCAGTATCTCTCTCCGCCACAACAGGAAAACACAGAATTATGTCATAGTACACATAAACTACAAACAAGAACACAAAAGGAGATGCTGGGCAGTATGTTATTCTCAGTCACCATTCACTTTCATTGCATCTTTTTTTCATACAATGAAAGTGAATGGTGACTGAGGCTGTCTCCTTTTGTGTTTTACAGAATGGGGATGAGAACTAAACTAAAGAACTAAAAAGTGTTATTCATATAGTAGAAAATTAAAATACCCAACATAGTGTACAGTATATGATTTTCTAATTTCTTAAATTTTTATTTGAAAACCATTTTCAAAACCACATTGCTGATGCAACTTTGCATAAACAAAGGTACATAGTCAGTTTTACTGTGGTGATTATGTTATAAAACCAGACTGGGCAATGAAATCTTTGCAAACATGAGTCAACCTGGCACATCCTCTCCACCACAGGGTTTCTTATAAGATTAATTGTCTGAATGGATAAAATGGATGGCTGGCACACTGAATGTTTGAAGCGAAGCAATTCCCCACTTTTATGGATCCCGTCTGCACGAGAGTCTGCCGAGAAACAGCCGCTTGACAAAAACTGATGAGCCGCACACTCTGAGTCTGCTTCTGCCAAGCCTGCCAAACAGGAAGGGATGCCCATATATGGGCACCTCTATTGTCTCCAAGGCACAGCGCTCTTAGCTGGCGTCTCCATGACAACCAGATAGAACTCTAAGCCAAAGCTCTCCTCATAAAGATTCAGCTGGTACGATTTAAACCAATCATATAACAGACGACTCGGCTGGAGAAAAAAAAATATAAAACACCAGCTTCTAGAAGTCTCTGCCACAAATCACATAGGTGAGAATACAGAGACAACCTCAGTGAAAAAATGGTACACAAACACAGAAATAATACTTATAGGAATGGCTACAACTGCTACCTGTACACATACAATCCACAAAACGGGAAGAATGCTTTATGCATACTCTATTAGGCAGTACAATTTAGACACTGCATTCAATCCAAAGTACCATGGTATAACCACGCCTTTCTGGATGTCTGGATGTTCTTTGACAGTAGCATGATGGAAATTCCATTATATAGTTTTAATTACCTTGGAGTACAAGGCTATGTAAATACTAAGGTGTAAGAAAATGCTAATCATGCAATATCAAATACCACTGTATTATCTTCTGGTACCATGGTAACACCACAGTACTTTTATGTACAGGAAAACTGGTCAATCCAGTACACATTAACACAAACAGCAGAGTGTGTATAATTCCAATTGCACATAAGTCGATAAACACATATACTGTAGTGTATGCATACTCTGGTCTTCAGTTCAGTTTAGACACTGTTTTACCATGTTTTTTGACCATGGTACCATGGTAATAAATTTTTTTTGGGCACTATCATGGTGGTAATACCATGAAGTACCATGTAAATAAATATGGTAATCATTCAGTACATTGTAAAAAGTGGCAACCTGTAAAAGTGCCCTTAAAGGGATAGTTCATCCAAAAAGGAAATTTTTCTCATTATTTACTCACCCTCATGCCATCCCAGACATGTATGACTTTCTTTCTTATGTTTTCTTAACACAAACAAAGCTTTTTAGAAGAATATTTTAGTTCTGTAGGTCCTCACAATGTGAATGAATGGGTACCAAAATATTGAAGTTAAAAATAAAAGTAATCTGTTCGAATCCAGTGGTAAAATCCATATCTTCAGAAGCAATATGATAGGTGTGGGTGAGAAAAAGATCAATATTTAAGTCATTTTAACTGCAAATTCTTCTCTCTGCCCAGTAGGTGGCGATTTGCATTCTTCGTGCAAAAACAAAAGAAGAAGGATGTGGAAGTGAAAGTGGAGATTGATAGTAAAAAAGGACTTAAATATTGATCTGTTTCTCACCCACACTCATATTGCTTCTGAAGACATGGATTTAGCCACTGGAGTCGTATGAATTACTTTTGTGCAGCCATTATGTGCTTTTTGAGCTTCAAAGTTTTGGCCACCATTAACTTGCATTGTATGGGCCTACAGAGCTGAAATATTCTTCTAAAAGTCTTCATTTGTGTTCAGCAGATGAAAGAAAGTCATACACATCTGGGGTGGCATGAGGGTGAGTAAATGGTGACAGAGAGAATTTTCATTTTTGGGTGAACTATTCCTTTAATAAGCTATTTGTAGTTGATCTGACCCTTAAAATTATTTTTGTTGGTTTAAACTAATCATGTATTTTGGTTGGTTCGGTTAAAAAATATTTTTGTCTTGAATCAAACCAGTTAATTTAGATGTTACAACGTGAAGCACATTTTTAGGTTAAACATTTTTTTCACTGTACCAATACACATACCAAAGTACCTTGGTTTTACAATCTGATACCATCTCAACACCATGGAGCCACTATAGTACTTCTTTGTAAGGAAAAACAAAGAAAGATTTATTCAGTATGCATTCAGTATACAGAACACATCTACAAAAGCAAATGCACACAGCATTCTATGTTTATAATGTCTATAATTCAGGTCATACACAATAGTATTCACTGCACAACAGTTGATCTGGATCTGCAAGATTGAGTCACACTACCTAACCCATACCTCACCACCCCCCCCCCCCCCCCCCAATGCCTCAATATCTCGTATCCCTCATCTTTGACTAATGAATCAGACAGTCATTTCTGAACACAATTCCACACAGATGCCATCATACACACTCTGCTCTAGGAGTGCACACACACACTAGTTGGCAGGTGCTTACTGCATAGCAGTCACATCTGAATGACTTCTCATTTCTCGTTTGTTTTTATCTGCACCGAGACTTAGAAATTATGTTCATTATCTTATCTTAAAAAAATATTAAATCAACAAACAGTGTGTGCGCGAGAGGGGAGAAAGACTTCACGTGTACAAACACGCTCTCGCTCAGGGAAACTGTTCACCTGGTCGAAGCAGGATTTGCTGTTCCATATACACACTCACAGGCATATAATTACTACCTGATCCAGATGGAGACTTGCTGCGGTGGGAAAGGGCAACACTTCTGGGAGAGCTTCTGTTTCCAGACCCCATCTTCCCGTAGGAGGTTGATTTCACCACTCTGCACTCTGTCACACAACAAAATCACATGTTAAAAGGACATGGTACAGATATATTTCAAACATACAGTATATTGTGCAATGGCTCCCGAAAGTATTTGGACACTTAAAGCAGACTCAGATGTGCATAAATGTCATTGCATCGAATATCAAATATCAAGTGGGATTTATTGTAAAGAAAGCATAAGCACACTCTTTTCAAGCAAAACATTTCACAAAAACTGACTTCATCCGTTAACTAAAAATGGGACCAGTTTTTTAAAAGCAATTGCAATTTTTGCATTAAAAGCAAAAATGTCTAAGAAAAGTGAAGTTGGTTCTGAGATCTAACATCATCTATATGCTATATTTTGTTTCACATTTTGTCTAGTGCAATGACATACATTTTTAGACTCATACATTTTAAGTTTTAACATCTAAAAGGATTAAAATTACATTAAAGGGATAGTCAAAAAAGAGAAATGATGCTAGTCTCACATTAACTTTAATTGTATCTTTTTTTTCCATCTTGTTTTGTGTTCCCAGGAAGACAGAAAGTCTTGCAGGTTTGGATCAACATGAGGGTGAGTAAATGATGACAGAATTTTCATTTCTGAGTGAACTATCCTTTTCAGCGTCCAAATAATTATTGGAGTCACTCTATATGGTTATGTACTGTATGGTCAAACAAACATTTTTTATCAGGACGTTTTTTACAGTATATTAAATGTTAAAGGAATAGTTCACCCAAAAATGAAAATTCTCTCATAATTTACTCACCCTCATGCCATCCCAGATGTGTATGACTTTCTTTCATCTGCTGAACACAAACAAATATTTTTAGAAGAATTTCTCAGCTCTGAAGGTCTACACAAGTGAATGGGTGCCAAACTTTTGAAGCTCCAAAATCCACATAAGGGCAACTCCAGACGACTCCAGTGGTAAAATCAGTGTCTTCTGAATCGATATGATAGGTGTGGGAGAGAAACAGATTCATATTTAAGTCCTTTAGTTTACTATAAATTCTCCTCCCTGCTCAGTCAATCTCCACTTCAGTTTCACTTTCCTATATTCTTCTTCTTCTGTTTTTGGTGATTCACAGTCTTAATGCATATCGACCCCTTCTGGGCAGAGAGGAGAATTTATGATAAAAATGACTTAAAGGTGAAGTGTGTAACTTTTTTTATGTCAAAATATGTTCTATCCCAGTTTATTGTGCATTGACAACTATAATGATGAGTCTAAGGGGTGTTTGCAAAGCTTGTAAGCCATTTGTGGGTTTACCCTCCCCCAAAAGTATAAACACTGAGCCTCCCAGGCACAATCAAAACATTGATGTTTATTTTTTGAGCGGCCCGCTCAATCCTGCCCATCCCTTTCTAGCTCAACCTATAGCGTGAGTTTGGGGCATGACTACTTGTAGTAAGCTGTTCAGCTGGAGCCAGCTGGGAAATATGAACAATCATGGCAGACATGTTACAGAGGATAATACATTTTGCTTCGCCTACAGATGTTAAAGCCAAAATTCGAAGACTTGCTAAAAGACAGAGAATGGAGTAAAAGTGGAGGACTTTGAGAAAATTTTCGGGGTTCGATGGAGACAGATCTTGCGGAGATTCTTCTCGACAGTTAAGCTCAAGTTTGCTCATTACTGTCGAGCTGCAGATACATTTGTAACATAGTCTGAATATGTATCGTTACACTTACTAGTTACCAGAAGAACCATCCTACCTAATGTGCTGGATCCCCTGCACCGCACACCCAGCTGCCATTTAATCTGCTGATGTCATCGGACGACCTGATTCCTCTGCAACGCTTTCTGTCCAGTGTTTTTATGTTATAGTGTTCTTGTTCATTACAACATTAAATGTTTACCACCTTTTATTTATTATGGCCTATTTGTTCATGGACAATCAGAGAGTGCGAAAGGGCATGATGAGTCTAAGGGGTGTTTGCAAATCTTGTTTGAAAACATACTGTATTTTTGTAATTCTGTTTGGTGCCACTAGTAGCGCAGAAATTACACACTTCAACTTTAAAAATGTATCTGTTTAGGGGCCTGGGTAGCTCAATGGTAAAATATGCTGGCTACCACCCCTGGAGTTCGCTAGTTCGCTAGTTCGAATCCTAGGGCGTGCTGAGTGACTCCAGCCAGGTCTCCTAAGCAATCAAATTGGCCCGGTTGCTAGGGAGGGTAGAGTCACATGGGGTAACCTCCTCGTGGTCGCTGTAATGTGGTTTGTTCTCGGTGGGGTGCATGGTGAATTGAGCATGGTTGCCATGGTGGATGGCGTGAAGCCTCCACACGCGCTATGTCTCCGTGGCAATGCGCTCAACAAGCCACGTGATAAGATGCGTGGGTTGACTGTCTCAGACGCGGAGGCAACTGGAATTTGTCCTCCACCACCCAGACTGAGGCGAATCACTATGCGACCACGAGGACTTAGAGTGCATTGGGAATTGGGCATTCCAAATTGGGAGAAGAAGGGGAAAAATCCCCCCCCCAAAAAAATGTATCTGTTTCTCACCCATATCTATCATATCATGTCTGAACACATGGATTTAACCACTGGAGTCATATGGATTACTTTTATGCTCCCTATATGTGGATTTTGGAGCTTCAAAAATTTGGTACACATTCACTTGCATTGTGAGGACCTACAGAGCTGAAATATTCTTCTAAAAATCTTTGTTTGTGTTCTGCAGAAGAAAGAAAGTCATACACATCTGGGATGACAGGAGGGTGAGTATATCATGAGAGAATTTTCATTTTTGGGTGAACTATTCCTTTAATTGAATAGCTCAAATAATCTTTTTTTTTTTTTTTTTTTTTACTTTTATAACCCTTTCATAATATATAACACCCAAAAATGACTGTAAAGTTTGATTGCAATCACAAATCCACTTAAAGTACTCTTTAGGAATACTGCCAAGACTCAAACTCTACTCAGAGATAATTCTTAAATGTAAGCAGTAATCCTCGTTTAAAAACAGACTGCTTATTGAAGCAGATTTATGCAGTCCTAACAAAAAAACAAAAAAGTGTGATCTAAAAGATGGCAGCACTACAAGTGAGGAAAGTCTGGTTTAAAATCTTAATCCTAAAGTCAGAAAAAAGACTGAGGATTAAATTTGATTCTTTGCAGACAGATACAACTCCTCACATACTCTCTTCTATATCTTAAGCACCCCATTTTTTACTGCAACAGCCATTTGTAAATAATATGCTCAGATAAGCCTGAGCAATCAGGTGTGACAGCAAATGCCACAGTCTATTAAGGGGAGTCTAAAAAGGGTAAGAAGGCAATCCTCTCTCCATCTCCATGGAGTTATAGTGAGCACAAGCTTTAGTCCTTAAAGGGACATTTCACCCAAAAATGAAACTTTTGTCATCATTTACTTATGCTCTTCATGGCTCTCCAAACCTGTATGACTTTCTTTCTTCCATGAAACACAAAAGGAGGATGTGATGAGGATGTGCCTAATCAGCCGGAGGGAGATAAAGGAAGAGGGGAGTAAGTCAGACCGGAGGTTTCCCTGGCCTGAATCAGGCGGTGAGGGTATGTGACGAGGAGGAGGGAGTTGCTGGGCTGAGAGGGTGCACACCTGTCGCTAAGTTGCTCAATCAGCAGGAGAGGGATAAAGGACGAGCCAGGGATGCCAGCGACAGAGAGAGAGAGTCGCACGCTGCTGCTCTGTGTGTGTGTGTGTTCGTCGATGTGTCGTTGCGTTTCAGTTCTGAGTTTTATGTTGATTAAAGTCTTGTTAATAGTTAATCCGGATCCCACATCGTCCTTTCTTGAACTGTTAGACTTGATGAGACTTTACAGAGCTTTTTGTGTCCTTTATGAAGCTTGAAACCTCCAGGCCTTATTCATTGCAGTTGCAGGGGAAAGGCGACCAGTACATTCTTCAATATTTCTTGTTTTGTGTTCCACGAAAGATAGAAAGTCATACAGGTTTGATTAGAACAACGTGAGGGTAAGCAAATGCTGACAAATATTTTAATTTTTGGGTGAATTATCTCTTTAACTCTCCAGTACTAACAAATGACCTCTTTAAATAATAGTCTTGTTTTTAAATTTGCTGCTGCTTTCAAAATGGCTAATTACAGCCTTACATAATCATCTCCATTGAAAATAATGATTTCATAACTTGTGTGTGAGTGTTGTGGATCAAATAAAAATTCATATTGAATATTGCAGCCAGTGTGCTGTTAAGGGCTGCCATTCGGCTCCTATTAAATACGCTTCCTTTAGGGAAATTAATGTCGTCAAAGGATGCCATTTTGGCTCTATCCATCTCACCGTCAGCATGCTTCATATGTTTCGCTCGACTCTGATCATAGCTCATTAGAACTGCACATGTCCCTCTGCTAGAGCCTTCATAATTAAATCTCTACAAATGATTGACTGCACTCACTTTAATTCACCATGATAAATTGTCTGACATTATATTTGTTTTGTACAGAGCATTTTTACTTAATTATAGCCACTGGTAATTACCCTATAGAATTATCAGTTTAGTTATTATAAATTTACATAGTGCTTGACTTGGTAACAGCAGTGGATGTCACAGGACAGTGACAGGCATGGATGGATGGATGGATGGATGGATACACTTTCTGTTGTTTTGTTATAGTCAGGAAATGAGAATCTGTATGTGGCACAGTGTGGCTTCCTTTCATTAATGGTGAGGGGAAACAAAGGCTGGTTGCTGGTATTGCTCCTCCCCTGTGCTGATGTGAGCTTAGTAAAGAGCAGGCACCCCAGTTTTCTGAAGTGTATTCGGAAGAGCTCTCTAATAAAAGAGAACTATCTCTATTGTTGTCATGTTGATTGTGCCTCGCCCCTTATTTTCCTCATTGGCTGTAAATGCCAAGTGTCCATATACCTGACAGAAGAGTATCTATCTATCTGTCTGTCTGTCTGTCTGTCTACAGTATCTTTATTTATTTCTTTTCTATCATCTATCTATCTATCTATCTATCTAGCTATCTATCTATCTATTTACTCTATATACTCTATCTATCTATCTGAGAGGAGAAGTGAGGAGGGCAGGAACCCTATAGAGCAGTGGATGTCGTAGGCGTAATGGGGAATAAGCATTTTTTATATTACAATTCACATGTGGGATGACACTTTAATGGACTCATTTGTAAGTGTTGCTCACTAACTAACTGGGTAAAGGATGTTGTTTATTCAAGACAGGACAAAGAGATGAAGTTGCTGGGTGGGTGGAAGGTGCCATCCACACAGACCCCTCTGCTGATGAGATCTTTATAAAAGTACTGTGCAGGGAAGGGTTGAATTGGTCAGGAGATGTGTGTCCTTTCACTGAAGACAAAAGAGCAAAAAACAGGAAGGCAAATACTGAAGGGTCCTTTACCATGCTCATCCAACAGGAAGTCATCCTGGTAGCGGAACTTCTCTGGGCCACATGCAATGAAGATGTCCTCATCGCCGAAGAAATCTTGAAGGCACATGACCTGCGATTGGAGAGAGAGAAAGTCATTAGCAGCATAACCATTACAGCATTTCAATGTCTCATTAACAATGGCCTTGGGGTTCATCTTAAGTAGAAAGCCAAATGATCAAAGAGCTGAAATCAGAGATCCAGCCTTTCTCCATCAGAGCGAATGAGACTCAGTCATGATCATCACCCAGAAGGCTTTGAAGGCTTAACTGAACCCATCTCTAATGTCTTTTTAAGGTGAGTATCCACCACCCCAGTTACTGTAGATTGCCCCTAATCAAACAAAAAAAGTTTGATTTATATGCCAAGCTTCATCTCCTAGCAGGCCTGTGGACATCTTTGGGGATGGCTGCAAAGAGAACCATTTTACAGAGTGATCATCATTTTAGACAATGAATGAAGGGGAAAACAAGTAAACAAACTCATATAATCAGCCTTCAGCATAGTTGCTGCAGCCAAAAACTCACATTGCAGTCCATTTCAGAGAAGAAACAAGAAATTATTCCTGTTTTATAACAGAGTGTAATTTCTAAGTCCCCTAAAGCATGAAAGAGGGGAATGGGTGATTTTTCATTAGCAAAACAGCCATTTGTTCTCAGGACAAGGTGGTTTGTGGTAAGGGAGCATGTGTTATGTATAAATGCTTTTACAATCATTTCGAGATAAAGAGACTGAGAATGAGATTGCACTTTTATTTGCTATGTTATTCCAACTCTAGTTATTTTAATGGGGAACAATCTTAACCTCCTAAATAACAGTTATTTCCAATTGCACAACATTAGAAAGCTATTTTTGGTGCTTGCGATACAAAACTCCCTGTCACTATAATTGGGTGTTCCTAAGGGTTTTGGAGTGTTTTTTAGCATGTTACTATGCATTTGCTAGTGTGTTGCTAGGTGGTTTCTTACTAGCCCAAGTCAAAAGAGCCCACCCCCAAGTCTCTATGATTTTCTGGACCTTAGATTTGACTCGGGTCCCATCTTCAATGTGGATTTTTTTTAGCCCGTTTTAATGTCTGCCAGGCTAAAACCATAAGTTTGGATTGAAAAACAAAAACAAAAACAAAAAAACGTACAAACTGCACATTTGTTAGGAATAATTCATGTCCAATTTACAAATGATGTTCAAATCTCTAACCCTACAATAAGTATGAGCAACAGTAATAGTGAAGCTTGTCTTAGCAAGCAACGCTAACAAGCTGTGTTAGCAAATATATGTTCACTAGTCACACACATGCCAATGCAGATTAGTTTATGGCATTTTTAGGCACAAACAATATTAGCTAGTTGGCATGGCATAGTTTACTTCATGGAGAAAGAGACGAGGAAGAAGATAAACGGACCAGTTTGAGAGCTAGTTATGTCCAAAACAGCAGGAGCTCAGGCCATAAAGAGGAGACGTTTTCTGATGTTTCTCACCAAACAAACAGCAATTTAAAAACATAAAAAGTGTCATTCCTCTGTAGCTCTGAAGGACCACTGGGGAAAAAAGGTGATGCACGAGAAGAGGTGAGAGATAGAAAGCGAGAGAAATTGAGAAAGAGAGGAAAAATGGAAGCAACAAAGCGTCAAACCCAGATTGACAACAATAGATGAGCGACAATAGAAAAGCAGCTTAAAGAAGAAATGTAAAAACAAGTTCAGTTATGCAACGACTGCATTCAGAAGTTCTCTGTTTCTCTAAGTGCAGGGGTGTCCGAAGTCCAGCCCACAGGCCATCTGCCATACGGTAATTAATTGGTTCGTTCTAATATTTCGTTGAAACAAGAAAAATGATTCACGGGCTTTCCAGCACCATTTGAGTGAGGACACACTGTAAGAGAGAGTGCTCAAAACACTTGCACATCTGTGCCTGATGTGCATGCTCAGGTTGCACATGTACATCTACAAAATAAAATGAAGCACGATAATTTTGATCAAATCAAAATCGTATTTGTAACGCAAGTAACAATAGAACAGAAGATATAATTGTACAGCTATAAAGAGTAATTCCTTGAAAAATAAAGAGTAATTCCTTGCATCACTTCATAAAGTGATCAAATGTAATCTGATTATGATTATTGTGATGGGTCACACCCAACACTCAGTAGCAGATCTGTGTTCTTTGCAGTGTCACTGAATGGACGTCAGAAAGATAAAAATGTGAATAAATGAGTATAATATTTTTTATAAGACGCATCACTGTTCCATTATAAGTGTTCTTTGTGAGTGAAATACCCTATCCTTTATTTATATGTAGGGCCTACACAAGCATACATAGAGCACATTTTATGATTAAAACTTGCATAATATTAAGCATACAATATAAAGATTATGCATAGTGGCAATCTAATAGCTTCTGCATTTGGCCCCTGACTGAAAAAGGTTGGACACCCCTGTCTAAGTGGAACAGAGGAAGTAATTGAGCCTGCTCAATAAGATGAAGATCAAATGCTTATAACCTGAGGATCATTTTAAAAATAGTTTTTTTGTTGGAGAAGAAACAACTACACAGCTAAATGCTGTTTGTGTCCCTTACATGAATATAAAAAGTGAAACGGAACCATCAGAGGGCAAGGACAAACGCATTAAATTGAAGCAGAACATTGAGGGGGAGCATTAATTTATAAATTAATTATAAAATAACATTATAATGACTTCAGATCATATGATTAAATAAAACGTATGTTTTACTGGTTAAATAGACATTGTTGCCTCAGAGGACTCAGGATGTTGGTCTTGTGACGTTACCTCCCGTTTTTGTGTGCTACAATTGCGACATCTAGTGGAAGATATAGTACAGTACACGATGGATTTTGTCCTCTGTGCTGACATGCTTTCATTTGAAGAATCATCAATAAACATAAATATTAGCTTATTATGCAATCTGATTTTTAAGAACATTTGTTTCAAATCCAAAACAGTCTTTCCCGTAAACGGCAGTGTTCTATGTAAACACTAGGTGGCGGTGTTAACATGCTATATAAGACATCAAGAATGACGATATGCAGGCAATACTTCTCAGTGTAAATCTAATTTAAATGTTGTGGTAAACTTGATTATCTTTGTATTTTAAAATATCACATAAATAAAGGGCAATATTTAGCAGAAATTCAGAAACACATGTTCACACATGCATGTGTTTGTGTGTGTGTGTGTGGGCAGGTTTAAGTGGTTTAAGAGAACTTTTAGGTTATAAACAGGTAATTACAAGGGTATTATGCTATAAATGTGGTCTATGAGGACATTTCTACTGTCCCCATAATTTAAATCGCTTAAAAACCATACTAAACGATGTTTTATTGAAAATGTAAAAATGCAGAAAGGTTTCTGTGAGGGTTAGGTTTAGGGGAAGGGTTAGGGTTAGGGGATAGAATTTATAGTTTGTACAGTATAAAAATCATTATGTCTATGGAGAGTCCTCATAATGATAGCTGCACCAACGTGTGTGTGTGTGTGTGTGTGTGTGTGTGTGTGTGTGTGTGTGTGTGTGTGTGTGTGTGTGTGTGTGTGTGTGTGTGTGCGTGTGTGCGTTTAATGGTATTGTTTTGAAAATCATGTATGTAGGCAGAAGAAAAGATCTTGTCTATAGATGCTGTATAAGGCACTGAATATGAGCATTATACAGCATCTAGCTTGAACAGTAGAATTAATTTCATTTGTTTCTCATACATTATGTCAAATAGCAGGACTTCAGAAGATTACGCGCAGGTTACCATACTATTTTGAAATGTTAGCATTAAAACAAATGCAGTTTTTAGATAAAGATTTTGAAGCCTCAGAGACAAGCATCTCTACTGAAAACAAACTAAATGTCTCTTTGTTTCAAAACAAATGCAATATCTCTTCAAGGCAGTGTTGTGCTGCAGTTGAGATGCTCTATCTTGTTCTCACCCACAGCTCTGCTAATTCAGTAAGTAAAAAAAAAAAAAACTGTGATATGCTATTTTTGTCACTCTCAGATAAGTTTTCCAGAGGAACAGAACTAACTATAAAATTTTTGAATCTATGTGAGGAACAAAACAGAAAGTGTTCTTAGCTTGCTTGGGGTTAAATATAGGTGTACCGAGACACTTTGTCATTATCAAAAGGAGGACAATACAAAGAATAAGAAAGGCATTATATGCCCATTTGTCTAATATGATGCCGTTTATCTAAAACAACACCTCTGTTTAAAAGGGTTCTGTGTATAAAGGCTACAATCATCATCATAAATGATATTCCTACTCATATTGCATTGGAAGTGGTTATGGGAAACCAGAGGTGTTGATTCCAGGCCACACTTTATTCCTTTAAATGCATAATAGATAAGCCATTGAGATGGTGTGGGTACCTCAGGGACTGAGGAGATGTGTTAACATCTCTGTGATACAAAAAATGCAGACTACAGACTGTACATATTGACCCAGAACAAATGCAAGTAACCTCTTCACAGGGTTAAAAATGTGCCTCTCTGTTCTCAGGAAGGCTGAGCACAGTGTTTGTCCTGGTTCTGGAGGAGAGTGTCGCGTAAACAAGCTGGGATTCTGACAGCTGACTTGGAAGAGAAAAACTGATACTAATCAACACATCCACCCTCTCCCTCTCTCTCTTTCTCACTCCCAGACTTCAGTGCCTCTGTTCAACCAACTGTTCAGGTTGACAGCAACAAACAAAGACATATAGCACTATAAACAGACAGACAGACAGACAAACAGAGTGGCTTACAATGATACAGCTTCTATGTATAATTCGTATTTACTCTACCACTTACAAAGCATAATGATCTCTACATTCAAAGGCTACTTACTGTTGAACCTAGCTGAACACCAAAAAAATAACTTATACTGTATAATTAATAAAAACACTCAATATAAATATACACGCATTATGTTCTAACGATTTAATATTTTCCCATTTGATCATTTGAATTATTATTATTTTTTTATTTTTTTTATTTTTATTTTATTTTTTTAATTTGGGGAAACGTTGTCATATGGCAACTCTGTACCAGAATGGAAAATGGTCCAAAAATTGTTTTGCTTTAAAATGATTAATTTCTATATTTAATTGATATATGTATACATTTGGAACTCCTATACACTAAAACTGAGTGAATCATTATCATGCGTTCTTAAATATTATCAAGTATCAATGCCATTTTCACTGTCACTAAAGCCTAGCTCATAACATAACATAACATAACATAACATAACATAACATAACATAACATAACATAATAAATACCATTTGTGGGGGACTTAACCACTGCAGTATTTCACAGACAGCAGTCTCACAGCCTCACTATTTTAAGTGGCACTGTCCATGGTGCTGATAGTTCAGCACTACTGGAGACTTTATTTTTCCTTCGAATACACACACAAGATTTTCACCTAGTGTTCACTTGCAAGACATAGAAACAAACAATGCTATCCCATGTGGAGAGAAATTACAAGTGCCTTCAAAGTACAACCACGGTCACAACAAATAAATACAAGGTCAAATTCCAGAGAATGGTCTTGTTCTCTCTCACTCTGTTATTTCTTATTGAAAAGATATGCACTGCTGCTCACCAGCATACGTTGTTTTAGATGTTGGTCCATGATATTGGTATGACTGGTCCCTATCAGGCTTCTTAATGAGCTTAAAGGGATTATGTTCCACAGAAGACAGAAAGTCATACCGGTTTGGAACAACAAAAAGATGAGTAAATGATGAAAGAATTTTCATTTTTGCGTGAACTACCCTTTAACTGGCAATGTCCATCAAAAAGGCCATACTGGTTAACCAGCATGTTTTAGGCAGAGACTATTTGCACTAAGTGTAGATAGCAACTAAAAGAATCTTCTTTGCACCAAGTGCAAATAGAGTTAGACTTTATTTGCACCATGGTGCATATAATGGCAGATACTATTTGCACTCCTGATTAAATACTATCAAACATTTATATAGGGATCACAGCAGCATGTTTATTGTGTTTATTTAGAGTCCCACAGACACTCTACACCATCCCCTACCCCTAAACCTATCCCTAACCTTTCCTTTAAAAAATTAACCATGGTTTTACTACAGTAACCATAGTAATATCATAGTTACCACAAAATTAAACATAGTTACTATATTAACACCATATTACTGTAGTAACACCTTTGTTAATTGCATTAAAACTATGGCTTCTGCCAAAAAAACATAGTTACTTCAATATTACTTTAGTATTACTATGGTTAATTTTACCCGGATCAGACCTTTCTCTTAACTACCGGAGTGTCACCGTGACCAAATCACTGTGAGGCAATCAAAATTTATATAATTGTTTTTGTTTTTTTTTTTTTTTTTTTTTTAAGAATTATAAGTAGTATTAAAGTAAATATTAAGAGTGGAGACAGGATACAAGGATGGGAAAAAGTGGGGTCAAAAGGTAGAATCGAACCCGAGTTGTCCGCATGAAACAACACATCCACACTGTCGTTACACTCACACCACTGCAGCAGCAACAGCAGGGGTGCAGTTTGTCTTCAATTTCTTTGTTTTCACCAGACTACTGGAGTGCAAATATCCATGTTGTGTGGCAGGTGCTATTATTACACCTAGTGATAAACAAAAATGTTTTACTGATAAACAATGTGCTGGCTATGCTGGTCCACTAGTTAGACCGGCACCAAACCAGCGCTAACAAGGATAGAGTAAAGTCTGGTCTAAGATGGTCTTTTCCCTCCCTCTTCACAAAGCACTCATTCAGGGTTAAAGATCAGACCTTGTGTATCCAGGATGTTGGATAATCTTTTTAGTACCAGGTGATGGAACCCAGATTAGTTCACCCTGTCAAGAATGCAGTGAGGAATCTGCTGCTCTAACAAAAAAGAGGCCATGGCACACAGCGAAGTTCCACTAAAATGCCACATAATGCCATCACACTCATCCTCAACCCAAGACCATGTGCACATCCACCACCTGCACGTGTGTGTTAGCACGTGTGTAAAGCAGTAGGGAGTCTATAGGGGCATTAGGATGTAGAACATCACACAATATGAAGGCACAAGCTCATATAAAGCCATCCTACACCCATATGTGTGTGTTTGTAAATGTGAGTAGAGGGAGGGAAGGAATAAAAGACGACTAAGAAAATGTTGCAGTATGACAGCACTTTGATCGTGGGAGGCTCATGGCTCATTAAAACAGACTGGTCTTTTAGCAGATGAACCCCATCATACAACAGAATGAATTAATGCCCACCTTCGCCTGAGTGTTCGACAAGCCTTAGCACAAAGTGTTCAAAATAACTGCAGTCTTCAGCTTTTTTGCATTGGATTGAGTTGAAACACAAGGCTACTGCTGAACTGTGGTGTCTTTTTAAATATATATATATATATATATATATATATATATATATATATATATATATTTTACCAGGGGCTCTCAAAATTATTATATATATATATATATATATATATACGTGTGTGTGTGTGTGTGTGTGTATGTATGTATATATATATATATATATATATATATATATATATATATATATATATATATCTTTTTCCATGGAAGACAGTTAATGGAAGGTGAGTTAATGACAGAACTTTCATTTTTGGGTGAACTATCCCTTTAAGAGCACCAAGAGTCAAGGGAACAGTGCGCTAATAGTGTCAGTGTCTGCTGTGACGTAGAGCTTCATCAGATGAATTAGCTGCCATCTTGATCTCCTAAATCAGGCCTGCTAAATGCCGACCAGACTACCAGAGCGGTTACATAAGTTCTCAATTACATAAGACAGATTCTATGCCAGAAACGGGTGGAGTTTGAGATTCATTTTATTATTAGAAAATTATTATTACTGTGGCCAATGAGAAAATCACAACCTTGGAGAAAAGAATGCACAAGAAGAGTTAGCTTCAGATGATTAGACTGTTCTCCCTCTTTTGCTTGTTCTTTCTTTGATAATGGTCTCACCAGACACAGTTCCCATTAGAAAGTTCTGTGTGGACGTTTTTATTGCAGCATGCATTAGATAAGGCTGAGATGATGATGAATGAATTGTGCATGTTTCGAATGGAAATAATTCTCAAAGTCATCTAAGAACAGTTAAAGGCCCAAAACTTATGCAATATGCAACACTTATAAAAAGAAATGAAAACAAAAGAAATAAAATGAAAAAAGTGAAGCAAAAACAAAGTAAACTAAATTGGAACTAAATCGAAACAGAGAAAAAAAAAGGCAAAAAAAAAGGGGGGAAAAAGCAAGACAAAAAACAAGAAAAAACAAAACAAAGGAGCAGTCTTATGCACTGTATACAAGCAATGGAAGGGCGGTTGAGTTAGCAAGACAGATATATACGTATGTCCCTTTTTTTTTACTTACAACGTGTGCAGTTTTGGCAGCAGGCACACAATAAAATGATATGCATGAAGAGCTTATTTGCCGAAACACACACGCAATGCCCTCATGCCCAAACACCCATCTGTCGAAACACAAGTTCACATCAAAACACAAACTCATACACACACCTGGTAGGAGTGACTCAGCAAAAGCAGCAGACTGACTCGAATCAGATCTCTAAATACCTGCTGTCTGATACAATGCACCAAACTCAGAATAAATGAAGATGGATGATCTGAAATATAAACATTCCTGTAGCTCAAATAATAGCATCGACAATGTCATAGGTTTGATTCCCAGCGAATGCACACTGTGTGCATTGTAAATTAATTTAAGTTTAAAAAAAGTGCAAAATGCATAAATATAACTTAATCCAAAAGCACGACTACACTTTATTTGTACTAAATAATACTGAAAAAGATTGAACTACAAAAGCTGTTTCAGTCTTAGACTGATTAGGCTGTTAATCCAGATTTAATATGGATTTGACTCACCAGTAAATGAAGAAATACTGCTGACTAAAATAACTGGGGAGAAGAGACCATATGTCAAAAGCAGTATATTTAGGAGGAATATATAGGAGGGGGGCAGGACATGAGGAGAGGGGAGTAAATGGGGTAAATGGTCCTCCAGACAATGGAAGGCTGTTAGAGACTGAATGGCATGGCTAATTAAGCATGGTGTGTGCATGCAATGGGGCAGAACATCAGTTATGTCCATAAGACAAACTCCAGGAAGACTGCACACATGACTAATCGCTGATTGTACCCCTGCTATGTCTTTGTCTATGCCTGCAGCATATGCCAGAGGTAATTAAGCATCAGTTGCAGCATGCAGGACACGTCTGCCTGGTTATTATGAGTGTGCATATGTGTATTCTTAGAAGTTTGTGTGTGTTTGTTTGTATAGATATATGTCTGTAACGTGTGTAAATAGAGGCTTAGAGGATAAGTACAAGAGAGCCATGTCCGTGGCCTAAACCACTTATCGTACGTCTACCTCTCCATCAGACAGAACTCCCCGACACACTCCAACACACACCGCTGCACACTGTGACGTCATAAAGGCTTAGCCCGTTACTAAGCAACTGGATCACATCGTCATAGAAACTGTTGTAAGGAGGGGTTGATCAGTTTCTTCAGAAGCAGAGATCATAAGGGGGCAACAAGCACAGATAAAATTAGCTCATGTCCAGCGTACTGTCCTTTTTCAGAAATGAAACAGCAAAATTACAATAGTACGCTGCTATGTGGATATGCCTGAAATGTTTTTAAAATGTAAGCTGCTCAATATGACTTAGCGGGACAGAAAGAACGTGACAGAGAATAACAGGACTCCTATAATCATGAAAAATCTGAAAATATCAGGGAATAAAATTGTGTTTTCCAGGTCTGGAAAAGCCATTGAAATGAAAATATTGAAAATATTAAAAGTCATGGAAACGTCATGGAAATATCTATAGTAAACACATTTTTCGAGGTATTCTCTGCTCTTAAATATTTATTCGGGCTAGATTTTTTTTGCTCTTGTGTAGAGTAAAACTTGCTTGCAATATGATTTATGAGCGAATCATTCTTTTGAGTTGCATCTTTTCAATGAATTCCATGAACTGTTTCACACAAATATTTAAATGAATCATTAGCGATCGCTCTTAATAAAAATTATTTTTTAATATCACAAAAGACTGGAAAGGTCATAGAAAAGTCATGGAAATGTATGTTAAAAACAGTGGAACCCTGAAGAGACTTAGCTCCAAGTCAAGAACATTGAGGAAGTCTGTGCATGGCAGAATGCATTAAAAGGGTTTAAGATTTGTTCTGACACATGTTTATTATTAATTTCAGCTGCATGCTCTTTTTGCTCCCATCTGTCATCAGTGTCTTCCAGCAGCACTGCACCATTAGCACAAATCTGAGCCTGCATTCAGTAGTACCAGACATTTCTAGAGAACACAGGAACAGGATCCATGTCAGTGGCCATCTGAGGGGAACCAAATCAAAACTTATGTAACTCAGAACTATGTAAATGTAAAGCATGGCCAAACATATATATATATATATATAAATCAATCAATAAATAAAACATTATTCAAAAAGAAATAACTTGTAGCCATGACCTAGCGGTTAGAGTAGTGCTCATGTGGAGGATGCAGGTTCAAATCTGGCTTGCAACATTTCCTATATATCTATAAAAGAAGTCAAAGATATTATAATAAAGAATCCAAAAATAACTATTTGAAAAACTGAACTATTCACTAGTTACAAGAATTAAAAAAAATAAATAAATAAATAAAAAAGATGTTTTAAAAAAAGAACTAAAGCAAACAAAAGTTTTACCAGAAAACCACAACATGTTTTTTTTTGTTTTTGTTTTTGTTTTTTTTGCAAACAAAAACACTTTATAATTAGGTTGTATTCGTTAACATTAGTAAACATGAACTAAAAATGACCAATAAATTTTCAGCACTTACTAATCTTGATTAATGTTAATTTCAACATAATTAATACATTTTCAAATTAAAAGTTGTATATTTTAACATTAGTTAACTACTTAACATGAAATAACAGTAAATAATAATTTTCAGCACTAATTAATCTTGGTTAATGTTAATTTCAACATATTCCAATACAATTCTTCAATTAAAATGTTAACGTTAACATTGGTTAATGCATTAGGGGGGCCTGGGTAGCTCAGCGAGTATTGACGCTGACTACCACCCCTGGAGTCGTGAGTTCAAATCCAGGGTGTGCTGAGTGACTCCAGCCTGGTCTCCTAAGCAACCAAATTGGCCCGGTTACTAGGGAGGGTAGAGTCACATGGGGTAACCTCCTCGTGGTCACGATTAGTGGTTCTCACTCTCAGTTGGGCACGTGGTAAGTTGTGCGTGGATCGCGGAGAGTAGCATGAGTCTCCACAAGCTGTGAGTCTCCGCGGTGTCATGCACAATGAGCCACATTATAAGATGCACGGATTGACTGTCTCAGAAGCGGAGGCAACTGAGACTTGTCCTCCGCCACCCGGATTGAGGTGAGTAACCGCGCCACCACGAGGACCTAGTAAGTAGTGGGAAATGGGCATTCCAAAATTGGGGAGAAAAAGGGGATAAAAAACAAAACAAAACAAAAAAACATTGGTTAATTCATTATAAATGAACATAATCTAACAATGAACAATTGTATCTTTATAAATTGAAAAATTAACCAAGAATAATAATTGCTGTACAAACAAATATATTGCTCATTGTTACCGTAGTTCATGATATAATAATGTTAACCTAACTGTAAAATATTACAAACTTTGGGATGAATGTTATTTTCAAAACAGCATGCCACAGAAATCTAACAATACATGCTTTACATTCATTCTACAGTAATACTCCAGAGAAACGTTTTATGATATGTGAGATGGAATAAGGTCTTGCTCATCTTTTTCTGACCTCATTATACAGGTTATCAGAAATGTGTCAGGAAACCCCGAGATCCAAGCAAAGACCCAAAAAATCAAATCAAGAGCTCTTTGGATTCATTCACATTTCATTTACACATAGAGGCATAGGCTATGCATCTTAAATGTATTCTAGCATCTGGCATCTATTTTTACGATCATGAAAGGTGCTGCAAAAATTCTGCATTAAATTGTGTACTGTGCATCAGAAGTAAAGGCAGGTGTTGGCTCTATAGAATAGAAAACAACAGACTAATCTCACAGTGAACTTGGAAACAGTCGATTGAACTGTGCTTACCTAAATTCGAAGCACTTCCCCCAGTGTCCAAAGCGGAAATTGTTTTTTAAAATGTATAGGAACGAGTGAGCTTAAGTTTTCTGGGTGAAATGCCCACAGAGGGGCCCTAAAAGCAGGTTGTAAAGCGAGTGGTATGGAGCTGTAAAGGATTTTATACAGTGCAGAGCAATACATATTTTATTAACCCAACCCCCAGACCACAGATTTGTCCCTGTCGGCATTCACTTTTGGGTAAACCATCCCTTTAATGAAACCTTAACACGGCAGAAAAATCCAAAGTTTACAAAGTATTATTTAAACTTCTAAAACCATTGGTCTATTGAGTTATTATATACTGGCAACAATACACCCAACTCACACACCAGAATAAACAGCTTTACAGGATGATTTTAAATGTACATGGATTTCCTCAAGTTTCTTAGGGTCTTTTCTGCAATCTAAGTTTTGTAAACAACATCGACCCACTGTATAAAGGCTGCAATTATGTGGCACAATAATGTGCCAAAGGGATGAGCCTATTATGATGAAGATATCACAGGATTAGTAGTTATTATGAATTACTGTATGGGTTTCATGGCTCAATTACATCGACCTTTAACAATTGCCTTTACAAGAAATTTAATCAATCACCTGCACAGTCAGATTTACTTAAAACATCAAAGTAAGCACTGCAACAAAAATATTGGCACAAGCCGCTTCCACGCCTGAATTCTGTATTCAAAAGAACCTGCTTGATCTTTCATGCAGAAAGTGGACAATAAAGAGGATGATTCACGTTTATTGCTTTATTAATTGTGCACCTTCCACATTCCATTTCACTTAAATAATTACCTGTGCTCAGGCGTTTTCTCTAAATAACACAAACAGATCTTTCATTATCTCTATTTATGTTCCCTCTGTCTCTCCTTCCTGGTTTCTGTTGCTTTTGTTCATAATTGTACAGTCGGCACAGAATCATGGGGTGGGACAGTGAGTCTGGCCAGGGTTGTTCATCAAACAGCTCCCTCAGGCCCAGTCGATCCCTATTCCAAAATTAGCAATGTCCATAATGCTCTTAATTCATCTGGATGGTGAACAGGGCTGTGATGGCCAACTGTAATATCAGATACACATGAAAGGATTGTTCCAGGTTCAATGCAAGTTTAGCTCAATAGACAGCATTTGTGGCATTATGTTGATTACCACAAAAAATTATTTAAACTCGGCCCTCGTTAATAAAATTATTTTAAAAAATTAAATCGCAGTTACTGTAAGGTACAGTACTTACAATGGAAGTGAATGGGGCCAGTCCATAAACATTAAAATACACACTGTTTCAAATGGAGAGCCACAAGACGTAAACATACGTTAACATGATTTTAGTGTGATAAAATTGCTTACTAACCTTATCTGTGTCAAGTTATATCCAATATTACAACTTTGTTGTCATGATGACATAACAATGGTAAACACTGTAATCCTGGTAAGAGATTTTATCACATAAAAATCATGTAGAACAGAGATTTTATCACACTAAAATCATATTAACACATATGATGTTTAAATCTGTCGTTACACTTTTGAAACGATGTGTTTTTTAGCATTTACGGACTAGCTCCATTCACTTCTGTTGTATGTACTGTATCTTACCGCTATTTTTTTTGTAAACAACTGACGAATTAAAATGATTTTCTGTGGTAATCATCATTATGCCACAAATGCTGCATATTGTGCTTAACTTGTATTGAACCCACAAAAAACATTTTTAATACCACAGAGAGAATGTTGTAGGAGCTATCTATACTGAATCATATTTAAAGGGATAGTTCACCCAAAAATGAAAATTCTCTCATCATTTACTCATCCTCATGCCATCCCAGATGTGTATGGCTTTCTTCAGCAAAACACAAACAAAGATTTTTAGAAGAATATCTCAGCTCTTGTAGCTCCAAAAATCACATAAAGGAAACAAAGAAGTAATCTATAAGACTCCAGTGTTTAAATCCATATCTGCAGAAGTGTTACAATAGGTGTGGGTGAGAAACAGATCAAAATTGAAGTCCTTTTTTTTTCTTCCTAAATCTCCACTTTCACTTTCACATTTACATCTGAAAGTCACATGTGGTGCCTGTTTAGTTTCGCTTTCACATCTGAAAGTGAAAGATAAAGTGGAGATTAAGAGGAAAAAATGACTATTGTTCTGTTTCCAACACACACTTATTATATCGCTTCTGAAGATATGGATTTAACACTGGAGTTATATGGATTACTTTTATGTTTCCTTAATCTGGGATGGCATGAGGGTGAAAAATGATAAGAGAATCTTCATTTTTGTGTGAACTACAGTATACCTTTAAACTATTCCTATTTAATATTTAAACAAATAAAACGCCAATAAATCATTCTGTTACTATACATGCAGGCATATTAACAAGTGCTTGCAAATACTGACATCTACAATAATGCAAAATGGCTGACAACACATTATGAAACAACCCTTCTTACACGCTCAAGTTTTTCTCATTCAAGGTGAATCAGAGGGCTTTTCAAAGAGAAAAGGCAAGGACGCTCTTCAGTCTTCCTAAACAGATCCTTTCTGTGCTGTGCAGTAGACCTGAGAGATAATAGCTCTATGTGCTGACTAATTAGTGTTTAATGAATTTTTATTTGCATCTTGTACCTGGCTGATCAATGATGTGTCTGTGGCAGTACAGAGATGTTATTTACAATTCAGTTCGTATGATCGAGGCAAAATTTGTTTGTATATTTTCATGTATGTCAGAGTACGTCAATTACACGTGTGTGTCCTTCTATCATTCTGTATGTGTAGGGTGGTCACAGCTGTTTCAGAGCAGCTCAGAAAGGTGGGAGGAATTTAAATGAGAGCAGAAGCCAGAGTTATTTCTGTATACTCTGAGACACTGATTCTCTGATTTCAAGTGTGCGTGGGCACAGACACAGATTTCCATTTATAAACTACACTAGTTCTCCTGTATGTACTGCTTCAGGTTAGGGGGAGTTTTTAGCTGTAGCATTTGATGCTCAAGTAATGAGATTTCATTATTTATTAAGGCTCATGGGATGGGGGAGTTTTTCAGAGTTTAAATAACAAAAGCCACATTGTTTTATTTCATACACGTTTCTTAAGGATTTACTTTGGAGAAATAGGGCAAAAGAGCCAATTAAAGCCTTTGATGTATACATCTGTAATTTTAAGAGAAATCTAAAGATACACTGTTATTGTAGTTCCATATTTGAGTCAGCTGATACAGTATAATCACATCGGGAGAGGAGTTTGGTTGTTGATAAATTATTAATTTCTAATGTTTCTATTTCTCTACACTGAAAAATGTTTAACCTATAAATGTGCTTCATGTGTCAATATCTGTTAACTTTTTATTTTCAAGTAAAAAAAAAACAAAACAAAAAAAACATATTTATAGGGATAGTTCACCTAAAAATAAAAATGATCTCATCAATTACTCACCCTCATGCCATCCCAGATGTGTATGACTTTCTTTCTTCTGAAGAACATAAATTAAGATTTTTAGAAGAATATCTCAGCTCTGTTGGTTCATATAATACAAGTGAATGGTGGTCAGAACTTTGAAGCTCCACATAAAGGCAGTATAAAAGTAATCCATAATACTCCATTGGTTAAAATTAATGTCTTCACAAGTGCTATGATAGGTGTGTGTGGGAAACAGATCCATATTTAAGTCCTTTTTTACTATCATATTGCTTCTACAGATATAGATTTAACCACTGTAGTCTTATGGATTACTTTTATGCTGCCTTTATGTACTATTTGGAGCTTCAAAGTTCTGGCCACCATTCACTTGCATTGAATGGACCTACAGAGCTGAAATATTCTTCTGAAAATCTTCATTTCATTTCAGCAGTAGAAAGAAAGTAAAAAAAAAGAAAAGAAAAGAAAGAAAGAAAGTGGGATGGCATTAGGGTGAGTAAATAATGGGAGAATTTTCATTTTGGGGTAAACTAATACTTTAACATCACTAAATCAACTTGAATACATTAGATTACACCAACAAAACTAATTTTAAGGGTTAAATCAACTAGAAACAGCTCCTTGAGGTAAAAATGGACTACTTACAGGTTACTACTTTTTACAGTGTAGTGTGTCTGTTATCTGAAATCCCAATGAGCAATCTCATTAAATCCTCAAGTTTAGTGTGCCAGGTCAAGAGGAGAGCTTACATAACAAATTCAATTTAAGAAAATGCATTTGCTGTCTGAATTGAAATCATATGCATTAATCGCCTCTACCCACAAAAAAAAAAAAAAAAAAAAAAAGCCACAATGACACAACACAAAACCTATATCCTCCTTTCAGATTGCAAGAAACACTGAAATAGCACCAGAACACAAACATAGTACCAAGATTTCCATGAAACACTCATTAAGATCCTCTTACCTGTTTTCCCTCAAGGGTGTAGATCCTCTTGACAACCCCAGAGTCGAGCTTTATAGCATCTGTAATGTCAGTAAGAACTTGCTCATAGGAGTGGGCAGTCTTCTTGTTGAGCAGGATGCGAACTGCCTTCCGAGGCTTCACTCCACTGCGGATGACGGTGACCAGTTTGGGTCTGACGAATTCCTTGCTCTCATTGAACTGTGGCCCTGATTTGGAGCTGGCCAGAGAAGTGGGGCACTTGCTGGAGCCCAGGGCCCTGACATTCACTGACCAGTTAGGGTTGACATTGCTGGTGTAGTCGAGTTTCTTAAAGGCTTCGGTGGAGCCACAAACATAACTCTCACCTATGGAAAGAATGTAGTAACATGGTACAATGTGTGAGATTTATATGCCTTCAATGACAAGTACATAACATTCGTTTCTAGGGATAAAAGACCAGAGGCAATCTATCGATTGAGCTGTCATCTCTGTTTAAATGTATTGATTTGAACTGGAAATTTCAATGCTCTGTGTCAGAATTAGATTTTGGTATGAGTGGCTATAATAAAGGCATATTTAGCAAAGTTTCTCAAAGCTGGAAAAAGTATTATGGACATGTAAAGAAAAGCCTGGAGAAGCCCATGCACACTTAAATGCTCATCGTTGAGTGCCCTAATTTTATATCAATGTCGTCACTTCTACTGCTCTACTTTTGAAAAGAGAAATTCCAAATGTATCCAAGCCATTAAGCAGCAATGGAGACTTCCAAGGAGCTTTTTTGATGAGTTCCTCATAAAAAAAAAAAACATGCAATCAATGTTTTTAAAATGAAATATGTGCCGTCTTCCCATATAAAAATCTGATATACTGTATGGCAATATATGTAAAACATACACACACACACACAGACATATGTATATACGCTACATGTACATACAGTATATACAACATCAATTTCAAAATACTACAAAAATGGCAGTTTTATTCATGGAACAATGTGAATATGTACATGCCTAAATATCTATCTATCTATCTGTCTATCTATCTAGCCATTTTCAGCCATATATCACATTATTGTGTGGGTTCTTCTGGCTTAATCAGTCAAGATAACGTATTACCTTCCACCAGCTGGTCTATACTGGTGATTTTCTTGGATCCATCAATTGCGTAGATGATTCGGACCCCTTGAGGCAGGTTGACATTGTCAGAAAGAGTGCGGGTCAGGTCGGCCAACAAAGCGTCAAAGGTTCTAATCCGGTCCGAAGAGATGGCATACACGATGCCGTTGAAGTACCGGTCACCATTGCGGTAAAAACGCACTTTTTTCGCCTTCTTCTCCGAGCTAAGAGTCTTGAGGGTGCGCGTCCGATACAGGCTGCAGTGGGCGCTGTGGGTGGGACTCATCAGCCCGTTCGCTCGAGCGCTGCTCCGGCTGTTGCGCTGAACTTTTTCCCTCTCGTCAAAATGTTCCTCCATTTCGTCCAGTCAAACGGCAAATTTGGCCTAATTAAAAAAAAAAAAAAAAAAAAAATGTGGTAAGGAAATTGCCCCACATAGCTTGTAGGTTTAATCCTTATACCCTCTTTCAACCCTGTGAAATAAATGTCAAGTTGGTGTGTGGTCTGAAAATAACTTTTTAATGACAGCTTACATGTTTCTGTCGGCTTTAGAGCTCATTAAATCCGGCGTCTATCATCATCACTTAGACATGTCATACATCTGAACTAAACTGTATCAAAACCTGCTCTCAAAAGTCTATTTTTCTTTAAATGGTATAGGCCTAGTATAGGTTCACGTAAGTACGCATTTTCCAGCATTTTTATTAACAGGAACGTTGGCTCCAGTTTGGTTGTTTCAGTTCAATTATGTAACAAATAAGCAATTAAAAAATGAATTGGAAATCGATTAAAAAATAAATAAAAATGGCACGTTGTAACATTCAGATCAAAATAACGTGTGAGCTTGGGTCTGGTTTATTTACTTAAAGAGGAATAATAAACCTTTATACTTGCCAAAATGTGAAGAAGCCAAAGATTTAGGGAATATTCAGGATTTCTCCTCAGATGTTGAGTTCTGCTGACAGGAGTCGTGATGCGAGTCCGGCGCCTCCTTTGTTGTCCCGCAGACAAGGCTGGTCGGTAGTCTCTCTCTCTCTCTCTCTCTCTCTCTCTCTCTCTCTCTCTCTCTCGATTTACATTGGCCGGCTTCTTCTCACTGAGATGCAGCCCCGCATCGCAGACCTGCCACAGCCACCCCTCCCCACTCACACGCACACACACCCCGCCCCGTTTATCTCTGTTCTTGTGCTCCATAAAGTCTTTCTCGAAGCTCACGCATCTGAGCAAATGGAGGAGGAGGAGGAAAACCTGTGCTACACACTGTTCAAACTCTTTTTGATCATTCCAAAACATTTTGCACAATGTGTTTTCACAATAAATTATATAGGTTATATACTGTAAAAACGTATTAGTATCAGTGAATTCAGTGAACGTCCATCCTTCACTACAAAAAATAACTTTCACTATTGTCAGTTGTACTTAATCCTCCCATGTTCATATAATGTGTCTTTGTTTCATTTTATTTTGCAGACATGTACTCTTGACATTTTCTTAACCAACTTCTTGAGGTATCATCCTGAGATGCTTTTTAAACAGTATTGAAGGAGTTCCCATCTATATGCTAGGCACTTAGTGGCTGCTTTTCTTAATTATTTGGTATATATATACACACACACACACACACACACACACACACACACACACCGGCGGCCAAAAGTTTGGAATAATGTACAGATTTTGCTGTTCACAAAAGTGGCATTCAACTGATCACAAAGTATAGTCAGGACATTACTGATGTAAAAAACAAATCTAGACAGACATTAAATCTTGTTTTTGAGTTGCCACAGTATGCAATAGACTGGCATGTCTTAAGGTCAATATTAGGTCAAAAATGGCAAAAAAGAAACAGCTTTCTCTAGAAACTCATCAGTCAATCATTTTTTGAGGAATGAAGGCTATACAATTCTTGAAATTGCCAAAAAACTGAAGATTTCATACAAAGGTGTACACTACAGTCTTCAAAGACAAAGGACAACTGGCTCTAACAAGGACAGAAAGAGATGTGGAAGGCCAGATGTACAACTAAACAAGAGGATAAGTACATCAGAGTCTCTAGTTTGAGAAATAGACACCTCACATGTCCTCAGCTGACAGCTTCATTGAATTCTACCTGCTCAACACCAGTTTCATGTACAACAGTAAAGAGAAGACTCAGGGGTGCAGGCCTTATGGGAAGAATTGCAAAGAAAAAGCCACTTTTGAAACAGAAAAACAAAAAGAAAAGGTTAGAGTGGGCAAAGAAACACAGGCATTGGACAACAGATAATTGGAAAAGAGTGTTAAGGACCTTAACCCCATTGAGCTTTTGTGGGATCAGCTAGACTGTAAGTTGCGTGAGAAGTGCTCGACAAGACAGCCACATCTATGGCAAGTGCTACAGGAAGCGTGGGGTGAAATGTCACCCGAGTATCTGGACAAACTGACAGTTAGAATGCCAAGGATCTGCAAAGCTGTCATTGCTGCACATGGAAGATTGTTATATATATATATATATATATGTATTTGTATATGTATACCATATCACTAAAAGAGTTTCATTAGGGTTATTAGGGTCATGAACCACTGTCCATGATTGACTCAAGAGTTTTATTGTTGTTGTTTTTTTTGTTTTTTGTTTTTTTGCGCTGTATATTCTAGACCAATTTTTGTGAACTCCACTCCTCACAGCAGTCAATCAAAACTAAAGGATATGTTATTACAACAACTTATTGTTATTAAAATGTAAAAAAAAAAAGAAAAAAAAACAGCATAAGAGTTAACATTCAACTTTGAAATGAAATGTTTAATTATAACTTTCATGAAGAATAAAAATGTAAAATATATATATATATATATACTAAAATAGTACATAGTATGTGTGTTCCACTGCATTAACGTTTTAATCGAGGGAGTTGGCTCATTGCTTTTTTGAGAGATCCCTTCTTCACATCTGAACCTTGCTTCATACTCTCCTGGCTTCTGCAGGGAAAGACCTCTGTCATTTTCACAATGTATTTAAAAGAACAGCCAACAACCACTGCATCAAATCATTTATTTAAATGGTACCGTTTCATTTTATATGCAAATTGTGGCATACAGACCTGGAACGTAAAAGTTATTACTCATTCTTAGCCTATTGTAATTGGATGGATTGGTCCTGTTACTCAGGACTGTAAGTATGCAAGTGTAATGAGAAGTTATTCATGATGAGATGACAACATTCATGTTAGAAAATGAATGGCATTACTTTCAAATATAATAGTTCAAAAGATTTGAACACCTCATGCTTAAGCCTGTATGTGCCTGTTTTACTTAAAAGATGTTTACAAAAATATAAGAACTATAATACTATTAACACATTTTTAATTGCAGTGCATTTTTAAATTTACCTTTTGTCTGGACCCTGTGTTGTCCTCCAGGCTTGAACCATCTGCTGTTTTCTGTTCTGTTCCGCATGTAGCAAGAAAGTAATTATTGATGACATAAATATAGAGTTCTTGTAGCCCAACTGGTAGATCATAACAATGTCACGGTCATGGGTTTGATTCCAAGGGAACACATACTGATAAAATGTACCTTAAATGCAAGCAAGTCACTTTGGATAAAAGCATCTGCTACACTAATAAAAGTAAACGAAAGGAAAAACCTCTGGCTGAAATCTATATGACAATGGACAAAATTTCACTTTAAATGTTTTACCTTAGCAATCTCTTCAAGATAGGCCCGCCTCTCTTCATAGGCCTTCTGATAAGCCTGATGAAAAAACATCATAGACACATGAAAGACACTGATATTATTAATTTTATCTTTCTTTTTCTTGTATGACCAAATAAGTATGGCATACAGTATGCAATCCTCCCTTTTTTGCAATTAGGACTCTCATGTCAGCACAATCTTGAGATAATTGCCATCAAACCTCTAGGGAAATCCAGCATCCCAAAGCCAACTCATTCACTCCTTCATATTAATGGCTATTACTTTACAATTAATGACTGGAGATTTTGTGCAACAAGGTGATAAGATACCTCAATTAAAGAGCAGTTTTCTGAATAAGAGGAACAACAGGAAAAAATCTGAGGGTAAGAGAGGAACAGAAGATGAGGGCTGGGCCTGACCTTTCCTTCTTGGACAATTCTCATTTGGAAATCCAGCAGCTGAGACTGTAGGCTGCTTATCTCCGTGGTCAGCAGCTTAATCTTCTGTCTGAGAGCACCCTGAATAAGAGCAAATATATGAACAAACGGACTTAAAACCCAGTGTTTAAAACAATTAATATAAATAGTAATATGTGTATGAATGTTCTTCTAAGTTTCAAATATACAGTAGTTTAGTTAAAGGAATTAGAGGGATTGTTAATCCATTCAATAGAGTTGTGTACAGTGCCATTCTGAACTGAACAGAGGTAGCAAAAAGGATGCAGAACTGTAATGTTAATTTAAGGAAGTAATATAAAAATGAAATAAAAAAATGAAATGAAAAAAAAATTTCTTCTTTAAGATTATAAAACATTTCATTTTAAAGTATGCATTACCCATAAACTTCATGTTATGATATCATACACACCAGAAATGTAAAAAAAACTACCTTTACAACACACAAACACACACACACACACACACGCATATATATATATATATATATATATATATATATATACACACACACACACATACTGGTGGCCAAAAGTTTGGAATAATGTACAGATTTTGCTCTTATGGAAAGAAATTGGTACTTTTATTCACCAAAGTGGCATTCAACTGATCACAATGTATAGTCAGGACATTAATAACGTGAAAAATTACTATTACAATTTGAAAAAAAAAAAATGTTCAGAATTTCTTAAACTACTTCAAAGAGTTCTCATCAAAAAATCCACCATGTGTAGCAATGACAGCTTTGCAGATCCTTGGCATTCTAACTGTCAGTTTGTCCAGATACTCAGGTGACATTTCACCCCACGCTTCCTGTAGCACTTGCCATAGATGTGGCTGTGTTGTCGGGCACTTCTCACGCACCTTACAGTCTAGCTGATCCCACAAAAGCTCAATGGGGTTAAGATCCATAACACTCTTTTCCAATTATCTGTTGTCCAGTGTCTGTATTTCATTGCCCACTCTAACCTTTTCTTTTTGTTTTTCTGTTTCAAAAGTGGCTTTTTCTTTGCAATTCTTCCCATAAGTCCTGCATCCCTGAGTCTTCTCTTTACTGTTGTACATGAAACTGGTGTTGAGCAGGTAGAATTCAATTAAGCTGTCAGCTGAGGACATGTGAGGTGTCTATTTCTCAAACTAGAGACTCTGATGTACTTATCCTTTTGTTTAGTTGTACATCTGTCCTTCCACATCTCTTTCTGTCCTTGTTAGAGCCAGTTGTCCTTTGTCTTTGAAGACTGTAGTGTACACCTTTGTATGAAATCTTCAGTTTTTTGGCAATTTCAAGCGTTGTATAGCATTCATTCCTCAAAACAATGATTGACTGATGAGTTTCTAGGGAAAACTGTTTCTTTTTTGCCATTTTTGGCCTAATACTGATCATTAGACACGCCAGTCTATTGCATACTGTGGCAACACAAAAACAAACACAAAGACAATGTTAAGCTTCATTTAACGAACAAATAGCTTTCAGCTGTGTTTGATATAATGGCAAGTGATTTTCTAGTACCAAATTAGCAAATTAGCATGATTACTCAAGGATAAGGTGTTGGAGTGATGCTGGAAATAGGGCCTGTCTAGCTTTGATCAAAAATTACTTTTTTCAAATAGTGATGGTGCTGTTTTTTACATCAGTAATGTCCTGACTATACTTTGTGATCAGTTGAATGCCACTTTCTTGGCAAAATCTGTACATTATTCCAAACTTTTGGCCACCAGTGTTTATATATGTCACATCCCTTCATGTTCACGGACTCTTAGTTTGACACTTTCATGGACTTTTATGTTGTAGTTTGTCCCCACACTACAATTCACAGCAGGCACCGTCATCATCACATTCAACTGTTTCCAATCAGTGTCCCCAGCTGTTAAATGTGTTGTTATTTCCCATGTTTGTATATATTCCCTCATGTTTCCTCACTCGTTGTCTAGTCTCATCTATATTAGCATGTACATTTGTCTCATTGTTGTATTTATCCTTGTACCTATAGTCTTCCTGGTTATATTTCAGTTTGTATATATATATATATATATATATATATATATATATATATATATATATATATATATATATATATATATATATATATATATATACACTACCGGTCAAAAGTTTTGAAACACTCATTCTTTATTATAATTTTTTTTTCTTCACATTTTAGAATAATAGTAAAGTCATCAAAACTATGGAATAACATAAATGGAACTATGGGAATTATGTTGTGTCTAAACAAAATCCAAAATAAATCAAAACTGTGTTATATTTTAGCATCTTCATAGTAGTCACCTTTTGCCTAGAATGTGCAGACATGTGCTCTTGACATTTTCTCAACCAACTTCTTGAGGTATCACCCTGGGATGCTTTTTAAACAGTATTGAAGGAGTTCTCATCTATGTTGGGCACTTATTGGCTGCTTTTCTTTATTATTTGGTCCAAGTCATCCATTTCAAAAACTTTTTTTTTTTTAATTAAATTTTAGTTTTATAATGAAATAAATTAATATGGTGGCACAATTATATTTTTGTCTACAAAACTAATTTCAAAGCATATGCCTTCAGATCAAAAGATTTTTAAGATCATGAGAAACATTTCAGTCAAGTGTTTCAAAACTTTTGACCGGTAGTGTGTGTTATATATATATATATTTATTTATTTATTTCAGTGATTCTTCATTAAACTCTGCATTTGGGTTCAAACTGCATCCCTCTCCATGTTCATGCGTGACTATATATTAGTTTATATAATTTACCGCAAAGTTTTGAAAATGGAGCAGCCTATATTATTAATTATATTAATTATGTAATTATTTTGTCACAAAACTTGTGTTGGACTGATGGCATTCCTCTGTTGTATAACTGCATTCAAGTTTAAATTGGTTATTGCACTAGCAATCAGAAAAACTCATTTCTTATATGTTTGGCACCTGAAGAACATAATAATCATGATGTCACTGCCCTCGCTGATTTACAGGCTCAGCCCATAAGCATCTGTACAGTTCTAGCCTCTACAAACTATAGATAATCATAGATAGTTGCCATGACCACTGAATGGACAATAAAATTAAAAAGTACTGCCATCAGCAAAGTGTCCTCTTTTGTATTTATTTTCTTAGGGTCTTCAGTGACCCCAGACATTTCCTCTCATTAACTATTCTAATTATCCATGGGATGGCTCACTTGGTCTCTTGCACGCCCCTTCCCTCTTTCATAGATTACTGCTAACTGATTAAATATTTTTTCAGGCCGCCTCAGCAGATTGATTTTAATCTCTTCTTTGGCAGAGGCCTGTATTCAGCTTTGCCAGTCAGTATTCAGAAACAAGTATGCACCTACAGTAACATGTATCTGCCACAGTACGAAACAGAGGGCATGAGGGTGCTAGATAGGATGTATATTGGTTTGTATGTATTGGGTTTGTATTAAGATTCTCAGTTTAACATAGCATATTACATGATGATTAGACTGCATCATGATGTGCAAGTTTTGGACTTTGGAGAATCTTTTTGGAATTTGGTAGCATGCTTTGCAGCTGTAATGTACTTACCACTGGCATTTCATCAAATGAGCAAATGGAAGCCAGTCGATCTAAACAGTGAGATAAACATTAGATGGTGCTGTACAGTCCTTTCCCTTTTAGTAGGGCAAACCATAGTCATAGTCATAGGCTGCTCGTTAGGGGCCGCCACAGCAGACCATCCATGATCCACATATTTGACTTGGCACAGGTTTTACGCCGGATCCCCTTCCTGCCACAACCCCCATTGGCTGGGGGACTCTAACTCACACCTGCGGGGCAATTTAGAGTCTCCAATTCACTTAACCTGCATGTTTTTGGACTTGTGGGGGAAAACAGAGCACCCGGAGGAAACCCACGCGAACATGGGGAGAACATGCAAACTCCACACAGAAAGACCCAGCTGAGCTGGAACTTGGACGCGGGACCTTCTTGCTGTGAGGTGACAGTGCTAACCACTGGACCACCATGCCACCCCATCTAAACACACATAATGATAATTAGATTAATTGAGGTTTAAGTTGTGTCGTCAAAAAATAATACCAGTAGTGTTTCTTGTCAGATTTGATGGAGCAATAGACATTAATGAGTGAGACTATAATACATAGAGGTAGGGTACAATACAGAACACACATACATACACACAAAGACAGTCTGTACAGTCTACAGTCTGTCCTCATCTGACTACACTCTGATAAAGTTTACCCTTTCCACACTGGGAGCTACAACTTTCTGACAAAGCAAAGGACGTTTGGGTTAGAATTTTATATTAGGATAACTTGTATTCCTACACAATACAACAGCATGGCTCACTGCTACTTGGGCAGTTCTCACAGCTCTTGTATTTAATTCTGTATCAGCACAATTAGCAACTAGTTAACTGTTCAGGAGACCCTTGATCGTTCATTTAATTATGTCTGCAGGGATGAAGGAAGAAAGCTGAGCTGGCATACACTGAGCCAGAGAATCCATGAAAAAAGAATATGAAACTGGAGACAACACTGAGTATGGTCTTGACTATAATGCAAAAGGGGAAGAATCCATAGAGGAAGAGGTCCCTGCTGAGGTGAAGATACTTTCTTCTAGAGTCAAGGCAACATTGAGGCCACCTACAGCTTAACATTTTGTAATTATCCTGTGTTATTTTACCAGCAGTTTCCCCTGTGTTTTATTATTATTATTAGTAGTAGTAGTAGTAGTTGTTGTAGTAGTAGTAGTAGTTGTTGTAGTAGTAGTAATAGAAGTAGTGCAGACTTGCCAGACAATTTTTATGTCTTTTTAAGTCTTTTCTTTGTAAAACCATAGTTTTGAATGTAAGCATAAATTGCATGGAATAATTGCAAATTTGATACTTGATAAACACATGACTGACTTTTATAATGTCAAATTATATTTTCTTGTGATAATGTCTAGATGATAATGTCATAGAAAGTATACTGGAAGTAAATTGGTATAAAGTGTAGCAACATTAGGTATCATAACTGTGTAATAAGCAACTAGGTTATACAAGTATATTGCACAATCTGTTACTACATATCTATACTATACTATACTATACTATTTTATACTATACTATACTATACTATACTATACTATACTCAGAGGCATCTAATAAAGAAAAAAGGAAAGAAACTAAGGCAGCATGTGAAATATTTCATCACACATATCCTATCCTATGCTATCCTATCCTATCCTATTCTATCATATCCTATCCTATACACAGAAGCATCCAAAAAAGAAAACTATACTATACTATAATATACTAAACTATACTATACACAGAAACATCCCAAAAAGTAAAAGGAAAGAGACTGCGGCAGCATGTAAAAAACTTCACTACATTTATACTCTACTCTACTATACTATACACAGTGTTGGGTAAGTTACTTTAAAAAAGTAATTAATTACTAACTACTAATGGCATCTTCTACAGTGTAATTATATTACTGTACTAATTACTCTGTCTGAAAAGTAATTGCATTACTTATTACTAATTACTTTCTAAAAACCCTTATCGACCTCGACCAGATGAAAAATACAAGGATAGACATGAAACTGTTCTTTTAATTCTTTCAAATAAATCATACAAAATCAAATAAATTATTCATGAACTGGCCAAAGAATTTAAGGGTGCAGCGTTAAATTATAAAACATACATTTTAACATTAGACGTTCAATTTCGATTTTAAATTCGCTATTGTTTTATACAGAATTGTTATATAGTCCATACAGTATTTAACACAATTACAACAGAAGTAACTGTAATTAAATTACTGAAAAATTAACAGTAAACACTTACTTTTTCAAAGAAAAAGTAATGCATTACACCCAATACTGACTACACTATACTATACTACTGTATACTATACTATACTATACAGAAGCAACCAAGTAAAGAAACTGAGGCAGTGTGTGAGAAACTTCACTACACATATACTATACTATACAACAGTATACTATACTAAAATATACTACATAATACTACACCATACTACACTATACACAGCAGCATACAAAAAAGAAAATGGAAAGAAACTGAGGAAACGTGTGAGAAACTTCACTACTTATACTATACTACACATTACAATACTATACTATAGGCTACAATACGATAATACAATACTATACCATATTATACTGTACTACACTATATAGTATACAAAGAGGCATCCAAAAAAGAAAACAGAAAGAAACTGAGACAACATGTGAGAAACTTCACTACACATAT
Source organism: Myxocyprinus asiaticus (assembly GCF_019703515.2). Lineage (NCBI taxonomy): Eukaryota > Metazoa > Chordata > Actinopteri > Cypriniformes > Catostomidae > Myxocyprinus > Myxocyprinus asiaticus. The sequence goes on along the minus strand of NC_059385.1, from coordinate 10,301,944 downwards.
ACTGTCTATACTATACTATACTATACTATACAAAAGTATACTATACTAAAATATACTACATAATACTACACACAGCAGCATACAAAAAAGAAAACAGAAAGAAACTGAGGCAGCATGTGAGAAACTTCACCACACATACTATACTATACTATACAACAGTATACTATACTAATATATACTACACTATACTAAACACAGCAGCATACAAAAAAAGAAAACAGAAAGAAATTGAGGCAGCATGTGAGAAACTTCACTACACATATACTACATTATACTATACTATACTTAAGAAAAAAGAAAAAGGAAACTGCGGCAGCATGCGAGATATCCACCTTTTTCCTGAATGTGGAAGTGTTCCACGATTCGCCTGTGATGCATTTGTAAACATTTTCAAAAACATATGGCTTTAAAGTGCTGATACTTAGAGTTGAGATTACCGGTTTCTTTTATTTTTTATAGAAGGTGAGTATGTAGATGTCATGAAGCGATGGTCCAAGGGTAGTTATGTTGATATCATTTTTTTTTTTTTTTTTTTTTTTTTCCTCCACAATTTGGCATGGCCAGTTTCGGTAGTTTTTACATAGTGTCTCGAGACCAGAAACACAAAACTGGAATTGGAAATTGGAATCATCATGGCGCCACCCAGTGGTTGCTCAGGTAAACTGCGGCACTGCGTTACATTCTCTATACCTGCCGGATCATCACGGAGGGTCTCGAGTCTCTCTCGAACAACACTGATTTGTTTCTCCAGCTGCCCGTTCAGCTCCAGCTGTGTCTCAAATCTGGTCCGCCATTCGTTCTCTGTGCAACATGCAAATTCAGAGGAAGAGATTAATAGATACGGTGAAGACAATACAAAGGCATTATTTTCATATGTTTTAAAAATCTGTGTTATCATGTGGTGATATGCACAAACCTTCTCCATCTACACTGTGATAGTATTTCCTCCAAATCAACCAACGTGTCCTGTAACATCTCCCTTTAAAGTATTCGAATTTTAGGTGAGAGCCACGCGATTATTTATTTATTTATTTGTATTTTTATGGGGGTGTATATAAAAGAGTCTGTGTCAAATGACTACCATTCATAAACTTACTAAAAAGTGAACTACACGTTCAGGCCCTTAACTTGTTTAAGATACTCGGACTTAACTTGCACTCTCTCTCTTGCTCGAGTTCTGCTTGCAGTTGATATAATTCATAATTTCATAGATCGGTTTCTCCCATCTTCTGTCTGGTTCCCTTTCATCAGTTTCCAGTGATGCGCGCTGATTGTGCGGTATCCATGGCAACAAACAATCACATAAAGGCTGACATGTGCAATCACTCTGGGTCCTAGCAATCCTGGGGCCCTAAGCCTTATAAACGTATCAATAGCCTTTACTGCGATTTTACTATAGTGACAACAACACTACCTGAATATGGTATTTTGAAAGAAATGTAGATTCATACTATTTAGTAGGAAAGTGAGTGAATCTATTCAAGTTTTATTAGGCCTACGTTTATGGCAGTACATTAAATTACACAAACAAAAATTACCATGTACCATGGTATTACAATGGTTTGGTTTTTGGACATGGTACCATGGTCATACCATGGGATTCTTTACAGTACCTTGAATTGTGCACATTTGAAGTCAGAAGTTTACATACACCTTAGCCAAATACATTTAAACTCAGTTTTTCACAATTCCTGACATTTAATCATAGAAAACATTCCCTGTCTTAGGTCAGTTAGGATCACTACTTTATTTTATGAATGTGAAATATCAGAATAATAGTAGAGAAAATGATTTATTTCAGCTTTTATTTCTTTCATCACATTCCCAGTGGGTCAGAAGTTTACATACACTTTGTTAGTATTGGGTAGCATTGCCTTTAAATTGTTTAACTTGGGTCAAATGTTTTGGGTAGCCTTCCACAAGCTTCTCACAATAAGTTGCTGGAATTTTGGCCCATTCCTCCAGACTAGAACTGGTGTAACTGAGTCAGGTTTGTAGGCCTCCTGTTCGCACACACTTTTTCAGTTCTGCTCGCAAATTATCTATCGGATTGAGATCAGGGCTTTGTGATGGTCACTCCAAAACCTTGACTTTGTTGCCCTTAAGCCATTTTGCCACAACTTTGGAGGTATGCTTCGGGTTATTGTCCATTTGGAAGACCCAATCTTTAACTTCCTGGCTGATGTCTTGAGATGTTGCTTCAATATATGCACATAATTTTACTTCCTCATGATACCATCTATTTTGTGAAGTGCACCAGTCTCTCTGCAGCAAAGCACCCCCACAACATGATGCTGCCACCCCCATGCTTCACGGTTGGGATGGTGTTCTTCGGCTTGCAAGTCTCACCCTTTTTCCTCCAAACATAATGATGGTCATTATGGCCAAACAGTTCAATTTTTGTTTCATTACACCAGAGGACATTTCTCCAAAAAGTAAGATCTTTGTCCCCATGTGCACTTGCAAACTGTAGTCTGGCTTTTTTATGGTGGTTTTGGAGCAGTGTCTTCTTCCTTGCTGAGCAGCCTTTCAGGTTATGTCAATATAGGACTCGTTTTACTGTGGATATAGATACTTGTCTACCTGTTTCCTCCAGCATCTTCACAAGGTCCTTTGCTGTTGTTCTGGGATTGATTTGCACTTATCACACCAAACTACGTTCATCTCTAGGAGACAGAATGCATTTCCTTCCTGAGCAGTATGATGGCTGTGTGGTCCAATGGTGTTTATACTTGCGTACTATTGTTTGTACAGATGAACGTGGAACCTTCAGGCTTTTGGAAATTGCTCCCAAAGATGAACCAGACTTGTGGAGGTCCACACATTTTTTCTGAGGTCTTGGCTGATTTCTTTTGATTTTCCCATGATGTCAAGCAAAGACACACTGAGTTTGACGGTAGGCCTTAAAATGCATCCACAGGTACACCTCCAATTCAGTTCACCTCCTATCAGAAGCTAATTCGATAATTGTCTAAAGGCTTGACATAATTTTCTGGAATTTTCCAAGCTGCTTAAAGGCAGTTAACTTAGTGTATGACCCACTGGAATTGTGATATAGTCAATTAAAAGTGAAACAATCTGTCTGTAAACAATTGTTGGAAAAATTACTTGTGTCATGCACAAAGTAGATGTCCTAAACAACTTGCCAAAACTATCGTTTGCTAATATTAAATCTGTGGAGTGGTTAAAAAAATGAGTTTTATTGACTTCAACCTAAGTGTATGTAAACTTCTGACTTCAAATGTAAATGCCATAGTATATGAATATAGTATGTCACTCATTCAGTATGTATTACCATCTCATACCCTCACTGTTCCATGGTGCTACCATAGTACTTTTTTGTAAGGCTAAAGTAAATTAAGCTACTATTTTTCATAATTAATACCATAGTTTGTTTATTGTTTTATAAAACAATAGTATAGTTAAACTACGCATAATATGCAACAACTTTGGTAAATTTGGTAAAGTTGGATTCAATTTTGAGGGTGCCACATGTATTTATATTGAAAACACAATATGATACACTGTTAAAATCAACAATCAAGGGTAAATAAAAAGCAAATAATCTGCAGTTGTCGACAGTTTCTTCATGAATATAACCCTCAGAATATGAGTAACATGGATTAAAAAAGCAATATCTTTAAGAAAATAAACATATCTTACATATAAGTGCCCAAGTGCATTTTTGTCTGTTAACATTGCACAGTATAATAATTTCAAATTAGATCATACACATCTCATTAACACAAAATGATCATCTTTTATCCTTCCAACCAATTTTTAAATAAATATTTATTTCAAGAGCATGACAAAATAGTGTGCTCTTTTTTTAGACAATAACGCTTCTTTTATATATTTTAATTTCCTTTATTCCCATTATGCATATCAACATTTGCTCACATGACTAACTTTTCTCATCCTCTCCTTTCTTAAGTGGCTTTGCTTTCTCCTCGATTTGTTCTTTTCCTGACTTCTCGTTCACCACTGCTTTAGCAGCGTGCTTGCCCGTGGTCTTCAGTATCCCCTTGATGCCCAGGTTGTCCACATTAAACGCTGTGACACCAACATTGACAGCTGACTGGACTGCAGTGTCTGCAGCTTGCCCTGCCTCGTCTCCATACCTGATCACAAACAAGATGGTTTGAGCTACTGTAACAGATCTCACAGGAGTCACAATTTGATTTAAAGTTATAGTTTACCCTAAAATGAAAATTCTCTCATCATTTACTCACCCTCATGCCATCCCAGATGTGTATGAATTTTTTTCCTCTGCAGACCACAAATGTAAATTTTTAGAACAATATTTCAGCTCTGCAGGTCCATACAATGCAAGTGAATGGTGACCAGAAGCATCAAAAAGCACATAAAGGCAGCATAAAAGTAATCCATATGACTCCAGTGGTTTAATCCATGTCTTCTGTAGCAATCCAATTGATTTGGGATAAGAACAGACCAAAATATAACTCCTTTTTCACTATGAATCTTGACATCAGCAGTCTCCTTGGAGATCAAGATTTCAAACTCGATTACACTATTTAACACCATCTAGCACTCTAAGCATGAGTCAAGCTTTGGGAAGTGTAATCAAGCTTGAATTCATGATCATGTCTAGAGACTGTAATGGCAAGATTTACAATGAAAAAGGAGTTCTCACCCAAAACCGATTAGATTGCTTCAGAAGACATGGATTAAACCACTGAAGTCAAATGGATTACTTTTATGGTGCCGTTATGTGCTTTTTGGAGCTTTAAAGTTTTGGTCACCATTCAAATGCATTGTATGGACCTACAGAGCTGAGATATTCTTCTAAAAATCTTGAGTGCATTACCACGGAGACATAGTGCATGTGGAGGCTTCACGCCATCCACCGCTGCATCCACGCACAACTCACCATGTGCCCCACCGTGAGTGAACCACATTATAGCGACCATGAGGAGGTTACCTCATGTGACTCTACCCTCCCTAGCAACCGGGTCAATTTGGTTGCTTAGGAGGCCTGGCTGGAGTCACTCAGCACGCCCTGGATTCGAACTCGTGAGCTCCAGGGGTGGTAGTCAGCGTCTTTACTCGCTGAGCTACCCAGGCCCCCATGATGAGAGTTTTTAACATTTTTGGGGAACTATTCCTTTAACAGAGACTAGGAAAAGGACAAGATTAATGTTATGAAGAGTTTATATGGGGTTTTAACAGTTCCCAACTGTAGCTGCTAAACAAGTGTATTGTATGTCAAAATTAATGGCAGGTTATTGATCTTGGAAATGGTGCGAAACATTAAAAAAATTAACACAGTAAGCAGATCCAATGTTGTATTCACCTCAGTTTTTATTCACACTGACAGACCATTAATAAGAACAAGCATCTATTTAGCAACCTTTGAATGGTCAATAACTCAAGAAATAATGCACTGTGTGTAAGTTAGAACTTAACAGAGAGATTAGTCAGAGAAAAATCAGTCAGTGTTTACCCGCCACCATTTATACGTTCCTAAGGGAGTCCAAGAGGTTTCCTAGACCTCTAAATCTGAAAAAGCAAGAGGAAAAAGGGAATTAAACTGTTTGCCCAAGCAGTGTAGTTTAGATATAGCAAAAAACAGTCCTTAGACGGGCCCTTAGAGGGTAGGAAAAAGAATGAGAGGGAAAAAAAATAAGAAAAAGAGTGAATTACAGGGAACCCAGAATAGTAAATAATAATAGTAATAATAATAATAATAATAATAATTTAAATAAATAAAACTTACTTGTACTTCACAGTAGTCACAGTCTCTGAAGTTACACTTTTACCAATAGTCTTTGCTGCTGTCTCCAAACTTGACCAGACTGTTGATAAACCTGCAGTTTAAAACACAATTTGCAGAATCACATCAGAACATCACCTAAAATACCTTTTGTAAAGATATACAAGGACTATGAATATGAAGTTTGATATACTAATGCCCACAATAGGGCTGAGCAGCAAAGATGGGAACATGTGACATTATGTTAATAAAAGTAAATAGATTTCATCAATTTATGCACAGTGAATGTTTGCCAAACTCTGATACCTGCGGAACAGCCAGTCAGTTTTTGGTAGTCTAATAATATTTCTATGCTTTCTGTTTGATTGGTCGCTGTTCATTTCCATTGGTGCCGAAATTTGTGCATTTATTCGGATTGCAGCATCTTTGCTCTCATTTCTTCTGGTTTGTTAAAAACTATGGGAAGATTTTTTGCAGTAAGCCTTAAATCTTAAACTTTAATCTGATCTGATCTAAGATATATATTTTTTTAATTATTTCAGTTATGTCTGTCTGAATCCCTCCCTTACCAGTCATTAAAACTTTGCTACATTAATAATTATCCTTAAGTCTGGTCAGTATTGATTCCTGGATCCTCTTGATTGTTTAGGGCATCCAGCTGCAAGAACTAAAATCAGCGCCTATGTGCCAAACATTGATTGAAACTCTTAAAATGACCTTGTATGCTGCTCCCTGCCACTAGTTTGGCTCCATCCATGCTGGAGCATCCATCTTTATTTTTCTTGAGGGACTCTGGGATAAGTTTGCTGCCTTGTTTTTTCACATGTGGAGCAAGTTCCTTCCCAACTTTTTCAGCCACAGCAGCGACGCCATCCACTGGTGAATAAAATTAAACAAATAAATAACCAGGAGTGATCAACACAAAGGCAAAATATTAATGATCAATTATCAGTCAAATTCACATTTAAATCCAATTTACCTAGAAACTGGCTGGCTTTCACAGCACCCCCAGTAGCTTGCTTGGCTACATTTAGCCCCTTGGTAACCTTTGGGCTGACCTCTGCTGGGGTCTCCTCTGGAGTGATGTTTTCTCGCAGCTTGATTGCTCCTCTCTGGATGGCTTTACCCGTAGCTTCACCTCCCCGCACAAGCCCCCGCCCCAGCCAGGATGTCCCTGTAGCAGCCAATGTGGACAAATCACAATACAGTACATGGTTCATTCATAGTGTATCCTACTTCCCAAAATATGGAATATTTTCTCAGCATTCAATTAATAATATGTCCTAACAAGTGACTTCCAATGAGGAACTGTCAATAATTTAATTTAAGAGTGGCCTCTAGTGGATCATTTTAGAAAAGTACCACTAAGGTGTTCAGTATGTGCATACTACCCCTTATATATTCATCTCACAAACCACTCTTATCATTTCTACTACATGAAAAGAAACAAAAAACTCTAGGTATCCAACGAGGAAACTATTTACTCTGATCCTAAAATTCAGACCTGCTAGAATGCTCTGTGACATTTTTTCACTCCACACAGGAATGGTCTTTTCTTCCCCTCCTGGTGTTTGAGATGTGTCTGTAGGAGGACCAATAGGAACCTTCTCACTCAGGTTTATGTCTGTTCCTGAAGCCCCACCAGGTCCTTCATCTACCTTAAATGGAAAGAAATATTTCACCCAAAAATGAAAATTCTCGCATCATTTACATGCCCCCATGCAATCCCAGATGTGTATGACTTTCTTTCTTCTGCAGAACATAAAGACTTTTAGAAGAATATTTCAGCTCTGTAGGTCCAATCAATGCAAGTGAATAGTGGCCACAACTTTGAAGCTCCAAAAAGGACAAAAAGGCAGCATAAAAGTAATCCATATGACTCTAGTGATTAAATCCATGTGTTCTGAAGTGATATGATAGGTGTGGGAAAGTCCTTTTTTTACTATAAATCTCCACTTTCACTTTCAAATTATTTTGTTTTTGGCGATTCACATTCTTCATGCAGTTTGCCACCTACTGGGCAGGGAGGAGAATTTATAGTAAAAAAGGACTTGAATATTGAGATGTTCCTCACCCACACCTATCATTTCGCTTCAGAGGACATGGATTAAACCACTGGAGTCTTATGGATTACTTTTTTTTTCTTTATGTGATTTTGGGAGCTAAAAAAGTCTGATCACCATTCACTTGCATTGTATGGACCTAAAGAGCTGAGACACTCCACTAAAAATCTGTGCTTGTGTTCAGCAGAAGAAAGTAAGTTATACACATTCGGGATGGCAATGAGATGAATAAATGATGAGAGAATTTTCATTTTTGGGTAAACAATTCCTTTAAGTATGAAATTTCAGATGGCTTTTGTGTGCTTTTCTTGTTAAAATCATATTTGCCATTTCCTAACACAGTGAGATGGATTACCTGGACTCTGAGCTGTGCCAGCACCGATAGCTGTTCCTGGAAAAGAGTTCTGTCTGCTGCAGGCAGCTCTGAAGACAACACCACTCCGACGTAGGACCCTGGAACTGCTGCTGTGGTATCAGGAAATGTAAACACACCTCTGTTGCTGAGCAAGACAGGGGAGTCTGGGTATAGCGGGTAGATCCAATCACAAACCTGAAAGCACAAAACACAAAATAAAATTTCGAAACTCAAGGTTCCCAGACTTTTGACCAATATGTTTACATGACTATGCTAGTTGTTTATAATTTTATATAGATTGCTGGGTGGATTTCCATGTGTATGTCAGCTACCAATCATTTGTACAATCTTAATGTAAAAATGACTCCAGTAAAACTCTCAACAGACAGACTGATGATATCACACTGGCCTGTTGGCATGCTTTACTCTACACAAGCACTTGCAAAGAGCAATGTCTAGCTGATTGAATATTTTAGAGCAGAGCAAAGCTAGAAAAACTCAAAGCTTAACTCGCAGTTACAGTAAGGCTCTTACAATGGAGGGAAATGGGGCCAGTCCATAAACGTTAAAATACACATTGTTTCAAAAGTATAGCTACAAGATGTAAACTTTATACGTGTTGACATGATTTTAGTATGATAAAATCTAACCTTATTTGTGAAAAGGTGTATCCAAAACCAGGATTACAAGTTGAAATACTGGATATAACTTTACACAAATAAGGTTAGTAAGTGATTTTATCACATTAAAGTCATGTTAACACATATAATGTTTATGTCTTGTGGCTATACTTTTGAACCAGTGTATATTTAAATTTATGGACTGGCCCCATTCAATTTCAATGGAAGTTCCTCACTGTAACTGCAATTTATGCTTTTGTGTTTAACATTTAAATGCACACCTCAGGTCTTTAGTGACCCGTGACCTCATTTCACCTCATCCAATTTAGAGTTATGCCCCCACACAATTCCTCAACCTTTCTCTTATGAACCGTCTCAAAATAAAAATAAATTGCCAATATGTTTAATTGTTTAATTACCAAAAGTGTATAGGGTTTTTATTGACCCAAGATAGTGTCACCATTTATATTTCCTCTTCTATTAATCATATTTTTATGACTATTTTATATCTATTTATGATTACTTTCACAGGAGATCTATTTTTTTGTTTATTATAAGACAAATGAGTGCCGTATTCATAAAAATTACTACTATATCATGTAGATTTTCTGCGCAATGGTGGTAAATTATCAGTAGCTGTGTCCCAAATGACACACTATACACTATGCACTTACAAAATATACTATGCACTTAACTGTGAAGTGTATGAATTTTCAAAGTGTAGTATAGTCCCAAATGGAACACTTAACTGGTTGTTACTACACGGAAGCATTCGCCATTTAACAGCTGATGGAAGTGACATTTCAAGCGCACGTGATGTGTTGCCGCTAGCTTTAGCGCATTCGCGGACCTCAGTTCAACACTTGTATCTCATGCAGCGTACACATTCACACAGCGTGGTGTGATGGTAAAGTATTCAACTTACATATGCAAGGTGCTGTCTTCACAGAAGTTTCACTAGCTGCTACATTCTTCTTTATTTTTAACTGTTTTGTCAGACCATCAACACAGCCAGTTAACTCCGCCCCTTCCGCTATGTACAGCAAGCCACAAGCTCTGAGTGCTCGAAGTGTCCAACATTCAAAACTCTGTTTTGAAGTTTGAAAAAGTGCATCATTCGGGTACTTAAAGTACACTTCTTTTTTGTTGCATTTTCAGTGTAAACATACTACTCGCACTACTTACACTACAAAATGACGTAGAATAGTGCAGAAGTGTGCGGTTTGGGACGCACCTAGTGTCCCATATGCATATGAACATACAGTACATATTAAACATGTTATTTGTTACTCAAGGTGGCGCTGTTTACATTTGACAATGCTATTTAACGAAGAAGCAGTAAACTATAGCAAGTACAACATATGAACAGTATGATTTGTCCAGAGCCACCAATAAGGGGCGACAACTGGACCTTTTGTCCCGGGCCCAGGCTCAAGGGGGGAGCCCACAGAAATGCTGTTCCATATTGTAGAGCGCATCTAAACGTGTACAGAATATACCAATGATATAAACTCGGAGACAGTGTGCAACAGCGAAAGCCGTCGGGATAGCGCACCTTGATAGGATAACTGTCCATTAAAAAATAATAATAATACTGTATAACAGAATATATTTTATTCTTTTATTTTCTAATTGTCTTAAAAATTGTACACTATCTGGGTATTTTGTAGATCCATTTGTAATAGATATAAGTGCCGGGTCGCTAAAGACCTGAGGTTTGTAATAATTTTTGGCAAAACACATGTATTTAAGGGTCAAATAAATGAGGTCGAAATTATTTTTTGTGGAAAACAATATTATACCACAAATGCTGTTAATTGTGTTTTAATTGTACAGTACTGAACCCGAAACATCCCTTTAAAGATTTGGCCTGAAAAATATATATATTTTTTTATTTCCTGCTATGGTTTTCCATGACCATGGGAACCCAGGAGACTAGATTTACAAAGAATTATGCTTTAAACAACAATAAGCATTGATTTTATTTCCTAGGAAGTCATATGATGTGGCACCTGGTGGAGGAATGAGACAAGAATAATGTATATTTTAGGACTACTTTGTCACCATTTCGAGAGCCACAGTTTATTCCAGGTGGCTAAAGTGGGACAAAAGAAAACTATTGGATGCATACAACAGTTATGATAGAGCGTATGCTGCACATGTTCTAGATCAAGCCCCAGAGCGGTGGACAACTAGTCCTGAAATTGGAAATCTGCCAATACTACGTAGAGCCAACGGTCTGCCATTCATTGAGATTTCTATGTGCTGAAACAACTCGCAGACCAACCCTTTACAAAAAGCCCTGATGTCATCTGTAACAGAGCTTGTTTTTAGCACTGCACAAGCTAAACAGCTTTAAAAAAAATCACCACGTCTGGTTGGACTGGCTTTTGTGGCTGTGAAAAGAGGCAGAGAGCGCGCTTCAAGAGGAGAGGCATTTGTGACGCTTGAAAAGAAAATATTTCTAGACTGTGCCAATCTGCCTACAAATGTCAGATTTGGATGACTTGAAATAAGCAACTGAAAGTTAAACGGCTTTGTGTTTAAAAGTCCTAGCAAATACTACATATTAAATGAGCCATACTAAAAACAAAATACCAAATCTTCTCTTAGTTAAAGAAATATTCCAGCTGGGGGGCCTGGGTAGCTCAGTGAGTATTGACGCTGACTACCACACCTGGAGTCGCGAGTTCCAATCCAGGGCGTGCTGAGTAACTCCAGCCAGGTCTCCTAAGCAACCAAATTGACCCGGTTGCTAGGGAGGTTAGAGTCACATGGGGTAACCTCCTCGTGGTCGCTATAATGTGTGGTTCTCGCTCTCGGTGGGGCGCGTGCTGAGTTGTGCGTGGATGCCACGGAGAATAGTGTGAAGTCTCCACATGCGCTACGTCTCTGCAGTAACGCGCTCAAAGCCACGTGATAAGATGCGCGGATTGATGATCTCAGATGCGGAAGCAACTGAGATTCGTCCTCCACCACCAGGATTGAGGCGAGTCACTATGCCACCACAAGGACTTAAAGTGCATTGGGAATTGGGCATTCCAAATTGGGGAAAAAAAAGAAATATTCCATTTACAACTCAAGTTAAGCTGAATCGACAGCATTTGTAGCGTAATGATGATTACCACAAAGAAAATGTAGACTCATCCCTTGTTTTCTTAAAAAAAAAATAAATAAATAAATAAATAAAAGTTACAGTGAGGCACTTACAATGGAAGTGATTGTAGCCCATTTCTGGAGGATTTAAAGACAGAAATGTGAAGCTTATAATTAGTTAAAACCACTTACATTAATTCTTCTGTTAAAACATATGCATTATTTGAGCAGTAAATTTGTTTACATGTAATTTTTACGATCGTTTTAAGATTTCAGGGTTTTCGGCGTAAGGTCGTCATTTCAAATAAGTTGTAAAATTGCATGTAACTTTACACACAGAAAAGGTTAGTAAGTGATTTTATCACACTAAAATCATGTAAACGCGCATGTTGTTTATGTCTTGATTTGCCAGATTGGCCCCATTGAGTTTCATCGTAAGTGCCTCACTGTTACCCAGATCTTTGCTTCTTCTTTTTTTAAAGAAAATAAATTATGCCACAAATGCTGTTGTCTGAGCTTAACTTATATTGATCCCCTAAATATTCCTTTACAGACACATGCTCTTTGATTTTCTTTTCCCCTCTATTCCATAATCAGCAAATATGTGTAATTGTGTAACAGGATAAGCATGATAGCAATCTCAGTCATTTTGTTGTAGTTATGCACAGCTGGAAACATGTGATCATCACAAGACCTCCCTTGTTTGGAGTTAACCTATAGTTCTTGTCAATGTGGAGACTGGTTTGTTTACAGCATGAATAGAGAGTGTGTACAAGGTATTATCATACAACTAAACTTTAAAACTTAAAGCAAACTTTTCATGTGAACTGAAAACAGCTCCAAAAATTTTTGTTGATCACATAAACAACTATAAATATAAACTCACCATATTTAAAAAAAAACACTGTATTTACCTGTAGGTAGGCAGGGGCATAGGTACCACCGTTTTCAGAGTTGAAGTATATGATAATTCGCAGGTACCCTGGATAAGTGGGGGCACTGACCTGGCCCTCAGCAGACACAAAGAATATCTGCACCCCACTGGGCAAGAACATAATCTCCATGCCAGCCTCTCTGAGATTGACTGGGGCAAAAGCCTGGCGCTGTGGTATCTGATTTGTAGTGTACTGAAATGACCCGTTCCCTCCATGAGAGAGTGACTGATGCCCATTTGTTGGTTGAGGGGTGTAGGCTGGAGGTAGCTCACTGGGTACAGTGAAACCCATCGCAGGAGAGGCTGGAAGAGCAGGGGCTCCTCCTGAAGATGTTGAAATCTGGTTGGTTGGTGCCTGGAGGTCCCGTAGGACAGGCAGGGTCGGATACAGGCGCTGACCCGGGGTCGGTGTGGACTCCAGCACCGCTAGACGGGTGGTGATGCTGCTCAGAGTCTCGTTCATTTTCAGCTGCGTCTGTTGAGCCATGTCCCAGCTGCGGCCGACGCAGCGCTCACCTTGGGTGTTCACCTTTAGTCCCCTGAGAAGATGGCTCCTGCCCAGTCTGTAGTGGACGAGAGCTTGAGCTTTATTCCCCGCTTCATCATACTGAAGCCCTTTGTTCACATACTGCAGGGCTTTCTCATATTGTTCCCGAATTATGCTAATTTCAGCTGGCTCTGTTGAATCCATTGCTTTGTAAACCTACACTTTAAACTTAGTTACTAAAAACAGAAGAAACCTTTACAACACCTAAAACGAAACCAAGACAATCAATGTCTAAAATGCATGGGTGCCGTGCTTTTGGAAAGGCATTTAAACTGGCGCCGGGTTATATTAATGGTTTGCTAATTTTTTCCCATGATGTGACTCGTGACGAAAATATGTGGTTAGATGTCACAAAGCAGGTTCAACAACCAGATTATGGAACGCAACAAAAAGCCCAGACAAACACATTTAATGCACACATATCATGTCAGCTGCGCTCCTAGCCGTTGTAAACAAAAAGCGCTTAAAAAAAGCCACCAAAATTATTGAAGTGGATTGACAGATTGACGCAGAAACACGTTTGTGTCTTCGATTAAATACATGAATTAAACCCGGTGCGATTAGTATGAAGGGAGCATGTAAACATGTCTGTGTCAAGTTAAAGAACTTTGAGGAATATTCAACAGGTTTAGCTCAACACTAGTGGAATAATGCTTTCTATTTTGTGGCACAAAACTGAATTTCAACTTCCCCTTTCTTAAGCACGAGACACTTACAATTTGGAAGCGAATGGGGTCAATGGTTTGAGGGTTTAAAAGGCAGAGATGTGACTCTTAAAGCACTACATTCTTAAAACTCTTCAGCTGTAAAGTTGGTTGGTCACTTGATGGGGATTGTCACAGCAACGAAATTTTAAATTAAGCATAGTTTTAGGTTAGAAAATGATTTTACTAAAAAAAACAAAAAAAAAAAAAAAAAAAAAAAACACGCATATGGTTTACATCTTGTGGCTGTACTTTTGAAACAAGTATTTTAACATCTACAGATCTACCCCATGGACTTCCATTGGAAGTGCCTCACTGTGCCAAGAGATTTTTGCTTTATGAATCGTGTTTATCAACATTGTGCCACAAATGCTGTTGATTTAACTGCCTTGTATTGATCCTGGAATATTCCTTTAAAGGCTTTTGAGACTCATGTGTTCATCTTTGTTTAGCAGATGACTCGTTTAGTGTGAACGGCCCCAATTTGACACTGTTCCATACCGCGTCTTACATTGACCGCTAGAGGTCCCCATAATCCAAGTTTATAGCTGAGCATTTGTAAACCATGTAGGACAAATTTTTTTTAATATATAAAAATACCCCCCCCCCCCAAAAAAAACCCTCCCACACCCAGATAGCAACTGTAACTCGTTTCATTTATTTAGTACATGATATTAAATACATGGTTAAGAGATCCATTGGAAGTGGTGAAAAGCAGATTAAGCAGTTTAAAAAAAAAAAAAAAAAAAAAAAAAATCACCTCAAATTACACACTTGCAAGGTACAGCCATGTTGAATTTGCAGAGTTACATTTTCTTGGTTACATTTGTCTAAAATGACCCATGATAAAAACCACATTTTAAAAAAAAAAAAAAAGCAGCAGCCACAAAAACAATTTCAAATTTCATTCAGTATTTACAAGAGATTTAAGCGCAGATTTAATCAGTCCCTTTGTTGGCCTTAAGGCATCTATTAGGGTACTGGCAGAGCCTCCACTGGTTTGAGTAGAGATGCACCACAATATCTGGAAAAAAAAAAAAAGAGAGGGGGGGGGGGGGTTGGGAGGGTTACTTTTGAAATGTATTCCACAACAGAATAAATGCTGTAAAATGTCATTGGTAACGTTCCATTAGATTACATTAATGAGCTCAAGTATTCTAAATACTATGGATTAATTCTTCAGCACTGGTAGATTTCTTCACTTGTTTTGACAAAAAAAAAAAAAAAAAAAAAAAAGTGCCTGGTAACGTGCATGTAAAATGGCTAGAAATAGCATTAGCGTAAAGCTGACAATTTACACAAGGTTTATTTCTATTTCTTCTGCTCGTATGAATGTAACATACATTTCACAGCTGTTCAGATGCACTTTGGATCACATCATTTATATGTATAAATATTTCCATCTGAAAAAAGGACAATAAAATGCAAAGTAATCTCTTAAGTAACTAAACTACTTTGAATGTAACTAGTTACCAATTTAAAAAATTTAATTGTAGTGGAATACAGTTACTTATTTTAAATACGTATTCCCCATTACTTGCATTTCATTACTCCCCAACCCTGTATGTCATTAGTAATTGGGGAAGAGATAAAACATAGAAGTGACTCACTTGGCCCTCTTGTACTTCGCCTGGATAGCCTGCTGGGGTCGATGTCCAGCGCATAAATGGAGCTTATGAAGCTCCTTCAAACATGGGCCGATGACTGCCAGCGAGTAACCAGTGAAGGCATACAAGTTGTCAGGCTGCCACAAAAAATAAGACTCAGTTAGGAGACTACCACAAAAATGATAGGCTACATGCCTCACATGTCACAGCTATAGACTGAGATTTTGTACATGCATATGGGCAATGCAAGTACCTTAATTTCTCTGGATCCCAAAGATTATGACCCATGCTGACCCTCCATCCCTTTTAACAAAAAGGGTCAGCAACTGGGTCTAACAAGTTAAGCCAGGTCACAGTAAAGCTTAGAATCTCACCCACAGAGCCCCATTTAGAGTGTAGTTGGCCAGACAATATGCAGCAGCAGCAATTTTGGAAGGTAGATACTGCACAAAGGGATCCATTTCAAGCAGGCTCAACTCTGAAAGATACTATGGGATGGGAGCAGGTGAGGAGATCAATATCCAATTCAGCAGAAGTCCAATAATAACAACCCGCTCTTCAAGTTCTTACCAAAGCGAGGTTCACAGTCCTGGCACAGATATGCTCCTCCAAAGTGTACTGGATCAAAAACTGGTGAGCTGTGGGTGCAGTCATGTCAAAGGTAAGCACTCGGAGCAGGTGTTGCTCCATTCGAAGCAGCTGTTTCTTTGTGTAGGTGTCATCCGTGATGTACACAAACTCGTCCACTTCCGGAGGATACACCTCCTCATATTTCCTAATAAGAAATGCAAGCTAAAGACAACTACATTCACCAAATGAAAATACAAGAAGCCCTTCACTCACGCTGCCAGAAGTACGGCAGCAGTTCCCACAAGCTGCAGTTTTCCTCTCAGGACAGACATGCATGAAAGGAAACGGTCCAGGTAATTCACAGCCAGGAATATAGTCTCCGAACCCAGCTTGTATTCCTCTGCAACCTCAACCAGCCAGTCAACAAGGATAATCCTCATGCAGTTGGTTATGTCAGGTTGCTTTCTCATGTAGCTGGGTTTTGCCCTGTATTTAACCTGAGACACATAGCATTACAGACAAGAGAGCCACACAAACATGCTGCTTCAAAACGAAAAATACCAACTTCGCATTTACGCAGGTGTCGATGGATGTCCTCTGCATATTCTGGAACACACAAGATGTTCTCTGAAGAAGCTGCTTCTTCCTCTGGCAAGGACTGCATAGATGCATCCATGCACAATCCTTTAATAAAAAAAGATAAAGTGACTTGGCATTAAAAGCTGAATCTAAAATTTTAGTAACTAGTCACAATTGGGCTTGTTCAACTTAAGATTTCCAACACCTTTGATCAAAGAATCAATTCCCTGCCCTAGCTGACATGTCAACAACCCACGCTACTGTCATTTCTGCAGCCCACCTGAGCCAATATCACTGACAGCATCATCAAGCAGAAGAAGCTCTGAGGACAGCAAGAATGAGCCAGCTGATTTAGTTGACTGGACCAGAACAGTTGACTGGACCAGGACTGTTTCAGACACATGGACACCAGTACTGGACTGGCAAGTGGTGAGGTCATGAACAGACGAATCGTGGAAAGCTGGATGACATTTGGATGGAACCTTAAAACGAAGGCAAAAACGTCAATTTCCCTTACTCCCATGCAGACTCTTGACGTGAAAGTGCAAAACCTTGATACCAACCTGGCCAAATACTCGATTATGTGGGTCATTCTCGCTCAAAACACCGAGCACTACCCTTTGGCCGGGCTTGTGAGCGCGCAGACCATCCATTTTCCCCAAACCCATAATGTTTTCCTGACTGCTACGACTGGAAAGAGTAACGACGCCACGGGATGCCATCTTAACGATCTGCAGAAAATAATGGGTGCAAAATGAGTTAATTCAACTAAATCTCAGGTAACACCGATACCTGGGAAATTTAAGTTAGTTCTGTAGGCCATTAAACCTGGATTCATTTAAACGTAAACACGTTTAACTAACTTGTTCATTGACCAGACATACCTGTGATTCCGCTAACGCCTTAAAACCCCAGTAAAACCGCAATGAGAAGATCAAAGTGCTTTGACAGTGACTGTCTCTTTGACAATTTTATACGTGCATGTCAACATTCAGGACCAATCATCAATACACTACTTTGCATTGCTGCTTTCCCAGGTGTTGCAAATATATGTTAATTAAAAAAACAATCCCGTTACCGATTCGTCACCGTAACCATGGAAACCGAATACACGTTAGGGATGGGACGTTAAGAAATATAGTTGAAATCAACATTTTTTTCAACCTTAGGTTATGTTCACACCAAACACGTACACGACAACACGTCTTAAAAAAGGCAGACGCAGCGCCACAAACGCAGGTGTCTCGTGACACGTTTTTAAAAGTTTTTAAAAAACGTGGCGCTCCTGCGCGATACGCTGAAATAAACACACAGTGAGATGTTTATTACTCAGAAAAATAATTGAAATAGCACAGACGAACGGCACCTTATATTTTGCTTAAATAGTTATGTATGTATGTAGCCTATATATGTATGTGTGTTGGCTATGTATGTATAGGCTAAAAGAAAGTTGAGATTTTAGGTGCAAACTGTAAAGCATGTCACTGAACTTGTAAAGCCCAGATAGCCTGATATTGATAGGATGTTGTCACGCATAAGATCTCATTTAAAGGAATAGTTTACTTAAAAAAATAAAATTCTGTCATCATTTACTCACTCTCATTCCACCCCAGATGTTTATGACTTTCTTTCATTTGCTAAACACAAATATTTTCAGAAAAATATCTCAGCTTTGTTGTTCCTTTCAATGCAAGTGAATGGTGACCAGAACTTTGAAGCTCAAAAAAGCATATAAAGGCAGCATAAAAGTAATCCATTCGACTTAAGTCGTAAAATCCATGTCTTCAGAAGCTAAATGATAGGTGTGGTTGAAAAAGATCCATATTTAAGTCCTTTTTTACTTTAAATGTCCACATTCTTCTTGTGTTTCTGCCTATTCAATTTGGCGTCATGTATATTGCCATCTACTGGGCAGGGAGGAGAATTTATAGTAAATATTGATCTGTTTCTCACCCACACCAATAATATCGCTTCTGAAGACAGACCATGCGTCCGAATATCCATACTTCTCTACTATATAATATGCCAAAAACAGTATGCCAATGGAGTTGTATGTTTGAATCCACAGTATTCATGAAGCAGTAAGAGAGAAATACCCGGATGACATACTATTTCCGGTGAGATTCTGAAGTGCAGATTGACTGAACACCTAACGATCCAATAATCGCTTGGTAGCTGAGGTGACATCACATTCCAAATGCTGGATTTAAAAGAACGGCGGTGAACCATGAGTCAGACAGCACTTCTCAACAGTGAGTGCTACATATACCAAGATAATTGTTCCTTGCACTTAAATTGATCTTGCTTTTACAAAACCAGAGCAGATAATTTTCGCGGTTGTTGTTCATATGTCATATATTCGGGTCACAGGTCAATGCCCACATCCCTGGATGAAGTATGTCCAAAATCTATTCATATTAGTTGCATGCATACCTGTAAGAATATACTGTTTTGGCGGCAGATACGTGCATCCTTCATCAAATACAATGCAAACTGTGACAGTATGCGGTTTCGGATGCAGCAATGGATTTAACTACTGGAGTTGTATGAATTACTTTTATGCTGCCTTTATGTGCTGTTTGGAGCTTCAAAGTTCTGGCCACCATTCACTTGCACTGAATGGAAAAAAAAGATGTAATGAATGTGACTAAGGCGGTCAGTCCCTAACATTCTTTTTGTGTTCCAGGAAAGAAAGAAAGTCAGACAGGTTTGGAAGGGCATGAGGCTGAGTAAATGATGACAGATTTTCTATTTTTGGGTAAACTATCAGTTTAAGGGTTGAATGTCAATTTCTGCTTTTAGTGATTCACAGAGAAAAATTGATTGAACTCAATTGTTGAGTTTACTCTTGGAAACAGACCCTGTCTGGAACTGATGCATTCTTCTTTACCATCCCTAACACTGCTGTTTTCTTTTTGTCTGGCACAGACAGAGATTTCAACAATAATAGAGTGCCAACAGCCAGGGTAAACTGTGTTACAGAGCAAGATTGAGGCTGCTGTGGTTTTAATCAGGTGGTGTGGGTAAATAAGCAGCAAGACATGTTACAACAGACCCATAGCTGGAGATTAAGCTTGCTTACTATATAGTTAAGAATGTTAGAAAAATTCTGCTCAATTAAACCTATAGCCATTAAATTAACACAAGGCAAGCTGCAGGGAATGCATTATTCCTTGAATACTTAGAATACTGATGCAAAATGACCTTAGAAGTGGAAAAATGAAGGACCAAAATGCATCTGCGGTTGTTTAAGGAATCACTTTGAACCAAGGGCGTAGCCAGGAAATTGCCTCGATAAAATGGATGTGCCAAGTTTTCAACCATTTTTTACAACAGAGAAGCGCCACATTCAAACAATTCTTGCACACTTTCAGAAATCAGAATGTATGCATTTTTTAAACTATTTTATAAATATATATTTGAAGTCAAAGAATAATCTCTCATATTCTGTGCGGCCTGGGTCTAATTTGGGTGGGCCCATGCAAACCCTGGCCCACCCTTGACCATGTCACTGCTCTGAACATAGTTACAGGGTTCCCATAACCTTTGACCAATGAATTTCCATTACATTTGTTTATAATAACTGGATAAGGATTTTTTTTTTTTTTTAATCATTTTATAGACAGTGCATTCAAAAAGAGCACTTTCTAGTGCTGAAATATTTCTGAGGTACATACTAGAAAATTAGAAATGTATGCACTGTAGAAATTTCCATTACTTTGTACAATTTAATAATTTTCATGACTTTTCCAGGCCTTGGAATTTCCTGATATATTCAGTTTTTCCATGACCATGGTAACCCTGTCATTAATAAGTGATTCATTTGGTAATTATTAATATGAATACGCTTAGATCTACATTTGGGAGAGGTTGTAACTGTAGATTTAATAAGGGTTCAGTATGCTGTGTAAGGCAGATTGAATTGGGTCTTTGCCATTCTATTATCTTGATGTATTGCTGCTGACAATCTGCAGGCAACTGAAGTACAGTGATAAATTTCCACTTCTCATATATATGCTGTAAACTGTCAATGTAAGTTTACAATGATGGCCAAAGTTAACTTTATGGTACCAAGATTGTGCAGGCTTAAAATTCCCTCTGTCTACTGATAGAAATGAGTCTTATGTGTTCCTGCAACTCAAATGGTAGTGTGCGTTGCTAACAACACCAAGGTTATGGGTTCAATTCCAAGAGAATACATGTACTGTTAAAATAATTTTCTGGGTTCAATACAAGTTAAGCTCAATTAACAATGACAATGAAGAGTTTACAGCAAAGCTCATTTGCATGTGAAATAATGAGTGGCGAATTTGTGACAAGTTTTGTTGTCATGACCATGAAGTTGCAATACTGGATATCATTTTACACAGATATGATTAATAAGTGATTTTATTACACTAAAATCATGTTATGAGGGATATAGCTGACTATTCTTTTGAAACAGTATGTTTTCTCATTCACTTCCATTGTAAGTGCATCACTGTAACTGCAATTTATTTTTTTGATAAATGAGGGGTCATAATTATTATAAATTTTTTGTGGTACAACATTATACCACAAATCCTGTTAATTGAACATTCCTTTAAATACATAGCTTGAAAACACTGTAAGTCCTTTGGATATAATTCAAATGCATGAATTTTATGTAGTGAAATGAGACAAATGTGTTGTCGCTTTTTTGTGGATCGACTAATTTAGGAGAAGAGATCAGTAAATTATTTATTTAGAATAAATAATGCTACTGTATGTAATATTTGTTTATTTCTATTTTATCTTAGTTTTGTCCTTAAATGTAAGAAATTTCCTTGGATAGTTTATCATTTACTCACCCTCATGTTGTTCCAAATGTATATGACTTTCTTTCTTCTGTGGAAATGTTAGGCAGAATGACAGCCTCAGTCACCATTCACTTTCATTGTATGGAAAAAGATTAAATAAAAGTGAATGGTTACTGAGGCTGTCATTCTGTTTGTCAGTGTCTAGGCCACTCGTAGGTGATTCTGTGTGAGCTTTCAGAGATAAATACGAGACCTCTGAGGCTTGGATTACCATGCAAAGAGCATCATCTTGGCTGGGAGGAAAATGTAAAAGGGAAACAGAAAGAGCGAGAGCTGTCCATGGATTGTTTGTCTGACATGCTCCACTGTGTAACCCTCCCCAGAGTGCCTAGAGTACTCCACACCATAATCCTGATTGACACGTTGCCGTTTTCTGCTGCAAAGCTTCTTCAAACATGACATTCTTGTCAAAACCAGCAGAGCAGACTCAGGATTAATGGATGATTCATTATCAAGGCAACCATTTCCCCTGAAGTTAAAACAGTCTAATCAAAACGGTTCAGGCAGCCTTGTAGTCGACTGGCATGCTGTAACATTTGGCCCACTTGCATGCAATGGGAATAGACACACCATTGACTAAATGCTGAGCTGAATAATTTGCATCAAGGGAATAAGAAACCTCCGCCGTTTTTTACAGTTTTATGGATTAGAGGAAAAAATCATCCAAGGTGCTGTTCTTCTCAAAATCCAACAGCATCATGTGCCTCGGCGTTGGCATTAGCTGCAGCAATTATAGAGGCCCAAAGGACAGGATCAAGCACAGCAGGGCTCAGAGTTACCACAGTTCCTAGTGGACATCTAAGCTGACACCAGAGCGGTGCCAATAAATGTTTAGGGGTAGATATTGTCCTCTAACTCTCCGTCCTTGCACATTTTATGAAGCAAGGGAATAATCTGATGAATATGAAAACGCATAGTCTGAAGCAGGACTAGTATAGTTTTGAATTCGAGTTTGACACTGCACCACACAGTGCACAACTGCGATGCAAATTTTCAGTAACTCCCAGAACTTTATCGAAATCTTAGCATCGGCTGGCGGTAAACATGTTACATGTATATGTCACACTTGGTGGAGTTCCAGCAGTCGCCACTAGATGACTCTCACGTGCCGGTTCTCCTGTGTTCTCTGCAATTAGTGGAGAACACCCCTGCAAGCCATCACCGAAGATTGTTTTGACTATTTAAACAGCGCTCACCTTGAGTTCTGTGCTCAGTCATGAGATTTTTCTCCATGCTCTCTCCAGTTTGGATTACTCTCTTGTGGATTACCTGTTGGATTGTCTAACACCTTGAACTTTGCTTGCTTTGGACCTCACTGTGGATTACCTATTGGATCATCTAACACTTTGAATTTTGCTGGCTTTGGACTTTAATGTGGATTACCTTATACTTAGAACTGTGCTTGCTTTGGACAATCAGATTTGGGATGAACTCTTTCCTCATGACTTCCTAACTCAAGTCTACACTGGATTATAAACTGACTGATATTACCAGTGCACCCATCTTGTGAAAGCCTACTTCACTTATTGTCATCTGGATGCTATTCATGTGTTGTCACATTATCTTGAAAGATTTGTTCAACTTGTGCTCAGTCCACATTCATGATAGTAAAGCTATCAAAGACCAATTTTGATCCCTGCAATTTGTCTCAGACAGCAAAATCATGACAAGAATCTTATAGCGTGAACCCAGCTTTTGTTCCCTTACAGTTCAGTTCACTTGACATTGCATCCCTATACTGACGCTATGGGGAATGTCCTTATACCCTACCTAGTTTAAACCCTTCTACAATAATGGCAATTCTAAAATTGGCTATGGTGTTTAAGCCCCGCCCTTTTAGGCATGAAGCTGTACAGTATAAAAGCAGGTGCGCAAACACCATTCCTCAGAATTTTCTTATTTCAAAACAGCAATTCATCTCTCATCTTAGAAGCCCTCTACAGGAACTGGAAAAATCTTGCCTTGAGTGGTTCCTACAGTCCGGATGTCGTCAAGCGACCGCGTTCTGCAGATCTGTCCCGTTCTTCCCGGAAGTTCATAATGAACTGACAAAATCCTGGCGTGCACCCTATTCAGCTCGCTCGCACAGTGATTACACTCTCCTCACTAAATTGGATCACAGGGATGACAAAGGTTATGCCCAGCTACCCCCTTTGGAGGAGGCGGGAGCAGCACATCCCTGCCCGGCGAGTAGCAGGGTGTGGAAATCAAGCTGCAAGTCACTACGCAGGCCACTGGCAAGTCAATAGGCATCCTGATGGTCTTGGATCGTAACATCTGGCTGACCCACACGGAAATGCATGACGTGGAAAAAGCCGCTCTCTTTGATGCTCCGGTGTCACCAGCCAGCCTATTCGGCAGCTCTTTGGATAGGTTTGTTGATCGCTACATCTCAACTCAGCAACATTCACATAATATGAGACATTTTATGCTGAAATGGAGCAGTACTTCATCACAACCGGCCCGTCTCAGGCCAGTGCCCGGCTAAAAACCCCACGGCCGCTGCCTTAGAGACATACAATGCTGTTCCCCTCTTCCCCACTGCTGTTTGTCAGGAAAGGAATATTGTTGTTCAAAATGTTGCTTCTGTGTCTCACATTCAAATAAAGAATGCAAAAAAGAGTACAGCGCTTGTTGCACATGCACGAGACGTTCACACTTTTTCAATAAAGAGCTCTTTTCCACTTCAAACCCACACATTATGCACAACCGCTTACCAAAGGTGAGAACGCAATAGAGGTTGTTCCAAATTGTCAAGCCCACAAAGGGTTTTACAACCGCTATTTTCTTGTCCCAAAGAAAGATGGCGCGCTTCGGCCAATTTTAGATCTGAGGCATTTGAATTGTGCACTTGCAAAGCGCCTGTTTAAAATTATTACTCAGAAACGGAACTTATCGCACGTCTGCCCATGCGATTGGTTTGTGTCGATAGATCTGAAAGACCCGTACTTTCATGTAAAAATTGTACCACATCACAGGATGTTTCTGAGATTCGTGTTTGAGGGAACTGCGTGTCAATTTAAAGTCCTGCCCTTTGGACTGTCCCTGGCTTCTCGCACGTTCACAAAGTGCATCGATGCGGTACTTGCCCCTCTGAAACTGAACTACCTTGACGATTGGCTGTTACTGGCACAATTAGAGGCCCTGTTATGCCAGCACAGGGACTTATTGCTCTAACATCTGAACAGCCTGGGCCTCAACGTCAACTGGGCGAAGAGCATGCTCACCCCCAGCCAACAAATCTCCTTTTTGGGAGTCCGTCTCGACTCTATGAGTGAGTGTGCGTATCTCACAAGCGAGCACGTTCAGGCCATTCTCAAGTGTCTGTCTCAGTTCAACCTGGGGAGAGCACTTCCACTGAAGCTGTTTCAAAAAGCATTGGGGCTTATGACGGCAGCATCCATGTCATTCTGGGGCAGATTTTCAGGCAGTAAGTGGTGACCATGGATGCTTCCAATGCAGGTTGGGGTGCAGTGTGCAACGGACGCCCGGCTTTCGGCACCTAGACAGGTGTAAGGAGGGCGTGGCACATCAACCGCCTGGAACTGTTGGCTGTTTTCCTAGCCTTGAAGGCTTTTCAATCCGAAATAGTGAATTATCATGTTCTGATTTACTCGGACGACACGACAGTTGTGGTGTACATAAACTGCCAAGGCGGAATTCGTTCCCTGCCAACAATAAGACTGACGCATCGCCTCCTCCTGTGGAATGAGTGCAATCTCCTCTACCTGCGGGAAACATATGTCCCAGGCCATCTGAATTACGGTGTGGACCTATTGTCATGCCAAGGAGCAATGCCGGGCGGATGGAGACTTCATCCATATATTGCAGGGACATATTCAGCAAAGCGGAGATCAATCTATTTGCCTCCACGGAGAACGGCCACTGTCCCTTCTGATACTCCAAGTCCCAGGCTCCGCTAGGAGTGGACACAATGGCCCACAAATGGCCTGCAAAACGCAAATACATGTTTCCCCTGGTGTGCCTCCTTCACTCTGTCATATGCAAAGTCCGAGAGGACAAGGAAACGATTCTATTGGTTGCTCCAAAGTGGCCCAGTCAGTGCTTGTTTCCAGAAATGATAGAGATTCTAGTTGACCCTCTCTCAAGCGCAGGGCACAATCTGGCATCCTCAGCCCAAGTTGTGGAAC
This sequence comes from Myxocyprinus asiaticus, assembly GCF_019703515.2. NCBI lineage: Eukaryota > Metazoa > Chordata > Actinopteri > Cypriniformes > Catostomidae > Myxocyprinus > Myxocyprinus asiaticus. The sequence continues at coordinate 10,276,146 of NC_059385.1, read as the reverse complement.
CTGCATGTGTGGCCCCTGAATGGAACGTGCTAAACATGCCAGAACTGAGTCAGTCGGTAATGAACACCATTTTACAGGCTACAGCGCCATCTACAAGACGCCTTACGCACTAAAATGGAATGTGCTCACTAATTGGTGCTTTTCACGTGATAAAGACACAGTGAACTGCCCCATACCTGAAATTCTTGCATTTCTTCTTGACGCAGGGCTCACTCCATCAACGCTCAAAGTTTATGTGGTGATTATATCTGCGTATCATGCACCTGAAGCAGGCACCTCTATAGGCAAACATGATTTAATCATAAAGATCCTTAGGGAAGCGAGGTGGCTAAATTCCCCTCGCCCGGCTACGGTCCCGACTTGGGACCTAATTTTGGTCCTAAAAGCACTCGCAGGGCCCCCCTTCAAGCTTCTGGACTCTGTTGATTTGCGTGTGCTTTCTCTTAAGACTGCATTACTGTTGGCTTTGGCCTCTGTAAAACGGGTCGGTGATTTGCAAGTACTGTCACTCGACAATTCATGTCTGGAGTTTGGTCCGGGTCTTTTAAAAGCCACTGTCAAACCCAGAAAAGGCTATGTGCCTAAAGTTTTAACCACTTCCTTCAGAGCGCAGATGGTTCACCTTCAAGCCTTTCTCCCTCCTCCATTTAATTCAGATGAGGAACATTTGTGATGCCCTGTGTGAGCGCTTCACACATACATTGAGTGCACCCGCCAGTACAGACTGTCTGACCAGTTCTTTGTTTGCTATGGAGGACGCACGAAATGAATGTCCATCTCCAATCAAAGACTTTCTCACTGGATCGTTGATGCGATCACCCTGGCTTACGAGTGGCAGGGGGCAAATTGCCCAATTGGTGTTAAAGCACACTCAACTAGAAGCATGGCCTCTTCATGGGTATGGACAAACGGTGTGCCCTTACAAGACATATGTTTTGCAGCAGGATGGTCTCGAAACACATTCGCAAGGTTTTACAACCTAGAAGTAACGTCTTTTTCATCATAAGTCCTCTCTGGCTAGAGCGCTTGCTATTTTGTTGGCCAAACATATACTTCTGCCCCTCCTTTTAAGTATGGACTCCCCATCATTTTACACAACCGCCTGCATTCAAGCTGTTGTAATTTCCAATAAAGTCACAAGCACTTTCATAAATAAATCTTCCTTCCCGACTGGGTTCGTGAAGGGGTTAATTCATACTATATGACTATAGTTCATATATCTATTCCGCGGGACTGCGGCATCATGTTTTCCTCTCTGGGAGAGTTATGTCATGTAGTGCGGCGTGATGGGAATCTGTTCCCCATAGCGTCAGCTTAGTGACGCATGTCAAGTGAACTGAATTGTAAAGGGAACGTCTCGGTTACGTATGTAACCTTGGTTCCCTGAGATAAAAGGGAACGAGACATTGCGTAAGCTAGCCGCACTACAGACTTTTTTTTTTTTGAGGTGCGAGCAATGCGCTCTTTGTCACTCAGTCAGAAAATTCTGAGGAATGGTGTTTGCACGCCCACTTTTATACCATACAGCTTGCGCCAAAAAAGGCAGGGCTTAAACACCCTAGCCAATTTTACAATTGGCATTATTGTAGAAGGGTTTCAACTAGGTTGTGTAGAAGGACACTCCCCATAGCATCAGCTTAGTGATGCAATGTCATTCCCTTCATCTCAGGGAACCGAGGTTACATACATAACCGAGATGTTTTGTTTTCACTCTAGAATTGTTAGGTTTTTTATAATGTTTTCTAATTCAGTTTTTCAATAAATTCAGAAAATTCAGGTTTTATTGTTAGTATTTTAGAGCTGCCAATGTAAATAAGTTAACTGATATAATTTAAATCTGTTTAACACAAACCACAGTGTACACGTACAATCTAACGCTGATTATGCTTAAGACAACAATGCGTAAGGTCATGTAAATTCCTTAAATGGTTTTCCTTGATCAGGGTAAGGTCATAAACGGTTTAAGCAAAAAATTATCGACACAAATAGATTTTTTCCTATTACCCCACTTTCATGTTATGGCATTTTTACCAGCTTATCCAATGTATGCAAGTGTTGTGCACATGCCTGTTTATGTTTTGACATCAAAAACAGAGAATAACCAGATAATTTTAAGTCTTATGTAAATTTGGTTGTCTTGCAATCTCGGATTCTTTAAATAAGCTGATTTTTGGTAGTTATCTGCGTGCATGTAAATATGCTCACTGTTAAAATGTCTCATTGTAGTCTAGTGTTATAGCTATCTGGTGCAATTTTCATATTTCATATCTAATGAAGATGAGTTTTCACATTTGTAAGATACTGAGTAATAAAAAACTAAAATTAATTTGTGGACATTTTATTTTATTTTGTTATTTTTTTTAGTTTTTGCATTTCAGTTTCATTTCAGTCTTTCCGATTATTCTTTAAAGTTTATTTCAGTTAACAAAGATATTTTAATTTAGTTGCCGTTGTATTTTTTTTTATAAACGATAAAAGCACTGGTCTGAATAGAAAGAGAGTTGCTGGTTCATGATAAATCAATAACGAGTGAGAACACAAGCTTTCATTTTTAGTGAAGCAGAATTCTAGTTCGTAGTACAAAACAATAAAAGAAGTCAGTTGTGCAGGACAGTCGTGCTCTTTGGTTTGCGTCAATCCACAATCTGTGTAGATTTTGCCCTGTCTTCAGTGCACAGAGCTGTGGAGATAAGACCTTCCCAGGAGGCATAGTGTCTGTGTCCTATTGACGTGGATGGCTCTGCCCCACTGCTTGACTCTGAAGTTCAATCCATATGCCAGTCTAAGTCTCTGCAGACAGACTTTTCATAAAAATGGTTACTGAGATGACAAATCAAGATTGTATTAAAGAACAGCCATTGTTGTGTTATTTTTTTAAATGCACAACTAGCCAAATTGCCATGAAAACTTTGTTGTCATATTTTGCTAATAAATTCTGAAACTGAATTACTTTTCATATCTGCCTCTATTTTTCATAACAAAGACAAGCAGATAATCCTCTGTACTAGTGGCTCTGGCACAATCCTGAAGAACAAGCGGAAAGCAATCTTTCAAAGAAAGTCATCAAAGAATTAGGTTTTAATTTTTGAGTAATCTTTCTCTTTAAATTCATCAAAGACTTTTGTTTTGTTGCCTTAATCAAAGAATATGACTCTGCCAGCCCTTATGTCTGCCGGCTAAAGCTCTATGAGTGTTCATTATGAAAAGCTCATTGGTGTTTCATCTGTGAGAATAAAGCCCGATGAGCAAAGACAGTGTGCTGCATGAGAGGCATCTCCGCTTGTGATGTTGATGAAGGTGGTGATTGGTTCTGTCAGATATGAATGACTGAGCAGTACCATGGGAGAAGACAAGATAGTGCCGGCTTGAATTGGACTGCTGTCATCTAGAGCAGTGATTCCTAACCAAGGGTACAGGCAAATTTACACCAGGGGGTACTTAAGCAGGTGCCAGGTACTTAAGATTTTGCTTTGATAAACCTATAAAATAGGAATTATAGTAAAAATATCTGGGCTGTCAGAAGATTGAAATAATTAAAAGGTAACCAAAGGTAAAATTGTTCATTGAAAAAAAATATATTGATTGAATACTACTTTGAATATTTCAATGTCTAAGGGGCTTACAGCCCTGGTCTCAGCCAATCAAACCAAATGCACTTATTACAAATTCTCTATTGATCAAACTGCTTCAGTTTTAAAAGAAGCTATACTTCATCTGTTTTTCACCCATGCATAGTAATTAATGTTTTTAGATATGGTGGTTTGAAAAAAGCCATTGCAAAGAGTTTTTTTACAGACCTTCAGACTGTTCTGGAATTGTGTGCTTTGACTTTTCTAAAGCTGTGTCCCAAATGACTCACTATACATTTTTACTATGCACTTACAAAATACACTATGCACTCAGCCATGTAGTGCATGATTTTTTTTTTTTTTTAAAGTGTAGTATTGACCTCAATGGAACACAGCATTTTTTTACTACTCGAAAGCATTCGCTGTTTAACAACTGATGGAAGTGACATTTCAAATGCACGTGATGTATTGCCACTCAGTTCGAAACTTCTATCTCAAACAACATATACAGGTGCATCTCAATAAATTAGAATGTCGTGGAAAAGTTCATTTATTTCAGTAATTCAACTCAAACTGTGAAACTCGTGTATTAAATAAATTCAATGCACACAGACTGAAGTAGTTTAAGTCTTTGGTTCTTTTAATTGTGATGATTTTGGCTCACATTTAACAAAACCCACCAATTCACTATCTCAAAAAATTAGAATATGGTGACATGCCAATCAGCTAATCAACTCAAAACACCTGCAAAGGTTTCCTGAGCCTTCAAAATGGTCTCTCAGTTTGGTTCACTAGGCTACACAATCATGGGGAAGACTGCTGATCTGACAGTTGTCCAGAAGACAATCATTGACACCCTTCACAAGGAGGGTAAGCCACAAACATTCATTGCCAAAGAAGCTGGCTGTTCACAGAGTGCTGTATCCAAGCATGTTAACAGAAAGTTGAGTGGAAGGAAAAAGTGTGGAAGAAAAAGATGCACAACCAACCGAGAGAACCGCAGCCTTATGAGGATTGTCAAGCAAAATTGATTCAAGAATTTGGGTGAACTTCACAAGGAATGGACTGAGGCTGGGGTCAAGGCATCAAGAGCCACCACACACAGATGTGTCAAGGAATTTGGCTACAGTTGTCGTATTCCTCTTGTTAAGCCACTCCTGAACCACAGACAACGTCAGAGGCGTCTTACCTGGGCTAAGGAGAAGAAGAACTGGACTGTTGCCCAGTGGTCCAAAGTCCTCTTTTCAGATGAGAGCAAGTTTTGTATTTCATTTGGAACCAAGGTCCTAGAGTCTGGAGGAAGGGTGGAGAAGCTCATAGCCCAAGTTGCTTGAAGTCCAGTGTTAAGTTTCCACAGTCTGTGATGATTTGGGGTGCAATGTCATCTGCTGGTGTTGGTCCATTGTGTTTTTTGAAAACCAAAGTCACTGCACGCGTTTACCAAGAAATTTTGGAGCACTTCATGCTTCCTTCTGCTGACCAGCTTTTTAAAGATGCTGATTTCATTTTCCAGCAGGATTTGGCACCTGCCCACACTGCCAAAAGCACCAAAAGTTGGTTAAATGACCATGGTGTTGGTATGCTTGACTGGCCAGCAAACTCACCAGACCTGAACCCCATAGAGAATCAATGGGGTATTGTCAAGAGGAAAATGAGAAACAAGAGACCAAAAAATGCAGATGAGCTGAAGGCCACTGTCAAAGAAACCTGGGCTTCCATACCACCTCAACAGTGCCACAAACTGATCACCTCCATGCCACGCCGAAGTAGGCAGTAATTAAAGCAAAAGGAGCCCCTACCAAGTATTGAGTACATATACAGTAAATGAACATACTTTCCAGAAGGCCAACAATTCACTAAAAATGTTTTTTTTATTGGTCTTATGATGTATTCTAATTTTTTGAGATAGTGAATTGGTGGGTTTTTGTTAAATGTGAGCCAAAATCATCACAATTAAAAGAACCAAAGACTTAAACTACTTCAGTCTGTGTGCACTGAATTTATTTAATACACGAGTTTCACAATTTGAGTTGAATTACTGAAATAAATGAACTTTTCCACGACATTCTAATTTATTGAGATGCACCTGTATGTGCACACAGTGTGGGGTGATGGTAAAGCATTCAATTCACATTTGTAAGATGCTGTCATCACTGAAGTTTCACTAGTTGCCACATTCTCTGTGATTTATCCACCTTTTTCCTGGGGTCTTATTGGGGAAACGAATGTGGGTTAGACTTCCGCCGGAAGTCATTCTAGAGCATTCCCTAGCTCTGGCTGCAGTCATTTTAAGACCCTGTTTACAGCTAGGAATAAGACGCATTTCAGATGATCCTATCACAAAGGTCAGCACTAAATATAGTTGTAAACGGGTGTGACGAGGAGGAGGACGTGGCCGGGCCATGAGGGTGCACGGCTGGCGCTGATTCAGATGATCAGCAGGGGAGCGAGATAAAGGGGGGCCAGAGACGCCAGTTTGAGAGCGAGAGACGCATGTGGCCACGCTGCATGTGTGTGTGTGTGTGTGTTTGTTTATGTTTGTTTTATGTTGAGTTTGACATTAAACTTTATGTTGACTGTTCAGCTGGTTCCCGCCTCCTCCTTGCCCATCTTTACCTGTTACAACGGGGTACAAAATGATTTGTGACTGGACCACAAAAAACACATACAGAGGTAGTCAAAAACCCCATCACATTTGAGGTTTAAAACACCATCCTGATGTGTCCTGGATGGCAGCGAAGCACCACCTCTCTCACCAGTCAATCACCTGGTGAACAAAAGTTTAAACTTGCATGCAAGTTTAAAAGGAAATAACTGTCCGATCAGAAAACTTAAAAAAGTGATTACATACCCAAGGTCGAGAACTTTATGGCTTTCCTCGTGTGTCTGTCTGATTTGAACATGCAGGGTGAAAAGATGACAAGCACACACATCTGAAGCTGAACTAGCACAGGAAGTCCACTAAAACAACTGATAATTTTGCTCGAAATGCTGCGTTTGTGCTTAGATTAAATCTCAACTGCATCCGGGAGAAACAGCGTGCCGGTTTTGTTTGCGCTTTCTTTGCCTTCATGACTTTTTTGCAGTTTATTATCGTTCAGTAACACACTGATATAGTGATTGATGTATGTCCTCATGAAATCAGACACGCTCTCCTCAAAATCACAACACCACAATGAAAGAATGAATGGACGTATGCCTCAACAACAGCTGTGTCAATTTGACAATGGAAATAACGCCCATATTTCTCACTAAGCATCACAGGATCTTTGCAATTCTTCCCATAAGGCCTGCACCCCTGAGTCTTCTCTTTACTGTTGTACATGAAACTGGTGTTGAGCAGGTAGAATTCAATGAGGCTGTCAGCTAAAGACATGTGAGGCATCTATTTCTCAAACTAGAGACTCTGATGTACTTATCCTCTTGTTTAGTTGTACATCTGGCCTTCCACATCTCTTTCTGTCCTTGTTAGAGCCAGTTGTCCTTTGTCTTTGAAGACTGTAGTGTACACCTTTGTATGAAATCTTCAGTTTTTTGGCCGTTTCAAGCATTGTATAGCCTTCATTCCTCAAAAAAATGTTTGACTGATGAGTTTCTAGAGAAAGCTGTTTCTTTTTTTTGTTGCCATTTTTTACCTAATATTTACCTTAAGACATGCCAGTCTATTGCATACTGTGGCAACTCAAAAACAAACACAAAGACAATGTTAAGCTTCATTTAATGAACCAAATAGCTTTCAACTGTGTTGAATGTGAATGCCACTTTGGTGAATTAAAGTACCGATTTCCTTCCGAAACAGCAAAATCTGTACATTATTCCAAACTTTTGGCCGACAGTGTTTATATATTTTTTTTCCTTTCCAAATGTAGCTAAACTCAGCTCCTGAATAATAAATCAAACATGAATAACCTGCAGCAGTCTGGCCGTCTCATTAACACACGTTTCATTCATTAATGATATTTCATACCAGTTGAGATTCAATGATAAATTCCACCATACAATGATTGCAAATGACTTTTCTTTGGATAAATGTCCCAGATGTTTTATTTATAAATACATTAGCTGTTATCTTACTCTGACCATGCTTTACAAATCAACCAGAACAGAACAAAGCAGTTGTATTATCAAATTAAATAAATAAATAACTGTGCTAAAATATATTTAACCACACTACATATATTTCATCTATTTCAAACGTTATAACTCATTATCTTTAGCAGCTCGTAGCTTCAACATTTATCGATATACAGTACTTATCAGTGAAACAGTGACACAAAATAAAGATTGAAACATACATTTAATATAAAAACAGGGTGATGCATGTGTTCATCGCGTCTTTCTCCTCCCTCACACATGGAACATGGAAGTGACTGAAGCACATAGTTGTTTAATTCAAAGAGCGCTGCTGGTGTTGACACCCTTTGTTTCCTTCCACCTTTTGTCATTTGCTTTTCGAGCTGATCTGTGGTTAAATGTCTGCTACAGACCTCTGTGTGAGGAGAAACGGTGAAATGCGCTTGGATTGGAGTATTTACCAGCCATTGCTTTCTCAGATTGGCTCGGGCTGAATTACAGCTCTGAAAACTGTCCTTCCACTGTATTTTGAAGAAGCTATACATGGTAATGTTCAGAATATTTAATCTCCTATCTCTGAAAAAATCAGTATTTTAAAATCTTCTTTCAAACACTCATTTTAAGTGGTTTCGGGAACTAGGCAACTACGGCGCATGTAAACACATTTAACCGGAAACTAGCGGCCGCACTATTTCAAAGCGGAAGTACGTCATGAGGCTCAGTGTAATGATGAGTCAACGGAGTTGAGATCCATGTGCAGCTTTAATAACAATAAACGTAGTAATACAGACAGGCAGGGGTCAATCACCAGCAACAGTAATATCCAAGGTATTCCAGAGAGGTAGTCAATAAACAGGCAAGAGGTCAAGTCAGGCGGCAGACAATCACAGGTTATATCCAGGTAAACAAGGCCGTAATAGTAGGCAGGCAGCAACGGGTCAAAACAGGGTAAACAGTCCAGGATCATACACAGGAAATATGATAAACTCAGAGAACACTCAGAAATGTCAGCCAGGGCAAAAAAAAAAAAAAAAAAAAAAAGACTTTGCAATGATAGCTAGTGAGAGTGAGACTTAAATAGCTGAGTAGATGAGGAACAGGTGAGCAGGTAGTCAGTGCCAGGTACAGGGATATGGGAAATGGAGTTCAGAGTGTAAAAGTCAATATTCAGGTGATGGAGCCCTCTGGTGGTGAGTGGGAGGAACTACAAAGGTGGAATTCATGACACTCAGTGCAAGTAGTCAATTGTTTTGTCAGATCAGCATTGCAGCCATGTAACTCCACCCCTTCGCTACATACGGCAAGCTGCAAGCGCTACGTGCATGAAGTGTCCAACATAAGTGCATTATCCGGGTACTCATACACTTATTTTTTGTTTCATTTTCAGTGTAACATACTACTCAGACTATTTACACCTCAAAATGACATAGAATAGTGCAGATGTGTGCAGTTTGGGATGCACCATAACTGATTTTAGGCATCTTTACACAGCAGAGTTAAGCCTGCTCTGAGCCTGCTCAAAATGCTGTGTAAAGACGCAAAAGCCAGACTAAATTAAGCCTGCTCTGACTCACCTCAGTCCCTAGTATCAAAGGCAGTTCTGATGCTGCTTAAATTCTGTGTAAATGAAATGCAAACCCACAAACATAAGGCTTTTAAACTCAAGTTGCTATCTATATATCTATCTATCTATCTATCTATCTATCTATTGTCTGTCTGTCTGTCTGTCTGTCTATCAACAATCTATCATTCTTTCTGACTGTATTTCTGTCTATATAGGGCCTGTTAAACCTTCAAACTTTTAAAACAATTTTAAAGGTGCTCCAAGTGATTTTAGCCATTCTGGAACTTTCACGAGACTGAGCTGTTGAATTAGACACTCTCCCTCTTTCCAAAACACTCCCTCCAAAGATAGCATTGAGACCATCACCGAAACAGTAGAGTAGCAGTGCGTCTTCTCACAGTTGTCAAACTAATCCAACTGTCCTCAGCTGACAACTGTTATGAATGAATATGCTATTAAAACCTGAATGATCTGCTTCAACTACTACACTATGAGAATGTGCAAAATGATTGAATGGCAGAAAGCACCTCAAAGTCTTCTGATTGGCTGATCAAAAAATGTGACCTTGGCCTACATAATCTAGTGCTGTCAATGAGATATCGCAAGACACTTTTTTCAGTGATATCTTTCAGGGAGAAGGAACATTTTCTCCACACCATCTTATAAAAAACATTACTAACAGCACCTTAGAACATTCAGACAAGGCTTTGTCAAGCCAACATTAAAGTTTGTCAAGACAAACTTGACAAAATTATGATTCAAATTTAATCATTATATAATCATGGTTTACCAATGGATTTTGCAATGGCCAATGCCAATAACAAGTGGGGTTGCCAATGTCTGATATAATGGCAATAATTACAGCAATTTTATAGAGATGCACACATATGATCTGAAAATAAACAAACATTTTTACACTATTTACTTGAAATTCGCTTTGACTGAGAGTTCAATGATGCCAATATTCAACAAATGGCCAAATATCTGACCATTTAGCTTGGCCAATATATCAGCCTATCACTATAATAATGGCAATTTTAATAATATTAATAATAATACAAAATTATATCTAGTGTAATTTACAATTGAAGTCAGAAGTTTACATACACCTAAGCCAAATACATTTAAACTCAATTTTTCCACAATTCATGACATTATTTGTAGAAAACATTCCCTGTCTTAGGTCAGTTAGGATCACTACTTTATTTTAAGAATGTGAAATGTCAGAATAATAGTAGAGAGAATGATTTATTTCAGCTTTTATTTCTTTCATCACATTCCCAGTGGGTCAGAAGTTTACATACACTTTGTTAGTATTTGGTAGCATTGCCTTTAAATTTTTTAACTTGGGTCAAAAGGTTTGGGTAGCCTTCCGCAAGCTTCTCACAATAAGTTGCTGGAATTTTGGCCCATTCCTCCAGATAGAACTGGTGTAACTGAGTCAGGTTTGTAGGCCTCCTTGCTCGCACACACTTTTTCAGTTCTGACCACAAATTTTCTATCTGATTGAGGTCAGGACTTTGTGATGGCCACTCCAATCCCTTGACTTTGTTGTCCTTAAGCCATTTTGCAACAACTTTGGAGGTATGCTTGGGGTCATTGTCCATTTGGAAGTCCCATTTGCGACCGAGCTTTAACTTCATGGTTGATTTCTTGAGATGTTGCTTCAATATATCCACATAATTTTCCTTCCTCATGATGCCATCTATTTTGTGAAGTGCACCAGTACCTCCTGCAGCAAAGCACCCCCACAACATGATGCTGCCACCCCCATGCTTCACGGTTGGGATGGTGTTCTTCAGCTTGCAAGCCTCACCCTTTTTCCTCCAAACATAATGATGGTCATTATGGCCAAACAGTTCAATTTTTGTGTCATTAGACCAGAGGATATTTCTCCAAAAAGTAAGATCTTTGTCCCCATGTGAACTTGCAAACTGTAGTCTGGCTTTTTTATGGTGGCTTTGGAGCAGTGGCTTCTTCCTTGCTGAGTAGCCTTTCAGGTTATGTCAATATAGGACTCATTTTACTGTGGATATAGATACTTGTCTACCTGTTTCCTCCAGCATTTTCACAAGGTCCTTTGCTGCTGTTCTGGGACTGATTTGCACTTTTCGCACCAAACTACATTCATCTCTAGGAAACAGAATGCATTTCCTTCCTGAGCGGTATAATGCCAACCTAGCACCATGGGACCTAGCGTGGTCCCATGGTATTTATACTCACGTACTATTGTTTGTACAGATGAACGTGGTACCTTCAGGCATTTGGAAATTGCTCCCAAGGATCAACCAGACTTGTGGAGGTCCACAATGTTTTTCTGAGGTCTTGGCTGATTTCTTTTGATTTTCTCATGATTTCAAGCAAAGAGGCACTGAGTTTGAAGGTAGGCCTTAAAATACATCCACAGGTACACCTCCAATTCAGTACTTCTCCTATCAGAAGCTAACTGGCTAATTGTCTAAAGTCTTGAGATCTTTTTCTGGAATTTTCCAAGCTGCTTAAAGGCACAGTTAACTTAGTGTATGTAAACGTCTGACCCACTGGAATTGTGATATAGTCAATTAAAAGGGAAACAATCTGTCTGTAAACAATTGTTGGAAAAATGACTCGTGTCATGCACAAAGTAGATGTCCTAAACGACTTGCCAAAACTATAGTTTGCTTATATTAAATCTGTGGAGTGGTTAAAAAATGAGTTTTTTTTAATGACTTCAACCTAAGTGTATGTAAACTTCTGACTTCGACTGTAAGTTAATATGAACACATTTATGCTTGATGTATATAAAGGGGTACTGAAGTCCTACTGAAAGGTCTGTGGGACTACAAGGGACAAAAAAAGGTTTAGAGTGTAAAATGCATTAAGACAAGCTACCTTTATGTTTCTGGTGTCAAAAATTTCAACTTCTGCCAGGCAATTTTAAATTACTAAGGTAATCATATGCTAATTCTAATAATTAAAGCAAGTGTGACTGTGCCATCTTTTGAGAGTTCTGCTCAACCTACTATAATGGTGATCAGACATCTTTTTTTATTTTAATTAAAGCATAAATCAAGAACAATCAGCAAGTAAAGAAAGAGAAAATACGTCAGTGGAGATGAGAGGGAGAGAGCAAACAAGAAAGGTAGAGAGATGATAGGAATGAAACAGAGAGGGAGGGGGAATTTAAAGTACAACAGCTGTACAATCAATATCCAGCCCACTGTTGAGAATCAGTGCACCAGACTGAACACATCCAAATACGCTTCTGCCACAACATTTTTTGCGTATACTTGGCTTGAGGGAACCCATAAGGAAATCACACCAGGACCATGACATGAGTGTGATGGATAGCTGTGTTTTTTAATGCCGACAGCTCTATTCTGCATAAGAAAGGTCAGTAGTCCTTTTAATCACTTCTGTTCGATGCAGTGCTCTGCTAGATCACTGTATGAGCAGTTTTGTGTGTGTTTGCGTGTGTGTGTGTGTGGGTGGGTTTGGGTAGTTTATGGGGATATGTTTTTTAAGGTTACAAACTGGTAATTACAAGGGTATTATGCTATAAATGTGGTTTATGAGGACATTTCTAGTGTTCCCATAATTGAAATCGCTTAAAAAACATACTAAACAATGTTTTTTTGAAAATGTAAAAATGCAGAAAGTTTTTTGTGAGAGTTAGGTTTAGGGGTAGGGATAGGGGATAGAATCTATAGTTCGTACAGTATAAAAATCATTATGTCAACATGTGTGTGTGTGTGTCTGATATAAAGTTGATTTTGATTTGTATTTGGAATCTGTAGTAGATAAACTTATGTTTGAGATGCAATATACAAACCAAAACTGGAAATGTGCCATTGAAATGTGTTTGATTCCACTGTAATCACACAGAAAGTGTCCTCTAGTGTAGTTATTCAGAATGAGCAGTCTTACAAATATTCATACATCCATTCGTAATGTCAACAGACAGACATTCCAGTCAGTGGCAAATCTCTCACTTCTCAGTCTCTTTCTCTCTCTCAAACCCCCTCTCCCCCTCATTCATTCACATCCTATGTGGGACTCTTTGTTTGTGGGTCATTTTCTTAATGGCCACATTCCACATCCACAAGCATCCTTTAATTAAATCCATAAACAGAGGGTGGGAAACACTGAAATAACCCACTTCTCTTGTAATTGAAAGGTGGGGGGGGGGAATAGAGACAAATCACAAGAGAGAGAGAGAGAGAGAGAAATCACAAGAGGGGTCTAATGATAAAGGGGAGATCAGGATTAGTTGTCACACTGGGAAGTTCTCACAAGGGCTATACCTCAGTAACTACAAGGTTTTGAGTCAAAAGGCAGAGGTTTTAAATATTGGCTTCAGACAATCCCTTCTAAATTTGAATGACATTTAGTAATTCTAAGCTCCAAACTAAAAATCTAATATTATCATATTTTTATATAACGGTTGGGTAAACAAATGAACACAATAAAACCACACCAGCATGTTTTAAATTAATGGTCAACTATTTGCTGAAGGTATATTTTAGGTATATTTTAGGTTGAACTATGGTCACAGAACAAGGGTATTTATCATCAGTGTATGGTCAGGGCAAGTTGTCAGATGTGTTATACAATTATTTACACTATTTATTCATTTCAATATTTGTTGGCCAAAACATTGATTTGATTGATTGATTGATTTTTATTTTTTTGGTTTTGGTTTTTGCTGTTTCATGTGATTGCTTTGTTTCATAATTGATTTACTGTTCACATTTAAAAAAAAAAAAAAAACCTCTATCATAGTTCAATCGCTGGTTTCAATGTGTGAACTTCTCCCATATATGGTGACAACATGCCCCAGGTCAAACGTGTATTCAATGATGTGTTAAGACAATCGTTTTTGGCAGAGGCTATTTGTGTAAATAGTGTGAATAGTAACAAAAAGCAACTTGGTCCCACAGAAACCCTCCACCATCCCCTAAACCTAACTCTAACCTCACCTTACAAAAATAAACCATGGTTTTACTACAGTAACCATGGTATTTAGTAGTAAAATCACAGTAACCACAAAATTAAACATGGTCACTATATTAACACCATATTACTGAGTAACACCATGGTTAATTGCATTAAAGCAAATAGAAACTTAACAATATTATAGTAAAACTATGGTTAATTTTACCTGGATCAAACCTTTCTCTCAACTCCATGACCTTCACTGTGACCGAATCACTGTGATATTCATTTTAATGTATTAAATGTGTGGCAGATGCTATTTACACCTAGTGCAAATAGTTACTCCAATCTTTTTTCCTGGGCAAGAATGGTGAAAATTTTCTGTAGCTTTTTTGTAGCCAAGGCTTTAAGTATGTGCCTATGCAGAAATGTACTTTTCAAAACTAAACCTACCCTGAGAAATAGTCACTCAAGTGAAAAGTGTGAAAACTAATCCCAGTTTCCCCTAGATTTCTTCAGGGATTCACATCTCACTCAAAAATTGAAAAACAGGTGGGGGTAGACATAACTTGGGTGCCAGGTAGATTTGTGGAAGAGTAGACTGTTGATCAAAGAAATGCTCAGAAAAATAAGTGTGATTCCCCTTTGTTACAATTTAAAATTTTGCATTGAAAGGCAGACTTGTCTTCTTCGGAATGCGAGTTACATCTGCTTCTTCAAAAGACTGCCTCTCACAACTCTCAAAAAAGGATGTCATAAATCATGCCTTTTATAAGAAAGAACTTTAACCACAGGCTCTCTGGGCCCACTTTGGCTCAGACATTGTCGTCCCACACAGTGAAGCTACAGTGACCACAATACACCACCAAACAAACAAAAAGCAAGTTTTGTGTCGTGAGGTGAACCACATCTAAAAAATATCCTAAAAGTGTTTTTTGCAACATCTGTGTACAATTTTAGAATTCTCAAAAACAAAAAAAATTCAAAATAGTGAGTAAACATTACACGGATCTGCTATCAGTTCATTGAAATTCACATTTTAGCTAGATTTTTAATCTTTTGGAGAAAATGTGAGTGGTGCAAAATTCACCGCCACAGTGCACGTGGTTGCCAGAGTTCTTAATGGTTGTTAGTGTACTGCTATGCGATTATTACATTCTGGATGGTTACTGGGATGTTGCTAGGTGATTTCTTTCTGGCCCACCCCTAGTCTCTATGATATTCTGACCCCTAAACATGGCTATAATGTAAGGTTATGTCATTTTTTATCTCCTGTTTTATCATCCGTCAGGCAAAAATTGTAAAGTCGATTGCTTAGGGTTAGGAAATTTGGAAAACCCCATTACCCACTATAGTAAGCTTGCAAAATAATAATCTTTAGCAATCATCACTAATTATATTCTTGAACCAACCTGTTGTGATTAAGAACAATGCATAGCATTGCCATGGCAAAATGTGTTCCACTTTACCTGTATTTACCCTAATAAAAAAATAATTGGCCAAATGGTACCCTGAAATCAGATGCAGCACATTTCCACTCTAATGCACCTTCAGCATAAACACACATTTGCTCTCTTATTAACTGAAAGCTAAATGAAAAGGATTCTCATACAGCTGAGGTGACCTCTGCTGAATTGTGCTTGTCTCATGGGAAATGTGCGAGGACTAAATATGAATTATGTCATGTTGCCTGTCATATATCAGCTTGTAAATATGAAAGACTTTTAAGCTCACAGCTGAAAGCTTTAGAGACATCGGGCTTGTATATGCTTTCAATTATAGTCTTAAAGGAATAGTTAATCCAAAAATGAAAATTCTGTTGTCATTTGCTCACGCTCATGTCATTCCAAAACCCATATGACTTTCTCTCTTCTGTGGAACACAAGAGGAGATATTTTGAAGAATGTTGATGCTGCTGTGTTTCCATATAATGGAAGTGAATGGTGACTGAGGATAACATATTGCCTAACATCTACTTTTGTGTCTCACCGAAGAAAGATTTGGAATGACATGAAGGTGCTGTAAGTAAATTATGGCAGATTTTGTTTTCTTTATGAACTATCCTTTAAAACAAGATCAGATGTGACGAAATCAGACCACAGACACAACAGCTTTAAAAATACACATTTTTCCTGTTCCATTTTTTGATGCTGACTGCCTGTCAAACAAAAGATATGGCATGTTGTTCTTTTCAAACTCAGAAAGCGGTGACATTTTCCTGCTCAGGTACCTCTCAATCTATTATTCATGAGCTGTGAGTATGCAGGCAGTGGTAAACAACAGAGTGACCTTCTGTGTGTGCCACTGAGCCAGTGTGGCCACCCTAAAGTCCTAATGGACAGTCAGTGGCCCGAATAACAAACCGCACCAGCTTATGAGCTCACTAATATGCATGTTGCCTGGATACAAAAAGCATAATTAAATGTCATTATCATCCTCTTCACATTCAATCTGAAGTATTTAAGTGTTCTAGTTATTGTTGTTGATTTTTTCAGAAGAGTAAGAAATTAAAAATTCATCAAAGATCAGAAAAGGAAATGTATGCTGTATGGCAATAATCTGTGTTGGCCTGACATGAATTAAGACTGGCATATTAGATAAATAGAAATATCTCTCAATTCTCATTATGACGGTGCATTGATCAGGAAGTGTGTAAGAGCACGTGACACATCAGAGACATTTGTTGTGGACAATGAGTGGTGATGTTTCATGAAATTATTTTTAAAAACATTTAATGAATGAAATGAAAAAACTTGTTTAGGGGGTTTAATAAAATGTTATTCTCCTAGTATACACCCTCTTTGGTAGCAGAAAATGTTATTATATTATAATTACATTAAAGTTTAAACTATGTCTCTATAGGATGTATTTTGTCAGTCATTTGTTTTAGGTTTTTTTTTTATTTATTTTTTTATAAAAATTAAATAATTGTTTCTAGTATACCAGTGGGAATAAAACAATATTAATATTCCCATAAACCTTTGTATGATATGTTCACAAACAGATCTAATCTAACTAGCCACGTTGCTATTTTGAGCAATGTTTTGATTGCGCATGAGAGTCATAGTGTTTACACTTTTTGGGGAATTAAACCTATATGAATGTAGGAATAGTTTGGTAAAGAGAACATATTTTAATATTGAAAAAATGACACACTTCACCTTTAAGTTGAAACTCTTTAGGGCTTTTCACACTGTGCTTGAAGGAATATTCCAGGTTCATACTGTGAATATGCGCTACTGTGAATATGGTCTATGGAAGTGAATGAGGCCCAATTTTTGGAGGATTTAAAGCAGTGGCATGGCCAAGGGTGGGCTGTGGTGGGCCTGGGCCCACCCAAATTAGACCCAGGCCCACCCAGAATATTTGGGATGATTCTTTGACTTCAAAAATATATTTATAAAATAGTTTAAAAAATGCACAAATTCTGATTTCTGTAAGTGTGAAAGAACTGTTTGAATGCACCACTTTTCTGTTGTTAAGGAAAAAGGAAAACTTGGCCCATCCATTTCTGTTGAGGCCCACCCAAAAGTAATTTTCTGGCTACGTCCTTGGTTTAAAGACAGAAATGTGAAGCTTATATTTTTACAAAAGCACTTACACAGATAAGGTTAGTAAGCGATTTTATCACACTAAAATCATGTAAACACAAATATTGTTTGTGTCTTGTGGCTTTACTTTTGAAACAGAGAGTATTTCAACGTTTAAAGATTGGCCCCATTCACTTCCACTGTATTTTTCTCGATTTTTGCTTTTTTGCAGTGCATGCCTGTTGTGAGCTGTATTAATCCTATCATTGTTATCTACCTTATAAATACACAAAAGTTAACGTTAACAAAAAACATTAACCTTGGGTTTACAAATGTGCAGTGTAAAACCACGAAACCTGAATACTGTACAGAGACAGTTTAGCAGAGACGGGCCACTGCTATTAAAATGAATGGGAGAAATTGTAATGCCCAACGGATGTCAAGCCAGTCACCTTTTAGATACAGATATTGGCTGTCAATCAACTCGAGAACGCACATGCACATTAGCTGGTATCCATAGAAATAGCAGCCCGGGAGCGTTCCAGATTTGGCCGCTATGTGAACTGAATTGCCTTGAAAAGGACTTTGATACTGAATACCCAGGATTAATTCCTAACCCAAGATAAAACATGAACAGTGTGAAACATAGATACAATATAACCCAGAATTCCATTTACCCAGAGTTAAAACTGACCCTTGGTTAATCATTTCAAATGTGAAAAGCCCTTTTCAGTAAATATATCTACAAAGTGTCTCAACGAGGTCAGCAAACTAATTCTAAAATAACAATTTAACTTATCTATCTCCTTTTTTCCAGATTCTAAATCCCCACAGATATGTCTGGTATGGATGGAACGGTAAAGGAGATAAATGGCACAGAGGTGGACAGCGAGAGCTTTCTGAGGTTCAGCCCAACATCTGTTTCTACAGGGGCGGCAACTGCCATATTTGGACGGCCTGCAAATGTTTATGTTTACGTCTCCATCTTCCTCAGCTTGCTGCTTTTCCTGCTCACCCTGCTGATCATTGCACTTCACAGGCTGAAGAACATCATATCCTCAAGTTCTTCATACCCTGAGTGCAGCAGTGAGGCAGGAAGCTCTTTCACTAACATGGAGATCTGCAGCATCTCCTCACAGAGATCAACAGTGTCATCGCTGTCTTACTGAATGACAGAAAGACATTCACACACAAAGAGAGGGGCAGCTTGTTCACACACATCTCTGAATGCACCATGATACTCTAGAAATATTAATATAATTTTGTATGTATAACCTAAATATGTATCATTATTATTAGTGTTGTATAATAATAATCATCATCATCATCATTATAATAATAAATGTCATTGTTTTAGATTGGGATTTTAGAACTGCAGTGAATTCTTCAGTGTAGTAACTGAGTAAAATAGTAATAGTAATCATCCACAAATGTTGCCTTTGTATTAGACCTACAATTTTGGACAAAAGGTAATCTGTGCATGTACATAATGAACTGTTTAAAAACTGTCACACTGACTTAATTAAGAAATGTGTATATTAACAAAAACAATTCTATTAGACAATGGATAAACTTTAATACATATATAACAACATGCCTTAAATAAATCCTGATTTGTTCATCAAAAAATTGTTTAGGAAAGAAGCCTTTTTCATTCACCATGTAGAAACAGTTGCTGAACAGAAAAGAATGCAGAGGAAAAATATGTGGCCATTAATATGTAGCCTGTTAATATACAGTGTCCCCAAAAAGTATTTGAATATTTAGTATTTGCAGCTACAGTCACACTGTGTCCTAACCTGATGGCAAATGACATATGATAAAAGGTATATTTTCTATGTTAATCAGAGTTTTGGCCTTAACCAGCTGTGACAAGAGACAGTACATTCTGTCGATTGCTTGGTTTATTTTTTCGGCATCACGGTGGGAAACTCCACCTGCTATGAACTGGCACCGGTCCAAAAACTTTCTCATAACAGTTATTCAAGCCTGAGAGTGTGTTGCCTGCATCTCACTAGCCGGTTAAATACTACTTGATTATGGCCGAGAATGTTACACCTACCGAATGTTTTTTCACTGAGGTATCAATCTCTTCAGTCTGTGGTTGGTCACAAATGTTCACCAGTTCAGAATGGAGACTAAACATTCCCGCTTCCTCTATGATGTCTCTCTGTTTGATTGAGTACTCTGTTTCAAACAAATGAGGCTGGGCATAGAAATGCATCTATTCTCCGTCTACATACTCATCAGACATATTTAGTAAGTTCGGTTCTCTGGTGTTTGTGCAGCTGTGTTGCGTTCAGTTGTTTCTATCGCTGTGGTGGAGAGTGGACCTGTCTTTAGATAAACAAAACGAGTTTTCGCTTCAACGCCCCATGTCGCGAGAGGGAGGCTGCGTGAACTGCAGTTCTCGTGTAGTCACATGAACATACAGAGGAGAGTAACGGTCGGCCAACAGTTTCACTAAATAATACATTCGATTTCGGTTTGTTTCTCACCAAAGTTCATTGGGGGTGGGGGAGAGAAAAGTGCGAAAGTGCGAGCATGAGGCTGTGTTCCACTACTGATACCGGTCCTCCAATAATGTATAACTTGCGAGTAACGCCAGGTTCACACATACTCCATGAGCGGCGCATGAGCGGGGCGGTCGCATTGGATGCTCACATTGGCCGCATCTCTTCCGTGAGAAACAGCAGCGCTTCGGCGCTTCAGCACAGAAAATAAAGTTATCTACGAGGACCTGCACCAAATTTTTTCTTTAATAGGTCATAATAAGCGGAGGTTATTGCTGCTTCAAGGACAACAGCGGGCAGTCATGTGCACTTCATCTTTATCAGCACACTTGGTTGTGATTGGTTGTTGTGTCTATACTGTACACCTATATACACAGAATGGCAAAATATCCGGCAGTTTATTGATTATCACAAAAATTAATTTCAACTCGCTCCTCCTTTTAAAAAAAAAAAAAAAAAAGAAGCAAAAATCGAGGTTACAGTGAGGGGGCCAATTTTTTCATGTTAAAATACTCACAGTTTCAAAAGTATAGCCACAAGACATAAACAATATGCATGTAAACGTGTGATAAACATTTTAAACATTTTAGTGTGATAAAATCACTTACAAACCTTTTCTATGTAAAGTTATACCCAATGTTACAACTTTGTTACCACAACAAACCCTAAAAGAACTGTAAAAATGACAATTTAAACAACTTTACAGCTCAAATAATACATTTTTTATACATTTTAACAGAAGAATTAATGCAAGTGCTTTTATAAAATTATAAGCTTCACATTTCCGTGTTTAAAAAAATTGGCCACATTCACTGTCATTGTATGTACCTCACTGTAACCTCGATTTTTGCTTCTTTTTTTAAGAAATTTCTAAATTTATTTTTGTGGTAATCAACATTATGCCACAAATGCTATTGATTGAGCTTAACTTGTACTGAACCCAGAACATTCCTTTAACCAAGATTAATAAATGCTGTAATATATATATATATATATATATATATATATATATATATATATATATATATATATATTTATTTATTTATATATTATTATTATTATTATTATTTATTTATTTTATTTATTTATTTACATACACTACTGGTCAAAAGTTTTGAAACACTTGACTGAAATATTTCTCATGATCTTAAAAATCTTTTGATCTGAAGGCATATGATTAAATGTTTGAAATTAGTTTTGTAAACAAAAATATAATTGTGCCACCATATAAATTTATTTCATTATAAAACTACAATTTAATACGTTTTTGAAATGGATGACTTGGACCAAATAATAAAGAAAAGCAGCCACTAAGTGCCCAACATAGATGGGAACTCCTTCAATACTGTTTAAAAAGCATCCCAGGGTGATACCACAAGAAGTTGGTTGAGAAAATGTCAAGAGTACATGTCTGCACATTCTAGGCGAAGGGTGACTACTATGAAGATGCTAAAATATAACACAGTTTTGATTTATTTTGGATTTTGTGTAGTCACAACATAATTCCCATAGTTCCATTTATGTTATTTCATAGTTTTGATGGCTTTACTATTATTCTAAAATGTGAGAAACAAATACATATATAATAAAGAATGAGTGTTTCAAAACTTTTGACCGGTAGTGTGTATATATATATATATATATATATATATATATATACACTATATTGCCAAAAGTATTCGCTCACCCATCCAAATAATTGAATTCAGGCGTTCCAATCACTTCCATGGTCACAGGTGTATAAAATGAAACACCTAGGCATGCAGACTGCTTCTACAAACATTTGTGAAAGAATGGGCCGCTCTCAGGAGCTCAGTGAATTCCAGCGTGGTACTGTGATAGGATGCCACCTGTGCAGCAAGTCCAGTCGTGAAATTTCCTCGCTACTAAATATTCCACAGTCAACTGTCAGTGGTATTATAACAAAGTGGAAGCGATTGGGAATGACAGCAACTCAGCCACGAAGTGGTAGGCCACGTAAAATGACAGAGCGAGGTCAGCGGATGCTGAGGCGCATAGTGCGCAGAGGTCGCCAACTTTCTGCAGAGTCAATCGCTACAGACCTCCAAAGTTCATGTGGCCTTCAGATTAGCTCAAGAACAGTGCGTAGAGAGCTTCATGGAATGGGTTTCCATGGCCGAGCAGCTGCATCCAAGCCATACATCACCAAGTGCAATGCAAAGCGTCGGATGCAGTGGTGTAAAGCACGCCGCCACTGGACTCTAGAGCAGTGGAGACGCATTCTCTGGAGTGACGAATCACACTTCTCCATCTGGCAATCTGATGGACGAGTCTGGGTTTGGCGGTTGCCAGGAGAATGGTACTTGTCTGACTGCATTGTGCCAACTGTGAAGTTTGGTGGAGGGAGGATTATGGTGTGGGGTTGTTTTTCAGGAGCCGGGCTTGGCCCCTTAGTTCCAGTGAAAGGAACTCTGAATGCTTCAGCATACCAAGAGATTTTGGACAATTCCATGCTCCCAACTTTGTGGGAACAGTTTGGGGATGGCCCCTTCCTGTTCCAACATGACTGCGCACCAGTGCACAAAGCAAGGTCCATAAAGACATGGATGAGTGAGTTTGATGTGGAAGAACTTGACTGGCCTGCACAGAGTCCTGACCTCAACCCGATAGAGCACCTTTGGGATGAATTAGAGCGAAGACTGCGAGCCAGGCCTTCTCGTCCAACATCAGTGTCTGACCTCACAAATGCGCTTCTGGAAGAATGGCCAAAAATTCCCATAAACACACTCCTAAACCTTGTGGAAAGCCTTCCCAGAAGAGTTGAAGCTGTTATAGCTGCAAAGGGTGGGCCAACGTCATATTAAACCCTATGGATTAAGAATGGGATGTCACTTAAGTTCATATGCGTCTAAAGGCAGATGAGTGAATACTTTTGGCAATATAGTGTATATTGTTCATGGTTTGTTCATGATACCTAACGCATTGATGTAAATAGAACCTTACTGTAAAGTGTTACTGAAACACAATATAGTACGCAAATTATGTTAGACCTTTTCTCAGTACTAACTTTAATTTTCTCAGTCATGTTATAGCAATTACTTTTAACCAACTACTTCCATAGTCATTTAACCCTTGTGCGTGAATTTAAAAAAGTTACTCAGAGGTTCTTAGAGGACAAAAATGTCTGCATCAAAAAATTGGCATAATAATATTATATATTAATATTATTTTCCACTTTCAATTAGTTAATTTTTTTAACCAACAACAGTCCTGATCATAACTACGAAATATTCATTCATTAAATGCCAGTTTGTTTACATAATGCTAATGTTGTTTTTTTACACACACACATACACATAAATTTCTCAATACACACATACAAAACACACTCTGACATCCATACCAATACACACACACAATTTTAGCTGCATCATTTATTCAATTGGCCTGCATTGCTCTATAATACAGCAAACAGAAAATAGGAAAAAAGCATGTATTTGCTCCATAGGCTAAACATGAGAAAAATGGTGCCATCTGGTGGAAAATTTAAAAAGATAATATTTTTGAAGCCAGGGCTCCGGAATGAAAGCATAATATCATAGAATTCATGATTTTATGCTTTACTGGAACTGGGATCAAATATTGCCGTTTTAATGGGTTTCAATGGGGACATTTTTGTCCTTAAGGTCCTGAGTGTAACTATTTTGTGTACACAGTGTATTATAGATGTATTATAGATGTATTATAAGAACTGAGATTGAAATATCAAAATTCCCCCAAAAATACACACCTTTGGCAAAATGTTTGCCGTTGGCATTAACACAATGATCGAAAAAAAAAAAATGAAAAAGACAAAAATGTCCCAAAGGTCAGTTCACACAAGTCTTCCTAGCAGAGTAACCTCAGTTAAAGCTTTATTTATAGCTGATATTTTGTCATCTAATAATGTAATGACTCTTATTTAAACTGTGCTGTCGTGTGGTGCCACTAGAGGTCGCCCTCGCAGCGCCAGTCTGATCATGTGCAGGCGAGTCTCTAACGCCGCCATCATTGTTTTGTTTTTGTCTTGACAAGGGGGTCCTTTAAAGATAATAAGCGGGCTATTCCTCTATTTTAAGATGCACATAGGTCCTGTTTTCTGGATTACTACTATGAAAGGAGCCCGTGTTTTAATCAAAGACTTTTTATTTTAAATTCAAATTAAATTATTGTGTGCCAATCCACAAAAGGAGAGGTCTGGTTTGCCCCCTTATTGAAAACAAGGTTGAGGACAGTGCATGACAGCTGAGAATTACTAAGCATTTAAATCGTGCCTTTAAAAGACAAAATGAGCGACAACGTGCTTCATTCTGCGGGTAAGGGTGGTCAAACCCCCGGACCCGCGGAGAGCAGCACCACCCCGTCTGACCAGGAGAACTTCCCGTACGACGCGGACGATCCCGACGAGGAGAGCGACGTGCTGGAGACGTCTGACCCGAGAGACGGAGCAGTGAGTCCCGAAGAGCTCAACGACGACGAGACGTCCGGAGAGAGCGAGAATGTGCCCAAGACCTGCATCTATGACGGCTGCACGGAGACCACCACACAGGTGGCAAAAGCCAGGAAACCCTGGATGTGCAAAAAACACCGTAATAAAATGTACAAGGATAAATATAAGAAGAAGAAAAGCGACCAGGCCATGTCATCAGGAAAGTTAGAAGTAAGAAGCTTGTTTTTTGAAAAATAAACTTTAAAACTTTGGTTAACTTTAAAGGGCTAGTTCACCCAAAAATGAAAATTCTCTCATCATTTACCCTCATGCGATCCCAGATGTGTATAACTTTCTTTATTCTGCAGAACACAAACAAAGATTTTTTTAAAGAATATCTCAGCTCTGTAGGTCCATACAATGCAAGTGAATGGTGATTAAAACTTTGAAGCTCCAAAAAGCAAATAAAGACAGAATAAATCTGATCCATACGACCAAGTGGTTTAATCTATGTCTTCAGAAGCGATCTTATCGGTTTTGGGTGAAAACAGACCAAAATATAACTCCTTTTTCACTATAAATCTTGACATCAGCAGTTTCTTTGGTGATCATGATTTCAAGCTCGATTGCACTTCCTAGCACCATCTAGTGCTTTTGCGCATGAGTCAAGCACCAGGAAGTGTAATCGAACTTGAATTCGTTGATCGTGCCTATAGACTGCATTGGCAAGATGTACAGTGGAAAAATGTGCTTGATTTTTGGTCTGTTCTCACCCAAAACCACTTCGATTGCTTCTAAAGACACGGATTAAACCACTCGGGTCGTACACTTTAATTTTATGCTGCCTTTATGTGCTTTTTGGAGCTTCAAAGTTTTGTTCACCATTCACTTACTTTGTATGGACCTACAGAGCTGAGATATTCTTCTAAAAATATTTACTTCTTATCAGCAGAAGAAAGAAAGTCACACACATCTGGGATGGCATGAGGGTGAATAAATGATGAGAGATTTTTCTTTTTTCGGTGAACTATTCCTTTAAGTTGTAACTTAAAGGAATGGTTTAAATTAATAGTTTAAATTAAATCCAAATTAACCTAAAATAATAATAATAAAAAAAAAGTCCTGTCTTTATTCCTAACTTAAAGGAATAGAGATTGGACTTTTTAGGTTTATTCGGCTTTAATTTGTGTTCTATGCTCTTATGTTTTTTATGGATTTGTTTTGATTATTGAACCACAGATAATCTGAAATTGCTTTAAAAAAAAAAATCTCTTTACACCTACAATTATTTGTAGGAGGTTTCAGAGGAGAGGCCTGTCTCTGTTACTAAGCAACGGCTGGGTACTATGGGGGATAGACCAGCCAGACCTTCCCTCATTGAGCAGGTGTTGAATCAGAAAAGACTGGTAAGTGCATCAAAACACCTTTTTGCGGGACTTTGCATATAGAGTAATAGCAAGTCTACTTGAATGAGTCTGTGTGGGTCTATGAAGTAGCTGATGCATAATTCATGCTGTTCTGTCAAATGGAATATGGAAATGTAATTTAAGCTTCTGAAACGGGCCTTTGTTGATTGACTTATTAATGTCTTATTGAGGTCGGGAATCTTTTATCATCTTAAACCTCACTTGCCTTATTATATGTGTGATTGCATTTAAGTTAAAGGAACACTTCACCCAAAAATAGAAATTGTCATTATTTACTCACCCTTGCTTGTTCAAACCCCATTCTTTATTCTGTGGAAAACGAAAGGAGACATTTTGAATTATGGACTGGCTGCTTTTTTCCATGCAATTACAATGAATGGGGACATGAGCTTTCAAGCTTCAAAAAGGACAAAAAAGCACCATTCAAGTCAACATGACACAATATTTCAAGTCTTCTGAAGGCATATAATAGCTTTGTTGTAGTAACAGGCCAATCCAGTTAGCTGTTAAACTTAGAACCACTCACTGCAACCACTTTAGTGAGTTCAACTTGAGAACCAAGTTAGTCAGATTCAAGAATGACTCCTACTATGCCAAATCTCATGAATGATTTTTTTTCATGAATCAGTCAGTACTAGTTCTAAACTTAACCTAAACTATTCCTTTTACTAGCTGATTTTTTCTTGCCAAAGTCACTTTCTCTAAAGTGATAGCTAATGTTGTTTTTGTCGACAGTCTCTGCTGAGAAGTCCAGAAGTCATCAGCTTCCTACAGCAGCAACAACGTTTGCTGACCACACAGAATCGCACCCAAACCCAGCACAACTACTGAAGATTGAAGATGTTTTACCTGTGACTGTTGGATATCCTGTCAAGGGCTTTATGCAATCATGTTTTTACAAATATATTTAAATGGGGAATATTCGGTTGATCTGAAGATTATCGGTATCTGTGACCTGAAGCCACTCTAGATAGTGTTTAGTACCAGTGATGAGAACTGGGATATTTTAAATGGATCTGATCGATCTAATATATTGCTGACATCATGGAGCTCTTTGATATCATGAAATGAATTAACAGCTAAATCTACTGTATGTCAAAATGTATTTAAACTGCCATTCTGTTCTGCTACGTGTAGTGTCATTTTATTGTGTCATTTTAAAGTATTGATAAGCAATTATAAATTGCCAGCTGTTACTGTTATTTTGTTGTGATTATTGGAATGGAATTGGAATGAGCATATTTATTTCATGCTTTTTGTAACCTTAATAATTACTTAGTCATTAACATAATGCTTAACAGATCAGTAATTGATGTACATTCAAACATGAATATACAGGTGCATCTCAATAAATTAGAATGTCGTGGAAAAGTTCATTTATTTCAGTAATTCAACTCAAATTGTGAAACTCGTGTATTAAATAAATTCAATGCACACAGACTGAAGTAGTTTAAGTCTTTGGTTCTTTTAATTGTGATGATTTTGGCTCACATTTAACAAAAACCCACCAATTCACTATCTCAAAAAATTAGAATACATCATAAGACCAATAAGAAAAACACTTTTAGTGAATTGTTGGCCTTCTGGAAAGTATGTTCATTTACTATATATGTACTCAATACTTGGTAGGGGCTCCTTTTGCTTTAATTACTGCCTCAATTTGGCGTGGCATGGAGGTGATCAGTTTGTGGCACTGCTGTGGTGGTATGGAAGCCCAGGTCTCTTTGACAGTGGCCTTCAGCTCATCTGCATTTTTTGGTCTCTTGTTTCTCATTTTCCTCTTGACAATACCCCATAGATTCTCTATGGGGTTCAGGTCTGGTGAGTTTGCTGGCCAGTCAAGCACACCAACACCATGGTCATTTAACCAACTTTTGATGCTTTTGGCAGTGTGGGCAGGTGCCAAATCCTGCTGGAAAATGAAATCAGCATCTTTAAAAAGCTGGTCAACAGAAGGAAGCCTGAAATGCTCCAAAATTTTTTGCTAAACGGGTGCAGTGACTTTGGTTTTCAAAAAACACAATGGACCAACACCAGCAGATGACATTGCACCCCAAATCATCACAGACTGTGGAAACTTAACACTGGACTTCAAGCAACTTGGGTTATGAGCTTCTCCACCCTTCCTCCAGACTCTAGGACCTTGGTTCCAAATGAAATACAAAACTTGCTCTCATCTGAAAAGAGGACTTTGGACCACTGGACAACAGTCCAGTTCTTCTTCTCCTTAGCCCAGGTAAGACGCCTCTGACGTTGTCTGTGGTTCAGGAGTGGCTTGACAAGAGGAATACGACAACTGTAGCCAAATTCCTTGACATGTCTGTGTGTGGTGGCTCTTGATGCCTTGACCCCAGCCTCAGTCCATTCCTTGTGAAGTTCACCCAAATTCTTGAATCGATTTTGATTGACAATCATAAGGCTGCGGATCTCTCGGTTGGTTGTGCATCTTTTTCTTCCACACTTTTTCCTTCCACTCAACTTTCTGTTAACATGCTTGGATACAGCACTCTGTGAACAGCCAGCTTCTTTGGCAATGAATGTTTGTGGCTTACCCTCCTTGTGAAGGGTGTCAGTGATTGTCTTCTGAACAACTGTCAGATCAGCAGTCTTCCCCATGATTGTGTAGCCTACTGAACCAAACTGAGAGACCATTTTGAAGGCTCAGGAAACCTTTGCAGGTGTTTTGAGTTGATTAGCTGATTGGCATGTCACCATATTCTAATTTTTTGAGATAGTGAATTGGTGGGTTTTTGTTAAATGTGAGCCAAAATCATCACAATTAAAAGAACCAAAGACTTAAACTATTTCAGTCTGTGTGCATTGAATTGATTTAATACACGAGTTTCATAATTTGAGTTGAATTACTGAAATAAATGAACTTTTCCACGACATTCTAATTTATTGAGATGCACCTGTACATGAAGCAAAGTTAGGAGACATTTGAATGTACTTTCCATAATATGCGTCTTGAGTGTAGCTGAAAGACAGCATACACACACATTTGTTTAATCAACTAATTATTTTAAAGATAAGCTGGAAGTTACTATGAGCAATCAAATAAAGTTTTTATTGATCTTGTGAGGATTGATAACCTGCATTTTTCAGCTTTATAAGTATTGTTACCAAATATTACGTTTTTTTTTTTTTTTTTTAAACAATATTTTTCCCTCTTCTGTCATATTCTCTTGGGCACATAAAATAAACAAGCACAAATAGGAGGGAACCTGTGTATTAAAACTGAATATAGAAGCCACATATTAGCCAAACTGCAGACACAAACAGAATACCAAGCAAACATTGGAATAAGTACCTAAAACACATTTCTTTGCCTTCCTATTGGTGAGATGCTTTCTGAGTTGATTTCAACTACTACATACTGCAAAGTAGTAATCTTTATTGTTTTATTTCAAAATGCAACACTTGTCTAACCACACAACTGTTTTAAACGACATGATACTGTACATATATCACCACTGGCCCTACCTGTACCATAAACACCCATTGAAATCACATAGATATTTTCACAAGAGAGAAAGCATTATGTCCTGTGGCGCTACAAAGTCTTTTGAAGAACTATATTCCCCTGTCTCTGATCATCTGGCTTTGTTGTTTCAAATACATTAGGACACAGAGGAGATAGGATTGTGTGGGGAGCCCATTTGGGTCAGAACTTTGTCTAGCCATTGCAGTGGCCCATGTAGATGGATTTCTATCCAGCAGGGGGTGCTGGTGACATCCTGACGGTGGTACTCGGCACCCCAGCCCTGAGAAGAGTGAGAAAGAAATATCCTGAATTATCTTGTTTAATTTTGAATGCTTGGTCATCCTACTTGCTTCTTTTAACTGCAATAATACAAGGCCTTGTTTACAGAACTATTTAACAAGTGACTGACTGACAGACTGTAAAAACTACAAACCTGTGCATTCTGCAAATGCATATGTTAGTGTGGAAGTGGTGAGTATGTATACATAAAAAAAAAATTAAAAAAAACACACAAATTGGAAAATCTGTATGTCATATGAGCTTGAATAAGCAACCAGAGAACCCTAGAGCTGTGATGATCCACAGCGTGTTTTAGCAGCCCAAAAACCATAAAACAGCAAGCCAAAGATTAGAATAACTACATCTTAAGTTTGCATAGCAACACATAGAAGATAATCTATTTGAAAGCCAAATCCACTCTGGTTTTGACACGAACAAAAAGTTACTGAGTGCATCTTTAATAAACTTAACACGACAAGATCTTTAATGAATTATTTTTTATTATTATAGTTATATTTAGCCCACTCCCCAAGTCTCTATGATAATCTGGTCTCTAAATATGGCTGGTCCCTACATCAATATAAGGACCCTTTCTTAAATGTGAAATTTATTTGTGAGATTAATTTTTTCAGGCAAAAATCGTCTGCTTGCTTAAAGTTTAATATTTGGGGTTAAGAGTTTGTTCAAATACCGAACCCGAGGTATGAGCAATAATAACTGCTTGCCTCATCCATACATATCGTATACTATATTGTAGCATTGTACACCACATAAACGACATAAACCTCTTTACCTTGACAAAACTCATCCTGATGGTGCACATCTTGGTGAGTTCATAGACCACCTCAAAGCCATGGTTTACTGACTGTGACAGCAGCTGGGCAAACAGCTGGTTGTTGAAGATCTTGAGGCTGCATCCACTTGGGATCTTACAAACAGTGGTTGGGTGAAAACCATGCTGGTAGTTACAGTTCCGACTCTGAACGAAAATACTGCTGTCACTCAGACACTCTGCATACACCTCTCCACCGACGTAATAGAGATGCACACCTGGGATGAAGATGGGGGAAAGTTTAAAATTGAGTTAGTAATTGCAAATTTGAGAATTTAAATTGGCAATTAAATTAAGATTTTATCTAAAGCATCTAACGAGACACTTATTACAGAGACAGTCGCAGTAGTACATCTCATACAGTATCCTTCATTACCATAACATTACCAATTCTTTGAAATGAAAAGTTCACTTATTGTCTAGCTATATAGATTTAGATCCATAATCCTATAGTTGCGCAACTCATTGAAGCCAGATACAATAAGTATTTAGGACATTTTTGGACTTAACTCATCCACAAAAAGAATAAAAAATCACATTTAAAGTGGCTTTTATAAAAATTTGTTTACCACAACTGGAAAGTTCACAGATGAAAAGTAATAATAACACCACCTCTGAACAAACATTGGAAACGACTTAGTAAATCCCAGAAATCTGAGTGCTCACAAACCCAAAACCACAAACCCAACTTTCATCATGTTTCATCATGTGCCAAGCGGAAACCTTCATAATATCCATTCTCCTGAACTACCCTGATCTGGATTATGTTGTTACTCTTGGCACTCTTCCATACAGGATCTCTCACAAGTCGGTGGAACCCAAACTTGGCCTCTATCCAGATCTGCCCAGTGTGTGTGTGTGTGTGTGTGAGTGTGTGTGTGCATGCTTTTCCTTGTCAATTCTGTAACCTATGGCAACACTTAATGTCTTTCCAACACTGGCACAGTGACACTGATCTTGCACCCTGAGAAAAGCCTCATAGTGTGGATAGTGTTGACTCTCTCTGGTTTTCTGAAGTGCAGTGTTGAGTGGCCAACTCTAACTGGCAGCATTAAAATAGTGTCCAGCAACACACTTGCTTATATCATACAAGTGAATGGGGAGAGCCATAAACTGACACCTACCTGTTGGAAAATTGTCTGTGACTTCTCTTATAAAACAGCAATTTTATCATTATAAACTCCAAATGATATTTTTTGTGTGTGTAAAACATGTTGAAGATTAGCAGACAGGCTGTCAGTTCATTAAGTGATGAGCTGTTTCCTCACAAAATAAGTTTTTTTCAACATACTGAAGCACCCCCTTTATTTACATCCATTCAAAAAGAACCGCCTTGTTTGCTAACCTTGTTTTGTTTTGCTAACCTTGAAAGGCTCCTCCCCCTTGATAGATGGGTTCTGGTTTTGCATAACTATGTGGCTGCTAGGGCATTGCTAGGTATTTCCTAGGGTGTTCTTCTGAGAGGTCATGTCTAAGACAAAAGAGCCTACCTTTAAAGGAATAGTGCACCCAAAAATGAAAATTCTCTCATCATTTACTCACCCTTATGCCATCCAAGATGTGTATTACTTGCTTTCTTATGCTGAACACAAACAAAGTTTTTTGAAGAATATCTCAGCTCTGTTGGTCCTCACAATGCTACTGAATGGGTACCAACATTTTTAAATGCCAAAAGCACATAAAGGCAGCATAAAAGTAATCCATAAGACTCCAGTGGTTAATCAATGTCTTCTGAAGCAATATGATAGGTGTGGGTGAGAAACAGATCAATATTTAAGTCCTTTCTTACTTTAAATTCTCCTCCCTGGTTAGTCAAGCTCCACTTTAACTTTCACTTTCACATTCTACTTGTGTTTTTGGCAATTCACATTCTTCATGCATATTGCCCCCTAATGGGCAGGGATAAGAATTTCTAGGAAAAAATGACTTCAATTTGTATCTGTTTCTCACCCACACTTATTATATAACTTCAAAAGATATGGAATAAAACACTGGAGTCATATGGATTCCTTTTATGATGCCTTTATGTGCTTTTTGGAGCGTCAACATTTTGGCACCCATTCACTTGCACTGTATGGACCTACAGAGCTGAAATATTCTTCTAAAAATCATAATTTGTGTTCTGCAGAAGAAATAAAGTCATACACATCTGGGATGGCATGAGGGTGAGTAAATGATGAGAGAATTTTAATTTTTGGGTTATCCCTTTAAGTCCCTATATCATATTCTAATCTGTTAATCATTGGGATTTATTCACCATTTTATCGTCCGCCAGACAAAAATCATGTGATTGCTCCAAGAGGAAAATCATTAGCAATGTGATCTTCTAAAAGCATACTGTTTTTTGTTCATTTCTGGTCCAAATTAATGCCCCCTAAAACATCAAAAACAAAAATATGAAAATAAATAAATAAATAAAAAAATAAGCAAACCTTTGCCTATGTGCCTGCGTGTGTGCTCAATGGTGGAGTTTCGGTTGACGTTGGACAGCAATCCAAGACAGAATCGGTTCTTATTGTTGGAGGGGTCTGTGAAGCCATCCACCAGAATGCTTCGGGAGGAGGCGTGGAATGTCTCGCCCACTCTGTTGTTCAACTCGTAATACGCCACTGAGCACCAGTATTCTGGTTCCTCATAACATACCGGCCTCAAGTCTGGTAGAATAAATAAAATACTGTATCTTACTGCCATTCATTAAATGCATTATCATCTCATACTTCATAGTAATCAGGTCTGATTACATATTTATGATGCATTCAGAGTTTCCAAACAAAGACAATACAAATAATTACAGATAAACACTTTCATCTAAAACCTTTAATACATGTTTATTTTCTTCTTGAGCAATTTAAGCAGCATACCATGCCAGTCAAAAGTTTGGACACATATCATACCTAGGAACTCTTTCAAAATTGTTGGGAAAGCATCCCAAGTGGTACCTCATGAAGATGTTTGAGAGAATGTCAAAAGTTTACGAAGCCGATAAAGGCAATGGGTGGCTATATTGAAGAATCTAAACTGTTTGACAAGATTGTTTAGTCACTATATACATATGTAATTTCCATACTTCCATTTCTGTTATTTCATAGTTTTCAGGATTTTACTATTATTACAAAACGTAAATTGTTAATAACACAGATTACTGTAAATAGGTGTGTCCAAACATTTAAAGCAAGACTGGCACTGTCCATTTTAGAGTACTTATTGCTCAGCAAGTATTTTTAGTCTAACACTAGCAGGAGTCTCACCTATATGGGGTGCTGACAGAATGAGTTTATTGGGGTTGGAGGTTTCTCCTGGTTTCACATCCTCCGTGGGGGTAGTCTCCATCATACTATAGGGTGGAGGAGGCGTCTCTGCTGTGCAACATAGAGGCATTTAAATTAATTGTACATGTTTTTAATAATGGGGGAGATTTTGAATTATGTGATTCTTTTGCACAAATTTTCATGTAAGGGAGTTATAATATTATAAAGCTGAGATACAAAATCACCAAATGAATTGCCTAAGAACTTTTCACTGATGAGATCTAATTGAAAGAGCATGAATTTGGTAGATGCACCAACATCAAAACTAGACACAGCACAAAACGAATAAAATAGAACACAGGTGTTTTTAAAAGTTAGTGTTCTTTTAACCTGACACAGCATTGAAAAAACAATGCACACATGTGAGAAATGCTGAAAAAAACAGCGATGCAAAGGTCAAAGACATTCGTCAAGCATAGGTTTACATAGAAAAACAATTTAAAACATATGGCGAAAAATGCATTCGGTGTAAACAGCTCCCTATTCAGCGTAGAACTGTACCTGTGATTTGGTAGGGTGGGCTCCCGGGGTCAGTCCCACTACTAGGGGAGTTGGGGTAGCTGTGTGCAGTAGGGGATTGATTTAAAGAGCTGGAGGGAGACGAAGAGAATGAACTGCAGGGCATTGCAGGGAAGGAGTCTGGATAAGTGGCATTCTGTGGCATGAGAGGTTCATTGTGTAAGGAAGCGTTCCGGAACTTTGCCAACAAGCTGTGCTGGGGGTTGAACTCACTGTGACGTGGCACAAGGACTGGGGGCAACACTGAGAAAAAAAGAAAAAGACAGGAAATAAAAGAGCAAGTACTTACAGATATATACTAATGCATAAAGTCAAAATTATTACAGAGGAAAAGAGAAAATGTGATATGTGTGTAAAATTATTTTTATATCTATATATAAAAAATCTGTTTACAAATCAACAACAAAAACAAAAATATATATATTTATAATATATATAATAAATCATCCATGCGATTATCTAATCAGCCAATCGTGTGTCAGCAGTGCATAAAATCATGCAGATATGGGTTACAAGCTTCAGTAAATGTTCACATCAACCATCAGAATGGGGGAAAAATATGATCTCAGTGATTTGGACCGTGGCATGATTGTTGGTGCCAGATGGGCTGGTTTGAGTATTTCTGTAACTGCTGATCTCCTGGGACTTTCTCACACAACAGTCTCCAGAGTTTACTCAGAATGGTGCCAAAAACAATAAACATCCAGTGAGTGGCAGTTCTGTGGATGAAAACGCCTTGTTGATGAGAGAGGTCAACAGAGAATGGCCAGTCTGGTTCAAACTGACAAAGTCTACTGTAACTCAGATAACCACTCTGTACAATTGTGGTTAGAAGAATATCATCTCAGAATGCTATTCTGTGATGCGGGTTGGTGCTGTTTTGGCAGCACGAGGGGGGCCTACACAATATTAGGCAGGTGGTTTTAATGTTGTGGCTGATCTTTGTGTGTGTATGTATATATATATATATATATATATATATATATATATATATATATACACACACACACATACTGTATATACCATACCATTTTTGGGGGGTAAATGCAAGGGATCACAAACTTTTTATGCAACTATACCTGGCGTCTCCACACGGCGGTAATGATAGGGGTTGATGCAGATCTCCTTCTGTTTGGAGCCAAAGGGAAACTCACAGCAGTCCAGTGCTTTGAGCTCATGGTGGGACTGCAGATCTGGCCAGCGCCACACTCGGCAGTAGATGACATGTGGCAGACCTTTACGATGGGACACCTGGAGCCTTCCATCCAGGGAACGAGGGATGGTCACACATTTACTGGGCTGGCCGGGGCAGCTCAGAGCCTTTTCGAGTTCCTCCATGGCTCCTTTCTTTTTCTTTAGTTTCTTTACAAGAGAATCAACAGCCTTTTCTGCCCACTTCTCCTCTTCATCTCCCTGTTTCCAGCCCAGCAACCTCTTCACAGCTGGACTGGTGAAGGAGAAGAGGGAGGTAATGGATGTGGTGGAGTGCATCATGGGATAGGGTGACACTTGGGACTGGATTTTGCACAATGCTTGGGGCACACAAGGGAGATCTGTTCTAAATCACTTCTACCCAGGAACACAAGAGCCTCAGTTTATTTCTTAATGGCCATTACACAGTCTGGCTTATAGGAAGCCCCCTGACAGAGATGTTTTCCTCAGGAAGTCACCAGTTTGGATGTAACTGTTTTTATCTAGTAAAAAACATTTAACAAGGCAGCATGTCAGATTTTCATTATTGGAAAAAACAGAAGTACAGTAAAGTTACTTGAAAAGAACACAGAAACAGAGATGTTTCAAGGAACAGTTCAGCTGAAAATGAAAATTCATCATTTACTCACCCACATGCCATCCCAGATGTGTTCTTTCTTCTGTTGAACACAAACAAAGATTTTTAGAAGAATATCTCAGCTCTGTAGGTCCTCACAATGCAAGTTAATGGTGACCAAAATGTTTAAGGTCCAAAAGCACATAAAGGCAGCATAAAAGTAATCAATAAGACTCCAGTGGTTTAATCAATGTCTTCAGAAGTGATATGATAGGTGTGGATGAGAAACAGATCATTATTTAAGTCCTTTTTATACTATAAATCTCCACTTTCACTTTCTTCTTCTTTTGTTTTTGGCAATTCACATTCTTTGTGCATATTGCCACCTTCTGGGCAGGGAGGAGAATTTATAGAAAAAAGGACTTAAACATTGATCTGTTTCTCACCCACAACTATCATGTTGCTTATGAAGATATGGATTTGCAGACACGGATTTTGCAGAGTCTTTTATGGATTATTTTTATGCTGCCTTTAAGTGCTTTTTGGAGCTTAGAAATCTTGGTACCTCCATAAAAACAACTGTATTTATAATTATTATTTTATTTAAATGAGTATACATTAAAGGCAGTGCAACAAATACAATTATGTTTAAATGATTGATTAAAACAATTTAAATAATGTATCATAAATTTTTTGCATTACAGTAACGAGAATTAGATTTCTTTACATTACGGTAATGAGGAATGGGAGAGAAAATGTGCTTAATTGTCAATAAAATTGTCACAAAGCCAAAAATCATCATGGTTCTAAAATAGACTTTTAGGAAAATGAATTTTCATGGACAAATCTTGGACTGGAATTCGATACTCGACATCAGAGTTTGCTTCTGAGATTGCTTGGATTTCAGTAGAACAGACAGTATTGCTGAGTTATTGTTGCTGTCAACAGGTTCTACTGTATAACTCACTGGACCTCACCTATTCGTCCTCTCCCTTTCCTTTCAAAGCTTTCTGATGCGTAAAAAGTTCTGCTAAAATCAATGCTGTTTGAGCATCTGAAACCAGAGATGTTTTGCTTCCATTTTTGACTGGACAAGGCAAATGATGAGTTTCTGAAAATATTATCCCATTTGATTTTAGAGGTGTTAACACATCCTAAACTAAATCAAATAATGATATTAGATAAGTGAGATCACATGAAAGGTCTAATAGCATTGCATGAAATGTTCAAATGAAATAGGCAGAGACAGACAGATCAATGGAGGCAGAATGTATCTGCTCAGTTCTTAAAGGCAGGGTGTTCTTATGAATCTGGCGTCTCTCAGTCTGAGTGCTGAGATAGGCTTTAATCACCTAACTCCCCCGCAAACGCACACATACATATCCTTTCCACGAACGTTAAATTGTTCAAATGTTCCATTGAGCCATTATTTATATATATATATATATATATATATATATATATATATATATATATATATATATATCACTGTCACAATGTACCACTCTATGAGCATCATTGCACAGCAAGTGGCATTATAAACAATCTCAATGTTACTCCGCCTCCAGCGGTATGCGCTCAGCGTAGATGAAAAGAAGCAACAAGTTTATCATGGAGGAAAAATAAAGTGTCAGGAGAGTAGCCTACAAGCGGAAATAAAAACACATACAGACACTTGTCATGCGCTCCCCCTCCTTTCTTTTTTTCCTGCAATTTATAAAACTTTTAAGATTTAAGCATTGAATACATTCTACATAATGTCAGGTGTGATATCAAAAACGGCTGTTTTATTATTTACCTTTGTCCGACGAGCCCAATAGTATTCCGCGCAGTCAAATAATTCCGCGAGACAGTCGCGCGCGCTCCAGATTGGAGGTGTCCAGCAGCGCGTGTGTTTGGACGCTCCGACAGCACAGAGCGCGCGGCGTCAGCCAGACTGGAGCCTCAGCGCCTTCGTGCGGAATTCATCCGCAGCCCTGGAACTCTCCCAGGACGTCTGACACACAGAGGGATCATCATCCCATTCAAAAGCCCAGACTGAGACTCACTCACAGAGAGAAAACAGGTCATTGTGGGCAGCAGAGTTTTGCTTTTAATTACTTTGAGGATCAGATGACAAGCGCGCACAGATACTATCATTTTTAAGGATCGGATGCACATTTTTGGCACCGCAAAGTTAAAGTAATTGTCTGGGCACTAATTAATGTGCCGGTCAGTCATTTTTTGCAGTTATCATCACTTGGAGTGCAAAATTAAAATAAGAAACGTCAACTTAATTTCGATCAAGTACGGGAAACAAATCCCAGGTGTTTTATTGAAATGTTTACGTGCCGCATACTTTGTAAGTAAAAACACATTACCTGTTATACTTTTTAGCCCTGAAATAAGTCAAGTTAAACAGGGTGGGTGCAAGGTAGCTACCATAGTAAAAATCAAAACAGAGTGCAATATTGGCCGAGCGCCAGAGAGCTTTATCGATAGACCTATTTCTCCCGCGCTCCTCAGTGCGGATGGATACAGTTCGATTGTGTGCGTACAGTGACTTGTCCAGTTAATGACGCAAGCCAGGATGGCGACAGAGAGTCTAGAAGTTTGACATTTTCACAGCTTACAACAACTGCAGGGAAACGTAACAATACTCCCAATAATGACAGCCCGCATATTTAGTGCGCTCTTTGATCAAATGAGTCTGGCAGGGGAATTAGTGTCCAATAAAAAGACACCGCAAACACCGCATCCTATCCCATCAAGGTGTACAAGATCACTTAAATATAGAGACAAGTCAGTAATTTAAGACTTAGTGAATGGAAAAATACAATATATCGACAGATGCTTAAATTACTTACTTTAAAATAGTCTATCACAATATAAAACATTCACATAGTCCCTGACTGAGAAGATAAATGAGCTGAATAAGAACAAATGACTTCCTAGAGGAGAGCCAGACAGGAGACAAACAGGATACTCTCCCCAGGGTGCAGAGCAGCCCATTGAGTAAGCCACATTACAAAGCCATGAGTACATGCCAAACCATGGACCATACGCTTTCACTGACTTTTTAAACCAAACATGCTCGAGTGAAAATTTGATTTGAGTGGCAATGATTTTTAACATCCACACCAACATTTCTGTTGGAACTGCAATTCATTAAGGCCCAGTAATGTTTATTTG
This sequence comes from Myxocyprinus asiaticus, assembly GCF_019703515.2. Lineage (NCBI taxonomy): Eukaryota > Metazoa > Chordata > Actinopteri > Cypriniformes > Catostomidae > Myxocyprinus > Myxocyprinus asiaticus. Next base: position 10,236,765 of record NC_059385.1, on the reverse strand, counting down.
ATATCGCACATAAATCAAAATTACTTTGCAGAGAGCAGGCCTTTAATGATCTTATTTCACAAACAGCCATTTGTTCTTGTTTAAAAGGCATTATTCTCTTAAAAAAAAAAAAAAAACCTTGATCAAATTTAAAGGGATAATTCACCCAAAAATTAAAATTCTCAGAATTATGCCATCTCAGAGGAGTATGACTTACTTTCTTCTCCTAAACACAAATTAAGATTTTTAAAAAAATATTTCAGCTCTGTAGGTCCATACAATGCAAGTGAATGGGTGCCAAAATTGTGAAGTTCCAAAATGCACATAAACACAGCATAAAAGTAATCCAGAAGACTCCAGTGGTTAAATACATGTCTTCTGAAGCAAAATGATTTTTGTGGGTGAGAAACAGTTGAATATTTAAGTCCTTTTTTACGGTCACTCTCCACTTTCACTTTTACATTCTTCTTCTTTTGTATTTGGCGATTTGCATTGTTTGTGCAAATCGCCACCTACTGGGCAGGAACTAGAATTTATGGTAAAAACAGACTTAAATGTTGATTTTTTTTTCTCTCACCCACACACTGATCATATAGCTTCTGAAGATATGGATTAAACCACTAGAGTCTTATAGATTGCTTCTATGCTGTTTTATATGCATTTTGGCACCCATTCACTGGCACTGTATGGACCTACAGAGCTGAAAAATTCTTTAAAAATCTTTGTGTTCAGCAGAAGAAAGACAGTCATACACATCTGGAATAGCATTAGGGTGAGTAAATAATGAGATAATTTTCATTTTTGGGTGAACTGTCCCTTTAAGTGAAGTGTAAAAACTGCATCATTGGCTCCTTCTGTTTCTGCATTATATTTTCAAATGTATTGTAAATGCAGAAATGCCACTTAACTGATTGGTTTTTTTATTTGGCCAAGAATCATCTGCCCTTTTCAAACCAGAAAAAAGAAACATGGAACAGTAATAAAATAACAGAGAAATAATACATGAACAATCCCCTTATGTGGTCACGGCACAGTCAGTAATGATAAAATGGTAATGCTGTTCACGGATTGCATACACAGTACATTTCATTTGTGGCAGTGGGCTGTCGATTAATCGTTGGCCCTCACAAGCCACTGTCAGAACAGCACATTAGCTGTAACAAGGGCTACTGGGTTTTTCTGTCAGACTCCAGCTTCCAGGCACCAGTGAGGTAACGCAGTCTGATAAAGACTAGATCCTGTCCCATCTGCAGCCAACTCCAGAACGGCACCAACTTTGACCCTAAATGTGCAATGAAACAGCTTCTTAATGGCATGATAGTGAGCATAGCCGTTATTTGGCTAAACAAATCCTGTCCACTATTTACTATTACTGTTTACTATTAGTTACTCATCCATTTCAATAGTCGGCTTTCACTATTCTAGGCTGTTTTTAGAGAAAAACCTCTGCCTAAATAGACATGTTTTAAGCCATTTTTTGCATTGTTGTTTACCCTGTTAAAATGACACTTTGCCGATTGTATCTACTTGAAGAGTCCATTTTAGTGGTCGACCAATATGGGTTATTCCAATGGCAGATACCGATATCTAGAGAGCAGGGTGGCTGATATAAATGCATGCGCATAAAATGTCTAAAGTGAAACTTATTTCATGCAATATCTACTCAAATTTGCATAAACTTGAGAAAAGAAACCGAAAGTGCTGCCTATACATCGATAAATACTGTACATTGGTAGATTTTGTAACTGACACAAGGAAAAGTTAACACTTCTGTTAAGCCGATAATCACAAAATGGCCAAATATCAGGCGATTAATCAGCCTGGCTGATATATCTGTCTATCACTAGTCAATTTATCTCACAAACCTTCAATCTCCATCCAGTTAACAGCCACTTCTGCTATAGGGATTTTGAAACACTGAGCAATAAACAGAAGTTCCACATCAAATGCCCTACAAAGATATAAAACAGAGATACAATCAGACATTCCTCATAAATATGTTAACAGAATTTTCAGAATGTGACGTTGGGTGCTCTAACTGAAACTGAAGCCTTCTTACCAACGTTCCACATGCAGGCTGGAGAAGGTTTTCAAGGCTGCTTCACGAGTGAAGAGCTTAAACCCACATTGTGTGTCTTTAATCCCCCTCACACAAAAGAACCACACCAGGAAGTGGAATCCATACATCAGGAATGTTCGGAACATTGATCGCTGTTACAAGAGACAACAGAAGAACAAAAGTGCTTAGTACCATAAATGGTCCTCTGGAATACTTGATTCTGATTGGTCAGTTGCAGCATTCTGCAGTCAAATATGTGTGTATAACTGTATAATTGACTCTTTTCCCAGGCAACCATCTCTTGTATTAGTCCACTAAAGTCTCTTTCTTATAACATAATCAAATAATGTCAACTCAAATCAATAGGCCCATTTCATCTGCTTTTACTTACTCGGTAGGTATACATATTAAAAGCAAGATACTGTACAGTCAGCCAGTCATATTGCAAAATAAACCTATTCAGTATATGAGACTGCTTTGCTTTGTGTATTAATTGCAACTCAAATCAATATTTAATGTCTGTTCATTTATGTATTTGGTAAGTAGAATGTTAATTCTGAGAAACACCGTTTACCTGAGCCACTGATTCTTTTTCCAGGTGAGCTCTGGACCCGCAGGAGATCGCCATGTTTTCCTGTGTGCACACATGAGTACAACATTTTCAGATTCACTGAGATCTTTTGGCAAATAGAGGCCTGTTGGCTTTGGCATACTGTAATTTGATCACATCTACTGGCTAAGCTACAAACAGCAATGTATTTTGATATTTCATTCTACTCTGAGAATTGCAATATGCTTCTTGTTTATTTTGGTCTACAAAAAGTGGTGTCTCACAGGCTTGGGGCTGATGCTCTGAAGGCCAGCTTCCACCTTTTCAATGTCAGCAAATTTAGTGGCTCCGTCTGCATCAGCCATAAGAATGAGCCGCCCACGACAACTTAGAGTTCCCTGAGAAGAGACAATGACAGTAAGAAAATCTATATGTGTGCCCTTACTAGACTCTTAGCTGAGATTGAGTATGTTTAACCTACATCAGGTGTAAACTAAAGCCATATAATCGATTCATTTCCTAACTGAGTGGATACAGTATTTCATTATTGTTAAGTCTTGAACAAAAAGGTTTTCATTTTAGAAATGTCACGGAACGCGTGGCATGTGGATAACTTTGTTTTTGTATAACGCACAAGAATAATAAGCTGTTATTTTATTTTATATATTTTTTTTACCATTCTCACTGCACCACCTTTTCCACGGTTTTTCACCAGCGTCAACACTCTCACTTTTTGTGCTCCATACTTCTTTGTGTATCTCAAGGCAACCTGAGGATGCAAAATCTGTCCTTAGTACTCATTCTCAGTATAGAAAGTATTCAGTTTGGCAAACTTACATTGTAATTATCTTCTAAAAGTTCAAGTTTAAGGTAAAATAAAGCACATTACCTCTGTAGTACTGTCTTCGCTGCCATCATCTACTACAATGACTTCATATGTGAATGATGGATTCTTCTTCTGAAAAGGCAGCAGAAGAACATATTAGCCTGGTTAGACATTCAGACTTTAGTAAACGCACTGCCATCTTGTGGTGAAAAAAAAAGCACACTGCTAATGTGATATCCCATGCTTTCCACCCCAATTCAAGTTTTCTAAGATATGCAAGAATCCTATCATAAATCAAATGTTGTTTTTTTTAACATAAAAAAAAAAAAACTAAACAAAACAGAATTTAACCAAACAATTTATAACACTACTTTACAATAAAATGTTAGGAAATCATAAGCAAATGTTGCACCTGTCTTTTCTCCAGGTATTCCATGGCTTCATCCATCATGACAGGTACTATGATAAGACAGAGATTTACAGTACATGACAAACATAAATCCTCCTATTGTCAAGAGCAGATGAGTGATCTTTGAGCCATATGGATTTAGAGAGGGTGGTAACCTGAATCCTAAATGAATAATCTGACTATACTAAAGCAATAAAGAACATAATTATTATTATTTTTATTTTTTTTATCCCCTTTTCTCCCCAATTTGGAATGCCCAATTCCCACTAATTAGTAGGTCCTCGTGGTGGTGCGGATACTCACCTCAATCCAAGTGGCGGAGGACAAGTCTCAGTTGCCTCCGCTTCCGAGACAGTCAATCCACGCATCTTATCACGTGGCTCGTTGTGCATGACACTGTGGAGACTCCCAGCATGTGGAGAATCATGCTACTCTCTGCGATCCACGCACAACTTACCACGTGCCCCACTGAGAGTGAGAACCACTAATCGCGACCACGAGGAGGTTACCCCATGTGACTCTACCCTCCCTAGCAACCGGGCCAATTTGGAGTCACTCAGCACGCCCTGGATTCGAACTCGCGACTCCAGGGGCGGTAGTCAGCGTCAATACTCACTAAGCTACCCAGGCTCCGAACATAATTATTATTAATATTTTAAATTAATATCAATAAAGGGGGGGCCTGGGTAGCTCAGCGAGTAAAGACGCTGACTACCACCCCTGGAGTCGCGAGTTCGAATTCAGGGCGTGCTGAGTGACTCCAGCCAGGTTTCCTAATCAACCAAATTGGCCTGGTTGCTAGGGAGGGTAGAGTCACATGGGGTAACCTCCTCGTTGTCACTATAATGTGGTTTGCTCTCGGTGGGGCGTGTGGCGAGTTGTGCGTGGATGCCGCGGAGAATAGCGTGAAGCCTCCACACGCGCTATATCTCCGTGGTAACGCTCTCAACAAGCCATGTGATAAGATGTGCGGATTGACGGTCTCAGACAAGGAGGCAACTGAGTTTCGCCCTCCGCCACCCGGATTGAGGCAAGTCACTACGCCACCACGAGGACTTAGAGCGCATTGGGAATTGGGCATTCCAAATTGGGGAAAAAAGGGGAGAAAAAAAATAAATAAATCAACAAAACAAAAAATTAAAAATACAATTAATATCAATAAAGAACATAATTTAACTACTGTAGAACGGAAGAACAGCTGGAAAAACATGCTGTTTATGAACAAATACTATTTTGATACTACACATGGTAACATTTAGGTTGATTTGACAACAATTTTGACAGCACTCAAAGTGGAACAGTAGAGAATCAAATGCTTGAGAGTAGCTATGAAATTCAAATCAGATTTGTAGCTTTAATAACAGGGAACTATCAAATTATTATACATTTTATTTGAATAACATAAGTTTTAAATCTGCCATAAGTTATGGCATCCTTTTAGTTATTGCTAACTGCTAAAAAATATGTGGCATTGTTTAATTTGCCACACATCATTTCGTATCAAGTGCATAAAACTGTGATGTGAACGCCTATCAAAACAACTCACATCTGAGTTCCTCATTGTATGACGGGACCACTACAGACAGCTCCAGTGAGTGAGGCTCCAACAGACTGGGGAAAGACTCCTTCTTGCCCTCTGCAGTATTGAAGTATTTCTCCTTCTCATGGCGAGTCTGATCTACCATCTTAGCACTGACATGAGCAATCACAACAACCTGCAGACGAGAGCAAAGGAATGAAGGAGCCACTGACCTGTTTAGCTGGAATGCGTGAAGCTAACAGACCACATTATTATAATAACAATTCATAGTATATCAAAACTGGAAATAAATTTAGAAAATGCTTGAAGGAATAGTTCACCCAAAAATGAAAATTCTCTCAAATACTCACCTTCATGCCATCCCAGATGTGTATGACTTTCTTTCTTTTACTGAACACAAATGAAGATTTTAAGAATATCTCAGCTCTGTTGGTCCATTCAATGTAAGTGAAGCTCCAAAAAGCACATAAAGTCAGCATAAAAGTAATTCATAAGACTCCAGTTGTTAAATTCATTTCTTCAGATGCAAAATTATAGGTGTGGGTGAGAAACAGATCAATAGTCAAGTCTTTTTTTTTTTTTTTACTATAAATCTACTTTCAAACAGCCCTCCTATGCACGTTCACGAGAACTCTTCTTCTGTTTTTTGCCAAATCCATTCTTCTTGCATATCACCACCTACTAGCTGTTGTTCAAATAATTATTTATTATTTTCCTTTGCTTTATCAATCCCTTCTTTCTCCCTGCCCAGTAGGTGGTGATATGCACGAAGAACGTGAATCACTAAAAAAGAACTTGGTCCTCTCATCAACGCACTTAGGAGGGCTGGTGAAAGTGTAGATTTATAGTAAAAAAGGACTTAAATATTGATCTGTTTCTCACCCACACCTATCATTTAGCTTTTGAAGATATGAATTTAACCACCGGAGTCGTATGGAATACTTTTATGCTCTCTTTATGTGCTTTCTGGTGCTTCAAAGTTCTGGACACCATTCACTTGCATTGTATGGATTAACAAAGCTGAGATATTCTTCTAAAAACCTTTGTGTTCTGCAGAAGAAAGAAAGTCATACACATCTGGGATGGCATGAGGGTGAGTGAATGAGAATTTTTGTAAACTATTCCTTTTAGAAATAATAATAATAGTGTGGCACTGAGTAACTAATTAAAACAATTCGAAAACAGACATAAAACTTCACTTAATAAAAGCAATCATACGAAAGAAACTAACAGTCTATATAAATAAGATATACATTTACCAAAAGTAAGGCGATCAGCGCCAGTATCAGCAAACACTGCAATATTTCACATAAACAGCAATCCATCCTCCATACCCCAGTCAACACAGCACTGCAGAGAAGCTGTCACCAATGTATGACTAACTGTCCTGCTGTTACATGCAGAAAAGCCTTAAATATGAGCCTTCCAACGTGTTCATGAGGCGGAACAGATATGAATGAGTGTCGTGCTAAATTTCAGAATAAACAGTTAAATCTCCATTGTTGAACTTTACTTCCAGTCACAGAGCAACACCTATGCGGAAGTCGCAGTCACAAACCACATCATCACACCGGGCGAAGAGAGCGCTGCACCGCAAGACGCTTCACTCTGAAACGGAGGTAGCGCCCTCTGCTGGAACGGAGGACGGCCGACTCATCTTACATGACAGGCTGTTCACGCGAAATGAATAGAACAGAACGCAAGTGTCTAGTGATTTTAACGGTGGAAGTTCGTTTGAACCTGACAGGACGTCTATGTTTACATACAGCGCGGACGGAAATAACAAAGCGTTCGGCGTGAACGGTGCCTGACGTCACTTGTGTTTTCACGTGGTGCTTTCTAAACATCATGGCGGCTGGTTTCAAGTAAGTGGAACACTAAACCGCATGGTTCACACGTTTAAACTGTCTAAATAACATTGCAGAAAAATGATTGGAAAGTTATTAGAGGTTTTCAGTGTGTTGTAATGGTGATTTGTTCATATGATTTTCTGAAATTATATAATCAGGTAACATGTTTCCTCAGAACTGCAGAGCCACTGGAGTATCACAGAAGCTTTTTGGTGATCTATATATCCTTTGTTTCCTCTTGTTTAGCTATATAGTTTAATGATTTGGGATGATCTGTTTACAGGCATGTACACTGGTTGAGTTGTAACATTTGATCTTCTATTCAACAGAAAGAAAACTGTCGTCCAGATGGAAGGGAACTGGGAGAGTTTAGAACCACAACATTAAATATAAGTAAGTTCTGGATGCACATTATAAAGTCACTCATCAGACACACTACCAAATTATAACTTAAATCAGCGCTGTAGAAATAAAGATGTTATCGGGCTCAGTGATATTGACACATTCTTCTATTCCTCTAGGCTCCATATCTACAGCTGATGGCTCAGCAATGGTAAAAATTGGAAACACCACAGTGATCTGTGGGATAAAGGCTGTAAGCATAATTTCCATTTCCTTAAGACTCATTGATATAGCTTTCTTTATTATTATTATAAAGTTTAGCTGTTCTTCTTGCAGGAATTAGCTATGCCCTCCTCTGATGCTCCAAACAAAGGATATATAGGTACATTTAAGATTATTATTATTATTAGAAGTGGTTTGTTGTTTTTGTTGACATGTCACTCACAGAGTTCCTTTCTGGTGTTCCAGTCCCAAATGTAGATCTGCCACCACTGTGCTCATCTAGATTCAGACCCGGTCCACCGGGAGAACAGGCTCAAGCAGCCAGCCAGTTTATCGCTGATGTCATTGAGAGGTACACATCAAGAGACAAACACTGCTCTCATTTTAAGCAATGCTGGATTAAGAAAATAAAATATGAAAAACAAAACATTTCTGAGAAAAACTCAAATATTTATTTTTGTTTTTCTCTGCAGTTCAGATTTAATAGATATGGAGGAATTGTGCATTGAAAAAGCAAAGGTAAGATCTATATAAATAACCATAATTAGGCTCAAATGCTCTAGTTATTGGCATTAGCCATTGAAAAATCCATCGGTCGACCATTAATTATTAATATTATTCTATTCTAAACTAAGGCTTCTTTACACAGCCAAGGCTGCTCTGTGCCTGCTCAAACTTCTGTCTAAAGATGCATAAAAGCCAGATTAAATTGAGCCTGCTGTCACCCACCTCAGGCTGTAGTATCAAAGGCATTTCTGATGCTGCTTTGGTTCTGTGTTTATGAAATGTAGCATCAGAGCAGCCTTATAGGGACCATAAATGAAAATTCTCTCATCATTTACTCACCCTAATGCTATCCCAGATGTGCATGACTTTTTCTTCAGCAGAATACAAAAGAAGATTTTAAGAGGAATATCTCAGCTCTGAAGGTGCATACAATGTAAGTGAATGGTGATCAGACCTTTATAGCTCCAAAAATCACAAAGGAAACAGAAGTAATCCATGCAACTCCAGTGTTTAAATCCATATCTTCAGAAGTGATGTAGTTGGTGTAGGTGAGAAACAGATCAAAATTTAAGTCCTTTTTTACTCTAAATCACCACTTCCACTTTTACGTCTGAAAGTGAAAATGGAGATTGAGTAAAAAAAGACTGAATTATTGTTCTGTTTCTCACCCACACCTATTATATCACTTCTGAAGATATGGATTTAAAAACTGGAGTTTCATGAATTACTTTTATGCTTCTTTTGTGATTTTTGGAGCTACAAAGTTCAGTTCACTATTCACTTGCATTGTATGCTCCTTCAGAGCTGAGATATTCCTCTAAAAAATCTTTTGTATTCTGCTGAAAAAAGAAAGTCATACACATCTGGGATAGCATGAGGGTGAGTAAATGATGAGAGAATTTTCATTTTTGGGTGAACTATCCCTTTAAACTTTGTTGTCATGATAGAGCATACGTTTTATAATTTAGTGTCATTTAAAAGTAAAATGTTATTTTCATTAATTTCTGTGTTTATAAGTATTCCGTTAATATATCACCCGCTGTGAGAAAACCGTAATTCTGATTGGTAAGAAAAGTCATAACCGAGTCAGAACATTCTGAAGGTCTGTGCCAAGTTTAGTAGATGTAGCTTGAAAGCTCTAGGAGGAGTTACAGTCAGAAATGTTGGTCTTGGTTTGGGGATTTTGAAGAAAAAAACCTTAAACCATATCTATAGGATAACAACATAATATAATTTAAAAATTATTATAATTAGAAAATTTGACTAATTTCCTCTCTTACAGCTTTAATCAATTTTAGAAATGGCAGAAATAAAACCATGTTTTACAACCTTTAATCATCAGATTTCTCTACAATTCCAGTAAATCTCATCTGTCATTTATCTTTTAGATTTGTTGGGTGCTGTACTGTGATATAATGTGTTTAGATTATGATGGCAACTTACTTGACACCTGTATCATAGCTCTGCTGGCAGCTTTAAAAAATGGTGAGCAATTCTTCTGAATATTGCAGTTCCTCAGCTCCATGCATTTAATGCTTTGATGACTACTAATCACATTTTTATCTGTCTCAGCACAACTCCCTGAAGTCACAATAAACAAAGAGACAGATTTAGCAGAAGTTGATATCCAGAAGAAGCAGCATTTGAAGATCAACCGGCACCCTGTTGGCTCATCGTTTGCAGTATTTGATGAGTAACCCAAATTTAATTTTTTTTTTTTTTTACTATTATTGTAATGTAGATTGATGTAAAAACAAGCACTATCAACTTAGTATTTCAACCAAATGTCTAACATAACTGTTTTAAGAATGAACCCTTGTCTCAAATCAACATAAAATGACTTTTTTAAACAACTGCAAAATTTAAGTAATTTCACTTACCTCGTCTTCTCTTTGAGCAGTTCTATCATCATAGTAGACCCCACTGCAGAGGAAGAGAGCTTGTCTACAGCACTGATGACTGTAGTAACAGATGAGCAGGAAAGACTCTGTGCTGTCCACAAACCAGGTGAGACTGGAATCAGTACAGTTTCGATACTGAAGCATTACAGCATTTGTTGGTTATAGCATCTACAAACTGCACTTTTGCAATCGGTAGATTTGATAGGAATTAAGTATATTCATAACTTTGTAGATTTACGTTTAACTATGTTTTAGGTGGCACGTCGTTATCTGGTGAAAAACTCCAACAATGCATAAATCGCGCTATAACGAGGAACAAAGAGATCAGCAAACTGGTGGACAAAGTCATCGAGAGCACAAAGACAACTAAATAAATGCACAAAGTCATGACATTTTATCTAAAAGTTGTATTTTTCACTGTCAATATATACTTTCTTTTTTATCACAATAAAACTGCAGACAAAGACCATTTACAAAAATTCTGCCTTAGTGTTCAGAAATGTTCTTCCACTCACATGGTTAGATTTCCCCCCCCCCATAAGAATATACATCAACTCCCCCCACAGTATAGCAAAATGCCGTTTTAAAATGTGCTGTATAAAAACCGCACATGTAATTGCATGCTGGGACATGGCGGCCAATCACTCTTTGACATCCAGCAGTAGAGAGAATGTTTTCTCGCAATGGTAAAGTTGAGCAACAGGTGATTGAGGCACATCTGTACGGCCCTTGTTAGTGTGCGTAGGGTCCACTCTCTTGAGCCAAATAGGCTCTCGTAGAAAGGGTCATTTGGAAGGAGAATAAAGACAGCATGCCGTAAAGAACCCTACAAGAACTGTTTCATTTCATAGCTTGTATTTCTTTAAAAAATATGTTAATACTCTAAGGTCCCCTGCTCTAAAAATCCTTGCTGTAAGTACATCTATTCATCTGGCCTGAGGTCAGGTGGGCAATTCCTGTCCCCCTATAAACATAAAAAATAGTAACTTTAGTCCAGTCAAGCCACAGTCAAGTCAGTCCGTAGAAATCTGTAGATCAAGCACAGTGCTGTTGTTGTCTTCCTCATGATGGGTGTGTAGGCGGGGCCGAAGGTCATGATTTGGGGAGGGGCTGTGGCGTGCTGCGTTTCCTCTTACTTCTTGGCTGGTTGACGGAATGTTGCCGTGGCAGTGCTGCCTGTGCCGCCGCCCCCACTGCCATACCCATTTGCTGCTGTTGCATTTGGTGCTGCAAGAATTGCAACTGTGCAAAAGGGGGAAAAAGAATGACAGATAATGAATTTGCATAGTTCAAAAAGTACCTAGAGTTTCCTTCCATCACACTTATGTCTCAGAAGTATCTCTTCCACTTAGCCAGGATGTGAGATGATGCCTAGTAGATGATACATTTTAAATCGCTAACACTCAATCTATGCGACGAAACGAGAACACTGACTTTAGGATCAACAAAGCTGTCTTCAGTGCAAGTATGCAAAATCAAACAGTGATTCAAAGCTGCATACTTGTGGTGTAAACAGCTTTGTTGATCAGTGATGGAGGCATTACTGTTTTACTATTAATATAATCATGAATTAACTGCTTCCAAAATACATCAATCCTTCACTACACAGTGAATGTCACATGATTTGCTATATGTCCAAAATAATACATATTTGTGTGTTTCAAGATACATACTGTAGGCATTGTGTCCTGAATAACAAAAATACTTGACATCTTTGCTCCCCCCACACACACAAACCTGGCCATGATGTCAAGTATTTTTTTGTTATTCAGGACACAATGGAGGAACACCTTCTGGTCCAACAAAGAGATAAACAATTACCCACCCAAAAGAATAACACCCCCCCACCCCCAGTTGTTGGCTGTCATTAACATTACATTATCTGCCAATGCAAGTAAAAACAGGCTTCCGGTATGAATCGGGGGATACTTCCGCGTTGAGAAAAAAAGGTTGATTGAATCGGAACCACCTTGAGTCATACACACCAAAAAAATCAGGTATGTTTGGACACAGGCATGATGTAGCCCACCCTGATCAATTCTAGTAATAGAAGATAACTACATTATACACAGACAGCAATATTACATTATCACTTCTATTTGATAATTTAACTAAAACACCCAATGCCAATTTTACATATTTGTGTTCCACCACACTGGCTCAGATATTAGAACAGATTCAACTGAAGCAAAGCCGCTGTGAAAGGAATCCTGCAGTAAATATATGGATGCAGCATGCTGTACAGTTTGCAGAAGCTGGGTGAGGCTAAAAGAGGGAGGAATGTTTGTTTGAGGGATAATAAGTGGGAAAAATGGAAACAAAAAGGATGACTGAGGGTGAGGAAATGGGAAGAGTTGAGCATAACAGATGGAAAAAGGTGGATGTAAATAAATGCAATGCTGCTGTTGTTCATCAGTGATCCTGTAGTGCACACACACTGCCATGCTCTGATTTGGTGTCAGTAAGACAGCAACTTCAAATCCCTTCTCTACTGGGACTAATGGAAGTATTCTGCTGTTACTGGGGTCAGATGCAGGAGAAGAGGGAGTGACAGTTTGATCAGAATAAGGCTTTCAAAAAAAAAAAAAAAAAAAAAAAAAAAAAAAGTCTGATGATGATGGATAAAACAGTGTTTCATGCTTATAAACTGAATACAAAATCCAGTAGCAATGTTCCTCTTTATAAATGTATACATGAAACGGAGGACAGTGTTAAACATTCCTGATGTACAGTAAGTTTAGAGAATTTTTTTTTCCCTCAAGAGCAACAAAACATGCATTTCAAGAAGCTGCTAAGAGATATACTGAGGCCTCAAGCTTGACATTGTATGGACAAACATCAATAAAGAGCAATAAAGAAGAAGAATGGTAACTCAATACGGGCAAGAGAAGAATCATGTGAAGCTTCTACATTGGTCAGAAGTAGCCAAGAGAGAAACTGTGGATGTAGTTCTTATGAACAACAGTGGCAGATGATTTAGCTGTGTAGTATGATGGAATATTTAATCTAAATGGTGAATGCAGAGACAGATAACAGAATTAACTTTTAAAAGGGGGCTTCATTACAATAAAGTTAACCAGCATTAAATAAATGGGTTAAAGTGATAGTTCACCCAAAAATGAAACTTCTGTCATCATTTAATCACCCTCATGCCATCCCAGATGTGTATGACTTTCTTTTTTCTGCAGAACACAAAGATTTTAAGAAGAATATCTCAGCTCTGTAAATCCTCACAATGCAAGTGAATGGTGACTAGAACTCAGAAGGTCCAAAAAGCACATAAAGGCTGCATAAAAGAAATCCATATGTCTCCAGTGGTTAAATCCATATCTTCTGAAGCGATATGATATATGTAGGTGAGAAGCAGATCAATATTTAAGTCCTTATATACTATAAATCTCCAATCGGAGTTCTGGTCACCATTCACTTACATTGTGAGGACCTACAGAGCTGAGATATTCTTCTAAAAATCTTTGTTTGTGTTCAGCAGAAGAAAGCCACACATCTGGGATGGCATGAGGGTGAGTAAATGATGACAGAATTTTCATTTCTGGGTGAACTATCTCTTTAAAAGGATTGTTCACCCAAAAATTTTAATCTGTCACAATTTACTCACACTCATGTTGTCCCACTCCTGTATGACTTTCATTCTTCCATGGAAGAAAAGAAGATGTTAGAAAGTTAGCCTCAGTCACCATTCACTTTTATTGTATGGAAAAAGATGCAATGAAAGTGAATGGTGACTGAGACTAACATTCTGCCTAATATTTGTGTTCCATGGAAGTAACTAAATCATTTAGGTTTGGATCTTAAAAAGGCTGCATTACCTTCAAAAGTGGCCTAACACAATACCTAAACAGCTATTTAGATATTGATTAACATAAATCAAAAGCTTTCGCAGCCTATGTGACATCAGTCGGAAAAAAATTTGTTTCAGAGGTGGAGCAAGTTGTTACAACTGAATAAAAGATTACAAAGACTTTTTTTCTTGTATTAATGTGCACAGATGAGTAATAATCATGTGCACAATAAGATCAGAAACATAAATTACTTTCTTTAATACAAGTCTGATTTCAGTTTTGATTTAATAGTGACTTTGAAGGCCTGTTGGGTCTTAGGTCAAAGGTCAGTCTGATATACACATGTCTATAGGTGGATGAGGTCAAAGTTGCTGCATTACTTGGATCTGTGGCTGGTGCTGTTGCTGGAGCCTCGGGGATGGTAGGCTGGGCCCGGACCCCTCCAGACCACAACCCAGCTGGGACAGCACTACCACAGACAGAGGGGTGGGGAGAGAGAAGAACAGGGTGGGGAGGGAGGTAACAGGAAATAAAACGTAGAATGTAGCAGAGGGAGGAAAAGTGGCACCCACCTTCATGTTAATTAAATGACAAACCCAGATAATCCAAAAACAAACAGGTCAGATTAACTTTGATCTATGCAGGGATTAGTATAACACGCTACAAAATCTAAGCGTAAATCCATTAGTATGTCTACTGTTTGTGTTAGTGTCTGTTAGACTAAAGACTTTGACTAAAGATGTACTAGAGTACCAGTGAGAGGATGTGGAAGAGAAATGAAACAGGTGTAAGTTCCTTGGTCTGTATTCAGCATGTGTGTGTACATGTGTTTACCTGCTGCCTGGGGGGACATGAACCCTCCCACTCCAGTGAGGTTGATGACTGCTGTCTGTTGTGCAGACAACCCCTGTTCTGTTGTCAGTGCTGAATCAACCTGATCCAGAGTGGACAACTGTCAGTAATGATGAAGTACAACTGCATTTGTTTCTTTAGTTCTCATCGACTGTGTTTGAAATACTGTATACTGTTTTACTTTGAAAATAAGGCAAGTGACATATGGCTCAAAAATGCTAATTCTCTTCCATGCTTTTTTTTTTTTACAACAACCTGAACAAGAGGGGTATGTATGCTTCCTGCATGACTACTAAAAGACACGCCCACTACAAGTTACAGGTTACAAGATAGGTTCCCTAAACCTAACCACAAAGATTAAAAAATGAAAATTTGTAAAATTATTAAAAATACAGCAACTTAAAAGTTCTATTGAATACAATCATACTACCGTATCACTAGGTGGTGGACATTGAGGAGAAATGTGATGAAAACGAAGAGGAAACAAAGCTAGCGGTAGGCTAAGCTAATAGGCTAACCAGTTACCTTGTGAGCTCATTTTTAATTTCACCATTTATATATTCGGTTTAATAATATAATATGTGACATATAATTAAAAGTAATTCTTTGTTATATTTACAAAGTTAAGAATCAACATGAATCATATCACAACTGCACAGGATTTTAATAGTTCTTTTAACCATTAGAATTGCTTAATGATCCAAGGTGGGTGTTACTTGTCGTCTTGCTGATGCAGACAGATAAACTTGACCTGAACAGCTTTAGGCCCTTCAAATCAAAGTGTGACTCACCGACTCCCCCTGCTGTTGGGGGCTGGATGTGGCAGATTGGCTGCTCTGTTGCTGAGGAGAGAACTGGGATAACGGCTGCTGCTGTAGAGAGTTAAAAATCAGCGGTCCTGTAGGGATCTGAGAGAACAGGACATCAAAAATATTATATTTGGAATGAGACAAAGACAGCCAATAAGAAGGAGAGGAAATGTGAACTCCATTGAATGCCACGGTAATTGGCTCTACGGTTCTGGAAAAGCCTTGTTACCTGCAGAATGTTGAGCGGTCGTAGTCCCTGGCTGTTGTTCAGGCCGAAAGGCCCTCCTGCTGACACAACATTAACATTTGATTCTCCATCACAGTAGCTGTCAACTGGGTCATGCATCTTTTGTTGTTAATGTTGTTGTTAAAAATATGCCAAATTAGAATGAACATGTGACAGACAGAGAGAGGTTTACCCGCTGAAGAAGCAGGCTGCATGGTAGGTAGGGCTCCAGACATGAGACCACTAGAGGGCAAAAGTCCACTCAGGGGTATACCAGACGCCAGAGTACCAGGACTACAACCCAACATTGGGTTTGAACCGCTCAGAGTCTGTGGACTGCTGTTGTGTAAAAGACAAACAAACACAAAAACAAGGATTAAACAGAAGTTACTCATAAAAATTGTTTTGAATATGAGAGGGACGACACAGCATCCTGAGGCATTTTTAGCATGTGTCTATATACATACATTTATTACACAGCTCTCTGGAATACTTGAATCTGATTGGTCAATTGTGTCATTCCAAAATCAAATATTTTTGTATAATGACTGTTAATGTCAGCCAGTCATTTTCGCAATGTACCGCTTCGTGTCGGGGTCCTGACCACCCTGCCGGGGTTTAATTTGCAATAATGACCACCTGACTGTACACTATCCCTTACATAACAGGACAGAGTAAGGAAGGAAACTCTTACCAAACAGAGCCCATCACATTGATGAAGTTAAGCCCAGCAGGGTTGGTCATGACCTGTGAAGAGGTGCTGGACGTGGGTAAGGGAATAGTCATGACGGGCAGAGCCTGACTCAGGGCCATCTGCTGCTGGGCGAATGAAGTCAGCAGTGCAGGCTGCTGTGGAAGGGCGGGGTCTTGAGGGGTGGGCGTAACTGAGGGCGTGAAACTCTGAACATCTGAGGGGTGTGGCGTCGAACAGGGCGTGTTGGTGGGGGTGGAGGGCTTGGGTGTACCTGATCCTATGATGACAATAAAACAAGAAACAAAACACGTAAATAGCAGAAGGTGAGAGTATACAAGCTATACATGTGGTGACATTTCTGATTGTGGATAAAGGGACACTCACTCTGCATGGGCGAGAGAGCAGCAGGGGACAGCAGGCCAAGTTCCATGGAGTGTTTACGAGAAAGCGACTGATTCTTTGTGGGTGGAGGGGTCGGGCACTTGAGATGGCCACTGGAGGCCTGTGTACTGTATATATTACCTACAGAGAGACAGGAATACATTGTAAGAAAGGGAAGGGAATGGAACTGAGATGTGATGCAGGACCGACTTGAAACTGTGTGCCCATGGGTGCAATACGGTTCCTATATGTAGCGAGCACATTCCCCACTGCTGTAACACAGCTCTGGTTCAAACTGTTGTTATTCTTCTGGTATAGCAATTTTCAGCTGAGCACTTTATTAGGAACACCTATACACCTACTTATTCATTCGATTATCTAATCAGCCAATCGTGTGGCAGTAGTGCCATGCATAAAATAATGAAGATACACGTCAGGAGCTTCAGTTAATATTCACATCAACCATCAGAATGGGGCAAAAATGTGATCTCAGCTATTTCGACCGTGGCATGATTGTTGGTGCCAGACGGACTTGTTTGAGTATTTCTGTAACTGCTGATCTCCTGGGATTTTCATGCACAACTGTCTCAAGAGTTTACTTAGAAGTGTGCCAAAAACAAAAAACATCCAGTGAGCGGCAGTTCTGTGGACGGAAACGCCTTGTTGATGAAAGAGTTCAACAGAAAATAGCCAGACTGGTTCGAGCAGACAGAAAGGCTACGGTAACTCGGATAACCAGTCTGTACAACTGTGGTGAGCAGAATAGCATCTCAGAATGCACAACACGTCAAACCTTGAGGCGGATGGGCTACAACAGCAGAAGACCATGTTGGGTACTTTAGTTGGACCATAGTGTTCCTGATAAAGTGCTTGGTGAGTGTATATTGGTTTCTTGTTAATGTATGAGTTTTTCTCACCTGAGGAGCCGCAGGCTGAGCCGACTGGCAGTTTGATAGGAGGAGGTCTGTGTTTGACACCCTTCCCTAAAACCGAAGACTGGACCAGTGCTGAGTAACCATCAGCCTGAACCAATAACAAACAGTCATTAAAATGTTTGAACAGCTTATATGGGTTTAAAGTTTGAGCTGGGATTAAATCATACATGGATGTCATTATTTTCGTTATTTTTTTCCAGTGCTAGGCAACTGCTGTACTTTGGATTTAGTGTCCATCTTCTAAATCTGACTCATGAATCTCTTATAGCACATAGTCTTTCTTTAATAATTACTTGCCAACATGGAAAGCAACTTCATTTACTTTTATTGTTAATTACAGCAAGTGTGTATTGTGTTTCTGCTAAGTGATATCATCTGGGACACCTCATTTCAGTCCATCTCTCACCTCATTCTCTCTGGTGGGGGAGAGCTGGCCTTGGGACCCTGCGCTGCCTGAGTTGTGCAACATCTTCACCTGACACTTCACATCCCGCTCATACACCTCTTTATACTGCGTCAGAAACCTGTGGCATAGGAATTTTTATATGACGGCTATGCATAATCTCACCAAACAAACCCTACAACACCACATGATGAAGCACGGCTACTGTACTTACCGATCAGCGTCTGTCTTTGAACCTATGAGGAATCTATACAGCATGGAGAGAGAAAAGGATGACAGGATCAACAACAAAAACAACAAATTTGCTCTTTGGAACTGTGCTTTGTTAGACTGCATTGAAAAGGGCAAATAAAATACTAAACAGCATCATTTGTGTCTTACGGTGGGTGAATGAGGTGCAGGTCTGTGACGTCCTCCTCTGATCGGGAGTCTTTGGCGCTGTAGATTTTCCCGTAGACTAGCGGGTCTCCCATAGACTGGAAGATAGTGACCTTTGTTCTTTGAGGCTGGCCTCCCACCTCACACTCGAAAATGTAGTCATCCCTCTTGTCCTGTTTAAACAATGTCATGCAGGCAGAACCACTGAAAAAAAAACTGCTCTTTCTTGTTTTAGCATAATATGGAGTATATTAAAGGGATAGTTCACCCAAAAATGAAATGGTCACCCCATGCTATCCCAGATGTGTATGAATTACTTTCTTCTGCTGAACACACATTAAGATTTTTAGAAGAATATCTCAGCTCTGTTGGTCCTCACAATGCAAGTGAATGGTGACTAAAACTTTGAAGTTCCAAAAAGCACATATAGGCAGCATAAAAGTAATCCATACGACTCCAGTGGTTTAATCCATGTCTTCTGAAGCGATCCAGTCATTTTGGGGTGAGAACAGACCAAAATGTAACTCCTTTTTCACTGTACATCTTGCCATTGCTGTCTCAAGGCACGATTATGATTTCAAGCTTGACTTCCTAGCTGATTTGTTCTTTTTGGAGCTTTAAAGGTTTGGTCACTATTCACAATAGTATGGAGATATTCTTCTAAAAATCTTAATTTGTGTTCAGCAGAAGAAAGTAATTCATACACATCTGGGATGACATAAGGGTGAGTAAATGATGAGAGAATTTTCATTTTTTGTGAAATATTCATTAATATGTACTAATCTAGTTCCCATGCAAGACTGTTCAGCTATTTTATCCCCATCAGATACAGAAAAATGTACAGCACTTTTTTTAATGTTACCTGTGCAGGCCAAACAGTGGGCTGAGAGTCATCTAGTTTGACTGATTTCTCTGCCACTGCATATTTCTCCACCTGGAAACAAAGTGGAAAAAGGAGCTCTGATAAACTCAGATAAAATTATTTTATCTGAAAACTTCAGGTAGGACTGCTCAGGTATATAACTGCATTACAGCAACTCACATCAATTTCTGCCGGAACAGTCAGCTGACAACTGTTCTGTTTCCACATGTCCACACACTGCAAGAGAGGGAACAAAAGTGCTATTTTAAAGGGGCCATATTCTACACTTTGTATCAATGCTTTTTCTCTGAGGTCACTTACAATTTATAACTTAGTTTTACATAACCATATTTTTCACTCTCTTTGACCCTTAAAATGAAACAGTCTTTGTTTGGCTGCTTTATCTTTAAGATTTCTATATGTAACTATACTGTTTTGATTACCGTTAGTTAAACTCTTTGCATGTGAAATGAGTAACAGCTTAAAAAGATAAATGCAGGCAGAAATATGTTACTGCACTGATGATTCTGATGACATAACCATGACAATTTCTGAACAGGTATGTTTACAATAATCTTTTATTTCAAAAGAGCAAGGAAATTGATGTTGTCCATGACATTTCCCTTTTGAGTGTTCCACATGAGCACATCAGTCTTTGACTCACATTTCCTGCTTTGGAGATCTTGAGGTCTATAGAGGGAACAGGTTTCCTCTCTTTCCTCCTCTGCAGGTAGTCCAGGAGTCTGAGCTGTGGCAGTGAGGGGCAGTGGCTCATCATCTCCTGCTGTCTGTTAAGAGCTGCTCGTGAATGCCTCCTAAAACACCTGCAGAGCACAGATACACAACATCCACTTCAATGATGAGTGATGGATAACTGACATATGATGGATTTTGTCCTTTTTGGACTTCATTTACATAGATTTACATTTAACCATTTAGCAGATGCTTTTATCCAAAGCGACTTACAAATGAAGAACATAGCAAGCAATATGTCATACAAAAGTCAACAATATCTGCAGTATCGCACTACCAAGATCTCAAAGTAGCTGTAGAAGTAAAGAATCAAGCATGGAAAAAAAGAGACAGACAAGGAAGATTTATTACTATTATTATTATTATAATTTCATAGTAAGTGCAATTAATGTGATTTCATAATCTTTTTGTACCAAATTGCAAAATTTCATGTTGTTCCAAATAAGGGTGAGTTAATGGTGACAGATTTAAAAATTTTGGGTGAACTATCCTTTTAAATCATGTCAGAACAAAATCGTGGAAAGCTTCACTTTTTGTCTTGGCTGTACGGAGCGAGGACAACAGCACTTCAGCCAAAACCACTCACATTCTTGCAGCTTTAACAGTACAATGAGAGATCAGGACAGCAGCTACAGTGGTGAAATAAACAGTGCACAGATCTTCAAATGTTCTGTTGATTTGTGCCGTTATTTCTAATGCAAAACTTCTGCAGTCAAAAAAATGTTTAAGGCTGTCAATTTAACATGTTAATTCAGTGCAAATAATTATAGAAAAAAATTATGCGCTAAAAAATGTATGCAATTAATAGCGCAATTCAAGCTTGTAGTGCCATCTCCGTGTTTTTTCAATTCCAAGTCAGCAGGGGGCAGTAAGCTCCGTTTCAACACTACGCCAATGCCCAGCTGAATAGACAAAAAACTGACAGCTGTTTAAAGACAGCTGGGCGGAGCCAAAGTTCCTTTCAAGGTAAGTCAGTCCACTCGGTGACCATCTTTGGAACACTCTCAGGCATGCTTGGCAGCAATTTTTCTATGCAAACATGCGGCATAAAAGTACAGCTCTTATCTACCTGAATGTGGAGAGACGGAAATATCCAAAACGGTTTGCCAAGATTACGATCAAAGAACATATTTCAAATCAGCAGTAAAATCTGCAATGGTATCATAAATTGTGCTTCTTTATCTCAGATTACACAAAAAAATGCAATTTTTCCAGCTTGTCAAGTTAATGCGTATACCCGTTCTCAAGTTGACTGACAGGCGATGTCTGTATCTAAATGGTGATTGGCTCTTTTCCTGTAAGGTGGGACTTCCTTTTCTACATCCGTTGGCTGTTCCAATTTCTCCCAATTATTTTAATACAAGCGCTCCGTTTCTGCTAAACGGTCTCTGGCGGAGCAGATTGCAGGGGTCTCGAGACGTGTTTTGTAGTTTCAAACTACATTTAACTTGACACAGTGTCCTAAAAATGCAGCGTTTATGGCTAGAGATGCTGAAAACCAGTTAAACACGACACAGGAACAGTGAGACATACCAAAAGCATTCGTCTGATGCATGTGTACCTTGGACAGATTGATTACCTCAATTGCAAAGTGGATTGCTGTGGACTGTAGCCCAGCGGTAGTCTTACCAATGATATGAACATACAACAAAAATATATTGACTTCTAAAGACACTTTTTGTATTGTCTAATCAATGCTCTATTCGTCTGCCACAATAATGTCTTTGATTCTTTGATATTACTATAAATTAATACTATTAGATTTTATTATACATTATATTTACAATTAAGCCTATTTTGATGAATGTATATTGACGTATCTTTATCTGTGTGCCTTTTTCAGCAAATACTGATACTTGCGACTAATGTGATTAATTAATCAGCATATCAATTAATTAATTCAATAAAAATTTGTAATCGATTGACAGCCTTAAAAATATTACACTACAGTTTGTTTACGCACTCTGGTTTCAATTTATGATTAAGTATATACATAAAATCAAACACATATTAAAAGGCAGAGGAGCTTAGTGTGAGCATCACCGTTTGATGGATCGTGTGTTCATCTTCTGTTTGTTGTAGAGCAGACGGTTGGTGGTGCAGGTGACTGAGATGGAGGGATCTAGACAAAGAGGTTCTGCTGTGGCCAGAATCAACTGACTCTCCAACTGAAGCTTATCATCCTACAGAAATATCAAAATGGTGATTTGTACTGAGAACCTGAGCACCATCCTTATTCCAATTATTATACTGTCCTATAAATCTGTCACTTTTATGTGCATGCATGCATGCTATGCTTGGAGACAAAGCATTAGTTTTTAAGTTTACACAACAAAGCAGCGTGTCACATGATATTTAAAACAAAAGCCTGCTGAGCATCAGATAACAAAACAGGATTCAGGAATGCATAATCAAACAGAATGTACATAAAATGTACACATACAATCTTCAAACCATTGTGCATGTTGTATATTTGTTAAACTATGCTGGCAAACATAATTTTGCCAACATACCTGCATAATATTGCCCCATTAGATATATAGAGTTGGCAGAAATTGTTTATTTTAAAGGTAAAACATATAAACAACCATAATTATTCATGTCTCTAGACACTTCTACGTAACAAAAATCCTCAATTACCTTGTATATTATTTCAAATATAGGCTCTTTACCTGTGTCCACTTGTGGTGATCACTTGTCATAGCGTGAACATCACAGATCAGGGTCTGGGGTGGAGAAGAGACAACACAGTTAATTTATGACAATCACTACATCATACAATTGTCTACTTTAAAAAGTGAAATCAGTTGGAATATTTAAATGCATGCACTCTTACTCGACAACTGAATGCTGTTCATGGTTATTCACCTGCATAGTGGGTCTCAGCAGGATATGTCGGCTCTGGTAGGAGGGCGTCTTTGCATTCCCAGACTGTCGGTAGTCCCTAACTTCAGCTATGACACAGCCACAGTGGAATAAATTGACCTGACAGAACAGAAGCACGATAATATTACAGATAGAATTTCACAAATGTAAATCTGATAAGTAACTCACTGTATTAATACACTAAAAGCAATCATCTCTTTAATGAAAACAGTATTACTAAACAGCACTACACTTACAATGACAATGAATGCATGTAATTAAAGTCAAATTTAGGTTGATTAAATTAAAAATCACACGCATACTGAATTCTGAACGCGATCTTAGTCCATGACTATTAAAGCGAACAAACAAAACACAACTGCACAGATAAAACTAGGCTTTACAGTGATGCCACTAACCTGTGATTTTTCTAGAAGGTCTACCAGGATGGGCGGCAACTCCTCAGCATCCAGGTAATCAAGCAACTCTCCTTCTTCATAGCGAAGCCGGATTGTTTCTGAATCTAAAAGTTAGCGATGAAAATACAGACTCTACTTAAAGGGATAGTTCACCCAAAAATACAAATTCTCTCATCATATCGCAACCCCATCTCATGAAAAATTGTACGTATTTTACGAGTTGGCTATTTTGTATGATTTTGTATGATTTCATCACGTGCAAGTGCCAGGATTTGTAATGCGGAAGTAAGTGTGAATTCTGCGCGCGAGGTGTCAAGGACATGCTTATTAATATTATGCCCTTACCCAAACCCCTTATCTAAACCTAACCGATCAGTAGAGTGTGTAAACATGATAGGAAGCTGTAATGTGTGACCAGTGGTGGAAATGGCCGAGATTCACTGGGGGGACACTAATGGGGTGGAGGGGGTGAAAGGTCACTGAACAACATTCATGAATTATATGTGCATAAAACACCTTTCATTCAACAGAATTTGTGCTTGGAGAGAATTACCTGTGCAATCCTGTCCAAATTAAAGATACAATGTACAGGAACCTACACATGGGGTGCAGTCACACAAACCTTTTAAATACATGTGTTTAAGTTTAAAGAAAGGTTAAAGAAAACTGCAGAATGTTTTAGATCTCTCAGTTTAGTGCAGAATTGCTCCTCTGTCCAGCAGCTTGGAAGAATGCAACCTGCACTACTGGTGGCACCCTGATCTTCACTCTCTCAAGCCTGGTCAGTTCGTTCTTTATTCTGCCCATTTTCCTCATTCTTGTCCTTATTTTCCATATCTTGATCCTCTGCCTTCTCTCTCCTAGCTTTTTTGCAAGGTGGTCCAAAGTAATTTCATAATGTTTTTCTCATCCTTCCCAACTGACTGTCTCTCTTCCGTTCAAACTCTTCTCTCTCTTTCTTGTTTTTTGACTGTCAACAAAAAGAAAGGTGACACTTTGTGACAGGTCAGTGTAATAAAACAATAAAATGATAGAGTACTTTCACGCAGCTTTATCGATGTAATGTAATCGTTTCTGAATAGTTTCTGCTATCGTATCTGTTAAAGTAGCGGATTCTGTTCAGATTATCATTCGGTGCATCCCAAGGCTCAGTCAACTTACCTGAAAAAAATACTCAGTATGAGCCTGAGGTGATGTGAGGACGCAGAGTCGCACACTGACAGAGACACATTACCATTGGCTGCGTGTATTACGTCAATTCTATCCATTCACGAAAGTCAACACAATGTAAGTTATGCAATCACAGGCACAATAGATCCCACTACATTTATGTGCATAACTCGCACAGCTTTCATAGGCTATTCAGTGGATAAAAGATACAAAATAAATATCCTCTTCGTTCACTTAAAATGTAATCAGTTTGAACAGGAACGCCGTCCCCCCTCAAATTCACTCCCCCCACCCCCCCACCCCCATTTCCAGCCCTGTGTGTGACAGAAGCAAGTAGCTGTCATGTATCAGATGAAAACGATGTCCAGCGACGTCACTGGCTGTAGTGAAAGTCGTGCGATATCATACGAATTAGCCAAATTTAGAAAAGTCGTACGAATCCTTACGATTTCGCTGTGAGAGTGTGTTGCATATTGTCACCTTCATGCCATCCCAGATGTGTGTGACTTTCTTTCTTCTGCTGAATACAAACAAAGATTTTTGGAAGAATATTTCAGCTCTGTAGGTCCATATGTTTCAAGTTAATGGTGACCAAAACTTTGAAGCTCCAAAAAGCACATAAAGGCAGCATAAAAGTAATCCATACGACTCCTGTGTTTAAATCTATATCTTCAGAAGTGATATGATAAGTGTGGGTGACAAACAGATCAATATTTAAGTCCTTTTTTACTGTAAATTCTCCTCATTGCCCAGTAGGTGGCGATATGCATGAATGGGAATCGCCAAAATCCAAAGAAGAAGAATGTGAAAGTGGAGATTTATAGTAAAAAAGGACTTAAATTTGTATCTGTTTCTCACTTGCACTTATCATATTGCTTCTGAAGATACAGATTTAACAATGGAGTTGTATGGATTACTTTTATGTTGCCTTTACATGCTTTTGGAGCTTCAAAGTTCTGGCCACCATTCACTTGCATTGTATAGACCTACAGAGCTGAGATATTCTTCTAAAAATCTTCATTTGTGTTCAGCAGAAGAAAGAAAGTCTTACACATCTGGAATGGCATGAGGGTGAGTGAATGGTAAGAACATTTTCATTTTTGGGAGAACTATTCCTTTAAGCATCATGTGTACAATACCAGATCCATTTTTTCCTCTGAGCATAAGAGAGTATCCTTCATTTCCAGGGTACAAGTTGACCACCAGACATGAGACTGATTCCTGTGAGACCAGCTTCTCTAGTAGATTCACATTTCTTCGCAGATTCTACAGAAAGAGGGCACCAACAATCATATATCATTATATTATGAATTAATACAACCGTTTCACTCGATTTAAAGCCTCAACAAACATGAACTCCTGATATACACTAATAGACACTTATAAACTAATTAGTGAGATCCTATAACTGAATGGCCTCAGTGATGTAACTGTAATAAAGGTAATTTTGGGTGTTTAAAGATGTTGACACTCACCTTCAACTCAGGCTCTTTTTCACACTCTTCAAGGTACAATTCATAAAGTTTCTGATATAAGGATTTCCTTCCACTGGAAGATATTCGTCTCTTTGCCGGTCGCTGACGAGCACTTTCAACAATGTACTGAACAGACAATTGCAATGTTAGAGTAGAGTGGTTGAATGCATTATTGTTATATATATAAATATAATATAAATTCTCATGCATATTGATTTTGCATTGGATTTTTAAAAAATGGCTCAGCAGTACGATACAATTGTATTGTATTCAATCAGTACAGTGTAAATACCACACATCCAGACAATAAATATGAATGATAAAGATAGAGAATATAAATCTAAAGTAATACAGTTGCTTTTTGAGATCAGATAAAGAAGACATTTAGCATAAAGAATCAAATACAAACAGAAAATACCTCAGCCCGATCCAATGCATATTCTAAAACTTGTTGCTGTAGAAGAAAGTTTAAAAATTTTTAAATCCATTCACTGCACTGAGATAATCATGCAGAGTAATCCTCATCATATCACTCTTATAGAACTCTCATTACATGTCAAAACAAATAACTGAAAATGCACATTATTGATATAAGGACAACTACACCATAATACCATTTCCAACCCAAAACAGTTAAAAATCCAGCATATGAGCTCTTACCATTGTGGTTGCTGTGTGACAGCAGGCGATGTTGTGTTACACCAGCACTGTCACCTCCACACACACACCATTCAAGCCCTGTGACCAGAGAGAGACATTCATAAATATACTCCCTGCATGCATTTACCGGTGACCTGACAGTTTGCATTAAGAACCCAAACCCTACATCTAATAACAAGTATATAACTGGAAATAAACAAAGTATGAGACATGACCACAGCTCATGATGCCAGTTATGCATCTATTTATGTAAGCCACAACATCTAGTAAACAAACGCGGCTAACTTCAAAAGAATGGTGCCAAAGTATGTGTTAAAGGATGCAATGACGATACATAAACATGCTTTAATGAAATGCAGAGGAATATGATCACAGGAGAAGAAGCCAAACTTCAGCACAGCAGCTCCAGCAAACGACAGGCTGGCTAAGCACAGCTAACAGACCACTTCAAATGCACATTTTCACACAACACGGCCAACTGACAGACCGGGTCGTAATGTGACAGTGGCGACAAACATCAAAGCAGACTTGCCAATCGATTTGCATCACCACAGGCAGGAAATCCAAAGCAAGAAGCGGAATAAATGTTCCAGTGCCTTCAATGAAAAAAACTCACAGCAGCCATTTTGTTCCAGTGTAACAACAAAATCCAAACTTCCGGTGTGGGCGCGTGTAGGAGGCGGAACCAAAGATCCGCAGCGCGTGGGGCAGCGGGCTCTGAAAGCGGCCGCTCAAGTTAACTGCATTTATATACATGATTTCCTACAACATACAACCGTTACTAAAATTCATATATATATTTATTGTTGACTGTGGTGGTTTTATTTTTAAAATAATAACTATGGAAATGATGGTAAAGGTCAGTGCCTACCGTGGTATTTTTGAACGGGAAGTATTTAATGTGTTCTAGGATTAAAATAATAATTGGATGTAAATATTACAATATATTATTATTATTTTATTAAGAATTAGTAAACATTTCACTTACAGAATGTGCTGTCTGTGTCATGGCCGCCACTAAAATTCATGGGCCTGGGACAAATTTAATTTTTTGGGTGGGTCCCAGACCCCCAGGGCTAATAAGGTCTTCAATGCAGGGCCGTCGTCAGGGGGTACAACCCGAATCTTCACACTTCTCATATATGTCCAATCTAAAGAGTTTTAAATGGCTTTGGCAATATTTGCCATGCTTTCGTGTATTTTGTCATAATAATTGCAGAAAGTCAAAAAAATCTTTGGAGTTCTCCTCAATAAGCCATTTAACTTTTTGGTCTGAACCAGAACAATTACGGCTGTTTCCAACTTATTAAAGGAATAGTTCACCCAAAAATGAAAATTCTCTCATCATTTACTCACCCTCATGCCATCCCAGATGTGTATGATTTTCTTTATTTTGCTGAACACAAATGAAGGTTTTTAGAATATTTCAGCTCTGTTGGTCCATATAATGCGAGTGACCATCATTTTGAAGCTCCAAAAAGTACATAAAGGTAGCACAAAAGTAATCCATACAACTCCAGTAGTTAAATCTGTCTCTTCAGAAGTGATATGATACATGTGGGTGAGAAACAGATCAAATCAATACAAGATACAAATCCCTTTTCACTATAAACGTTCCTCCCTGCCGAGTAGGTGGCGATATGCACGAAGAATGTGAATTGCCAAAAAAAGCCATTTAAGTGGAGATTGATGGTAAAAACGGACTTAATGTATCCATTCCTCACCCAAATGTTTCACTTTGCTAGATTTCTTTTATGCTGCCTTTATATACTTTGAGCTTCAGAATTTTGGTACCCATTCACTTGAATTGAATGGGTCTACTCTGGTGAACTATTCCTTTAAAAGACTAATTTAGTTTCAGACAACTTGCCTGTTCATTTCAGATCAAATGTTCAAGGCACATTTCAAACACACCCCTATCAGTTGCTTGTGAACCACTGGATCATAAAATAAGAGTCACACAACATGTATAGGAAAAATATTTTTATTAATTCATTCCCTTAAAGAAAATGTGCACATCACTCCAAAAACAGAAAGCATCCAGAAATCTTCTACACTGATGGAAAGCTCCACTAAAAATGGTATTGCATAAACATCTCAATGTAACATAATACAGGCCACTAGAAAAAGTTGAATCTTAAAAAAAAGGACAAATAATACCACAAGCAATGCATAAACATAAAAAAGATAACACATAATTTACAGCAAAATAAACAAGTTAACATTTAAACGCATGGATAACATTTGCAACACACTCGAGACAGTAATGCATGAAACTCTTCCAACTTGTGTAGTTCAAATCACATTCTCTGCAGCAAGAAAATAACCTAATTTGGGCAGAGTGCTTGATTATTTCTGTAACTCCAAAGTCCTGTGTGTCTAGTTAAGAGTACACAATGAAAGTAAACAACACTTCATATTGCTTTTTTTTTTTTTCGTTCATCTATTATTACTGACAAATGCATATCCAGAATACATTACTTAATGTATTAACCCACTCATATAAAATAAAATATTGGGGAGGGGGGGACCTCTTTAACAGAAACCCCAGAGGGGTCAGTCGAATTTGCATCTCTTACAAAGAGAACTGATAATTCAAATATACCTAGCTGATTTCAAATTTTCAATTGTTATTATTTACTTCTTTTTTTTAAATTCTAGAGATAATAGGCACAATTAAACCATGCATACATCAATGCAGAAAGTAAACAGGAAGGTCTGATTCTCTAAACACCCACCAGATGGCAGCACAGTCTGATCCAAAAATCAAGGTAGCTGGTCAAAGCACACATTGCCCCACCTCTACTGTCAGTTTTTGTGCAGACCCCAAAACACAGCAAAAAAATAAAAAATAAAAAATAAAATTTCTATAATAACATATTAATAAAGAGAAAAAAGAAAACCACTCAAAAAAAATAAAATAAGCATATTTGGGGGTGGAGACACTGATAAAAATGTTCAAAAGGGACTAAATTTATTCCACAGAGAATCAATAAACAAATTTGGTCTCAAATATTTGTAACAGGCAAGCCATTGTACGAACAAAATAAATACTGAAATTGTTACCATGAGGTAACAAAGCCTTTGGTTAAGCTCTTGTTCAGATGGTTAAAGATATCACTCCAGTTTTAATACCAGCACCATGTCAAGCCCCAGCCAAAGTCAGGCCTTACAAAGCTGTGCTTAATTATGAAAGATCAACTATCCATACCAATGGAAGCTTACATATCCAAATGCATTTTTCCTTCCTAATCCTCCTAAACCTTAAAATGCTGACATAACAAATTTGAGAAAGAGCTAAACACTAGCACAACTTGTTTAGCTTTAATATTGCAGTGACAAATGAAATGTAATCTCTTTCACAAACAAATTGTGCTGTACCTTACCGTAACACTAAAATATGCTTTGGAGTAATGGAACAACCCAATCTGCTCCACACTCATTAACAAGTTCCACTGCAATGAGCAGAGGGAGGGAAAAAACTCTTAACTAAGCAACAGTTACCACAGCAACACCACAACCAATCAGCAAGCACAAATGTGCAAGAGGAACTGATCCAAGTCTATTAACCACCCAAAAATGATCTAGTGTGTAGAGTAAACAGTGATGGGGAAAAAAGAAAAATTACACATAAGATCTAACCACAACACATAAAAAACTGATAAAGTTCCATGTTAGTGAAACTTTGTGAAATGTTGAGTTTCACAAACACCTCAATCTGCATAGGAACACTTTAGACAGGCGTGCAAAACACTGTTTCCCTTTCAAACTCTCAATGTCCAATTCTTAAAATTCTACTTCAAGAACGGCTGAAAATTTCAGAAGTTGCCTTGAAGAGCACAGGGACCTCAAATTCTCATAAGCACACTAGGAGTGGAAAGCAAATGCGTGCGTTTCTTGTTTAAGCTTTGAGCTTTCTTAGGTCCAGAGTAAGCTTCCACATTAGTCTACGTGAAGCAGTGGTCTTTGTATTGGGAGACGTTGGTGTCCTCAAAAGCTTTCATTCAACTGGGTTGTTGGCAGCTTTGATCCCTGCTCTCCCGATCTGAAGCCACGGCAGTTTGGCACAGTTTTTGAAGAGCTGCTCGATGGCTATGTGTCGCACATGCAGCTCGGATGAAAGAGAGTCCTTCTCCTGTACAGCCACAGAGAGCTCCTCAAACACATCTGAGAGAGAGAGTATAAGATTTAGTTCAAGGGCTCAAACACAAGAACAATCTGCATAAACATCTGCATTAAATATGCATAAATGTAATACATTCACTACCACAATTTCACTAAATGGGTATTTTGCACACAGAGGCAAGATGGTATATAACAACTGAAATAATAAATGAATAGTTAACTCAAAAATGAAGCTTCTGTCATCATTTTCTTACTTTTAAGTCATTCCAAACCCATATGATTTTTTTCTATTGCGTAGAACACAAAAGATGATGTTTTGCAGAATGTCCAGAGTGCTCTTTTCCATAATGGTGACTGGGACTATGAGCATCAAAATCTGCATTATGAAAATCTTTCCCTCCACCGAAGCTCTACATTAAGGTGCACTGCACCAAGTTTGACGTCAGTCATGGCGAAAGCCATTGGTTCATGCGAGCCACATGACCGATCATGCCGTGGCAAATTTGAAAATGCGGAAGAGCAAATGAGGTATGAGAGCTATGCAGAGGGAACACATAAGTAAATAGTCACTTAAAATGTAAAGCTATCATATAGATTAAAAAGACTAGGAATACTTTGCATGAGATGAATTAACTTTTTTGTTGAATTTTCTGTCCTTCTTGGAGCTTGACAGGTCGTGGTAAGCTGTAAAATCAGTGCAGCATTTTTTAAAACTTCTTTTGTGTTCCACAGAAGTCATACATTTTTGGAATAACATGTGGGTGAGTAAATGATGACAGAAATGTCATTTATGGGGTGAACTATTCCTTTCGAGGGTCTGAGTTTAATAACTCACTTTGTATCTGTAACAACAGGTGCTCATTCATCTGACGAAGCTCCTCCACACTCATCCTCACCACTAAAAGAGAAAGACAAACAATAACCATCAGATCTTTTTTAATAAAGCAAAAATTGATAAGCATGTCTCTTTTCAGAGCTGAAAGTTTAATGATTTTATAACAGTCCTTGAGATGCATTCTCTTCAGCTTGTGTGGCTTTGACGAGCCTGATGACTTTTTTTTTTTTTTTTTTTTTTTAACAAAAGGCAGCCTTTCTTTTGTTGAGATAAAAGGATGCAGAGGAGGTTGACATTGAAGGGATGAAATCAAGTTCCTCGGCTCTGATTTTTTTCTTTGTGTACTGTATTGATAGGAAAGATGGAGATATAAACCGCCTGATAAGAGGTCTGATGCTCAGGATATTGATCACATCTTTTTATTTTCCCCCTCTCTCACTATTTTTTATTGTCTCGTGTCTTTTGATCACTTCTCTCTCAGTCATTATCATCATGGGAGGCCAATACCATAGTTGGGTGATGTCAGCTAACAGTTTTTGTGTTTGTATGTTTTAGTACTGGATGACACAGCTAAAACAATTAACATATCTATTTTAAGTGTTTTGATGATATATGATAATATACCTTGATAAGCATTTGCTCTAAAATGGCTTTAAAGCAGTGATATTTCTTCTTAAATCAGAAGATCCATAATTTCAACCAAACAGCCTTTTTTGCTGAGTAGATTCAAAATGTTACATGCAAAAAGTAAATACAGTAAAATGTAGTTACAAATAAATCTAAATATTTTTTTCACCAAATAAACAGAGAACAATATTTAATTAGTATATATGCATTATGAACCAGTACAACAATACATAGTTAACTATTATTTTGTTTTTCACTGAAACAGACAGTTACACAATTTCAAAGGTAGGTAAAATATTTCTATTATTTTTATTATCTATATTAAATAATAATATATAATTGTTAACTAAATGAACATAGGAAACACAATATTCATTTTTTATATACGATTAATATGCAACAATAAACAATACAGTTATATATTTTTTACTTTTTCATAGAAACTGACAGAAAGAACTGATTTGCAAAAATGGAATCGAACGGAGGCACAATTTTTATTTAATTAATCGATGTAATAACAATACTGTTTATAATTATAAAATTATAATTTTTTATATTAATAATATTCATAGTATTATTAACACATTATTATTATAATCATCATTATATTGCTTTTTACTAAATTAACATAGGAAAGAATATTTTTTCATTTTTACTTACATGCACAAATAACATTACACAGTAATATATTTTTACAAAAACATTTTACAGCATGTGAACTGCTGTAAACATTTTGGAGTTATAATGCAAATGAATCGTTGAATTGATTCACAGAAACTGACAGTTTCAAAGCACTGATTAAAGAAAACTTGATGGCCAAATAAAATGTGCATTAAAATCAATGCAATAATCATAATATTGGTTAATTTTATATCTCCAACAAAACAATATTGAATATATTGTAAATATGTGATATATATATAGCCTATCCCTAGTATGTTCGTGTGCATCTTCTAGCAGATCTCCAGCACTTACACTCTTCTCGACTTTGTCCAGTGTGTCTCCTTTGTCTGGCTTTGTCTCTCTGATCTTGGTTCTGCTGTTCTCGTGGGTGGTGTCTCTCTCCGGCCCACAATCCCTGATGTGATCTCTGCAGCAGGCCGAGACCAAGCTCCTCAGCGGAGTGACAGTCCATCATGGATTTACCAAATTCGGACTCGGCCATTGATGTCTCCTCTGCCCAACGTGGGGAGTAGCGGGGCACTTGGGTGTCCAACTGCGGCACGAGTTTCCTTCCACCCTGCTGTGTGTGGCACATAATCTGTTTGGCCCCCCAGCGCCCGGGTGTCTCTGTGGATATGGAGTCTCTGTTCTGGGCATACTGTATAATGCGGTTGATTCGCTGGCTCAGTGTCCGTTTCACGCCCTCGTATGCACTGTGGGAGGCCTTGGCACGGGACAGCTTCTGGTTGGCAATGAGATGGTACTTTTCGAAGCAGTCCCTATGCCCACGTAAAGATTTAGAGTGCAGCAGAGTGACACTGGATACACCTGGTATAAACACATAAGAGGACATGCTGAATTATGAACAATTAAGACCGCTATGGGCTAAACACAGAGCAAACACTATTCAAACTTCACTATTCAAAAGATATGGTGTGTAATTTCTGCTAAACTAGCGGCACCAAAAGCAATCCTCCCCAGACATATCTGACAGGCAGATCACCTCTGTTATGGTTTATTAAATGTGTCTGTTCTACTTTATATGTGATATGGTGTAGGAATGTCTAAAACGAAACGTAAAGGAATCTTTAAAATCATGATAGCAGTAAAATGTTATTAAAACTGTAATTTGTTTACATAAAAACCCACACATTAAATATCCAAATCAATACTTATGGAGGTATCAAGGGAAATGTCTTTGGAGTATCCAGAATGAGAAAAAAAAAAAAAAAATCTATATTTTAAACAGTAGACAATGCTCAAATCTTCAAGGAATTACAAGGAGTCCATGTAAAGACTTTTTATTGGGTTTGGGATTAGAGTTGCGCAGATTACCGGTACTAACAAAGTATCGCGATACCAAAAAAAATTAAAACTGTAGGATATCATCTTGTTGCTAATTTCGGTACCATATTACAGTATGCTGTCATTAGCAAAATGATATGAGATGTGACAGTTTTGAAACTGAATCAAGGACAATTTGAAAATAAAATAAAAAAACCTCTGGATATGGCCAAGTGTGATCATTAAACAGCACAAGGATGTAATTAAATAATATCTCAAAATATCTAAATAAAGAACTCAAAAGGTCTGTCAAAATAAAAGTCCAGCTAAAATGAAAGCTCTATTCAACTGGATGCGTGAAAATAAAGACAGAAAAACTACTGTATAAAATTGTAATATTCAAAAAGTAGCAATACTCCTCAGTAACAATTATATAATATTAAATGGTTGTATTATTATTATCATCATCATCTGTAAGCAATATCATAAACCCAAGTGTATTATCAGCATGTTGTGATTTTCATTAATACTGTGAAGCAGCATTTTATTTTACCAAAAATAAAATTTTAATTTTTTGTAAAAAATTAAAATTTGTATTAAAAGTATATTAAAGTTATTATTATATTTTTATTTGATTAAAGCTGTATCAATCTGATTAAACACCATTTGATCGTAACATTTAATTAAAACATTTAACATGGAATCCAGAAAAATTTAAACGGAAAACGCATCATTTGTATCTGTAAGACTTTATGTAGTTCTTTTTTTGTTATTAACATTTTTATTGATTCCATACACAAAAACCAAAACACACAACATAAAATACGGAATAAGTTATATAAATTATATACATGGGTTATGTCCCCATCTTCTGATTGACATCACCAACAGGTGGGTGTGTCTTTAAGACCAAGTCTACACAATCTAGAGGGGGTCCAATATAATCGATTCAAGATCTTAAATTGCATCAGACGCACCCTTGAATCTCTAGATGTAGACTTGACATTTTTTTAGAATCTTAGCCCACACTCCCTCCTCCAATACCAAATTTAAATCTTTCTCCCATAATCTCTTGAGAGAATTTGAAGCTCCATCCCCCAGACTCCCCCAGAATTAACAGGGAGTAATACACTGATGCCTCATGACCTTTTCCAAAAGCAGTAATCATCACTTCTAGAGTATCTGCTAATTTAGGGGGGTGTATGCTACTCCCAAAAATAGTACAGTGCAGGTGGCGCAGCTGTAAGTACCTGAAGAACTGAGATCTAGGAATCCTGAAATGTTGGACCATATTTTCAAATGATCTCAACCACAACTCTCTTATAGGTCACCCCTCACAATCCACTCCGACCAGCAGCAAGGGGAATCACCAATACGCAACTTTGGGTTTAGCCATATGCTCGAGGCAACATTTAAATAAATGTCTGAATTAAACACTCTGGACACTTTTGACCATAGCGCGTGCAGATGCGAGATGACGGGGTGCGACTTAACTTCTCCAATTAGTTTAATAGAAAGGCTGTGTAATAGTAAAATAGGGGCAATAACTTTCTGTTCAATTCCAAACCAGGGAGGGGCTCTCTCAGGTGGAAGTGACCAATGAGCTAAATGTCTGTGACCGAATGCATAATAATAATAAAACAAAATCTTGGGTAGGCCTAGCCCACCTTTGTCAACTTGTTGAAATGTAACCTGGGACGCTTTCCATTCCAAATGAACGACTTCGCTATACTATCAAATTGCTTGAAATAAGAGAGGGGGACATCTACAGGGAGAGATTGTAGTAGGTAATTGAATTTTGGAATACAATTCATTTTAATAACATTAACCTTCCCAATCATCGATAAATGTAATGAAGCCCACCTACACACATCACTCGAAAAACTTTTTATTAAAGGGTCAAAATTAACTCTGACTAAATCATATAATTTTGCTGGGAATAAAATGCCCAAATACTTAATGCCCTGTTTGGGCCATTGAAAGGTGCCCGGTTGAAAAGCCGTTAATGGGCAGTACGGTGTCAGAGCCAAAGCTTCAGATTTAGACCAATTAACTCCGTATCCCGAAAATTTAGAAAAGGAATTAATAATTCTGTGGAGGCAAGGCATAGATCTAGTAGGGTCGGAGACAAATAATAAAATATAATCTGCGTAAAGTAAAAGCTTATGCGCCACACCTCCCGCCACCACCCCTGGAAAATCATCCTCCTTTCTTATCGCGACTGCTAATGGTTCCAGGGCAAGACAGAACAATAATGGGGAAAGAGGGCAACCCTGTCGGGTGCCCCTATTCAGAGTAAAATAATCTGAAATTAATCCATTTGTTTGAACCGCCGCTACTGGGTGTCTATAAAGTAACTTAATCCATCCAATAAAAGTATTTCCGAACCCGTATATTTCCAGCATCTTAAAAAGATAATCCCATTCTACCATATCAAACGCCTTTTCGGCATCAAGTGAGATGGCAACGACCAGAGTCTGATCATTCGCCACTGACCACATGATATTATGCAGTCCTTTTAATCAAGTCATTTTCTGTGTAATTTCATAAAATCTGAGGCTTTTTATTTCTTGATTTTAGTACTGATTTA
Source organism: Myxocyprinus asiaticus (assembly GCF_019703515.2). NCBI lineage: Eukaryota > Metazoa > Chordata > Actinopteri > Cypriniformes > Catostomidae > Myxocyprinus > Myxocyprinus asiaticus. The sequence goes on along the minus strand of NC_059385.1, from coordinate 10,199,774 downwards.
GTATTGATACCGACGTACCAGGGCTGGTATCATACCGAAGCCAAAATTTTGGTATCGGAGCAACCCTTCTTGGGATTGATGCCTTTTTCACGCATTGATAATCAGAACATATCCCCCATGATTACTGATCTATATCTGCATTTTTCCCAGATCTAAATAGGGCTACTTGTTGTACAATAGTTTTTGTCTCTTCATAGATATTTCTCAACACAACATGGCACGTTCCTAAATTTAAAACAATTATTTTCTATGAATGTACGCACAACGGCACCGCTCGTCGTTTGTTGGCGGTGCCCAGCTATGACTCTGGAGACTGCTCAAAATCGCAGCGCCACGGAGCGCAAGTCACATAGATTTCCATGAAATCTGACCCAAATCATTATCAAAGGACATAGATTATTTACTCTAGTCATCACTGGATGATATAATGTGTATATGTATCTTTCATAAAGCCTATACACAATATATTTTCAGTTACATGTCTTTTTGTTGTTTGACAGCTTGAATTAAATCTATTCAAGGCTTCGAACAGAGAAATTGCATATTAAACATCGCCATTTCTTATAATTCCATTTGTGCAGTTACACCAGTTTCATACACTAACCTGCACTCATCAATGTCACTTTGGTCACTCTTGAAGTTGTACAAAAACCTTCATAAATTTTATGTAACTTTGGACTGCCACCTACACTGCATCGACGCATCCTGTGTGTGATACCTATGTCTTGTCCTACCCATGACCGACATCACCCCCTTGTGGTCTCCCAAAGCTATTATGTCAAAATACATTAAATGGAAGGCCAACTGACAGTGAATTAGAAAGCACACAAATTAGGCTTCGAATTTAAATCAGTGGTCGACCGATATTGGTTTTTCCAATGGCAGATGGTGATTCCGATATCTAGGGAGCAGGCTGGCCAATACAAATGCTGATAAACATGATACAATATAGAAACAGGAAATCAGATGTGTAAAAAATTTCTAAAAGTGAAACTTATTTTATGCAATACAAGGAAAAGTTAACACTTCTGTTTTTCGGCCAAGCAAAAACACTTTAAACACTTATAGCATTCTGAGATGCTATTCTTCTCACCACATTTGTACAGAGCAGTTATCTGAGTTACCGTAGACTTTGTCAGTTTGAACCAGTCTGGCCATTCTCTGTTGACCTCTCTCAACAACAAGGCTTTTCCATCTGCAGAACTGCCGCTCACTGGATGTTTTTTTGTTTTTGTCACCATTCTGAGTAAATTCTAGAGACTGTTGTGTGTGAAAATCCCAGGAGATCAGCAGTTACAGAAATACTCAAACCAGCCCGTCTGGCAACAACAATCATCCATGCGATTATCTAATCAGCCAATCGTATGGCAGCAGTGCAGCGCAAAAATCATTCAGATATGGGTCAGGAGCTTCAGTTAATGTTCACATCAACCATTAGAATGGAGGAAAAAAACGTGATCTCAGTGATTTGGACCGTGGCATGATTGTTGGTGCCAGACAGGCTGGTTTGAGTATTTCTGTAACTGCTGATCTCCTGGGAGTTTCACGCACAACAGTCTCTAGAATTTACTCCGAATGGTGCCAGAAACAAAAAACATCCAGTAAGCGGCAGTTCTATGGACGGAAATGCCTTGTTGATGAGAGAGGTCAACAGAGAATGGCCAGACTGGTTCGAACTGATAAAGTACGGTAACTTAGATAACCGCTCTGTACAATTGTGGTGAGAAGAATAGCATCTCAGAATTTTGGCGGCACAAGGGGAACCTAGACAATATTAGTCAGGTGGTTTTAATATTGTGGCTGATCGGTGTATATAAACTCTGAGTCTACATAAAGGATATTACATTTTTATAGTTTCACGTTATTATTAAAAAAAAAACTTAAAAAGTTGGCATTTTTTTAAAATACGCTCTGCCTGTGTTATGAGATTTCATGCATGTACATACATACTCATCTGATAAACTTCAGAGTTCGCTTCACATTATCCACCATAAAAACATATCCTTCTCTGCTGGTTTGCATGACTCCAACAAAAACCTAATACAAATAGAGTAGAATTCAATAAGGATCAAAATATTAAAGTACTGCCTTGTAATATAACTTGGCTTTGCTTTAGAAGCACAGACACTATTACATGTGTTCTTCTCTCATCCAAAACCTCAACAACACACGTATACATAGCACCCCTCAGCGGACTCAATTGTAACTGGTAAGTGATTCAGATGGAAAACGGTGTAATTCAGCGCTGCTCACAACAGGGAAATGCGGAAAGGAAAATAAATTTGCGATATTAGAGTCTATTACTCGTGCACATCCCTAATATATATTAATGCCTCCATAACAAAGAAAATTCTATTTTTTATAGGTACAAATTTAATCTGATCCAAGATCATCTTTTCAATACCTATTTGGACCTTCAACATCTAATAAACACAGTAAAATTGATCTCTGATGAGCTTTGAATGGAAAACAAAATCTGTCAACATCATCTCATCAGAACCTGAAATCATCACAACTTCCTGTTTTCAAAGGGTCCTTTCTGAGCAGAGAAGGGGGAAAAAAAATATGCTTTGCCTTAAAACTAACTTATAAAGTAGGCCAAGTACAAATAAAACACAAAGGCACAGAACGAGTGCTGCCTGGTGCCTTTGTGTGTTGGTTTTGAGTGAGGATGTGCCTTTTATTGGCTCGGCTTAGTTTTGTTCAAACATGTTTTGCGTGCGAGTTCTAATCATGACACATAGCAGTCAGTTTTGAAGATTGCTGTGGCTTGCGCCGACACACACGCTTTTCTCTTAAAGGGATAGTTATGTGGGTTTAGAAAAACTTGAGGATGAATACTGTTTTTTTTTTTCTTATCAGAACACAGACTTGTATAACCATAAAACAGTGGATTAATCATAACAGAGACTGGCAGTTTCATTAAACATCATTCTCCTTCAAGGTTAGTGCGAACTGAGGAACTGTTCACCACACACCACATGGTTTATTTCCAGTAATGTCTGTTCATAAATGTATAACACAAACTGTTGGGGGGTCTGGTTGAGCTGGACTCACTGTGGCTCTCTTAAATAAGTAGAGCAGCTTTAAGCCGAGAGGAGAAAGCCACATAGCAAAAGCCTAATTCATTCACTGTCTTAGGTTAAACCAATTTCCTGCACTCACAATGAAGTCTGAATAACAGGAAAGAACGCTTTAGAGAATAGAGGAACTAAAGGTTAGAACACCACACACACACACACACCTGCGGTGGTCTCTGACAGCAAATAAGGGCAAAAGAAGTTCTGAACACTTTTACTAGTCTTGCCAACCAAACAACAAGACCCTAAAGGAATAGTTCACAAAAAAATAAAAAATTCTGTCATCAGGTACTCACCCTCATGTAATTTCAAACATTAAGATTGTTCACTCTTGGGGGCCTGGGTAGCTCAGCGAGTGTTGACGCTGACTACCACCCCTGGAGTCGTGAGTTCGAATCCAAGGCGTGCTGAGTGACTCCAGCCAGGTCTCCTAAGCAACCAAACTGGCCCGGTTGCTAGGGAGGGTAGAGTCACATGGGGTAACCTCCTCGTGGTCACTATAATGTGGTTTGCTCTCGGTGGGACGAGTGGGGAGCTGTGCGTGGATACTGCGGAGAATAGTGTGAAGCGTCCACACGCGCTATGTCTCCGCAGTAACACGCTCAACAAGCCACGTGATAAGATGCGCGGATTGAAGTCTCAGACGCGGAGGCAGAGATTCGTCCTCTGCCACCCAGACTGAGGCGAGACACTGCGCCACCACGAGGACTTAAGAGCGCATTGGAAATTGGGGAGAACAAGGGGAGGAAAATAATAAAAAATAAAAAATAATGTTCACTCTTTTCCATATTATGGAACCACATAGTGACCAGGGGCTGTCAAGCTCCAAAAATGACAACAACAAAAAAGCACCATTTAAGCATTCCATACCACACATCTTGTGTGCTATACTTCAAGTCTTCTGAAGCATAATGATTTGTGTGTGGAACTGACTGAAATGTAAGAAATTATTCACTGAATGTCTTCCCCTCCGCCACAGCTCTCAAATATCATACACACTTCCAAATATTCAAGTTTGGCACAGTATATTAAGGTTGCAAAACATGCAAGAACCAAGTGCAATGAGCTGCCATTGATGTGTCTTAAATTTTTCCATATGTGAATGCAAAAGAGATTTGTGAGCTCTGGCGGAGGGCAAGATTTTGACCTAAATTTCTGTCTTTTCCTCACACAAGCTACCGTATGGCTTCACAAGACTTGGAATATAGCGAAGTGGTGCTTTTATGTGATTTTTGGAGTTCAAGAGCAGTGTGAGCATTCTACCGCCTTCTCAACTTCTTGTGTGTTCCATCGAGTCACATAGCTTGAAACAACAAAAATGTGACATACACTGAAGGATTTCAGAGGCCTAACCTTTACATTTTCATTTCCTTCATCATTCATTAGTGGAACAAACTAATTGTGTGGTCTTGGTCCAGTAAAGAGCCTGTAGTCCTAACACTAAAGCAGTGCCAATTTCTAAATAACTGATTTCTATAACTCTGTTCTGCATAGCTGACGTTTCAGAGCAGAGAGAAGCAAGACTGTTCTGAATCAAAACCCTTTAGTGATGTAATGCACAATGGTGCTTGTGTAATACTCTGGCCTAAGTGTCTCTCATTAAGTACAGAAACAAGTACAAAGATTGAGACGAGAGAAAAGCAGCAAGCCGTTGTAATCCTTGTTACTATTTAGAAATAGAGAGATTAGCTGATCAGTCGAGGGTGGGGGTCGCTGTCATGGAAACGGTAATCTTATCAAGTGCAATCTATGTAATTTGCCTTTTCATCATTCCAATAAATCAGAGTTATTCCCCACTTCAGATAAACTGATTATTAATTTACATCAGAAACAACCTTGGAATAGATTGAGAGTTTGGATTGTGACGTTCGCGATGTACGTCACAATGACAACATGAGTTATAAAGGAACAGTGCACCCAAAAATTAAGATTGTTATAATTTATTCACCCTCATTTTCTTCTGTGGAACACTAAAGGAGATGTTAGGCAGAATGTAAGCCTCCCCATTCAATTTCATTGTATAGAAAAAAGATGCACTGAATGTGAATGGTGACTGAGGCTAACATTACTGCCGAACATCTCCTTTTGCGTTCAACAGAAGCAAGAAAGTCATATGGGTTTGGAACAACACGAGGGTGAAAATGTAGACAGAATTTTCATTTTTGGTTTAACTATCCCTTTAAAACAACTGATCTTTTTTGTAAAGTGATTATTAAGTGAGAATTCTACCATTTTTCCAAGGTTAATCATGCAATTCGAAAGATAATAAATTTTTGTCCTCATTCTGACAAGTCATATATTGAGAAATGTTTCCATTCCACTGAATCAGCATTCGTCTCATGTGAATTTGCACCCATACGGGCTACTTCTGTTTTTTGTGCCCTTGCATGAAGTAAGGACACTGGACCCTTGACAAACTTGGCTAAAACTGGAGTGTCGTCAACAGCTGCAGTGATTGACATGGTGGTGTTAGACTGCGTTTGAACACAGTGATACTCGCCGCATGCCACACACGCACCAAAATAAACAGCTGCCAATGAACCACATAGCTTCAACAAAAGCAACTTTCACCCTGGGGTGAAAAAATTTGATACTGAAAAATGCAAAATGATTACCACCATATGGGGGACACGTCTCCCCCACTTGTTTGTAGCTAAAACTATCCGGTGGCCACTTGTATAAAAGAAGATATAAGATGCGTTGTCTCTATATTGTAAGCGACAGTATTCTCATAACGTCACGCATCAGCGCCAGAGAAACGTTGGTAAGGACTTTTCGTTCCACCTTTCCGCGCTGCTGAACTGTTTAATAAATCCACTCCAGCACCACTGTTTTGAGTGCATGATCCTCACAGATGATCTGATGAAAAACAAACATCATATTTGTAAATACGCAGAACATTTAAAACATCTGAGCATAAGGCGAATTTATAATAATAATAATAATAATTTTATTTATTTATCACACATTATACATTTGCACATATACAGTGAAATTCTTTTTCTTCACATATCCCAGCTAAGCTGGGGTCAGAGTGCAGGGTCAGCCATGATACGGCGCCCCTGGAGCAGATAGGGTCAAGGGCCTTGCTCAAGGGCCCAACAGTGGCATCTTGGCAGTGCTGGGGCTTGAACCCCCGACCTTCTGATCAGTAACCCAGAGCCTTAACTGCTGAGCCACCACTGCCCCCCTGTTTTCATTTCTGTTTCATATGGAGATTCATGCCAGAGAAATTAGCTCTTCATATAGGTTTCTTGATTGAGAACGAATGATGATGAAAACTGCTCTACTTGATTACAGTCTTTGATTGATCAGCACAAAAAAGATGATAGCTATAACGCGGGGCATCATATCATTTGCCAGCGATGAAGAAAGTCTTTATTATGTTGAACACCCACTTGAGCAGCAGTGTAAAATTAATTTCAGGTTCGTTATTTGTTGGATCCTTAAGGGACTGTAAGAGACCATCTAAAAAGTCCACAAACTGTGCTAAAAAGTCGAAGGGGTTCAAGCGTTAATTCAATTGACTTGTACGTTCTAACATGAAAATTGTTATAAAAAATAAAAACATTACAGCTTTCTGAATCTAAAGGTTGTAGTAGGCTGCCATTGTGTTGGCAGACTTACTATGTAAGAGGTTTAGCCAGCATGTCCAATTATACATACTCTGAACAGTATTCAGTTATTTCAGAACAATTCACTAAAGAAGTTCACCAAAATGATATTTTCAAAGATTAAAGTAGGTTCCCAGTGGGATGCATAACTTACTACAGGTCATATTTTCCACAAATGTCTAACTATATGCATACCATTTTCACTTATTGTAAAAAAACAAAACAAAAAAAAACAAAAAAACACCAACATTCACCAAAATTATAATTTCCCATTTTAAAGGCTGTAGTAGGCTAACATAACCCTAACAATTTTTACTTACATAAACTTAATAACTGTATAAATCTTTACTTGTAAAACATTTTTAATCATTTAAATGATAGGAACAAACTGTATTTTTGGCTTGAACTGAGTACATGTGTAACAATAATAATAACTTATTTGTTTGCATCATTTTATGTTGTGTGTGTAACTCACCACAGGCTTACCAATTTTATATCAAAATATAACTGGTACCAATCACTGTTAACTAAATTTGATATATATAAAAAAAAAATCGTTCTCTGTATTATTTCTATAACATTTTTAGCAGAGGGGTTTATTTTTTGTTTTTACAGATAAAATGAAAAGCTGTCTTCACCTTAACATATTCTAACATTCAAATGCCCTGACAAAAATCAGTCCATGAAAGTCAAGGAGGTGAACATTTAGATGTAAAACTTTTGTGAAATCTAAAAGAAAGTTACCAGAAATTAACCAACCAAACCAATTATTTTTTTTATTTTATTTTTTACATCGCCCACCCCTAACTACCAGTAATAATCAATACAGTATGATAATTAGCACTTGGTGTGAAGAGTTTGAGAGATCCGTTGTTTCATTAACCATGTTTATTTTAAAAGAGAAAGAACACATAATATACTGTACAAGTATATTAACACAAAGAACAGCTGCCTTACAAACACAAAAACATGGAGTGTTGTACATTTCCCATGTGCTGGATCCTATAGAATCTATGATTGTAATACTCCATAATACTGCGCATATATATATATATATATATATATATACACACACACACACACAGGTGCATCTCAATAAATTAGAATGTCGTGGAAAAGTTCATTTATTTCAGTAATTCAACTCAAATTGTGAAACTCGTGTATTAAATAAATTCAATGCACACAGACTGAAGTAGTTTAAGTCTTTGGTTCTTTTAATTGTGATGATTTTGGCTCACATTTAACAAAAACCCACCAATTCACTATCTCAAAAAATTAGAATACATCATAAGACCAATAAAAAAAACATTTTTAGTGAATTGCTGGCCTTCTGGAAAGTATGTTCATGTTACTGTATATGTACTCAATACTTGGTAGGGGCTCCTTTTGCTTTAATTACTGCCTCAATTTGGCATGGCATGGAGGTGATCAGTTTGTGGCACTGCTGAGGTGGTATGGAAGCCCAGGTTTCTTTGACAGTGGCCTTCAGCTCATCTGCATTTTTTGGTCTCTTGTTTCTCATTTTCCTCTTGACAATACCCCATAGATTCTCTATGGGGTTCAGGTCTGGTGAGTTTGCTGGCCAGTCAAGCACACCAACACCATGGTCATTTAACCAACTTTTGGTGCTTTTGGCAGTGTGGGCAGGTGCCAAATCCTGCTGGAAAATGAAATCAGCATCTTTAAAAAGCTGGTCAGCAGAAGGAAGCATGAAGTGCTCCAAAATTTCTTGGTAAATGGGTGCAGTGACTTTGGTTTTCAAAAAACACAATGGACCAACACCAGCAGATGACATTGCACCCCAAATCATCACAGACTGTGGAAACTTAACACTGGACTTCAAGCAACTTGGGCTATGAGCTTCTCCACCCTTCCTCCAGACTCTAGGACCTTGGTTTCCAAATGAAATACAAAACTTGATCTCATCTGAAAAGAGGACTTTGGACCACTGGGCAACAGTCCAGTTCTTCTTCTCCTTAGCCCAGGTAAGACGCCTCTGACATTGTCTGTGGTTCAGGAGTGGCTTAACAAGAGGAATACAACAACTGTAGCCAAATTCCTTGACACGTCTGTGTGTGGTGGCTCTTGATGCCTTGACCCCAGCCTCAGTCCATTCCTTGTGAAGTTCACCCAAATTCTTGAATCGATTTTGCTTGACAATCCTCATAAGGCTGCGGTTCTCTCGGCTGGTTGTGCATCTTTTTCTTCCACACTTTTTCGTTCCACTCAACTTTCTGTTAACATGCTTGGATACAGCACTCTGTGAACAGCCAGCTTCTTTGGCAATGAATGTTTGTGGCTTACCCTCCTTGTGAAGGGTGTCAATGATTGTCTTCTGGACAACTGTCAGATCAGCAGTCTTCCCCATGATTGTGTAGCCTAGTGAACCAAACTGAGAGACCATTTTGAAGGCTCAGGAAACCTTTGCAGGTGTTTTGAGTTGATTAGCTGATTGGCATGTCACCATATTCTAATTTTTTGAGATAGTGAATTGGTGGGTTTTTGTTAAATGTGAGCCAAAATCATCACAATTAAAAGAACCAAAGACTTAAACTACTTCAGTCTGTGTGCATTGAATTTATTTAATACACGAGTTTCACAATTTGAGTTGAATTACTGAAATAAATGAACTTTTCCACGACATTCTAATTTATTGAGATGCACCTGTATGTATGTCTGTGTGTTTTCCCTAATGCTCTCCTTTCACAGGGCAGAACCAACACACTCTCACAGCGAACCGTCAGGATTCATGAGACTGCACTTGTTTGAATTCCTACGACTTTCACTACAGCCAATGACATTGCTGGACATCGTTTCCATCTAATACGTGACAATTACTTGATTTGGTCACACACGACAGCTTCCTATCATGTTTACACACTCTACTGATTGGTTAAATTTAGATAAGGGGTTTGGGTAAGGGCATAATATTAATAAATATGTCTTTTAACACCTCGTATGCGGAACTCACGCTTACTTCTGCATTAGACATCCGGGAATTTGCACGTGAAGTCGTACGAGTTTATGTGAACAACATCGTGCAAGACCATACAAAATAGCCAACTCGTAAATTATGTACGAATTTTCATGAGATCGGGTTGGCAGAGCTATTGCTGAAAGCCGCTGATTATACTAAAACATGGAAAGGCATTACTGAAATGGAAAGCTCACAGGACCTGGGAGGCACAGGCAAGCATGCTCAGTCAGCAAACCTGCACTCATCCACAATGCACACTGCTTTTACAGTGCCCACCGATTACCAGAACACTTTAGACCTGCAGGGTCAAGAGAGGTCACACCATACTATAATACATTCATCACAGAGCTGAAAGAATATTCATTACACAAGTTAGTTTTGGTCCTCTTGTTTGATTAGACAGTATTCCAAAAGTGCTGATATTTCTTATAACAATTACATTTTTGGATGAGCTGTCCCTTTAAATGAATATTCCATGTTATAGTTAAGCTCAATCAACAGAATTTGTGGCATAATGTTGATTACCACAAAAAAAAAAATTATAATTGTCTCATCCCTCCTTAAAAAAAAAAAAAAAAAAAAAAAAAGCAATTGAGGTTACAGTGAAGGACTTAAAATGGGGCCAATTTCTTTGCATTTACAGGCAGGGCGATTTTTACACTCAGTTTTTACATTCGTTTTAGGGTTTATGGTGTTACGTCGCCTAACCCAATGCAACAAAGTTATAAAATTTAAAAACGTTAGAAAGCAATTTTGTCACACTAAAATCTTAAGACGCATATTACAGTATACACACTTTGAGATTCTGTGTTGTATTTGTGCTCCGCTTCAAGTGTCCGCAATAGTCCATTATTCAGGCATTCTCTTGGCTGAAGTACCCTTGCGCTAGCACACATTCCACTGCTGTTATGTAAGAGGATGAGAGACGGCCTCTGTCTGCAGTGCAGGCGGACTGTTAGTCCTAGAGTAAGTTTGCTCAGTGGAGCAAGAAGTTAGCCAGACTCACGGTCTTTTTAGGGCCAACAGAAAGTGGGTGGTGTCTTCCTTTTCATATAAAATAATTATGATAATTCAAACTATAATCTATGGTAGTGTGCGGGATTTTTTTCTTTTTGTCTAGATAATATAAAATAATTATAAATCTATATTTTGCATAGAGAAAATGGAGCCTACATTTAGAACAATTAAGAATATTTGTTGGGGGCCTAGGTAGCTCAGCGAGTAAAGATGCTGAATACCACCCCTGGAGTCCAGGGCATGCTGAGTGACTCCAGCCAGGTCTCCTTAGCAACCAAATTGGCCCGGTTGCTAGGGAGGGTAGAGTCACATGGGGTAACCTCCTCATGGTCGCTATAATGTGGTTCGCTCTCGGTGGGGCACGTGGTGAGTTGTGTGTGGATGCCGCTGTGAATAGCATGAAGCCTCCACAAACGCCATGGCTGTATCTCGTTTGGAAGGCTGCATGCTAGGTAGGACGCGTCCTTTGAATGCTGCAGTATACCAAGTGTCCTCCTTTAAACAAGTCTCATTTAAATGAGATGGCCTTCGTAGGACAAACGGAAATGGAAAGTAACATGGTTGCTATGACAGCACGCCACTCTTTAACGAGCGTGAGCACTTTGAGTGAGAAGGGAACAAAGTGCCTCTGGAAGGGAATGCATGAGGTACATTTTAGGAGAGTTATAATGATGTAAAGAGAAAAGAAAATAGATTTTACAGGTGTAATATAAGTCTAATACTTTATTTTAATTATATATTAATATAATTATACATATTATATACTCTGTACCCATCTACTGAGGTACTTCAACTTGGGAATTAACATTTCTTACGTTTCAACATCATATTTACGGGCAAATTGGCATCATTTTTTTTTAGACATTTCTGTTGAAGCAAAGAATTGTGGGTTGTGAAAGCCCACGAAGGATACACCTCATGCATCCTCTGAATTCCCGTGAAAGGAGGTCGCATTTGAAGGCTGCATTCGAAGTGTCCTACTCGCTTTTCTGAAACGAGACCGCCTCGATGATGTATGCGGCCGAGAAATGCGACCTCTGAAGGACGCACCCTTCCAAACGAGACACAGCCCAAGTCTCCGCGATAACGCGCTCAACAAGCCACGTGATAAGATGCGTGGACTGACGGCCTCAGATGCGGAGGCAACTGATATTCGTCCTCCGCCACCCGGATTGAGGCGAGTCAAAACGCCACCACGAGGACTTAGAGCGCATTGGGAATTGGGCATTCCAAATTGGGGAGAAAATAAAGAAATAAATAAAGAAAAAAAAATTTGTATTGTGACATTATTTGCAGGACACTTAAGCACATTTTATCCTCAATTCTTATAACCATTATAACTCATCCAGACATTTTAGTTTTATTATTCCAATAGTTTTCAATGAAAAAAAAAAAAACAAAACAAAAAAAGATGTTGCACATAGTATATCAGCCAGACGTCTTTGGCTGCTGCACTGCATCTCGTTGTTCCAGTGTCTTGCATATTCATTATTATAGGCTGTTATAATGTAATCTGTTACAAAAAGTACACAAAATGGCCCATACCTAGTAACTAATGAAAATAAATGAAACAATATAAAAAATCCTAATGGCCCTAAAAAAAGCTTTATATTTTATATGCAAATTATAATTTAATGTTTCTTTTTATAGTAAAATAGGACTAGGACATTTCTTTGACAAGTTTCGTGAGAATCACCCAAATAAGGAAAAATGCTTAGCTCCAAAGGCATCTATTTTCAAACAACACAACACCTCATACATCCATGGAACATTCTTTAGCAAGTGTAAACAAACCCAGTGATCATTCTGTGCTGTTCCATTCTTTCCAACATTGACCATCTTATCTGCTTTGCGTTGCTTATAAGAAGCATTTCGGCCAAAACACAACCAATATTTCACATCTTTGTTTCTTTGGGGCTGGAGGACACACTTAACTCTGCAAGTGACTTCCTGAGTGCTTATTTTTAATATGCATGCACAGCTATAAAAGTCTGTCTTTTTCGTTTCTAATCTCTCTCTCTGTTCTTTGAGAAACCATACTGTAAGGAAACAGAAAGCAAAGCCGCCCAGCGCTGCAGACAACATATGGTAAAAAAGTCAAAGCAAGTGCCTCTTCTGCTACCTAGAGTATACCTAAAGACGAAACATCTAGGCCCATAGTGACATCTGAATTTTTTGAAAACAGTCAAATATATCACTGTATTTTAAAACATTTATATATTAATCTTGATGTTGATATCAAACATATCAATATGACATTGCATTATCAAATGCAAAGGGGCAGACAAATGAAACTTGTCTAATAAATTAAACAAACAACAGTGAAGAAAGACCAAGTGTGGCCTTGTTTGCACCTCTCTCCCACTTTCAGTTTCTTTTGAAACCAGGAGGAATGTTTTCAGTGGGGACGCAGGTGTGTGGGTGTGCATTTGAGCGCTCAGGTCTGAACATGCACACTTAGCGTGTTTGTTTACCTATGCAGAGGATGTTGGAGTCGATTGTAATTGAAAAAAAAAAAAAAAAAAAAGAATAACTGTGCAAACAGCCAAGACCTACAAGTGAGTGCCAAGAGACTGTAGGTGCTCTCTCAAAGGGCCATGAGTGCTGTTGTGCAACACTTTGGTGCTCAGGATGAGTGCTGCGGTGAGTCACTTCTGTTGTGACATACAGCTGCCTACAGCTCTAGATTGTGCCTCACCAGATCTCTCATTCTCCATCCTGTTAAATATTCAAGAGAGGTAACCTTCTGTCATAGGCATGAATATTCAGCACGCTGAATTTGTAAGCTTAGTGCTGTGAGAAATCCCAGTCAAGTCCTTCAGTGGAGTCACAGATTCTTTATTCTTCAGCTCAAATCCAGATGCTTCATAAACTGGGATTATGAGTGTCAGAGATAAGCAGATAAATCACAGAACACCACTTGCACAAAAAATTTACAAAAAATTAATGTCCGAGTCTCTGAATTTCCAAAAACATGTCACAGTCCAAAATTTGTTGCTTAAAGGTGAAGTGAAGTGTGTAATTTCTGCACTACTATTGGCACCAAACAGAATTACAAAAATAAAGTAGGATTTAAACACTACTTAGACTCATCACGGCCTTTCGCACTCTCTGATTCCCTATGAACAAATAGGCCATACTAAATAAAAGGTGATAGATGTTTAACGTCGTAATAAAAAAAGAACACTATAACAAGCATGCCAGACAGAAAGCACTGCAGAGGAATCGGCTCGTCCAATAACAATCGCCAGATTGAACAGCAGCTGGCGTGCGGGGGATCTAGCACAAGAGGTAGGATAGTTCTTAGTAACTACTAGTAAGCGTAACAATACATATTCCGAGAATCTTACGAATTTATCTGAAGCTCGACGGTATGAGCAGTAATGGTATTGTGTGGCAATACCAGAGTGTAGCTTACCTGTTGAGATGCAACACGGCAAGTATCAAACCAAAATAAAAACCCCTCAAAATCCTCCACCTCGTAAATGTTCACTCTGGTTTTACTGTCTTTGTCTTTTAGCAAATCTTCGAATTCTGCCAAAGTGGGCCGCTCAAAATATAAACACCAATGTTTTTATAGTGCCTGGGAGGCTCAGTGTTTACACTTTTGAGGGAGGTAAACCCACGAATGGCTTACTTATAGTTGTCAATGAACAATAAACTGGGATATTAGAATGTATTTTGACATCAATTTTTACACACTTCACTTTTAAGCAGCTAGACTGGTAGATCATGGAGTAAGCAAAGTCAATATTATGGGTTCGTTGCACACGGAACATGCATACTGAAAATGTGTAGCTTAAAGGGACAGTTCACCCAAAAATGAAAAATCTCTCATCATTAACTCACCCTCATGCCATCCCAGATGTGTATGACTGACTTTCTTCAGCAAAAGAAAAATAAAGATTTTTAGAAAAATATCTCAGCTCTGTAGGTTATACCATGCAAGTGAATGGTAATAAGACCTTTATAGCTCCAAAAATCACAAAGGAATTAATCCATATGACTCCAGTGTTTAAATTTGTCTTCAGAAGCAGTATAATATATGTATAATAGAGAAAATGAACAATATTTAAGTCCTTTTTACTGTAAATCTCCACTTCAACTTTCACTTTCAGATGTGAAAGTGAAAAAGAAAGTGGAGATTTAGAGTAAAAAAGGACTTAAATTTTGATCTGATTCTCACCCACACATATTATATCACTTCAGAAGATTTGGATTTAACCACTGGTCGTATGGATTACTTCTATGTTTCTTTATGTGGTTTTTGGGGCTGCAAAGGTCTGATCACCATTCACATGTATTGTATGGACCTACAGAGCTCTTTGTGTTCTGCTGAAGAAAGAAAGTCACACACATCTGGGATTTAAAATGTATCTTTGAGTTCCATGGAAAAATTTAAATCTCACGAGTCTGGAACAACATGATGAGGCTGAGTAAATAACAGTTTTACATAGAGTATTAACTAATAGAGTTATTTTTTGGGTAAAATATCCCTTTCAATGCACTTTAAGTTGCTTTTAACAAAACCATCTGCAAAATGCATAAAATGTAAATGTAAAATTTGCCTCAGTATGAACACAAGAGACCATATAGGTGAATTTAGAGTGTAACACAAAATCAATAGCGTAAGGGTGCTAAAAAGGATAAACAACAGCCCTGAAAGAGATTGATGTTTGTTTTTCTCAAGTTTTTCCACTGCTACTAAAGAGATTTTGCATGTACGCCACACTCTGTTCCACAAGCTAGAATCTCAACACACACATACACACACACACACACACCTTACAAACATTACAAATGCACAGGTCCTTGATACATAATCTCCCAGTCTGTAATATAATCCACTAGTCACGCTTTGACAGTCTGACCTAGATTGGCCACTGATCCACAAAAACAACTACAGAAAGACTGTGCAGGCCTGTATTTGGACATGATACTCGTCACAGACACAACTAGATATTAAAGCTACAATGGAATCAGGCCTAACTCTTCAAAAAGGGAAGTGACATCATGTATGGTAATCATGTATGGAAAGCACACATTGCTTTTCAATCACATTGAATTTTCATTTCCGATTTAAAAAAAAAAAAGTCATTTTATTTGGGTCGGCGGAGCACCTTGAAACCTGAGAACCAAGTAAGTGAAACTAACTCCAAAGAAAATTTTGAAGGCATGCGATTCCAGAGAAAATTATTTATGCCTAAGAAGGCTACTTCCTGCCACAGTAAAATATAAACCATTTGAGACACTCTCTCTGTAAAAAGTGCTCTTTGTGGACTGTTCAGAACAAAACTGACAGCTGCATAGAATAAAAACTGCAGCCCAACAGGAAAAGCTCCTCTAGCCTTAATAAGATGAACATTAAGTAGATGCCAAAGTGGCACTTCAAACACTCCAGTTCATTTTTGAGACTCATATAAAGTGTGTGACAAATGAATGAGTGGAAAATGGATAGGTGGGATGGAGAATTGTTTTTACTCATATAGATTCAGTATAATCTGACCAAGAACTAGTAATTCTTTACTGGTTTTTAAAGGAATAGTTCACCCAAAAATGAAAATTCTCTCATCATTTACTGACCCTCATGCCATCTTAGATGTGTATGAATTTCTTTCTACTGCCGAACACAAAGATTTTTAGAAGAATATTTAAGCTCTGTTGGTCCATTCAAAGCAAATGAATGGCGGTCAGAACTTTTACATTCCAAAAAGGACATAAAGGCAGCATAAAAGTAGTTCATACGACTCCAGTGGTTTAATCCATGTCTTCAGAAGCGATATGATAGGAGTGGGTGAGAAACAGATAAATATTTAAGTCCTTTTTTACTATAAATTCTCCTCCCTGCTCAGGTGGCGATATGTACGAAGAATGCGAAAAGCAAAAGAAGAAAAATGTGAAAGTGATGATTCCTAGTATAAAAGGACTTAAATATTGATGAATTTCTCACCTACACCTATCATATCTCTTCTGAAGACATGGATTTAACCACTTTTATGCTGCTTTCATGTGCTTTTTGGACCTTCAAAATTCTGGCCACCATTCGCTTGTATTGAGCTGATTTACTTTTCTAAAAATGTTCGTGTGTCTCCTGCAGATGAAAGAAACTCATACACATATGGGATGGCATGAGGGTGAGTAAATTATCAAAGAATTTTCATTTTTGCATGAACTATCCCTTTAAGACATTAAAATGCCTTTCACCTAATAAAAAGCCATGTTAGATCTATTTATTCTGTATGCATGTAAACACGCATGTAATCTTACCATCTATGCTCAGTTCAAAGCACACATGGCAGAAAGACAGCATTTCAGTATCCGTCTCTAGCTTACAGATGCTGCAGATGTTGTCATCATTCAGATCTATGTTCACAAAGTGCTCCTCTTCCTCCATGGTGCCTTTGCAAGGCAAAAAGAACAAAAAACAAAAGGTTATTTAACAAGTTTAATCTCTGAACTTCAGTGTACTAATACAAAAATAAAATAAAAAAACAGATTACACCTATTTGTACACAAAGATGCATATGCATGCATTAACAATCACTATCGGCCTTGCCCCTTATTTTAATCATAACATTTTCTCCTCCAAATATGTCTGTGATTTAGTGTTTTGGTCTCGGGAACAGACAAACAAGTGGGAGAGAAAGCCGAGGACATTTTTGAGCCATATAAAGATAATGCAATTGCAAGGAGAAGCACATAAATAAATGAAATCATATAAACAAGACAGATGAGAAAACATGCAGAACACGACAGGAGTAGGAGGCTTCACTGCTCAGCTCCTGTAAATCACTATGGTCTGTTTTATGCCTGATTTAGAACATTTTCTTTCATGGGAGCCATGAATTCCTGCGAAACCAAAGAACTGAAGTGTCCTCTGTTTACACAACCAAATTACCTTACTCAGGCCTTACATAAAACCCCCCTGTACATAAGGTCACAACCTGTTTAGTGGCCAGATTCTGTCACAATCTGGAGTTAATCACGTCCCTGTCCATCACAGCTAAATCACTATTTGCTTTTGCATAAAACCTATTTCATAACCACCAAACAGTTTTTTCTGATCCAAGGAGGAAAAGATAAAATATATATACATTAACTTGCTTACAACAGGTCTGCATAAGTTAAAGACAGACTGGCGACGTTTCCTTAACATAGAAGCTCTCTGTCAAACTCCACTGTTAACCACAAGGTTGGAACACAAACTGGAATAAAGAACGACGCCAATCGTGGGCACGTGTTTGCCTCCATCTGTACTGCACGCGCCTATCATACCCACAATGATGGTAAATAAAATAAAAAAATTAACTCACTAGGTTTTGAGACCTAGTCAGTGGCATTATTTCCTTTGAGATGCTTTCTTACAACTTCAATCAGCCTAAAAACTTAGTATGTGAACATTTATTTATTTATTCCCGTCATTTAAAAATTGCTGCACGTGAACATTTTTACAAATGGATCCATTTAAAACCCCACGAGACCAGACCAAACCAAAGTTTGATGTATATTTGACAGGAAAACTTCAACAAAAGCTACCAGCATCTTTAAAGTGGGTTTTAACAACAGTTTAACAATCTAACGTGAACTTTATATGGCGAGAAAGAGATTAGGAAAGAAGAATTAACCGAACAGCAACAACGCTTGAATTTTTAAACCACTTAAATATACTGTAAAAACACTTTTAGGCATAAAAACCACGACTTATACATCATCAGAGACTTTTCGTGGTGAAATACAACGAGGCTGAATGCAGCGTAGACCCGTTATCTGGTTGTGTACCTATTACTCATAATAATAACATAAAAACCCATGAAACATCGCCTTCTCGAAAAAGAGATGACACCAACAGACGTTTTTTACCTTATGTGTTACGTTGTCAGATGAAATTTCGGGATAATCCTGAGGAAAACAGGTCAAAGCTGGCTGACCTTAGAGGTGAGCCACGCTTGTAGCGAGCGGCGAGTGTTTTGTTATTGAAGCAGACGTCGAGAAGCTACAAGTACAGCAACGACAAAGAATGTGCGAACACTAGCGAGACAAACCACTCGAGTTCCCGCCATATCGGATCACGTGTTGAACAGCTCCATCTCTCATTGGTTGCGGGGATTAGCACGTCGGTTACTGTAAGATGTCAAGAAACTAATACAAATATATATATATATATATATATATATATATATATATATATATATATATATATATATATATATATATATATATATATTAAAACATTCTTCTCACTTATAAAATGACTTATTAACTTACCTTAACTAGCAAAAATATAAAACGATACCTTATAAGACAAAATATCTTACTATACTTCACTGAGCCGCATTGCAGAGTGGGCAAGCTAGTCACTATACGCAACACTTGGGCAAGGGTAAAGTTTCAGTACAAACCATTTTTGTTTTGAGGGGAGTAGCAAACATACAAACATATTTGGCTGCACATATCGACTTTTGTGCATACATATAGAATAAGCTTAAATAAATCTAAACATTAAAGTTTTATCATGCGTTCTGGATAGAAATGTACATCATACATGTAGCCTGTTTGTAATGGTGCAGAACATAACTTATATTTTCTATTCACTTTTTTATTCTCTCTCTCTCTCTCTCTCTCTCTCTCTCTCTCTCTCTCTCTCTCTCTCTCTCTCTCTCTTTCTCTTGTTGTTGTATTTTTTGTGCACTGGAAGCTTGTCACCAAGAAAAATTCCTTGTATGTGTAAGCATAGCCTACTTGGCAATAAAGCTCATTCTGATTCTGATAAAGCGGATTTATTATTTTGCATTTTGTACCCGTTAATTTGCGGCATTTTATCACCTCGAGCCACGTGGGGAATTCCAGAAGGTAATTTCTCTCTCCTTACGTCACGTCAGATCAGCCCCTTATCCACTGCATCACTTTCATTCCATCATCCTTCCAGTTCCACCCCAAAGTCACAATGTGAAGTTAAATCCTACATATGCCACGACTTCTCTTTCTGAACACAGCTATTCTGTTTTTTTTTTTTTTTGTTTTTTTTTGTCACCCTATTTTACTTTGATATGACAAGCAGTGCAGTCTGCTTTCATCTTGTGCCAGTTTTTATGATGGCACAAAATAAGGTCCTCATTTGTTATTCTTTCCCTCTGTCATCTCATAGACAGACTGTCTGTAAGTATTCAAGCCAAAATCTCCCAGTGCATTCAGATTCTCTATCCATGTGCATAACTGTCTTTGATGGAATAATTCTGGCAAATAATCTGTCTATCATTCAGTAATTAAGAGCAAAAGAAGTGAGGAACACTGTCATGAGAGATTTTACAGTTGGTGGTTGACCAATGCACAATCTCACCTTTCTTTTCATTGATAAATATGCTTGAAGTAGCAATATAGGGAAAATACAGCATACAACCATGTAGTTACTTCCAGCAGTAATAAATAGAGTTGGGACACCAACCTCTGTCCAGAGAAGATTCTGCAACATTTACTCAAGCATTATTTCACATCATATATTTATATTTTATAAAATAAAAAAAATAAAATAAAAATCAGAACCTTTTTAATAAGGGGCCATAAAAAGCTTTTCATAGAAAGATATACAATGAACACTCTCCGCAATTTACACAGTATACATTACCATAAATACACAAATTAGGATTATTAGTTTTATCAAAATATCTCTTCCTTATTTTGACAATTTACTTATTTATTTATTAGTTTGTTTGTTTGTTTAAAGTTAGTATAGATATTTCAATATGTATTTATTTTGTAAAGTTAGCATATAACTATTTCTTTATTTATATATTTATTTATATAAAGTAAGTATGTGTAAAATATGTATTAATTTTATTTTTTGTTTATTTATTTTAGCATGATGTGTACCTAAATATTAACCCTTTAAAGCATACTTCGGGTCTTTAGTGACCTGGGAACTTATTCCACCTCCTGTACATCATCCATTTTTTGGAGTTATGCCCACACCTCTTTAGTATTCCTCAACCTTACTCTTCTGAATAGTGTAACAAAACAAAAAAGGAAAAGGAAAATTGCAAATAAAAAATAATATACATAATAATAATTAAAAAAAAGAAAAAGAAAAAAGTAGAAGAAGTAGATGTATTTTATAACTGCTTGATTACCAAAAGTGGATGGGGTCATTAAAGACCTGAGATATATAATAGTGCCGCTTTTTTGCACTTCCATAAATTATATTTTTATGATTATTTCATATCTATATAAGTTTACCATCACAGGAAATCTATTTCTTTGTTTATTTCAAGACAAATTAGGACTATATTCATATAAATGACTACTGTATATCATGTTAATTTTGATTTTCTGTGTGACAATGGTGAATTATCAGTATTCCATATGAATGTACACATACAGTTCATGTAGTATTACATACATGCTATTTTTTTCCTCAAGATGGCGCTGATGTTTCAGTGATTGACTTGATTTACTGTACATTTGGCATTGATATTTGGTGCAACGTGGAAGTAAACTATAGCAAGTACAACACATGTATGATATGACTATTGTCATTTGGGTGTACTACTGAAATTATGTAAGTTGTGTGTCTATTAGACTCAAAAAGTGCCTGTTAAAATATATATGTGTAACTTATGTGCAGCTAATGTGTTCGGTGTAGCTCAATATGTGTTTGACAGCCAGTTGTGTCTCATTTAATTTCCGTTTACTGTTCTATATTTGTTGCATCATCTCTTTGACATTTGAAAAACAAACTATCAAAATATATTAATATATATTTTATTCTATTATTTTATAATTGTCTTGAAAATTATTACTAATAATTTGACATCATCTGGGCATTTTGTAGATCCATTTGTGATAGATATACTTGACAAGTCTGTAATAATGTTTGGCGAAACACCCATGCATTTAAGGGATAAACAAGTATCTATCTATCTATCTATCTATCTATCTATATAGCTCTATGGCCAACAATATTTCACTGACTTTCCACAAGGTGGGGTGTTGGAGTGTGAGACCACTAGGATGATTTATTTGTGTATTCAGAGAAAAAGAATGTAATTCAAGTTAGATCTTGCACACATCTCGTAACATGTTTTCCTCAAGGAAACACCTCTATGTTCAAGGCTTGACAGTGTATTACTCACCCTGACATCACCCAGTTCAGAAGCTTGCTGAAACATTTATTATTATTAATATTATTATTATTATTATTATTATTATTATTATTATTATTATTGACCAATTAAATTTAATCATTTTGTATGTTTGGTAGAAGAGAAAGCTTTTGCATTACCATTATATTGTATGAAACTATTCTTATCTAAGTTAAAAATTGAAAGAAAATAAAGTTTTACGCACAAATACAGCTTTAGCCTATATGTACAAAATTATTTTAATCTGTTCAATTTTAACACTTTACAATAATTCTGATGACGGATCTCAACGTTGGAAGGAAAATTGTCTGCTAAAGTTTATACAATAAGTGAGTAGCAGATACAAAGTATTGTACTTGTATTATTCAGCTCTTTTCTGTGTGCAGGCCTAGTCAATGAGTAACTGTCCATTAGATCAACAGTGTACAACTGCATTCATGTGAGCGAGTGTGTGCTGCACATGTCTGACATCCACTCATCAATCAGTAAATTCATCGGTTCTCTGCAAACACCCACTCTCCTATCTGCTGAGTGATGTTTGTACGTGTATATGTGTGTGCATGATCAAGCCTGTTCCTGCTCATTTAAATGCCATTATCCCAAAACCTGTGAGACAAGTCCTACCAGTTTTAAAGAAAACGTGGAAGAAGCTCGATATCTTGGCTTGCTGCTGACTTTGTAAGATAATGAAGTGCTGGTGGTATGAACAGTACAGTATTGTTTTTCCTGTTACGGTACGTTTCCATGCTCCCATATGTATGTAAATATTTAGAATGGTGGAAAATGTACACATTTTTAATTTTCTCCAGTCTGTCTGGTCCGCACTATGTAATTTCTGTATTTATAAGCAGAGACTTTTCCAAAGAAACAGCAGCACATAGATCTTAATTGTACTTAATTGACATAATCTGAAAGTCTGTTTTTGAGTGTGCTAAATTAGTGTGCTCATGTAACTGGAAGTAATGCCAGTATTTTATATATATATATATATATAAATAAAATAAAAAAACAAGCCTGCGTCATATTTTACCTCAAAATCTGATTATTTTTCCAACAATGCAAAATTATATAATTTTTTTTTTTTTCATGACTTTTATTAAATTCTCATTACTACAATACAGCAATTGCTACTGTTTTACAGTAAAAAAAAATACTGTAAAATATTTATAACTAAAATACTATACTAATACTATAATGTATAAATACTTAATGAGAAGATATCCGTTTTTTTCTTCTTCTTCTTCTTCTTCCTTCTTCTTTTTTTTTCTTTTCTCACAGTAATGGGAGACCATGGCTGGTTGGTACACTTTTCGTTGTTGAATATCTCTGATGGAACAAAGGCTAAGATACCTCAGCTATATATATATATATATATATATATATATATATATATATATATATATATATATATATATGTGTGTGTGTATATATATATATATATATATATATATACAGTGCTGTGAAAAAGTGTTTGTGTATATCTCATATTAAATTGTTTCAAAAATTCAAACAAAATCTAACATAAAACAAAGGCAATCTGAGTAAACAGAAAACACAGTTTTTTAAATTATAATGTTATTTATTAAAGAAAAAAGTTATCCAATACCAACTGGGCCTGTGTTAGTTACTAATGTAGTTACTAAATCCCCAAATCTATGAAACTGCATTCATAATGGGGTTCAGCTGGACTAGACACACCCAGACCTGATTACTGCCAGCCCTGTTCAATCAAATCAACGCCTAAATAGAACTTTTTCAACAGCATAAAGTTGGCTGAAAGGTCTCACCCAGTAGCACACTAAAGGTCAAAAGAAATTCCAGAAATTATATTGAAAAAGGTGATTGAAATACATCAGTCTGGGAAGGGTTACAAAGCTATTTCAAAGGCTATTTCTGAGCCATTATCTCCGAATGGAGAAAACTTGGCACAGTAGTGAACCTTCCCAGAAGTAGCCGACTGTCCAAAATTTCTCCAAGATCACAGTGACGATCCAGGAAGTCACAAAAAAGCCAAGGACAACATCCAAGGAACTGCAGGCCTCTCTCGAATCAATAAAGGTCACTGTTCATGACTCCACTATCAGAAAGACACGGGCCAAAACTGCCATCCATGGAAGAGTGGTGAGGCAAGAACCACTGCTAACCCAGAAGACGTCTGAATTTTCCCAAAACACACCTTGATGATCCTCAAACCTTTTTTGAGAATGTTCTGTGGACTGATGAGTCAAAAGTGGAACTGTTTGGAAGACAGGGGTCCCATTACATCTGGCGTAAATCAAACACAGAATTCCACAAAAAGAACATCATACCTACGGTCAAGCATGGTGGTGGTTGTGTTATGGTGTGGGGATGCTTTGCTGCTTCAGGGCCAGGGTGACTTGCAATAATTGAGGGAAGCATGAATTCTGCTCTCTACCAGAAAATCTCTCTCTCTCTCTCTCTCGCTCTCTATATATATATACATTCAATGTCATAAAATATTTATTGACTTCTATTTATTAATGATTAAAGTTATGTTGTGCATTTATGCCAAACCACCCCATACTGGGGATGTTTGGTAAAGGTTGTGGGGTTAGTTGTCACAGTATTAAAATAGTTTGAAGAGAGAAGCAACACACAGAAAACAATATTTATTTGAAACTAGGACAAGAGCTCAACACAAGTTTGTCCTATATCATTAATATGAGTAATGATTATATTATTAATATTATTTAATATACAGTCATATATCATTGGCTTGACTTGATAATGTGTTTGTATAACAATAACGATACATCATTTCATTATATTATGTTATATATGTTAACTTGTGTGTATGTGTCTGTGTAGAGGTAACACATTTGTAAATAGTGTATGAAGGTTATAAATTATCATGTTACAACCCAACCAACCCCACTGACACTCTTTTTGTAAATTATGTTATAGCTAGCTAGGATAGCTTATCACATGTTTACAAATATTGTAACAAAATATAGCTGATGCCCATCATGAACTAAAATGAATTAATTTTAAAAATCTTTCTCTGTATTATTTCTGTAATTTGTTTTAGCAGAGGGGTTTAATTTTTGTTTACATTATAAACTGAAAGTTGTCTTCCTCTAACAGATTTTACCCTCCAAGCACCCTGACAGGATCAATCAGTATAGGGCAAGAGAGTAAATATTTATTTGTTTCACTTTTGTGAAATTAATCACCAGAAATTAATTCTGTGCCATCTAACCCCTGTAGCCACCCAGCCATGCTCTGCCCTAATAAAGATTCTCAACATTTCAGAGAATCAAATATTGTATTATTTTTGGGGTGACATATGAGCCAGAGATGTTCTTGACTGGTTTTGTGAGATCATCCATTTACAGTTGCCTTTTTGTCAAAGCAGAGAACTCCATGAGACTTCTTTTAAAATGATTCCTTAAAAATATTTTGGTATCCAAAAAGCAACGACTGACAACAGATATTTTAAATACACGTGATGAACTTTAATGTTCCATAAAATATAAAAAGTGTGCAAATATAAATCTGTGCAAACACAATGAATACATGACAAATATATTTTCTGTGTACAAAAAGAAGAGGACAAGGCAGCTTTATCGACCAATTATAGAAGTCAAAGTGAAGCCTAGACGAGGTGTTGACATCAGATGACTGGCTTCCTTGCTACGGAAGATTTAGTTTGTACAGACACATATACAGATGTGTGGATACTAACACGGACAAAAGCCTCTTATTACCCAGAATTCAACAGTTCCATGGCCCTCTACAAACAGATTTTTAAGACCTAGCAATTAACAGGCTGCCTGTTTTTGTCAGTGCTTCTTAAATGAGGGGTAATGACACCTACGCTCCCCTTGGCATAAAAAAAGGCTTTTAAAGAGTGATGAAAAGATAAAGTGGTCTCAGGAATGAGCTGATGTTCTGAACATGAGGGTATATGGGATGCAATCCTCCCCCATACTGTCTACCCACACCTGTGATCCCCCTCAGGCACTGTTCCCATGGAACGCGCCAAATGACTCTATAAACACTCATCTTTATAAAGAAACTCAACCATTTTAATAATATAATTGGCCTAACAGCATTGCTATTTACCTTGATTTTATATTATCAGTAGACATAACAGTGCTGACAGATATAGAAGGATGTTGAATAATGTACGTTTTGACTGGTATTCAGAGGGTTAGCTTATTCTAATATTTCTAAACTCTAAAATTTCTAAAATACCTCAGATCTCTGAAACAGTTTTGGGTGTAGTAAAAGTTTTGCTTAAGGCTGCATTAACCATCACTGTTCTTTGGTAATAATAATAATAAGAAGAAAATTGTGAAATCAAAGACATACAACAAAAACTGGAATGGAAAAACAATGACAGGAAGTTGTCTCCCAAAAAGGAAGTAGGCTTTATCTACAGTACTTATATATACATAAATGCATTTCCAATCAAAAATTAACTCTTTTATCAAGGAGGAAAGCCAACAAGAGCCCAAACCCTTGGAAAAAGTACCTGTCAATATTATGATTGGCCACAACCAAATAATTACAATATGTACAGTAAATCCCTTTGGATATTAAGAGTCCCTTTTTTCCAGCATTTATCATTCTTTATAATAAAGAAAGAATGTTAAAGGAATAGTTCCACCAAAAATGAAAATGTTTTCATCATTTACTCAGCTCCAAAATGTCAAAAAAGTCATTCAATAGCTTTGTGACAGGAAAAGACCAAAACTGATGTTATTATTCACTGATAATCTTCCCCTCGAGTGAGCTGTTAAGCACTGCAAGAATTTCAGTGTATAACAACTTACATTTTGGTCTAACAACCATGGTGAGTATAAGGGGGGGCTTTACCCCCTCAAGATTTTCCTTACGCCCCCAGAGATCACAGCTTAGTACCAGCCTTGCTAACAACTTTAATTTCGGTTTATTCCTCACACAAAGCTATTGTATGGCTTTACAAGTCTTCGAAAATAAAGCATGAGTGCTATTGGACCACTTTTAAAAAAAGGTCAAATAAAATGTAAAATTGTGTAAATAGTTTTTTAAAAATTCACCTTTTGTGTTCCACGAAAGAAATGAGTCACATGAGTTTGGAACAACATAACGGGTGAGTAAAAAATAACAGAATTTTAATTTTTGTGTGAACTATCTCTTTAAGAAGAGGGAGAAAGTGTCTATGAGTACAAAGAGCTTGAAAAAAGTTCTTCAGAGTCTGTGAGGCCTCAAGCCCCAGTAGGGCCCTCAACAAGGGGCCGATCCACACAGTGAGTCTACAGGGATTCGTATGTCATCATTGCTTTTATAGTTGGTCAGTTTCAGAACAACCACTTTCCTCTGAAGAGTTGTGGGTGTGAGAGGGTTCGGACTCTCCGGCTCAGATTCGGATGTCTCCTCTAGCGTGCGCTCTCGAGTAGGTTGCGGAGAGAGCGGTGCTGCATCGGCACCACGTTCAAGCAGGATGCAAATTACGTCTTTGTAGCCACCTTGTACGGCCAGGTGAAGTGCCGTGAAGCCGTTCTCGTCTTGAGTGTGAGCGACCTCAGGGCAACCCTGCAGAAGCTCTTTGAGGATCTCGCATTGACCGTTTTCTGCTGCCAGGTGGCATGGTGTGCGATGGGCGTGGTTGGTGCTCTGCGGGTCAGCACCCTCGGTGAGAAGCATTTTAACAGTGGGCAGGTGGCCTTTCTGGGCAGCCAGGTGCAAGGCGGTGCAGCCATTCGCTGTTTGGCTCTGAATGTCGGCGCCGTGTTTTACCAGCAGCCTTGAAGTGCTGGTGTGGCCCGTTTCTGCTGCTATGTGAAGTGGACTGTGGAGGCCATCAGATGTCAGGTGCACGTTAGCGCCAAGCTCCACCAGAATACGTGCCACTCGATACTGGCCCCTTTGAGACGCCAGATGTAGCGGCGTACGCCCATCTGAAGTTTGTCCATCAACATCAGCACCAGCTTGCTTCACCAAGAGTTTCACAATTCCCAGATGGCCTTTCCAGGCAGCCAAGTGTAGTGCTGTCCAGTCATCTTTACCTTTCACGTGGACATCAGCCCCACGACTTAGCAAAACCCTCACCACGTTCTCCTGTCCGTGATGACAGGCAATATGTGTCGGTGTGCGACCCTGGGCGTCTACTTCGTTAATAGAGGCACAGCGGTCTAGAAGTAAACGAGTCAGGGCCTCGTCACCGTTCTGGGCTGCGAAGTGCAGAGGTGTATACTGGTCCTCGTCCTTTGCATTAACGTTGGTTGTCTTGCGGCTCAAGAGAATCTCAGCCACACCCTTCAGCCGCTTTTCAGCAGCTAGGTGGAGGGGAGTAGCTCCGTGAACGTTGGGAAAATTAGGGTTGCAGTTGCTAAGTAGCAGAAACTTAACTGCTTCCTCATTAGCAAGTCCCACAGCGAAGTGAAGCAGATTGCTGCCACTGTCCAAGAGCAAGTCAACATCTTGTGGCTGGAGGATCTTCATGAGTTTAGCAATATCCTCAGTACGAATGGCTTCACAAAGCTTCTTCTTCTGTAACTCACTGGAGTCTAAAGTGGCACAGAAACACAGCACAGTGAAAAATATGTGTATATTCATAGGACATGTAATCTTTTCAGATTCATCAATAATTATCTGGATCTCTTCAACGGGTTTCTGCTCATAAGTCCTCTTTGAGATTTAGTTTTATAAATATTTAAATATTTATTTAAAATAAGCTTAGAAATAAAAAGCAAAGCAATACAAACTAAAACTATAAAACAGAAAAAAACATAAATATAAAACAAAAACAAAACTATAAAACCAGAATAAAACCAAATATAAAACTAAATAAAAAAAAAACTTTAAAAAAACGAAATAAATCAATATATAAAACAAAAGCTAAAAACTAAATAAATATAAAACAAAAGCATAAATTAAAAAATAAGAAATTAAATAAATCAAAATATATTAAAAAAAACAAAATACTGCTCATAAGACCTCTTTGAGATTTAGCTTTATAAAAATGTTGTTAAAATAAGCTTAGAAATTAGAAGCAAAGCAATGCAAAACAAAACTATAAAACAGAAAATATCCAAATATAAAACTAAAACAAAACTATAAAACCAAAATAAATTAAAATACAAAACAAAATAAAAACAAAACTTTAAAAACGGAAATAAATCAATATATATATAAACAAAAGCAAAACAATGAAAAACAAAATAAATCAAAACATAAAAAGGAAAAATTAAATAAATAAAAATATAAAAGAAAAGCAAAACAAAGCAAACAAAACTATAAAAAAAATAAAAAATAATCAAAACTAAAAACAAAAAGCAAAACAAAACTACCCAAAAAATTATTAAATTATAAATGAAAGCAAAACTATAAAAAAAAAAAAAAAAATTATAATAAAAATTATAATAAAAATTAAAAACAATTACTAGAAAGACATTCTATACAAAAAAACCTTTTTTCTTACCATTCACATTTTCCTTCTCAAAGGACAATGTAATGGAGCCTTGGGACGAGAAAGCCGAATCCACAGAGGAGATGCCTGAGAGTCTCTTACTGGTGTTGTCTTTGCTCTCAAGGGATTCCTCTTTGACATTGCTAAAACTGCGAGAGAGCCCAGAGTCAATCTGACTCAGCAGCTCAGACAGGCTGTAGTCTTTCTCAGATAACATGACTTCTGACTTCGGCCTCACTGGCTTTTGGTTGTTTGTCTGCATGTAAAGAAAAACATCAGATTGTATGAAAGTAAGCATTTAACAACCAGATGTTTAAAAGCAGGTTACAGTACTACATTTACTACAAGAACAGTCCCCCCGGAACAACTTCTTACTCAAGAGTACAATTGCGGTGTCTAACGGAACGCCCCTTTGTAAGGTTCGAACCTACAAGCTATTGGTTATCAGCCCAGATCTTTTAACCACTACGCCACACCACCTTCTGACAAAGTAGCCCTAATGCATTTAGCCTGTTAGCTTGCTTTTATTAGAGATTTTAGGGCCGGTTTTCCATTTTTATGTCAGCTGCCAATCCTAGGAATTAATAGATTTAGATGATTATACTTATTAGTGTACAAATGTCTAATAAGACAAAAACCACAACATCTAGCTGGTGAATATAGCTGTATTTAGCCAACAAAATATTTTAATAGCAGACTAGTCAAAAATACATTCACTAAAGAAATTTCAAGAACCGTTAATTTTTATTAATATCCATTACTTTTCCAGGCCTGGAAATCACAATTTTAAAATTCCTTGATATTTTCAGGTTTTCCATGAGCGTGGGAAAACTGAAAGATGTAAAAAATGCCGAAGCTACAAAGCATCTTGAGGTGCTGACCTGAGCGAACCATCTGGATTATAAATGAATAAATCCCTGACAGTAATTCAGACAGATGCATAATTTTCTGTTAATTAAAAAACGGTACTGTTCTCAGAATAAACTATTACATACCTTTACTGAGGAAATGGCAAAAGATTTCTAGTTAATGCAGTTATGTGGTATTCTTCTGAAATACTGTCACCTTGATAAAACATTTACGCAATGTACTTTGACGAACACAAACAAATACCTAAGGGTTACTTAATAACTGAGGTAAAGGAAGTCTAAACGACCATATTGTACGTCTGTAAAAGACAAACCTAAATGACTCATACTTAAATAACTTGCTGGAAATACTCTATTACATCACATTAACTGGGGAAGAGATTGATCAGATATATGACCCGTTGTGGACCGACCACTTGTGAACATTCATGCATGGAGATATTGTGTGTTCTGATGTTACCTGCTCACTGACTGGGGCAGGGCAGGGGGATTCCGGTTCCAAAGAAACTGAAGATCTGGACTCCTCATTGGGTTTGGTGCAAAGCTCCTCAGCCTCTGAAGTAATCTCTATATGAAACAGCAAGCAATGTTACAATTTTTAATTCCAAAGTTTTAATTCTGAACAGAAAATTCTGTTTTATAATTTTAAACAAACTACACCTAACTAAGTAGCATTAGTGTATATGCCACACAACAAAATCAAGTAAAATTATAAAAAGACCATGACACATAATTTATACAGTTGCTTAAAGGAATCACCCAAAACTGAAAATTCTCTGATTATTTACTCACCCTCATGACTTTCTTTCATCTGCTGAACTCAAATGAAGAATTTTAGAAGAATTTCTAAGCTCTTTTGGTCCATACAACACAAGTGAATGGGTGCCAACATTTTGAAGCTCCCAAAATCTCATAAATCAGCATAAAAGTAATCCATAAGACTCCAGTGGTTAAATCCATGTCTCCAGAAGTGATATGATAGGTGTGGGTAAAAAACTGATCAACATGTAAGTCCTTTTTTATTATAAATTATCAACCCTGCTCAGTCAATCTCCACTTTAAGTTTCACTTTCACATTCTTGTGTTTTTTTTTGGTAAATCACATTCTTCATGCATATTGCCCCTACTGGGCAGGGAGAAGAATTTCTAGCAAAAAAAGACTTAAATGTTGATCTGTTTCTCACCCACACCTATCATATAATTTCTGACGATATGGATTAAAACACTTGAGTCATATGGATCACTTTTATATGTCATTATGTGCTTTTTGGAGCGTCAACATTTTGGCACCCATTCACTTGCATTGTATGGACCTACAGAGTTGAGAAATTCTTCTAAAATTCTTCATTTGAGTTCAGCAGAAGAAAGAAAGTCATACACATCTAGGATGGCATAAGGGTGAGTATTTTGCTATATAATGTAAATACATTCACACATTTTAAGTGTTACCGTATATAGAGAGAAATAACAGATTGTTTAAATTAAAGAAAAATGTACAATAAAATTGACACTAATAATTGAAAGTCCCCACACTGTAGAATCCTGTCACAGGGCAACTTATTAATCCAGTGTTATGCCATATTCTGTCAAATCACTGTTGCAATGCAACACTGTTTCCTGTGAGACAGCAGGTCATGTTCAATAGCAGCATGATGACAGATCAAAGTGACACTCACCTTGAAAACTGGGTCTGGCCTCTGGGGAAAGTGCCCAGCACTTCTGCATGAGGGACAGGAACCCTGAGCAGGCCTGTGGTCGACTGCGGGGAATAAGCCCCAGATCTGGACGAACTCCCTTCACGACCTTCACCATGATGTGCAGGATGTTATTCTCCCCTATGAAACAGCCAGAGCAAATAAGTAGCATTCATGTATTTACCACAAAACACAATCAAGTGAAATTAGAAGATTAAGACACATAATTTACACAACTGCTAAGAATTTATTAGGGTCATATTTCACCCCAGAATAAAAAATAAAATAAAAAATAAAAATTAAATAATTTTTTTTTTTCTCTCAAAACAAGAAAAGTGAATAGTGACTGAGGCTAACATTTAGTCTAATGTCTCCTTTTGTGTTCCACGTAAGAATGTGAGTCATACAGGTTTAGAACAACATGAGGGCGAGTAAATTATTACAGAATTTTCCTTTTAAAAATTATTTTTTTTCTTTGTATTTTGGTGTGTTATATGATCTAAACATGTTCTTGGAAGCCTTCATGTGATTCATCCAAAAATAGAAAGACAAACAAAATGTAAGTTTAAACATTAAGATCGTGAGGATAACATTTCCATAAGACCAGAAAAAAATTATTAACACTTCATTTTGTTTAGGAGAGAATTTTATCAGCACTCGGGGTCTGCCATAGAAGTCAAAAAGCAAACATAGGCAGCTAATTTAATATCCTGTTATTTCAACCATAAGGAAATACATGATCATGAAGAAATTGCATAGGTTTTTTAATGGGTATGGAAGGAATGTTTGGCAGATAATTGATTCCATTCACAGCTGCCAGAAACAACAGTCCTTTGCCTCGTGATAAGAAGGCTGTTTTTATTTTCATTCTTTCACATTTAATTCTTGTAAATAGTTGTTACTATTAAAGGCAGGCTATCTATTTTTTTCTTCCCTGCCCCTGCAGATTTACCTGGAGATCACAACCAGGTGAACACATCTCCCTAGGAACACCCATAGGCATTCATTCAGTGCCGGTCAGGTTAAGACACGGTAATCCATGTAATTGTTGAAATATTTTAAAACTGAATGCCAAAAATCAATGTGGGATATGGATTTCAGAATATGACTGAGCACATAATAAAGATGAATATTACTAACGGTGTCTAGACATTTTATATTCAATAAACACTACTGAGTCACACGGACTCCAGACTTACCTTGATAAGGTTTCTTCTGTGTGAGAATTCCCCAGATAACAATTGCAAAACTGTGGAACAACAAATATTTGTTAGACAACATACACTTAAACATGAAATTTGACAAACAGAAGCTGATCTGATTGATATATAAATAGTTGATGTGAAATACTCCTTCATTGTGACATGCTGTACCGTATCTAAAACTATTTTAAACAGCATTTGGTGACTTTGCAATATGTGCCTATTAATTGTGACTAAACAGAATATCGGTACTTCTAAAATTTCAAAAAATCTATCTAAAATGAAGTAGAGAAAGCAAAAATGCAATTACAAATGGAGACCAGTTACAGGACATAACAAAATACACTTTTAACCTAAAGTCTTGCTGATAAAAAAGCTCATGGACACATTATGAGTCACCTACCCACAGATTTATCTTACGATTTACAAAATAAATATAGTTGACATTCTAGTACATAACAAAACTCCCATTTCTCACAGTATGTACGAAACTAACAATAAAAAAAAATGGCTGACCTGTACACATCATGTTTAGTGTCAGAGATTCGATCTTTTTCGATAATCCGCTCTGGAGGCAGGTAGGCAATGGTCCCACAGAACCCGTCACGGCTAATATCATCATTCCTAGCAAAACCGTTCCACCTAGCTAGGCCAAAATCTGAAATCTAGAAAACAAAAGGAAATTAGCAATTGTTAAAGTTGCCTTTTTTATTTGATACTTGTAATGTTATTGTTTTTTTGAGCCAGCCTTGGTTTTGTAGGTGTTCTTTAAAGGTGAAGTGTGTCATTTCCAAACAGAAATGCAAAAAATTATGTCTTATTTCAAACAGGTTTCTCAAACTCCCCACACACCTGCTATTGGTCGGACAAACAGAGAGCCCTGCCCCCAACTCATGCCATTGGTTAAGGCAATGTTGCTGTGTTGGGCTGGTCGGGACACTCAAACATACAAAGTAATGTTCTAATAGCAACACAGAACCACAGCGTTTACGCTTGTAGGGGATATCAACCAAAAACTGGCTTATTTATAGTTGATGCTGCATATTAAAGTAGGATAGGAGAAAGTACTTTTTCCAAAAGAGCATTTTGCCATGCCCTACAAGGCGGGGAAGCCCTAATTTGTCTGTAAATGTGTGCACGCATATGTAGGCGGGTGTGTGCCAGCCCTTCATTAACAGTGCCTAGCTTTAGCTTGTTCAGACTGGTCCAGGATACGTTTTTATATCCAGCCTTTTCAACCCAAGACGATGATTCCCACCCATCCCTTGTGACACCTGCTTACTCATCCATGGGAAGGCTGGATATAAATGGGATAATGCATGGGAAAGCTTTTCAACCCTCAGGGAATTTTCTGGAAAAGTATGTAGGGACTGTGAAAGGAAAATGATAAGTGTGCCCTTCCCCCTACCCCCTCGTAGCTTGTGAAATCCTGATGAACTTTCCTGCACAATGATCTGACATGGCAGAGATTTAAACTGTTCTTCAGCCGTCAACGTTAGATTAAGATAAAATACAACATGTCGACAGGGTGTTTTCAAGAACATGAAAAATATAAACCAGAGAGTAATTGTTTATCTTTTCCACCTTCTCAAGGGGCTCAATCTCTCTGTTATATGTGTGAAATTACCAAACTTCTTTATTTTGATCCCAACAAACTAATCCTTTCCTAAAGACAATTTTTAGACCCATTTGAAATATAAATGAGAGTTCTGTGGCTTTAAATTCATGTTTATTAGCTTCGAAGCCATGCTAGTGCACTCCTAAACGCTGACTAAATGTATCTTTAGGAGATAAATACATTTAAAATGTACATTCTTTCTCTTCTGGAAAAACTGACCAAATGTACTGATGAATCATCTTGCATTACACAGATTTCTGTCCAATCAAATGCACTCTAGAATGAGAAAGTGACTCCCCCAATATGACTTCCAACTGACTACAAATAACAAATCAGGATTCATCACGGCTGTTTTGACTACAGCAAATCGTCTTTTGAAATGGGGAAATACATCAACACAGGAAAAAAACTGCTTTAGCTATTCCGTGGGGTCTTTAAAGGGACAGTTCACCCAAAAATGAAAACACTGTCATTATTTACTCATCCTCGTGGCTTTTTTTTCTTCCATGGCACACTAAAGTAGATGTTAGGCAGAATGTTTGCCTCAGTCACCATTCACTCTCATTGTATGAAAAAAAGATGCATTGAAAGTAAATGGTGACTGAGACTAACATACCGCAAACCTTTCCTTTTGTGTTCCACGGAAGTAAGTCATATGGATTTGGAACGACATCACCTTTAAGTGATAAAGATACAAAATAACTTAAATACTTCTCATCAGCACAGCAAATAAGGTCATCATCACCTCTATAGCGAGAAGTCAAGACCTTTTGAAGACCAGAAGTAGCATGCGCTTTCTTACCTTGACGTGGTAGTGTGCATCCAGCAGGATGTTGGCAGGTTTAAGGTCAAGATGAAGAAGTGGCGGACTCATGCAGTGCAGGAAGTTCATGCCCACCGCTGTCTCATGGATGATGCGGAATCGCAGTTCCCAGGGCAAAGGCTCTGAGGCCAGCAGGGTTTCCAGGGAGCCTGTTTCCATATACTCCATCACCAGGCCCTGTGGGTCACTGCAGATACCGTACACAGGGAGGATGTAGCGGAATTTAGCTGCCTCCATTTTTTTGGCCTCCTCTAAGAGCTCGGCACGCTCCCTAAATGTACAACGAGTTAATCAGTCGATCAATTAGTCACACCTCAAATAGGGTGTAAATCATGTTTGTGTAGTAGTGAAAACCTTTATAGAACAGGGATTTGTGTGTGTGCACGTCTGATAAGTGTATTTTTAAAATTCTGTATATAACAACTGCAGGAAGGAATGTTAAATCCTCAGTTTGCAATTTTTTGAAGAATTAAAGGGATAGCTTAGCCAAAAATGTAAATTCTGTTATCATTTACTCACCCTCATGTTGTTCCAAACACCTGTGCCTTTCTTCTGTGGAACACACAAGGAAATGTTAGGGACTGTCATTCTGCCTAACATCTCTTTTTGTGTTCCACAAAAGTCATGCAAGTTTGGAATAACAATGATGATAAATTTTAATTTGGGGGTGAATTGTCCCTTTAAATGTAACATTCCATCATTACATGAAAATATGTTATAAGCAACGCACTCCATTAAATAAAAAGAGCATCAAGAAATCACAGCGGAACATGTAAAAACAATAAGGGAACGAATAAAGACTCATTGGACCTGAGCACATCGACAGAGCTGACTCATATAATCCTCTGTCCGTAAGAGTATAGAAAAAAATAACACAATGTTGTTAGCAGAGGGGCTAAATTACCTTTAAAATCTAAAACTTGATTTCAAGCTCACACAACATAGTTTTCCCACAACCTAATGTGGTTTATGGTATATTAATCTGATGGCATCTTTTAAATTACATTCCAGTCTTTAAAGCTGATAGATATGGGGCTGTATGAATGACTCCTTTGTTCTATTTGTGCTTACACAACTACCCTTTATTATTAGGAAGTCAGATGTGAGACACAGACATCAGATATGTAGGCAACATGAAGGACATACTCTCAAAGGACATCTAAAGAGATCTACTATTGTCTAGTGTTTCAATTAGTACTGTATGCCATTTTTTTCAGTTTAATTCTCAGTTTAATGCACAGAAACATTAATAAGTATGCCGTTTGTAGATTGATTTCCCTGAAAATTGTAAACAATTGTAAATGGTTGAAAATTGTAATTGTTGCGCTATAAAAACGTGCACTGGCGTGAGGTTAGGGTGGAGCAATCTGTTTTTCGACCAATAACAGACAGTGGGATTGTTCGGAAAATCTGTTTTAAAACTGTCACAATTTTTGCAATTTTGTTTAGTGGCACAAGCAGTGCAGAAATTACACACTTCACCTTAACGGTTAATCTCCATACAAATACAAAGTAATGTCTTGGTGAGCACCATCTAAAACATCTCTTACAGCCAATCATGCCACCCAATCAAAAAACTTGTAATGTCACAGGAAGTCAGCATTTTCCTTTATCATTTTGTTCATTGAGTGAGTGTGTTATTACTCATGAGATATCAAAGCTCAAGTCGAAGGGACCACATAATTCTCACCAACAATATAGAATTGTAATATTAACAAAAACAATTTTATTTGCATTATTAAATATTATATAGAAGTGCATTTTCCACAGGGATGGACAAATGGGAGGTTAAAAATGAGAAAATGAATAAGCAGTGCATAGGTGAACACTTCACACTACCCTACCCATTCTACTGCCCCTTACACTGTTCTGCCAACCTTTTCTGCTAAACAAAAGCCCTTTTTTCTTAAAAAAAAAAAAAAAGAAAAACTGTTCCAGTTCGACCAGTTCGGCAACTCTACAAAAGCAGAGGCCTGATAAAGCACAGGATGACAAAGCCAGCTTTTAAATCTGTGCTCTGTTTAGATGGGGGAGGCAAATTAGAGTTCATGTACTTTGCAGATCACAGGCGCTGATAACCTATTATGTTGAGGGTCACAAGGAACCCGCAAGCACAGGATTCCTATCAGATTCCCTATCTTTCCCTATACTTGTTCAATGACATATAGTGACATCCTTATATAAAAGCAAGTGCTACAAGAAAATATGCAAGATTACAGCAGAATCTCACAACGGATGCGACTGGATTGCAGCTCAACCATATCTGATCATAAACTCATTTGGCATAGAAATTCTTTAATCACTCTCATGTTGATTCAAACCTACATGACTTTCTTTCTTCTGTGAAACACAAAAGGAGATGTTAGGCAGTATGTCTAGGTCACTATTCACTTTCATTGCATCTTTTTTTTCCATACAATTAAAGTGAATGGTGACTGAAGCTATCATTCTGCCTAACATCTCCCTTTGTGTTCCACTGAAGAAATAAAGTCATATAGGTTTGGAACAAATATGGGTGAGTTAATAATGACACCATTTTTATTTAGGGCTAAACTGTCCCTTTAAGGATCTGCTTGTATGCTTGTGTATATTAAAAGTCAAATATTTCAGCCGTTTTATATATATATATATATATATATATATATATATATATATAAAATTCAGCACAGTCCTGCAACTACTCTGATAACAAGCAGAATCACAGCCCATCCGGAATTAGATCAGAAAGGGACGAATTATAACCCCTAAACAGAACAGTCCTAATAGAAATATTTTACAATGCAATTAGACTGTACCCTTTAGTGGGAAACTATGTATTTATGCACTTGCCTGTAAGCAATAATGAAATGTAACCAAGATAGATGGAGAAACAATAGCAGTCAGCTGACTTTGATTCATTATGTCCTATCTTTAGTCTGCCTTCCATATACCCTTATTGCTAAACAGACCAGAACACAAACATTCAGATCACCCAAGACTGACCTCAATAACATAATATGCATACATTAAACTCATCAAAGGCTATTTGAAACATTTATGCCTAAAGGAAATCATTCCAATGTCAACATGTAAGACTGTGTACCAAAGGTCATGCTAGAGTGCAGTTGACTTGCTAGAATCATTTTGTGTCAATAGTCCTTTGGTACAATGTACCAAAAATTCAAATTCTGCCATCATTTACTCACCCTTATGTTGTTCTAAACCTGACTTTTTCTCCTTCATGGAACTCAAAAGATGTCCGGCAGAATGACAGCTTCAGTCACCACTTTTGTTGCATCTTTTTTTTTTTTTTTAAACATTCAATGAAGCTGTTAGTCCCAAACATTTGGTCTCCTTTTATGTTCCAAAGAAGATATAAAATCATACCAGTTTGGAACAACATGAGGTTGAATAAAAGATGACAGAATTTTTCTTTTTGGGTAAGCTGTCCCTTTAAAATAAGATAAGGTAATGTATTCCAAATTGGTGATTCCATGGAGAATGTCATATGGTATTTGTGCCTGCTGTTTTATTGAGTTGACAACCAGCTCAAGTCTTAAGCATAAAGTACCTCTCCAAGTCGCATATCTGGCTTTAATTTATAACTCATTTAAAAATAATTTAATTTAATTGCTTGAAACGTAACAAACTTAAAATATGATGACTAGCAATGAAGAATGCAAAGGGAAAATGGGGCATCATAATACTATATAAAAAAGACACAAAACCATTTGCATGTGAATGTAACACCTGTATGCATTCCAAAGGTCCTGTTAAGGTCTATGTATGGAAGCTTACCGGGAAACAAAGCTCATGCATACAGCCACTCCTTGTCACGTTGGGACATAGTTCAAGTGGAAGTGGAAAGAGTACTTGAAATGTATTTAACAAGTCTTTAGAAACAGGCTGACAGATATGTATATATAGACTCTTTGCATATATGTGTGTGTGTTTGTGTGTAGTTGGGGTGGGGGTGGGGGTCATAAACATGGCTCGAGGCAGTATATTATCAGTAGTTCCTGGATGACATTTGGAGGGACATTTTTGCATATAATGAAAACACGTATTAACATGAACAGTATAGAGACACAGTAATAGCAGTTAAGTGGTATTCATGTTTTGAATGCCCAAAGAAATGGGCCATGTATCAGTATGACACATTTTTGACAACAAGTAAATAAACACAATACAACTGAAACCAAAACAAACATATCCAGTAATGCATTCCCAAATTCCCTAACTAGCTGGGATTGTGGACTCCATATACCACAAAAACTAACTCCACACTTGCCCTTCAGATGACTGTGATTGTCAAATACACACTCACACACACCCACACACTCCAAATGTACTTCTTTAAAGTCTCAATAGGCTGAGAAATAGAAAAACCACTCAGAAAATGAACCTTAGTCCTACTCACTTGTCATCTGAGTGAAGGCTGGGTGGGCACTTGATAGCCAGCCATGTTTTCCATTGTATATGTCGTACTTTGTACACCTGTCCAAAGCCGCCTGAGCCAATCTTTTCCCAACTTCCAAACTCCGAAGCATCGAAAGTTTTCAGCAGCCCCATGATCCCTGGGGAGTTCTCTGGGACATCCATTTTTAATCCAAATCCACTTTTAAACTCGCCCTTTTCATATAAAAAAGGCTTCTCCGTGAAAGACCACAGGGTTGTGAACTGTTCCTTGTTTTTTTTCCTGTCTGTACAGACTGCTTCTGTCTGGCCATACCCTCTGTTCAGGTGAGGTGTAGGAGGAGCTTAATGACATCATTTCCTGATCTAGGCACAAAAGTGGCAAGACTGTTCAAGAAGAGAACATTGCCTAACCTAGCCCAATGACACGTGTCAGTTTACGTCCTGAAGGCCATTGATTACATTTAATGCCACAACATGCTTTATAATAAGGCATTGTTTCAGATTGTATTTAACTATTATTCAATTTCTGTATACTGTGAATCTCAAGCTTAAAGGCATAGTTCACCCGAAAATGAAAATTCTGTCATCATTATTCACCCTCATCAATTTTTTCTTCTGTGGAACACAGTCTCAGTTTCAGTCACCATTCACTTTCATTGTACGGATGAATTATGCAAGGAAAGTGAATGGTGACTGAAGCTAACATTCTGCCGAACATCTCCTTTTGTGTTCCATGCAAGAAAGTCAAATTGGTTTGGAAAAACATGAGGGTGAGTAAATTATTTTTTGGGTGAACTATCTCTTTAAAAAATGCTGGTTTTCACCCAATATTTTATAACCCAAGATCACAAGCATGTTAAGAGCATCTCTAAACCCCCTTAAGAAATGTACAGTAATGTTCTCTAGCATTACATCATCAATGCCCTGGTTATGTGATACAACTAAATCGAGTCTTGTGTGGAATGTAAAAAGTCATTTCTGAAACATTGTAACGTATTCAAGGATAAGTTTACTTAAGCCAGAGCTTCAAGCAAATGCAAACTAAATTTATGTTCATTTACACAGGGCTTCAGGGCACATCAACTCATTTTACACTGACCTCATTGAGTTTACAAAAGTAAACGCAACATCACCTAAAATCCATGGTAAATGTTCCCATGTAATCCAATAAAACTTTGCGTACTTTTAAAGAGACATTATGAGTGATTCCATGGATTATGAAGCAAGGTAGTTAATTGCTTATCTTGTATAA
This sequence comes from Myxocyprinus asiaticus, assembly GCF_019703515.2. Taxonomy (NCBI): domain Eukaryota; kingdom Metazoa; phylum Chordata; class Actinopteri; order Cypriniformes; family Catostomidae; genus Myxocyprinus; species Myxocyprinus asiaticus. Next base: position 10,158,678 of record NC_059385.1, on the reverse strand, counting down.
ATGGCACATCTTTCCTTACAGCAGTTTTAAAGCCATTTCTATTCACTTTTGTGTTTTAAACCCATGGGAATTTGTGCTTTCTTATATCACAAAATAATAAAAATAATAATAAGAAATCTAGCCTATACATATGTAGGGTACAACAGGGCTAAAGGCAGTATAAAAGGGACATTTGATTTGATTTTATAACAAAACACCAAATAGCAACAAAATCCCTGAAAATGATCACATTTATTTTGAGACAAAATAACTGTCCAATACATGAAAGGATAGTTTTTGGGGTAAAAAGCCCCCTCACATTGACTGATCCAATCACAGTGGAGATCCATTTGTTTATAGTATACTTGAGATGTTATGAAATGCCAAGTGTGATTGAACTGAACAGGAAATGGTGCACTCTTTTCTGAAGTAGTTGTTTTGAATAAGCAGAGTAACATCTTAATTTGTTACTCAAAAAAGCATCTTGGTGTCTCAAAATTATTTGCATTAGCTGACAAATTTTGCACTATAACTATTGCCCCTATATCTACACGATATCACTATAAACCAAAAAGGTGGCCACTTTAAAAAAAAAAAAACGTAATTTTAATCAAAACAACAGTTATTATTTATTTTCTCACAAAGATCTTGGTAAAAATAAATAAATAAATAAATACCAGAAAAAACCCCCACATTTTCCTTAATGTGTGCCTTTAGCCCTGTTGTAGCCGACTCTTTCCTTCTACTGAAACTTAACGTGGTCATCAACGCCTTGTATATTGCCTTCAAAAGGACATGAAATAGATTAAAAGACTAAATAATTTACACATAAGAACAACAGTTCACATTAAATGGGTTTCAATGGGGCCTTAAATTGCATTCTATTAATGTTTGAAGATGTCAGTCATTAGCAATTCAGATTCCGTGAGAGCACAAAAATAGGAAGGGCTTTCAGTATCCGTTCAGAGTTTTTCTTTAGAGTCCTTATATGATGTAAACTGTAATATGGAAAATACACAGCTTGAACATCATCCATTATCTGTTACTACTAAGGCAAATTTATAAAACTTCATCAAGACTGTTTCCGTATTAACAAATAATCTGCCTTTGGCTCCCCCCGATGGCCAATTATTAGTATTACAGGTAGCCATAAATGGCGTACTGTCGCAAAACTGTTGCGAAAACTAGCCAGGCAAATATGAGAAACGTGCGTAGTGCTCGTTCTCGTTAAAAGCTTAAGACATTTAGTTTAAGTATACTTAGTTATACATGTATGTAAGAAGTCGCGTGTATTCCGTTTAGTGTCTAAAGAGTCAGTGTTGTTTTAGTTATGGCGCTTTATATGAAGGCAGCAGAGATTCTTGATAAAGTGGAGCAGAAAAAGGGGGCTGTGAAAACTTTGGTGTATGAGAGTAAATATCAAGTAAGTGCTTGTAAATAATTTGTTGCCAAGTCACTATAAGGCATAATTACTTGCTTACCTTCTCCAAACCTCTGCCTTTCCCCTTTTCTCTCTCATTTGTGTCTTGATAAAATGCATTATTTAATGTTTTCTCATCAGAATATCAAGCAACTCTTTGCACTCGTGTGTGAAACACAGAAATACTCATCGGTTCTGCTGGAGATCATCAAGAGCACCAGCTTTCTGAAAGAAACAAAACTCCGGATTCACTTGGCAAAGGTAGGTAACTGCGTCCTCTCTTGTAGACCACGTGTCTGTATATATGGAGGGTCATATATGTGAATGTCTGCGTGTGTACCGACAGGTGCTTGTGTATGACCTGCTCATTGGACGTGGGGTGAAATGTGGAGGCGCCTGGAAGGTGATGATGTTGAAGCATCGCTCCAGACTACAAGCTGCTCTGGCAAGAATCAAAATCAAAAGGAAAGTCAGTCGAAACCAGGACCTGCTGCCTACACATTTCCAGCTGTCTCAGGGTAATCTATGCATCATCTTACAGTATTCGACTCCCATCGTGAAATAATGTAGTGGTTGATCAATGCCAGGTTTGGCTGATGATGCTAATGATTTCTAGAGATAAAGCTGACAGATGGCTGATATAATGCTAATATTTTTAATAATTTTATTCCATGTTGTATAAAATGCAAACAACACATAGGCCAACACAAAATTCATGAATTTACATTAATATTTGTTTTATGCAATATTTACAATATTAACAATTGTTAACTGGCCAAGTGTGCACAGTTATCGTTGATGCTGATAATCCCAAATATATTTAGTATCAGATGATTATCGGTCTATCACTAAAATAATGTTATTGGATAAGTTTAACATTTGTTAAAGGGATAATTCACCAAAAATGAAAATTCTCTCATAATTTACGCACCATCATGCCATCCCAGATGTGTATTACTTTCGTTCTAATGCAGAACACACACAAAGATTTTTAGAAAAATATGTCAGTTCTGTAGGTCCGTACAATGCAAGTGAATGGTGACCAAAACTTTAAAGGTAAAAAAAAGCACATAAAGGAAGAATAAAAATAATATATACAACGCCAGTGGTTAAATCCATGTCTTCAGAAGCTATATGAATGTTGTGGGTAAGAAACAGATCAATATATAAGTCTATAAATCACCACTTTAAAGCACTCTATTCTCCTAAGAGGAGGAGTTCTTTTGTTTTTGGCAATTTGTATTCTTCATACATATCACCACCTACTGGACAGGAAGGAGAATGTACAGTAAAAAAGGACTTAAATATTGATCTGTTTCTCACCCACACCTATCATATCGTTTCAGAAGATATGGATTTCACCACAAGTCATATGGATTACTTTATGATGCCTTTGTGCTTTTTGGAGCTTCAAAGTTCTGGCCACTATTCACTTGCATTGTGTGGACCTACAGAGCTGAAATATTCTTCGAAAAATCTTTGTGTTCAGCAGAAGAAAGTAATGCACATCTGGGATGGCATGAGGGTGAGTAAATGATGAGAGAATTCTTTTTTGGATGAACTATCCCTTTAACGAACAGCTGTATTTCCTAAAATGCCCTCAGGAACAGATTATTACTGGATAAGAAGTTTCATTTGCATTTTCCACTTTAGATGACGTCATCCCACGCTATGTGCGAGTGAATACATTGAAAACAACTCTTGATGATGTCATTGACTACTTAAAGAGGGAGGGATTCACATATCAGGGAACTGCAAACCGGTAAATGATCAAAGTGATGAAACGTTTTCCACTATATGTCACAATTCTAAAATCGAAATATGCAGTAAATACCCACACTTTGAGCCAATATGGAACAGCCTAGATTGTTGATATTGTTTATCATTTCTGGTTTTATCTCTGTCAAATCCCCTTCTTAGGCTGCAAGACCTTGATCATCTGTCTGGGAAGACCTTTCTCTGTGATCTTCATCTCAAAGATCTTCTGGCTTTCAGTCCAAAGACAGACTTTCACAATCACTTCCTTTATAAAGCTGGACACATTATATTACAAGACAAGGTGAATTATCACACCATACATGCTTCTGTTTTTTTTTTTTTTGTTTTGCACAATGTTGAAACGAGTTAAACCTTCTGACCAATAAGTTCTAAGGGACCGTTCACACCGAAAGTGATTTTGTATCTGTCTGCTCTGTTTTGCAATAGTTTATTGTAAAACAGGCACTAAATGGAGTTTTTGACTGTTGCTCAATGTCTCGCAGTTTTTCCAGCGTATCGCGCAGGAGCGCCACATTTTGTATACGCATGTCAAGTTGAAAGAATTTCAATTTTTAGACACCTGTTTTCTGTATATGTCTTTCTGACCCTCTGTGTTTGCTCCCTGAAATGTTTCTGTAGGCCAGTTGCCTTCCTGCTTTCCTATTGAACCCGCCTGTTGGTAGCCATGTTATCGATGCTTGTGCAGCCCCTGGGAACAAAACCAGTCATCTAGCTGCCATAATGAAAAATAAAGGGTATGACATCTGGCACTGAACACTGTAGAATAGGGGTCTGGATGTAATTCATACTGTCTTTATAAAATTACGTTTTATCATATGTTTTGTCATTCTTTATTAGTGACTAAAATGAGCCAATATGTTCATGCTGTTTTCTGAGATGATAATTATTTATTTTGCTAATTGAACAAACAGGAAGTTGTTCGCCTTTGATCTTGATGCAAAACGCCTGTCCACCATGAGCACTCTTCTCCTTCGAGCTGGGGTCATGTGTCATCAGCTGGCCAATCAGGATTTTCTGAAAGTTGATCCACAAAGCTCAGAGTACAAGGAAGTGGAGTACATCCTTTTAGACCCCTCTTGCAGTGGATCAGGTAATGGCTGTGAATGAATGAACCACTGCATTTGTAAAGCACCTTCTTTTCTAGATACCTTAAAGGGATAGTTCACCCAAAAATACAAATTCTCTCATTATTTACTCACCCTCATGCCATCCCAGATGTGTATAAGTTCTCTCTTTATATTATAATTTTATTACTACACAAGCGAGCAGATGTTTGTGATTTGGCTGTACTGTAAGCCAAGCCGGCCTGGTGCTGTTGCTCTTTCAGGGATGGTGTGTCTGCGAGATGAGTTTACAGAGCCGCAGGAAGATGTGCGTCTGCAGGCACTGGCTGCATTTCAGTTGCACTGTCTCAATCACGCACTGCAGTTCCCACAAGTACAGCGCATCGTCTACTCTACCTGCTCCATTCACTCGCAGGAGAATGAGGAAGTGGTGTCTGCCTGCCTTCAGCAGAACCCTGGATTCAGGTCAGCAACTCTTAACAACATTCCTAGGGACCGTTCACACCATAAGCATACTTGCACTAATAAAAGCATAAGAAATATGGCGCTCCTGCGCAAGACTCATCACAACAGTCAAAGATGTCCATCGAGTGCATGTTTACATAGAAAAGCAATTAGAAAAACTGCACAGACAGACGCAAATACACGTTTGTTGTGTCTTTGACAATTGCACCATTACATGTAGAAATGCCAAACACGTGTCGAGATACCTGCATCCTGTTCTATTTATTGTGCTGCAGTGCCATTATTTAATGTTGGCTATGCAGTATCAGGATATTGTTTGAGAGGGTTTTGTATGTCTTGTAGACTAGTCCATCTTCTTCCAAACTGGCTAGAGAGGGGTCATGACCCTTTCACGCAATGCCTTCGTGCTAGCACAACAAAAACACGGACTCATGGGTTCTTTGTGGCCATGTTGGAGAAATGTCCCCCGCAGACTGATGGAGAGAGCACCCGGATTATGTAAGTTTAATGCCGTTTTAGGTTTACAGGAAATTTGTAATATTATTGGCTATTTATCAGGGACAGTGCTAGATTTTTAAGATAACTTATACGTGCTGCTAAATTTAAAAAAATAAAGTTTTTTTTTTAACCTAGCAATTTTATTTGTAATTCTCATTATTCTCAAAAGATGAAACTACCATGATGTATAAATACATTAGAATTTAATGTTTTTTTTTGTTTTTTTTTTTGCATTGCAGTTATGAGAATGAGATATATTTTGCACATAAAAAATGAAAATAAAAAATGTAGGGAAAAAAATAGTACTGGTAAAGGAAAAAAAAAAGATGTTACCCAATTAAAAATTTTTTGGGGGAAATGTGCTTTAAATTTTCATAAAAAAAAAAAAGTAAATGCAAAACATCTTAATTGTCCTAAAAGAATGTTCCAGGCTCAATACAAGTATTAATCAACGGCATAATGTTGAATTACCACAAAAATAATTTTGAATCGCCCTTTGTTTATTTAAAAAAGAAGAAAAAATCAATTACAAATAAGGTACTTACAATGGAAGTGAATGGGGCCAGTCCATAAACCCTAAAATACAGCTCCGTTCAAAAGTATATCCACAAGATGTAAACATTATACATGTTAACATGAATTTAATGTGATAAATTGCTTGCTAACCTTACCTGTGTCCAGTTATAAATAATGTGAATTGCAGTGTTTATTGACTGGCCCCCATTCACCTACATTGTTAATGCCTTACTGTAACTGCAATTTTTATTTGTTTATAAAAAAAAGTTTTTGTAAAAACCATAATTATGCCACAAATGCTGTTAACTGAGTTTAACTTGTATTGAACAGAGTATTATGTTGATTAATATCATTGTTATAATTACAGCACAACACTGTCCACTCCTGGTGAGGAAAAGCAGGACACACAGCAACCTAGTCAACCTGATGAGGAACAAGGAAATGCAGAGAATGCAACCTTAGAGCAACCTACAAATCCTAGCTCAAAGAAGAAGAGGAGAAGTAGAAAGAAGCACAAAAAGCAAGACTCTTGAAGTTACAGAGGACTTGTGTTAAACGGATATTCTGGGTTCAGTACAAGTTAAGCTCAATTGACAGCATTTGTGGCGTAATGTTGATAACCACAAGTTATTTCGACTTGCCCATACTTTTAAATAAAGCAGAAATCTGGGTTACAGTGAGGCACTTACAATGGAAGTGAATGGGGCCAATTCATAAACATTAAAATACTCACTGTTTCAAAAGTATAGCCACAAGACATTAATATGCTTGTTAACATGATTTTTGTGTGAAAAAATCTTGGTAACCTTTTCTCTGGACAGTTATATGCAATTTTACAAATTTGTTGCTATGATGATATAAAGCTGCAAACATTAATACCCTAAAACGACCTTAATAATGAAGATTTAAACAACTTTACAGCTCAATACACACGTTTTAACAGAAGAATGCATATAAATGCTTTGTATAAAATTATAAGCTTCACATTTGTGCAATGTTCTTCTGCAGAACACACATGAAGATTTTTAGATGAATATCTCAGCTTTGTCGGTCCTCAAAATGCAAGTGAATGGTGGCCAGAAATTTGAAGGTCCAAAAATCACTCCAGTGGTTTAATCCATGTCTTCTGAAGCGATCCATTCGGTTTTGGGTGAGAACAGACCAAAACATAACTCCTTTTTCACTGTATATCTTGCTATTGCAGTCTATAGGCATGATCATAATTTCAAGAGGGATAGATGGCTTTAGGAAGTGTTATTGAGCTTGAAATCACAATCGCCAAAGAGACGGATATCAAGATTTTAAGTGAAAAAGTTATATTTACGTCTGTCCCTTTAAACCTTCCACAAATCGGCCCCATTCACTTCTATTGTAAGTGCTTCACTGTAACCTCGATTGTTGCTTTTTTTTTATTTATTTATTTTTTTTTTAAAGAAACTGAGATTCTAAACAATTTTTTTTAGCTTGTATTGAAACCAAAATATTCCTTTAGGATGACAAAACAGCCTTTTTGGTCTTGAACTACCATTACTGGTACAGATGGCTATAGCTCAATATATCCAGAGCTTTTAATGAAATGTATGAAATGCAATTTAAAGATTATTTTGAATATACTTAGATTCATACATTCTGCCTCACTTGAGTTATTTAAAACATACATGGAGGTCAGCCATTTGGAATTGTGTGTCATGAATTAATAAGCACCATTTGTAATTAAAAGCCACATCGGGTCAACTTTACATTTTTATTCAAAACTAGCATGTCATTATCAGAGCATTTAAGCAGACATAGAACACACTCAGTGTGCTGCTCCATTCAAAACTCCACTCAACTCTTTTAGGGTTAGTGGGAATGGTCTTTACACACAAACTGTGAGCATCCACTTAAAACAAAAATATATAACTACATAAAACACAGCTCTCAAACATTCACAGCTTGAGAAATCCAGCTCTCATTTCAACACAAATCTCATTTTATCAACAGTCTACAAGTTTTGTTTTCATTTGGTAGGACTTTCTAGATAGAGGAAAGCCTGGCCCCCTGCCACCTTCCCATTATTCTGGGAGCAAGAAGAAAAAATTAAATATAGAAAAAATAAAATAAAAAATTAAGACCTACATGAGGAACACCATGCAATAGAGCCAGATGATTACATCATTGTTTATGTTAAAAAGTAAACATCCCCAGTTATGTCCATTAATGTGTTGACCAGGCCAGAACAATATTGAGGGGTGAACAATACAACAAACATGTATATAAGAAATGGTGCTTGTGCTTCCATTATCTGTGCATTGTAGTACTAATTAAATCCAGTGTTTTATGGATATACAGCACACTGAAAACAGAAAATGACCAAATAAGTCATACGACAGCTCTGTCTACTTTCACTGAACAGACCTGAGAAAATGGTAAGACTTCAATTCTAAGGGTGTCATTGGTCAACTAACTTCTTGACTGCATTTTGCAATAGTTGCTGTTTGCATGTCTTAATGCTGTTTCAAGAGCATTAAGGCATGCCATTTCTATCAGAGGCCGAGTATTTGCTATATCTTAGTATTTTAACACACATCACAAGCATGCACAAACCATAAGAGTCATACAGAGCCAGGAATGGTTCATACAGAATGTACATGCAAAATAATCAAAACCAAAACTTAAAGTTAAATACAAAATGCATTTTAGGCCTTTAGATTAAACCAAATGTTTGAATGAAAATTTTTAAACCATTGCTGTTTTCATTACTGAATATTACTCGATTCTCCTGAAATGCACACATTTTTGATCACCCACATGTTATTTTACTCAAAAGCTGCACTTCTATAGAGTCAGGAGGCCAGTTTTAAATCTGATCAAAACTCTCAAGTAAATTATCAAAAATAAGTAGCCATGAGATCATGTTCTTTGAAATCATAACAAGTCTACTTGCACATCATTATGAAAGAACAGGCATCCATGTCACCAAGTACAAATCCGACATCATTCTTAATATGTAACCAGAAGCAAAACACACTAAGGCACAAAGAGCAATGAAAGAAAAAAAAAACTGCAGGAAATTATTAAATTGTTTTTGATAATTATGGCTACAGTGTGGAGAGTTACATGGAACACCTGACAGCCAAATACAAACTGATAGCTGACGCAACAGTTATAAGATGGTTTTGCTTAAATGTATATAAGTGCCGATTTTAATTACTCTCAGCATAATTGTCAATTGAAAATAAAATGAGGCTTTAGACTGAAAAAAAAAAAAAAAAAAAGACAGAATATAGTAAAAGTTCAACCGGCTCACAGGTACACATTTAAAGTGGAGAGGTAGTAAAACAGCCAATAGCACACAGATGATGACAGAGAGATGAGCATGTTGTACTAAAACATCAGCTTTGGTTTTAAACAGACAAGTCCAATGTATGAAATATAATAAATATCAGAAAATGGAAACGATCTTTCCATAATCGGTGCTTTTCCTAAAGGAACATGCAGAAAAAGCATTGAAAAAATATTCTGTTTATTACACAGCTCAATTCACTCACTCAGGCAAAAACATCTTTTCATTTCTTAAATGAAACAGGTAAAATATTTACTTTTGAAGGCTTACCAAAACGCATCTTGAGAAAACTCTGGTAAGCATGTCAGTCAATGATCAAAAGCATGACAAATGAAGGCTAACTGCAAGAAAAAAAAAAAATACTTGATCTAAAATAACGTGCATCTTATTACTTGCAGTCTCTCAACCAAAAACATAAAATAAAAAATAAAAATCAATTTCTTTCAACTGGTCTGGACCCCAATTTATGTTTCAGTCCAAAATTGAAAGTCTCCTTTTCTATCGTTTCTTCAAGTATAATACGCTGCTCCTGTTCAGCATCCTTTCCCAACACAAGACATCCTCTTCCAATACAGACTCTATTAACAAGGATGTGATGAGTTTCAGTGGCAGCATCCAACAGCAGGGACGGGGCAGCCCAGCACTAAACTACACCCCTATGAGCCTTGATCCTTCACGCAGGACCAGCACTGGCAGTCTGGAGGGTTGGAGAGTTGAGTTTAGTCCCACATTCTGACTGAGAGCCTTGTTTTGTTTGGACTAGCAGCAGTGGCAGCGTCTGGGGCAGATGGGAAAGCCGAAGTAGTAAGAGTCCAAACAACGATGATTATGGCTGAAGGGACAGGTCTCAAATCAGTCACATTACTTCTTCCTTGGGTGCTGCCTGCGTGCTTGTGATCGGCGTTGCCCGGAGGGCTTTGAGCCTGTTCCGATGGAGAAGGAGGCTGGTGAAGCACCTAAAAAAAAAAAAAAAAATAATGAAAAGGGTGGATGGATAGCAAATACATCAACAAAGGCTATTATTGATTAATTAAAAACTGGTGAATGCATATATTGTGCTCTATTTTTGAATATATATACAAATACAACCCTCTACAGACACATTGGAGAAAGAATTGCAATTGGATAGTACATTTTTGTTTTTACTCGCAAGACTTTTGATGACATGCAAGCATAATACAACTGCCAGAAGAACTGTTAGGGATACAAAGAACAACCCACAGGTAACCTCAGGAGAAATACAGGCTGCTCTCTAAAAAGACGGTGTGGTTGTTTCAAGGAGCACAATACTTGTTGACCCCTCTCCAAACACAGTGCTTATGGTTGTGACCATAAAGCTCTATTTTGGTCTTGTCACTCCAAACTACAGTGTGCCAGAAGCTGTGAGGCGTGTCAAGGTGTTGTCGGGCATATTGTAACTGGGCTTTTTTGTGGCATTGGCTTCTTTCTGGCAACTCGACCATGCAGCTCATTTTTGTTCAAGTATCTTCGTATTGTGCTCCTTGAAACAACCACACCGTCTTTTTCCAGAGCAGCCTGTATTTCTCCTGAGGTTACCTGTGGGTTTTTTCTTTGTATCCCAAACAAATTTGTATTCCTCTGGCAGTTGTGGCTGAAATCTTTCTTGGTCTACCTGACCTTGGCTTGCTATCAAGAGATCCCCGAATTTTCCACTTCTTAATAAGTGATTGAACAGTACTGACTGGCATTTTCAAGGCTTTGGATATCTTTTTATATCCTTTTCCATCTTTATAAAGTTCATTACCTTGTTACACAGGTCTTTTGACAGTTCTTTTCTGCTCCCCATGGCTCAGTATCTAGCCTGCTCAGTGCATCCACATGAGAGCTAACAAACTCGTTGACTATTTATACACAGACACTAATTGCAATTTAAAAAGCCACAGTTGTGGGAAATTAACCTTTAATTGCCATTTAAACCTGTGTGTCACCTTGTGTGTCTGTAACAAGGCCAAACATTCAAGGGTATGTAAACTTTTGATCAGGGCCATTTTGGTGATTTCTGTTATCATTATGATTTAAAACCAAACAACTATGTGATAATAAATGGCTTCGTATGATCACTACCTTTAAATAAAAAAAAGTGTTTTTGCATGATCAGTCATATTTTCAAAATCAATGCCAAAATTTCACAATTTCTGCCAGGGTATGCAAACTTTTGAGCACAACTGTACATATACAGTATTCATATGTATAACTTCACACAATATAGTATGAGAGATTGTACTTTTTATTTTCATATTTAGCTTTTGATCATTTTAATCACATTTTAGCTTGTTTACAAATGTGCATTTCACATTATCAATTTAGATGTCATGAGAAATTGCATTTTCAATAATGATACAAGCTGTAGTCACAGTTTAAAGTTTTAGACACATTTTTAACAAAATATTAGATATTATAAGTATTTTATTAAAATATTATAAGGTTGGAACTAAATGAAAATAGAATTACACAATTATTTAATAACTGTATTATAAAAATAATAATTTAATTAGTTCACATATACTATATAGTCTATTAAAAAAAAGTTAATAATGTTGACAAATTATAAAGATGTATAATTTGTCAACATTATGAACAATTTTGAACAGCACACTATATAGTAAATGTGAACTCATTTAAGTAAGTAAAACCCATGGGTGGGGTCAATGAGCATCAAGTTTTTAACCAAACCCTTGCATAGATGCGGCACAAGCCTAACATTTTTTGTTTTGTTTTCTGATTTTAAAATATTTCATAATGTATGATTGTGCCTTTAAATATGTACAGTATGTATTTACACATTTATTACACTTACTAAATCACTACATTTTGTTACATGTTTGTTTATATGCACTTGTGCTATTTACATTGAGATTACATTATGTATGCCTATACAAGCACTAAATTGTTACCTTCTCTTTAAAGGTGCAATATGTAAATTTTCATGTAATATTCACCCTTTTTTTGCCAATATGTGAACGGCTTGTAACGCAACTTAAAAAAATGAGCCCTTCCCAGACTTCCTAGGTTGCCTATTAAAGCCTGTAGACTGATTTTAATGTGAAGGGAGCGGGCCGCTTTTGCCGGGAAAATCCAAAGAATGTGACGTTTATGCGCACTCCCGAGAGCCTTGCCTCAGTGCTTCTCTTCCGCTATTCAACAGCGACAACAAACTGCAACACTAGGTAACGTTATCTTAGAGATGGAATCCAGCAAACGTCCGGCTCCCAGCACAACACCGACTCCTACACAAACTCTGAGTAAGCCCCCCCCCCCAAAAAAACAACACGTTTATCTTCTGAATCCCGTCTGGCTAAGCGGGAACGTGATCGTGGTCGATCGAAAACTACAGTAAACATCGGCAGAGCATTTGATTCCTGGAGGGACCTTCGTTCGGTTTTGGGGATCAGAACAGACCCTGAATTGGCGTACTTATTGGACAGGCATGTGAAATATAGTGCCATAAGGATTGACCTGTGTAATTTTAGCTAAACTACAATAACACTTGAAATGAATGCTAAACAGTGTTCAAGATAATGCAAAAAGACCCATTCATTAGTGTAACGTAATTTGGTTATACAGAAAATATATACATTCTATTATTATAAAACAATAGCGCATATCAAAATGACAGCTGTGATGGAATCACATCAATACTGAATTGTGTCAACATATAATATAGTCTATTTTATAAACAACTACTGTCATCAACCACCAAATTTAGTTAACAGCTATTGATAAAGCTGGCTAGCTAGCTAACGCCAACATAGGCTATCGTATAAATGCAGTCAATGTATCATGCAAAGAGAAGTGATTACTTAAAACTACAGTCTCGCATAGTCAGACCTATATCCACACTTTGTTTTAGCCCTGTTCCAGCACTGGAGAGTCAAATATAATATACAGTCTCAAAGTTTGTAGTAAAACAATCATAACGGTATAATTATAATTATGCTACCTCATCTGTCAGCATGATGCCGGTGAATCACGTTGTCTCTTTGTACGTTACGTCATTGTTTTGGTCAAATGCTCGCTCGTGTCCCTATGGAGTGTGTGCATGAGCACGAGCAACAGTTAGCTGGCTGCAGTTCACTTAATGGCCACAGGTGTCATTAATAACAAGGGTTTCTGAATCTTACATACTGCACCTTTAAGAGAACCGGCAGCTCTACGAGCAAATGTTTATGGTTGAATGAGTGCACATCAAAGCCCTTGTGGCAAGGGAGCCTAAAAGCTTAGCATAAAATAGCATAATGCGCCAGTCCTATAGACATTCACGTTTTTTTTTTAAATGAAAGTCTAAGGAGGAGATGCTTGAGTGTGCTGAAAAAACTGCTTTTGTGAGGAAACAGCTCATCACTTAAAGGGTACTTCACCCAAAAATCTAAATTCTTTCATGATTTACTTACCTTTAAGCCATCCCAGATCTGTATGACTTTCCTTTTTCAGCAGAACCAAAATGAAGATTTTTATAAACACTTTTCAGCTCTGTTTGCCCATACAATGCAAGTAAACGGATGGCATTAGGCTGCTGGCTGTTTGACGGTCCAAAAGGCATATTTAAGCAGCATAAAAGTAATACACACACATTTCCAGTCAATCAATTAGTCTTCTGAATCAATACGTTTGTGTAAAAAAAATAAACAAATAAATAAAAAATAAATAATCGATATTTAAAACTGTATTAACTTTTAAAAATCGCTTCCTGCCACAAGTCAACGCATCACGTTACCTTCGCGTGACGTAAGCACAATGGCACGTTCACGCGATAAGTTGGAAGCATGCGCTTTGTTTACAACAGAGGAATGAATGTCACACGAGTTATTTCAAACAGCAATCCAGTGCTGGCCGGAAGCAACGATTTAAAGTTAAAACATTTTAATTATCAATTTGTTTCATACACATACCTATTGATTTGATTAAGAAGACATAAATAGATCGACTGGAGTCGTGTGTATTACTTGGGGGGGGGGGGTTTCCCCCTTTTCTCCCAATTTGGAATGCCCAATTCCCAATGCGCTCTAAGACCTCGTGGTCGCATAGTGATTCGCCTCAGTACGGGTGGCGGAGGACGAATCCCAGTTGCCTCCGCTTCTGAGACAGTCAACCCGCGCATCTTATCACGTGGCTTGTTGTGCGCGCTGCCACGGAGACATAGCGCGTGTGGAGGCTTCACGCCATCCACCGCGGCAACCACGCTCAATTCACCATGCGCCCCACCGAGAACAAACCACATTATAGTGACCACGAGGAGGTTACCCCATGTGACTCTACCCTCCCTAGCAACCGGGCCAATTTGGTTGCTTAGGAGACCTGGCCAGAGTCACTCAGCACGCCCTGGGATTCGAACTAGCGAACTCCAGGGGTGGTAGCCAGCGTATTTTACCACTGAGCTACCCAGGGCCCAGATTACTTGTATCGTCAAACAGCCAGCAGCCTAATGCTACCATTTACTCGCATTGTATAGACAAACAGAGCTGAAATGGGTTCATAAAATTCTTCATTTCAGTTCTGCTGAAGAAGGAAACTCATACACATCTGGGATGGCTTAGAATTAAGTAAATCATGAGAGAATTTTCATTTTTGGGTGAACTAATCCTTAAATGAATCGCCTGTCCGCTAATCTTCAACATGTTATACACTAATCCATTTGGAATTATTTGAGGTGTGGAGTTTACGACGATAAAGTTTGTTTTATAAGAGAAGACACAGACAATTTAGCAACAGGTAGGTATCGGTTTATGGCTCTCCCCATTCATTTGTATGGTATCCGCAAACGATGACTTTCTGTAGTAACACACTAGTTGACTGTTACACTCTCTCCTATGGAAAGAATGCAGAGGATGTTATCTTGGTATAGAAGATCTCTGGTGCACATTAACGAGAGAGAAGTTGCACGGTTGTTTTTTCCTCATTTGTGCAATGTATGATTAGAATTAATGTTACTTTTTATCTTTTTGATCACCAACTGACTGTAAATAACAAAGGATTTTAAAAGAGACATGAAATGAAAACGGGGTGCCTGAATCTCATCTTTGGACATAAAATACACGGAACGGAGCAAAAGGAAACTTTTACTTGCATAATGTGTATGACTTGCTTAGACACATTATATTTATATTTACAAAAATATTTATTGTATTTTACTTTATATTAAATATTTGAGTTTTGCAACACTTTTACCTTCTAACAGACGTCCAACATTGCAACACTAATCTCTAGCCATGCTTTAAAATGGAGAATGTTATGAAAACAGTGCGTGGAAAAGTTTAACTAGAATCAGAGTTGACGTCGTTAAATGCAATGTAAATGAAATTATGGCATATCATGTCTCAACTAAAGTGATTGTGACAATGCGATCCTCGACACCTCTGGTCCCACTTCAGCCAAATGAGGTAAATTTCCATCAGTGCGCGCGCTCAGGAGACACAACACGCAGTAAAAGATGAGGCTGAATCTAGCTTCTAATTCAGTTCTTCTTCGCCACTACACAACTCAATCTTTGGCGAGTAAAATCTGAATATTTACTAGTCAGAATGGGTAATAACAGACAAATTTTAGTTGCATAGATTGAAATTTATTTTTTGATTGTTAATTTATAACGGGATTACGTATTTAAAATACAAAATATAAATAACTGTATTCCACTACAGTTACAATTTAAATCATTGGTAATTAGAATACAGTTACATTCAAAAAGTATTTTGATTAATGAAGAGATTACCTTGCATTTTATTGTCATTTGTTTCATTTAATATTTAGTCCTTTTAGATGGAAAAATGTATACATAAACATTTCTTATGATGTGTTACATTCATACGAGCAGACAGAGAAGTTTGAAGTAAGTTTGGAGCAGAAGAAATAGAAATAAACTTTGTGTAAATTGTCAGCTATACGCTAAGCTAAAATGCTATTTCTAGCCATTTTACATGCACGTTATCAGGCACGATCATATTTTTTATCAAGAAAATCCACGTTGGATCATAATTTCTTTTGTTCTAGTAAGATCTTTGATATCAGGGCAAAAATCAAGAGGGGCGATATGTTATAGTATTGTGATATTTTTCCTCACAATATTGTATTGATATTCATGTGCCAAAAATCAATATTATTAAATTTTGTTAAAGATCCAGAAAAAAGTTGTTTATGTTGCACATTAAAGTCCACATTACCAGAAGTGAAATTATCGCTTTTTTGGTCATTAGCGCATTAGCACATTTTCAAGTGCTCCAGTATTGTTTGTTGTTGTGTGTCATGGTTGTTACAGTCAAGCTCCATTAAAGTAGTCCATATGACACATGCATTATATTCAAAGTCTCTTGACTTATAGTTCTATGAATCGCAAAAGGCTGCATTTAAAGGGATAAATACTGTCTGCATGCACAGCGTGTTTCAGGGAATGAGCGATGCTCTGTTCTTGACAGACACCTTCAGCATGCAAAATGAGAAGCATACTTATTCACTACTGTGAACTAGTCTACAGACAGAAACTCCAACTTCCTGCAGTTATGCAAAAATATAAGCCAGAGGGTTTAAGAGTGTAATATCTATATTATTATTAACAATAATAACAACAACAATCATAATATTTTACAAATTAGAAAAATATCAAATTGACCGAGTAATGTCCTATCACAAAATAAATTGAACAAAAAGGATCCACTAAAGAGTCCATTCACATTCCAGGTCAACATACAATGTGAAAAACATACAATGTGACTTATTTGAGGGTCAGTATTGTTTATCTTAAATAAATGGTTTACATTACAATTATTTGAGGCACTTTTATACTTCTTTAATAATGCATTTGGTGATTTGGCAACAGTTTCCTGAAGTCCTACGAATAAGAATGAAAAAGTTAAATACAATAAATATTACAATATATTGCTTTTAAATCGCAATACACACAAAAAAAAAAAAAAAAAAAAATTCTATTGTATTGCCAGTTATCTTGTGATTCCCACCCCTAATATGCAAGTGATCTACTCGCAATGTAGAGGGCTGAAATGATTGTGCATATATAACAATTAACTACAACAACATACAGTTCCTCCAATTCTGTCTAAAATCTACTCATTTGAGTAATGAAGGAATGGAATTTGTAGCTTACCAAATGGTGAGGCAGCCATTGCACCAAACCCTGGGGTTCCAGGACTGCTGAATGGCATCGACATTCCTCCAGATCCCTGGCCAAAAGCAGGAGTTCCTAAGACAATAGAAAAAGTAGCAAATAAGATTTCTGTCTTCCTAGGGTAGGACTAGCAGAAATAAATTTATACCTCAACCAATCAACACTCAATTTTATTCCATAAACTAAAAACACAAAAACACATTTGATGTTTATTATACAGCTATGAATGGTGAGGGTTTTGGACCAATGAGATTTCACTATGGGTGGGGCTACCAAGCATGTCATGACAGAAACCAAGTCAAAATGTCTTGTTTACGGCTGGTTGGGACAAAAACTCAGATTAACATGATCAGTGTTGGGTGTAATCTATAATCTACTGTAATTTAATTTAGTACAAAACGTAGTGTAGCGCATTACATGCATTTTTTTCAATCAGATAAAGTAGTAATTAGTCATTTGTAGTGAATTACTTTGAGTAACTTACCAAAACAAATGAACGATGGGCATATGATTTATCGCTTTGTCACTTGGTACTGGTTAGATCATTTGGCCTGGTTAGTGACCTAGATGCTTATTGCAGTTCTTGCACTATACCTACAGTTGAAGTCAGAAGTTTACGTACACCCAAGCCAAATACATTTAAACTCAGTTTTTCACAATTCCTGACATTTAATCATAGAAAACATCCACTATCTTAGGTCAGTTAGGATCACTACTTTATTTTAAGAATGTGAAATGTGGGGCCTGGGTAGCTCAGTGGTAAAATACGCTGGCTACCACCCCTGGAGTTTGCTAGTTTGAATCCCAGGGCGTGCTGAGTGACTCCAGCCAGGTCTCCTAAGTAACCAATTTGGCCCGGTTGCTAGGGAGGGTAGCGTCACATGGGGTAACCTCCTCGTGGTCGCTATAATGTGGTTTGTTCTCGGTGGGGCGTATGGTGAATTGAGCGTGGTTGCCGCGGTGGATGGCGAGAAGCCTCCACACGCGCTATGTCTCCGTGGCAACGCGCTCAACAAGCCACGTTATAAGATGCGCGGGTTGACTGTCTCAGACACGGAGGCAACTGGGATTCGTCCTCTGCCACCCGGACTGAGACGAATCACTATGCGACCACGAGGACTTAGAGCACATCGGGAATTGGGCATTCCAAACTGGGAGAAAAAGGGGAAAAATTTTTCATCACATTCCCAGTGGGTCAGAAGTTTACATAAACTTTGTTGGTATTTGGTAGCATTGCCTTTAAATTGTTTAACTTGGGTCAAACATTTTGGGTAGCCTTCCACAAGCTTCTCACAATAAGTTACTGGAATTTTGGCCCATTCCTCCAGATAGAACTGGTGTAACTGAGTCAGGATTGTAAGCTCCCTTGTTCGCACATGCTTTTTCAGTTCTGCTCACAAATCTGACTGAGGTCAGGGCTTTGTGATGGCCACTTCAATACCTTGACTTTGTTGTCCTTAAGCCATTTTGCCACAACTTGAGGTATGCTTTGGGTCATTGTCCATTTGGAAGAGCCATCTGCGACCGAGCTTTAACTTCCTGGCTGATGTCTTGAGATGTTGCTTCAATATATCCACATAATTTTCCTTCCTCATGATGCCATCTATTTTGTGAAGTGCACCAGTCCCTCCTGCAGCAAAGCACCCCCACAACATGATGCTACCACCCCCATGCTTCACGGTTGGGATGGTGTTCTTCTGCTTGCAAGCCTCACCCTTTTTCCTCCAAACATAACGATGGTCATTATGGCCAAACAGTAAGATCTTTGTCCCCATGTGCACTTGCAATCTGTAGTCTGGCTTTTTTATGGTGGATTTGGAGCAGTGGCTTCTTCCTTGCTGAGCAGCCTTTCAGGTTATGTCAATATAGGACTCGTTTTACTGTTGATATAGATACTTCTCTACCTGTTTCCTCTAGCATCTTCACAAGATCCTTTGCTGTTGTCCTGGGATTGTTTTGCACTTTTCAAACTACGTTAATCTCTAGGAGACACAATGCGTCTCCTTCCTAAGCGGTATGATGGCTGCGCGGTCCCATGGTGTTTATACTTGCGTACTATTGTTTGTACAGATGAACGTGGTACCTTCAGGCATTTGGAAATTGCTCCCAAGGAGGAACCAGACTTGTGGAGGTCCACAAATGTTTTTCTGAGGTCTTGGCTGATACCTTTTGATTTTTCCATATCAAACAAAGAGGCACCGAGTTTGAAGGTAGGCTTTAAAATACATCCACAGGTACACCTCTAATTCAGTACACCTCCTATCAGAAGCTAATTGGCTAATTGTCTAAAGGCTTGACATCTTTTTTCCAAGCTGCTTAAAGGCACAGTTAACTTAATGTAAACTTCTGACCCACTGGAATTGTGATAGTCAATTAAAAGAGAAACAATCTGTCTGTAAACAATTGTTGGAAAAATTACTCGAATCATGCAAAGTAGATGTCCTAAATGACTTGCCAGAACTATAGTTTGCTAATATGAAATCTGTGGAGTGGTTAAAAAATGACTTCAACCTAAGTGTATGTAAACTTCTTTCTTCAACTGCAACTTCAAAACGGTCTAGAATATTATCTAGCCAGACGCAAAACAGTGCAGGGAGTTTTTGTTTTTTTCTAATTATGAAAACGCAATTTAATGTCGCAAGTTTTCACACGTCTGACACTATGTGGTTATACTAGAAGTTGCAGGGTGGAGGCCCTCTGTAATGAATCCCTATTAAAATGGTTTACTCCACCCAAGCATCAAGAATAATTTTAGAAAACACTTGACACATACAATCAGGAACTGCAGATGTTACACACTGAATAACACAACGCAACAAGACCAGACAAAATGCTTTGCGTGTCAAATATCAAATATGACCAAAGTAATTGCCCATTACTTGACTACAAACAATCACTGATTCAACTGGTCAATTTTGATTACTCTACGGTAAAGCCTAATTTATACAATGGAAGAAACCAAACTTTTGTCCTGAATGAACTAAAGCAACCTAAGTGAACAAAGCGTGTGTTTATACTATGTGCAGTGTTGTTTTAACGTTGAAGTGCGTATTTTTTTCTGTTAAAATACTTTCTTTTCCCAGCATAATATGCAGAGCCAACTGTAAGCCATTTGTAAGTTAATTTTCTCGAAAAAGGTAAACACTGTCTCTGTGGTGCTATAAAAATTACTGTTTTGAGCAACACGTCCATACTGACACAATAACATTGACTCAACCCATGGCACGAGTTGGGGGGGTAGGACTATCTGTTTTTTTGTTCAACAGAAGACGGGGCGCATTCAGAAGCTGTTTATTTTTGCAATTCCGTTCAGTGAAGCAGAAATTACACCCCTCAGATTTAAAATTACTTTATCAATCATAAACACTTCATCGACAAGCCAAGTTGTCCTAGGTTATGAATTTCAGAGATGTGCACTAACAGGAGAAATATCACCAAATGAACACCTTAAGTCTTAAGTGCATTGAGTCATAATTTTTAAGCAAACTAAAAGAAGCGCAGTAAGTATAAATGACATAGATCTCTATATCACAATCTACCAATGCTGAACACATCACCAACTGACAATTACTGTGAAAACCAATGGACTTACCAAAAGCAGGCTTGCTATCAGTGTTGTTGGCTCCAAAGGAAAACCCTGGTGTCTGAGCTGCAGGTGTAGGGGTTCCAAATGGTGTTCCTGACAACGATGCCCCAAAGTTAAACCCTCCAGCAGCAGGAGGCGCCAGAGTGCTTGGTGTTGGGTTCTGAGTGGCTGTCAAGGCCCCTCCAAAAGTGAATGTAGGAGCTGGGGTAGGGATAGGGGCTGTAGTCTGTGTGGACGCCCCAAAAGCAGGAGCCACTGAAGGGGTGGTGGTGTTTCCAAAGGAAAAGCCAGTGGAAGGCGCTCCACCGAATGCAGGCTGACTGTTCGTGCCAAACGCAGGCGCTGCTGTGCTGGCAGCTGCTCCAAAGGTGAATGGTGCCGCACCAGTGTTGCCACTGCTGGACCCAAACGTGAAGGGTTTCGAAGCAGCAGGGGCCTGCTGAGAGGCACCAGGGAAGGATGTTGATGCTGTGAATGTAGAGCTCCCAAAAGTAGTTTGTGTTGTGGGTGCCTCTGAGGTCACTGTGGCATTGTTGGTCAAGCCGAACCCACCAAATGGCGTGGAAGTGGAGTTCAGGTTGTTGGACTGCTGGCCGAATGTGAACGTGTTTTGCATCTGTGGGGTAGGCGCAGGTTTTGCAGCACCAAACTGAAAAGCAGAAGTGGTACCACCAGCACTGGCTGTACTGGTACTCAACGCAGGGGCAGTGATCGTAGTTGATGTGGCTCCAAATTGGAACGCGGTGTTTGAGGCAGGAGCAGATGTGGTTGTTGTGTTCCAGCTTCCAAACAGAGATGGGGTGGAAGCTTGTAATGCAGGGGTAGCAGAGGGAGCAGACACTGTAGCTGGCTGGGTACTGGTTATTCCACCAAATAACATGCCACTGTTCTGTGTAGCTGGAGCTGCAGGGGTTGATGTTGTTGGTATGGCAGTTTTCCCAAAGGCAATAATGCCACTTCCTGTGGTACTGTCAAATAAAGGCTTGAATGTGGGCTGAGTGGGTTTGACATCCACCGTGGAGGCTGGGGCTGTAGTTGCTGCTCCAAAAATGGGCTTAAACCCAGATGACAGGGGGGTGCCAATGCTGTTTACCAATACACTAGGGGTGGCTGTGGCTGTAGGTGCAGCAGTTGTAAATATAGGTGGCTCAGTTGCAGGTGTGGCTACAGGTTTGATCAGGCTGAAGAGGCTGCCTCCTCCACCCAGGGATGGCGAGCTGGAAGTGGGTTGAAGAGGTCGGGCCAGGATCTGAGCAAAGGCAGAGGGCATGGAGGTGGCTGGCTTAGAGGCAGGTGTTGATATGGAGGACGGGGTTGAGAATGAGGACTGTAGAGCTGTAGGGCCTGACTCTGTTTTGACAACTGAACTGCTGGGGTTTGAGGAAGCAGCAGGTGTAGAAAGACTGGCAACAGAGACTGCTGGAGCTGCATAAGGAGAGACAGACACAAGTCCATGTTAGTTCTAAACATAATTAAGTGTGCAACAGTATCAGTACAAAAAAACAGTATATCAAAAGATTCATTCATTAGTTCTATCTCACATTCAACATATAAGCAGCCAACCGTGCATAATGTTTATAAAACCAAATGTAGGAAAAGTTAAATCAGTTGCCAGAAGCCATACCGGCAGTGGTAGTGCCCAGCACAGGAGCAGCACTAAGAAGAGGATTATTCTTCATGTTTTTCAGGGACTCAAGCAGAGGATTTGAAATACTGGAGGTCGGGGCAGCTGGGGTGGTAGTAATCGAGGTGGCTGAGGGGAGAGTCAGCAGTGCAGTACTGGCTGTGCTGGGTGCAGTGACAGTGAGGTCGATGCTTGGAGCCGGTGTTGTAGTAGTGGCTGGTGTAGTCTCGGGGACAGGTGTAGAGAGAGAAACCAGAGAAGGGGCAGCACTTGTGACTGGTACGGTTTCAGATGAGGAGGTTGGAGTTGGTTGAGAAAAGAGGATTAGAGAGGGAGCAGGTGCTGGGGCAGGTTCAGGCACTGGAGGAGGGATCTCTGGTTCTGGAAAAAGATGTGATGTGGAATTAGTTGCATTTGAGTTTTACAACTCAGAGCAAAAAACACAAAGCACTTAAATTGATAGTCCTTCTTCAGTATGAAGCCCAAAATAAAATGTATTGTGTTCTACATTGTATCACTTCCAGCCGTTCCTAATGACAGTGAACAGTACTTACCAGGCTCCGCCAGGACCTTCTGT
Organism: Myxocyprinus asiaticus; assembly: GCF_019703515.2. Taxonomy (NCBI): domain Eukaryota; kingdom Metazoa; phylum Chordata; class Actinopteri; order Cypriniformes; family Catostomidae; genus Myxocyprinus; species Myxocyprinus asiaticus. Next base: position 10,135,711 of record NC_059385.1, on the reverse strand, counting down.
ATCTGACTGAGAGCTGCTTTCTTTTCCATGTCCAGATCTTTCACTGTGATTGTGTAGCCAAGTTCAGGAGGTGGTGGCTGCAGGGCAGAAACAAATTCTGTTATTTCTTTAAGCATTCACTGATGCCAAGACATGGCAGTAATAAACATCTATTGTGCAAATGTTTGGTATAAATGTATATGCAAGTTTGCTATTTACCAAAGATATCTGATCTCCTCTGTTTGTGGTGACCAGCTGGATTTTGCGCTTGCGTTTGCCACTGCTGCCTCCAGAGTCAGATGTTGATGTTGCAACAGGTGCCTCCGATTTTGGAGTGAGTTTTGCTGGTACAGACACAGACACTTATCATTTTAGGGAAATTACATAGTGTTTGATACCACTGTTTATTTTGAGTCTTAAATACATTTACAAAAGACTGCAATATAACAAGAATTACCACTAAACCAATTTAGACCCAAACAGTCCTGTGCCTTCAACACAATTTTTATTATTAATTTGAAAATAAGAAAGAAAAAGTTTGGACCTCTTGAAAATTGTACCAATTAACAATGGTGTAGTATGGTTGTAATAAATTACAATATATTACAGAGCTAATAAAGATTCTCACATGTAGCAGGAGCAGGATCAGTTGCCACCTGTTCAATTTTTGTTAAGGGTGTGGAACTTGGCGAGGTAGCATCATCCTCCCTATAGCACACCAAAAAGTAAACAAAATGGCTTATATAGACAAAATAAATTGCATAAGAACATAATCTGAAGCAAATGTAGATTTCTTATTGACATCTATCACACATTCTTAAATAAGTGTTTGTGGAAAATTCTTCAGGGGTAAGGAAAATGTGTTTAAAATTGTCTATCACATACCTTGATTTCTTAGCAGCTCTTTCTGGAGTCTGACAGCGAGATCCTCCAGGGCTTGTGAAAGGAGACAAACTGAGACTGGATGCTGTTCTTCTCTGGAAATACAAAAGTGTTAAAAGAACTAAGCAATTAGTACAAAATACAACACAGCAAAGTAATAACCATCAGTATGGTCATTAATAATGAAAATGTTCATTGCAAATATTAATTTTAGAACACTTAATCTTCAAACTCTTCCATGGCTAACTCTGAGATGCATTCAAATGAGACTGGTGATACCTGTGGGTAACCCTGTGACGAACTATAGGAACTGCGAATTGAATTACGGACAGATCCAGGCGCTCCGCTGGGAACAGGAGCACCACTCACAGAGCTGATGGAGGAGGTACGAGATCTCTTCATAGTAGATTCTTCTATGAGGGAGGAATTTATCCCTCTCTTCAGACTACCAGGTCTAAGGGAAAGAGGACACATGCAATGGTAAGCAGATAACCAAGAGCTCAATGAAGTAACTCAATGGACAACATCTAAATAGACACAGGCAATGTGATTTCTAGGGCTATTACAATCCAGGATGAACGACCTACTTCGGCACGAGCTGAGAAGGAGCTCCATTCGCAAGAGGTGGCTCAAACGCTGACTGAGAACTTCCACTGCTGTCGTGTCGCCTGATGGAAACAAGACAATTATTCTGAGAGATTGCAAAACTCAAAAGCAAAGCTCCTAAATCCAACTACATAAAGCTGTAATCCAAAAGACTCAAAAACAAATGTTAAGTAATGGAATATTCTGATTTCTGGAACTCAGGCAACTTCCTTGAGAATCTTTGAGAGCCCTGACTTTAAAATCACAATCTCTTGATATCAATTCTTAAGTCCCAAGATCGATCTTTTATTCAGGGTTCGTACAGATGCTTCAAAGTTAAATTCAAGGACTTTTAACCTGTTGATGTGCATGCCCCCCCCCAAGAACTGATGTCACTTACATATACTATATAGTCTAGTCAAAAAAAGTGTTAATAATGTTGACATATTATAAACATTTTATAATTTGTCAACATTATGAACAATTTTGACCAGCACACTATATGGGAAATGTGAACTAATTTAAGCAAAGTCAAGTCAAACCCATGGGTGGGGTCAATGAGTATCAACAGGTTAAGGACATTTTAATTTGTTTTCAAGGACTAAGCTCGAGATGTCGTTAAAACAAATTATTTTTGTTAATTTTAAATAAAAATATTTTAAACATTCAGTTAATTTATTTTTATAAATCAAAATCAAATCAAATCAAATCACTTTATTGTCACACAGCCATATACACAAGTGCAATGGTGTGTGAAATTCTTGGGTGCAGTTCCGATCAACATAGCATATAAAACATATAAAACATAACATATAAAACACTTATTACAACAATAAGCATCTTTAACTACATATTCTCACAGTAACAATTCTTGGTTCATTCATGACGAAATTGATGTGCAATTGTAGTGTACTCCCTTAAAACGCATTTCGCTTTCCAACAAAAGTGAATAACTGGGTCCGTAAACAGTAGCCCATATGACTCATGTGCTGTGTTTCATGTTTTCTAAAGGCACACAACAGATTTATGTGAGGATACTGACCGATATTGCAAATGGGTCACTCAATTTTTGACTTTCCAACTTACAAAATATTGAAATTTTCCATTTAGTTCAGTTTTTGCCTATAAACGCTGAGCGTAAACATTTTGTAACATGTTGACATAAATTTTCATAAAAGGACAACTTGGCTGTTGTTCTTTCTTTTATTATTTAATTTTGTTTCACAAATTATGCAAGTTAACACTAAGTTAACACTAACAAGGGATAATGGGTTACAACACCACATTTTGAGGGTTCAATGTGCAGGGTTGTGGACTGTAACGGGAATACGTATTTAAAATACAAAATTTAAGTAACTGTATTCCACTACAGTTACAATTTAAATAATTGGTAATTAGAATACAGTTACATTCAAAAAGTATTTTGATTACTGAAGAGATTACTTTGCATTTTATTGTCATTTAATATTTAGTCCTTTCAGATGGAAAACATTTATACATATAAATGATGTGAAGTGCATTTGAAACACTTTCTTATGATGTGTTACATTCAGACGAGCAGACAGAGAAGTAAGTTTGAAGTTTGGAGCAGAAGGAATAGAAATAAACCTTGTGTAAATTGTCAGCTTTACGCTAAGCTAAAATGCTATTTCTAGCCATTTTACATGCACATGTTACTAGGCACAATCATATTTTTTTTTTTATCAAGAAAATTCACGTTGGATCATAATTTCTTTTTTTCTTGTAAGACCTTTGATATTAGGGCAAAAATCTTATTCTTGATAATTTTTGTATTGTATTCCTGTAAAAATATCTAAAAATCTTAAAACAAGATCAATTTGATTTATCCTGTTTTAGAAACAACACTGCATAAGATATTTAGGTTTTTCAGAGAATGTATTTTTAACGTGTATTTTGTCTTACTGTACTGGCAGAGTTTTTATAGTCAAAACAAGTGAAAACAATCTGCCAGTGCTGAAGAAGTAATCTGAAGTATTTAGAATACGTTACTGACCTTGAGTAATCTAACGGAATACATTAAAAATTACATTTTACAGCATGTATTCTATAATCTGTAGTGGAATACATTTCAAAAGTAACCCTCCCAACCCTGTCAATGGGGTACAACACCAAATATTTTTGTATGAAAATATTAAAATGTGAATAACTGTAACATGCTGGGAAAAATCACTATATGCATATTTAAGCAGCCTCTGAACTTAAACCTTAAAAATGATTTTCTGCAACTTTTTGTATTTAAAAAAAAAAAAATAAAAAAAAAAAATGTTAAAACATAAAAAATAAAAAAAGGTTGATAAAACCAATAACATGAAATCAAGGGACAAACATTCTTTTTAAATTATTAAAATTATTATTAATAATTTTGTTTTGCTTTTTTGCACATGTTCGGCCTTGCACCAATGCTTTTATGACAAATAAGTACAAAATAAACACACAAATAACTTTACATGTCATAGAAGTGGTGTACCAGATGAAGTGAACAAGGATTTTTTCAGGCAACTGACAATTTCAAATATATTTTCTAAAAAATTTGCAAAACAGAGTCAAGCCATTTCATATCATTAAAGGTTAGGTTATAAATATATATTATTATCCCCCCCCGGTATTTGACAGCTTTTTCATGCCTAAGAAGTCAAGGGACATGTTTGTCAACATATTTTGATATTGACCCAAATGTTGTCAGAAAAAAAAATATTTTGTGAGACACAAAGCTTTCTTTAAAGCAGGGAGCACTAGACGGCTCACAAAACTGAATCCTCCATTGAGCTGCATTCAAATCATTCAAAACATTTTACATCTCATAATTTTTTCACTCTGGAGAGTAAATTGTAATTAAAACTGATAGTTGCAAAGGTTCATACTTGTTAAATCCACAACAGCAGTATCTATAAAATATATAATTTTTAAATCCTCCAGTAACACTTCATTGTGATTGGCCCATTCTGAACAGCGCTACCAAAAGTAACAGTTGCCACGTGACAGCGCCGTCTATGCGCTGCCTGCTTCAGCAGTGGTCTAGTGGTCTGTCATCATGTTTTTCCGAAAATAAATAAATATATTTCATTTATTAAACGATTAAAGCAACGTATTTTAAGATTTTCTATAATTCAAGAACTTTTTAAGCACCTCTTTGTAAAAACTGCTATTTTCAAGGGTTTTCCAGGACTTAAATTTGAAAAAGCTAAATTCAAGCACTTCTAGCACCTTGTACGAACCCTGTTTATTCTATATGCAACCCTCTACTAACATGAGAAAACTCGCATTTGTAAAATTTTGCACTACGCTACTAAAAATGTCTGTGATTTGCCACTGGCTGTTAAATGTTCAGATTTCCATCTTGTGTGATTGTGTAGTAGTGGTAAAGAAGTTCAGCACCATGTTGAGAGTGGTTTGCTTCCAAAGGCGAGATCCACTCAATCCATTTGTCATTGAATAATGTCTCATTCATTTTGAATGTCGCATACCTCCTTTTGCTCTTCTGCCCAGAGGAAGCACTCTTTTCCTCCTCGTCCACCTCCCTCTTCCTGCTCTCTCGGAGCACGCTCAGAACAGTCTCTCTGGAGCAGGGGTCTGCCTGTGCTCCAATCCCTGGTGATGTGACAGCCCCTGGGGAGTTCAGGTGATTGAAACTAGAAACATAACCAGAAAGAGGACCTTTTAGAAGACTGGGAACTGGCTATACAGCATTTACACCCTTAGCTATTAAAATATTCAATAACATAACAAAATCCCTGTTTTCATATTAACTTTGTCTTGACAACAAATATGATTACAAATATGAATTGTTAATTGAACTAATGTCCTATAACAAAAAAAAAAAACAACAACAACAACCTACTAGACACATCAAGGGACTCACAATGATGAATGAGTGGGGTCTGGTCTTGCGATTTTTACTGTGACCGGGCTGTGAATGGTAGGGGAATTGCGTTGGGAGAGGATGTTCTTCTTACGCAACCCATCCCATTTTGCAGGTGGCATTATTCCAATGGGAGACGTCCCCGTCTGCTGAAGGGGGTAATGTCTGTGGGGGGTGATGGTGAACCGGCTCACTGTGCCTGCATGGTCCCTGATGGCATTGAAATATGATCTACAGATTAGCTCATCAGAGCAAACTTAATGTATGGAGACAAAAATTTACCAATTTAAAAGGATTAGATAGACAGACAAACAGACAGATGATTATCAACCTATTAAGATACATAGAACAAGGTATAATAACACTATGTAATTTTATTTTATGTAAAAGTGTAATGTATGTACAAGATACACAAGCACTATGGCATGTACACAGTAATTAAGAACAAATAGGCCCTATCTTCGGATTCTAGTCATAACTGTTACTACAAAGATGTCAAAATTAATATTGTTGTCATGGGGGATTCGTTATCCAACCATATGTGTAGTGTCAAGCGACCAAACTGGTGTAGGAGGAGCCCTGCGCCTGACCAGCGCCAGGAACTCCCACATTTTCAAATCATGGAGGGAAAAACTGGGACAACGTACACGTTGAAACCACTCAGATGGATAAACATGCGCAAACATAACACTAATGGATTATGCAGGTCATGTTAAGATGTACAAGAGAAAGCATGTTTAAATAACTGATCACGTCTCAATCCAGATTTGAAGTTAGAGGAGTAAGCTACGAGAAACCATGCATGACGGGTTTTGTGGCCCGGAAGACAACGCATTTGGTTCTTACCCGAACGACAGTCTTCTATTAGGGGTATGCACAGCATGATTCGGCCGTGCGAGTCTCTCCCGTAGCTGATTTCTGGGGTGAATGAAAGTCCCGGAGCCTCCAGCGGGCCTCGCCGCTGCGGAGGGACTTTCTTCATCCTTGGCAAGGTAACTTCCCATGAGTATATCCCGAGGGCTGAACACTGAGTCACTGAGCGTATGGTCTCTTCTATAATACGAACCCGCAATATGTCTGTCGCTGGGTGATGCGAAGGAATTACGTGTATCACTTTTACGGATCTTGTTTCTACTGGAGGCAGGGACTCCGCTCAAAGTCCTGCCCGGTAACCAGCGCAGCAGAGCCGGCGGGACGCTCAGTCCACATCGGGGATTGAGGCCTAGTCTCTCGAATAGCTGCAACTCCTCCGCTTTTTGAAAATAAAAGATACAAGACACGACAGAGATAAAAATTATGTACAAGTAAGCTGGTATATAGCTCAAAACGAGTAAAAGGATAAACAGAGAGAACACTGCAGCGGAGATAACGACTAGCCGCCGTTTATCTTCAGGAGACATGGCGGCACCGCGCCGCCGAGAGAAGATATCCCATAATTCCCCGCTTCAGCGCGCGGTGTTTACGTCTCGTGGATGTTCGTGTCAGCCCGCGTGCACATTCAGTGAACCGAAGGGTTTTGTCGTCCTCTAGTGTCATGATGCGACACAACACTGACTCTTTCTTAATATGTATTTATTTTGCCAAGTATGCTTACACATACAAGGAATTTGTCTTGGTGACAGGAGCTTCCAGTGCACAACAATACAATACAGCAACAAGACAGAGAAAATAATTAAAAAAACAATAAAAAAATAAACAAAAACAGAATGAAATAAAAATTGAATAGAAAATAATGTATATATATATGTATATATATATATATATATATATATATATATATATATATATATATATATAACACAATAAGACAGTATGTATATATATATATATATATATATATATATATATATATATATATATATATATATAAATAATTATTTTATTTTATCTTTTTTCTTCACATTTTTGAATAATAGTAAAGTCATCAAAACTATGGAATAACATAAATGGAACTATGGGAATTATGTTGTTACTAAACAAAATCCAAAATAAATCAAAACTGTTATATTTTAGCATCTTCAAAGAAGTCACCCTTTGCCTAGAATTTGCAGACATGTACTCTTGACATTTTCTCAACCAACTTCTTGAGGAATCACCCTGGGATGCTTTTTAAACAGTACTGAAGGAGTTCTCATCTATGTTGGGCACTTATTGGCTGCTTTTCTTTATTATTTAGTTCAAGTCATCAAATTCAAAAACATTTTCTTTTTATTACATTTTAGTTTTATAATTAAATAAATTAATATGGTGGGACAATTATATTTTTGTCTACAAAACTAATTTCAAACATTTAAGCATATGGATTATGTATTTAAAATACAAAATATAAATTACTGTATTCCACTACAGTTACAATTTAAATCATTGGTAATTAGAATACAGTTACATTCAAAAAGTATTTTGATTACTGAAGAGATTATTTTGCATTTTATAGTCATTTGTTTCATTTAATATTTAGTCCTTTCAGATGGAAAACATTTATACATATAAATGATGTGATCCAAAGTGCATTTGAACAGCGTTCAATGATGTGTTATGATGTGTTACCTTCATAGGAGCAGACAGAGAAGTAAGTTTGGAGCAAAAGGAATAGAAATAAAACTTGTGTAAATTGTCAGCTTTACGCTAAGCTAACATTTCTAGCCATTTTACATGCATATGTTACTAGGCATGATCATATTTTTTTATCAAGAAAATTCACATTAGATCATATATATATATATATATATATATATATATATATATATATATATATATATATATATATATATATATATTTTTTTTTTTTTTTTTTTTTTTCTAGTAAGACCTTTGATATTAGGGCAAAAATCATATTCTTGATAATAATTTTTTTATTGTTTTCCTGTAAAAATATCTAAAAATTTTAAAACAAGATAAATTTGATTTATCCTGTTTTAGAAACAACACTGCATAAGATATTTAGGTTTTTCAGAGATTGTATTTTTAATATGTGTATTTTGTCTTACTGTACTGGCAGAGTTTTTATAGTCAAAACAAGTGAAAGAACCTACCAGTGCTGAAGAAGTAATCCAAAGTATTTAGAATACGTTACTGACCTTGAGTAATCTAACGGAATACGTCACAAATGACATTTTTCAGCATGTATTCTGTAATCTGTAGTGGAATACATTTCAAAAGTAACCCTCCCAACCCTGGTTATAAGATATTTCAGGTTTTTACCAAAATTGTGCTCGTGGGGCACAAATTCTATTGTTTTATTTCGAGAGATTATTCAATAGCCAATAGATGGCGCAAATCACTCAAAATACACGTACAGCATGTTCGGGGTGAGTAATATCATGGTATCCATAGAAGTATCATCTGATACCGTCACTGTGACATTATACCACCACAGTATTTTTTGTAAGGGCAGTAATAGTAATTTTTCCACTTTGGAAGGAAGTGACAAGTCCAATCACAGTTTATCTTTAACATGAGCACTATGAGGTTGTAAAACGTCTTTGCTCAGATGTTTTGGTTGTCAACAAATTCAGCCTCACACTTATCAACAGCAATGAATAAGCACCAAATTTCTTAGATGATCCCGCTCGGAAAGGTGAGCCATCTGACAGTATTTTAACACCTTGTTACCATGCTAGATTAGAAAATGTAAAGGTCAAGTCTACACCGCAGGTGGCTTGTGTTGATATCAGCTTAGCGCTTGAATAAGAATGTCAGCAGTAACCCAGCTGCTCTAGCATTTTAAAAGAGCAGGTGTATTACTAAAGCCTAAATGCTCATTTCCATTTCAGAATGGTTTCTTTTGAAAAGACCCCAAGAGGAGTGTGTGTGTGGTGGCTGTTTGCCAGCGGGAGGGTCCCACTCTGATGCTTTGAACATGCTCATCATCCCATACACTTACACACAAGCACACACACACATACAGATTGGCTAGATTACATTCAGGAACCCCTTCAGTTCTCCTCATTGGCCTTAGTCTCTTCTGAGCTCAGTCCAGATGGTGCAGACCTTCTGCTGGTTTAATAGTTTTAACCTGGCCAAACTGAGATTAATGGCCCAGTTTAAAACAGGAAGTGCATGGGCCAGTTGCGTCCTGAAAAAACATGCCCTCGGCACTTTCCTTCTCCATGGTCCTCTTTAATCTTATTGTGAGGTGCAAGTCAGTAAAAAAGCTCATCCACATGTTCATCCGATTCTAACTCAATATTTGTCTCCCTCTGTCACTTGTTGTCAGATTCGTTGCCCGAAAATAAAACATTTTGTCATCATTCACCCTCATGTTGTTCTAAATCCTCAGTCACCATTCACTTTCATTGTAAACAAAAGATACAATGAAAGTGAATGGTGACTAAGACTAACATACTGCCTATCATCTCCTTTTGTGTTCCACATAGACAATAGAAAGTCATATGGGTTTGGAACAACATAAGGGTGAACAAATGATGACAAAATTTTCATTTATGAGTGAACAATTCCTTTAAGTCATCCTCATGTTGTTCCAACTGTTCTTCCATGAAACACGGAAAGTGGACAGTGATTTACTGTATACTGCCAAGCTCCAAAAGGGACAAAAACACACTGATCTGAATCAGTTTGATGGGTTGAAAAGAGTTTTACCTAAACCGCTCATCATTTAACATGATTTAAAGCGGAGTAAAGTAAATTAAATTGTGCGTATTTCAAGTTGCACATCTAGTCAATGAGAAAAGAGGAAACCATTTTTTTTAATTTTTTATTATTATTTCCTTCTGCCCAATTTCCTGCCCTATATCAGACCAGTTGATGCAATGTTACTAACATTAACCTTCCTCCCCAGTCCCTCCCAACCATCTGCCAGTGAGAGGGCAGTGTAATTACCTCAAACAAGCCTCTTCCCCCCAGATGGCAGCCTGTTTCCTAATTAGGTCTACCCCACCTCATATGTCCTGTGATTTACCCTCTTTTTTGTCTCAGACATGGAAACCCAAAAGTTGTAGTTAATCGAGACAGGATTAAAGTGTGCATTTGTACTATCTGTTGTTTTTAAATGAACCCCTTTTTGTATATGCCAGGTGAGAATAAGGACAGTGAAACTGTTGCACTCTCAATTTGATAGCAACTGCTTATAGAGCTAATCAGCACTTGAATCAAGTATCACTTGAAAATTAAAGTCCATCCTCAAACTCAGGACAAGCGCCATTCTTCACCACAATTGTGACCCCTAAAACTCCAGCATAACAGATACTCTTTTTAAATACCAGTATACACAAAATAAATTAACTTTCATTATTGAATTTCTATTATGTTGTAGTTTACCATCATGGTGAAGAGTTTAGTTTGAGCCTAGGTTTGAGGACCAATACATTTGGAGGATTCTACATGTAGTTTTATCCATTGAGCAATTGCTTTGCTTACCACAGCATAGTTATCAAGCTGCACTCAGTAGTGCTTTCCACCAGCATGTATTTAGCACGCTAACATTTACTGTCACTAGCTAGCGTATCACTAAAAGAGTTTCATTTTAAGTTTATTTTGACATGCCAAATTATGTTGGGTCTGCTTGATTCAGTAAGATTTCCTCTACTTTAAGTTTTTTTATTAAAATTACATGGTAATCTGAATTTAAGAAAACTCTGTGGAACGTTTGAATCAAGTTAAGTCAGAGTAATTTTTTTTTAGTGTAACAGAACATTTAGCATTAATAGATCTCTTTCTTTTCTCATATTGCTCAAAAATGCATGAAAATAACACTTAATTTCAACACTTTTCTTTCCTATCCAGTCCCATGCAAATCATGCTGGGAAATGGAAATGTCACATTTTGGAATCATTACTTAAATACATACGTCCTTTAAACTTTTCCTTCGAGTACTACTAACTCAAAATTACCAAGTACAAAATTGCGGCTGTGTGGAATACCCATAAACCCTTACGCTTGAAGAAATTATGTTTGTTTGGTCAAAACAAGGGAATTTAGGTAGTAAAATAATATATTTTTATTTAAAAATGTTTTTCGTTTTATTTCTTATGACTATTGTTGTTGTTTTGTTATAGCTGGTTGATAATTGAGATTTTTGTGAAGTCACCATGAGGGTGATTAGTGTTACCTCTGGTGAACTTGGAGCCTGTTAAATATAAGCCAGTCTTCTTTACTCAACTGTACTTTACAAAAGTGCAGATTTTTGTGCACTGAGAAGTACTGAGTAGAGTCCAGTGTGCCATATGGCTAACCTAGATTCTAGTCATAATTTCCCTTATACTGTAAAAGACATGTTATAACCCAATTTAAATAATTAAATCAAAACAATGATACTTTTGATGAGTTAAAATGACTTGTAACTAGTTAACGTTACTTAAAAAATTAAGTTCAGTTTACTTGAGCCAAATAAGTATATTTACTTAGAAAAAGAATGCAAACCAATTGCCTTGAAAAATCTAAGTATGGTCAACTAATTAGATTTTACAGTGTAGGTAAATAAACCTGTATAATCTAAAACCAGTGCAGAGATTACAGCATCTCTAATCCAAAGAGGAAAAAACACTAATTGGTTACATTTTCCCAAATTCATCAGAATTAGAAATGTGTTGAAGACATTTTTGGCACTTAAAATGCTTTACTGTATAATTTGAATGTAAAAATCTTATAGGGTTATACCTCATGAAAGATATAATGTAATTTAATCTCAGGCTATTGCTCTATAGTTATTGGCTTTGGTGTGTTTGTAAATGGGGTTTGCTTAATGTGCTCTGCTGAAGAGCTGTTTCTTTGTGGCTCTCCCCATGCCTGTCTCTCTTTATCACACACTCACTCTGTCTGGGATGGATATCTCTTTTATTTTTAGACACTGAGGGTTTGGCAAGCAAGAAGCTTAATATATATCATGTTTATGAGTGCTGCTACTGGCAGCTTGAAGCTTTGGATAGAGGTAAAGCAGGAGACAGAAAGAGACCTTCACCCTATACTACAATTAGCTACTGCTTTTAATGTATGCATTTACAACCTAATGTTAAATGCAGTATAATGTATTGCTTATTACAGACTCAGTTCATCTAAACCTGGCAGGGATCAGTTCTTCATTTGTGATTACTGGATAAGGTTTTTAAAAAATCATTTTGATTCAAATTGATTCACTAATGAATCATTGAGCGCGTTTACATGCACATTCTTACACCAATTATATTTAATAAACCAACAACGGGTGTAGCCATGTAAACATCTTAAACAGTTTTCCAGTATTGCCATAAAGTCATAAACGGTTTAAGCAAAAAAAGATTGGCAGATATAGATTTTTGCCTATTACCCCGATTTCATTATAGCTTGTAAACACCTTTACCAGCGTTCTTCCCAGTTTATCCAATAGGTGCAAGTGTTATGTGCAGGCCTATTTACATTTTCACATCAAAAACACAGAATAATACAATGATTTCAAGTCTCCTGTAATTGTGCTTTTTTGTGTTGTGCGAATTTTAAAATGAGATGATTTTAGGGAGTTATCAGCGTATTGGTGAGCAATGGTGTAAATGGACTCACTTTTTTTTTGTGAACCGGTTTTGATGGATTCAGTGCAAAGAACCGACTCAAAATGATGTTTCACTCACAAATCGGACATCACTACTGCTTGCATGCAAGTTTTACTCTACACAAGAGCAATAGAGAACTAGTTAAATATTTCAGAGAAGAGCAGAACAAGAAAAATGCATATTCACTATTGAAACTTCCATGACTTTGAAGATTTTGTTAAATTTTCATGACTTTTCAGGATTGGAAAAAACTATTTAAAATTCACGTATATTTCCAGTTTTTTTTAATGGTCGTCAGAACCAGGGTCAGAAATTTAGTGGTGCTCAGGGCAAAAATGCCCCCAAAATATAAAATGTGGGGCCATAAAATGCCCTCATGAGTTTTATCTGTAACATCTCATGAAGCTCTTAACATTATATTACAGTTTTATTTAAACATAATATGGCATAAAATACGAATTAATGTAGATACTTTTTATGGTAAAAGGTTATAAATTCTAAACCTTGTATTAATAAATTATACTTGACATAAACTGATGAGACACATTTTAAATGGTAAAATATGTCCTTTAAAATGGTAAAGTATGTCCTTTTAGGACATATTGAATGGGTAATGAAGGAAAAAAAATGGCCTAGGAAGCTAAAATTTTTTGCACCTTACTGTAAAAGTTAATTTCTGACACTAGTTGGAACCCTATTGGGTTTGATGCATAGGCTGCATTATGCAAACATTAGTTATGTACCTTTTTATATATTCATGAGTATATTAAAGGTGATACAGGTACTTTTTTCGTTGTTATAATTTCTTCCTGTATCCCAGCTTAATATGCAGAGTCAGCAAACCAATTATTGATATCACCTAAAAGTGTAAACACCGTGGCTCAGTTGTGCTTTCAAAATTTTCTGTCATTTTGAGCGGCCCCTCCAGCCCAACACAGCAATATTAACTGGACCAATGGTGTGAGTTTGGGGCGGGACTGTTTGTTCAAACAATGGAAGATGGGGGTGTTTTTTTATCTGTTTGAAAACAGGTAATACGTTTTGCAACTCCATTTGGTGATGCTAAAGGTGCAGAAATTATACACTTTACGTTTAATTTTTATCATCATACAATGCTGGAAGAATATAACTCAATGTCTACATAGCAACTTCTGTAAAAATCTTATAAAACTACTTTTTAGTTAGTGTCCTTTAACAGTAATGTGAAGTTGCAGAGTGCAGTAATAGATGTTATAGAGTGTTAATTCCCTTTGGGATCCTGAATAAAACAATGGATTCATGGAATTAGAACTGCCTGGGGAAAAAATGCAATATTTGTCACTCACATGGCTGTTCCTAGTATCATGATGAGAGCCTGCCAGCCATCTGCTGCTGTAAACTATGTTTCCTGCCTCTGCCACCCCCAACACACACACGCACACACACTCCCCCCGCATGCAGAGAAAGTGTGCAAGGTTCATATAGGCCTTAGGGAATATCTGAACTCTGCTCTCAATATTCATATATTATTTGCTAAAACCCATGATTTACCTAAAACAAAAGCTTAAAAATAAAAAATAAAAAACTAATGAAATATAACCACCTTCCTTCAAACTGTAAGGCTTTTGGCTGTTTACTGTGGGAGTAAATGCCATTTTCATGTAATACCTGTTTAAAATGAATAAAAACCAATCACAAAAGGACATTCATAAAATTAGAGCTTTATTGATATCAGATCAAAATATACCGATTCAAAGTCAAATTTCACTCATACGTTCCTCCTTGAAAACAAAGACACTGAAATTATTTTTCAAAGAGTAAAAAACAATGTTGGAATAGGTAGAGCAGTCCCAAAGAACGAGTAAGATTGTGTGCTAAAACAATAATTGACCTTACTGATCATAAATACACACTTAATAAAATAAGACATAACGGAATAACATTTAAGTTCAAAGTGACTAAATCAAAGAAAATCGACTTTGATTTGCACACGACAATACTGAACCAAATGACAGAGTCGACACACAATGATGCAACTAAATCAAGGAAATCAACCTCGGTTTGGTCAGAGTATTGTTGATGAAGGAGTCTTTGGTTGCGCCAAGGCTTTTTTTTTTATGAGCCTCTGCTGAATTACCTCGTTCAGTTGCCACTTTTAGTAGCTGTCGACCACTTTCTTCATGGTGAGAAAGTCTGGTTTGCCACATACTGCTTTGATTTGTGGTTTGATGGCAGGAGCTAATGAGGCAGCATGGGACATCACTAGCTGTGAAAAAGCCTCAGTTTCCTTTCAATCCTAACAGCTGCTTTCTCAGCTGTGGCTGTAGCAATATAAAGACTTGGCTTTAGCGAACGTTCGTGACCTGTGCACTATACATGGCAGATGAATGCCTCATTTACTCCATAATCACCAGACACATTCAAAAGGAGACTGAGATCACAATCTGGAGAGGAAATGTAGGCACAAACCTCAAACATTGCTACTTCCGCTATATGAGATCAGAGAAAGACCACTGCGGTTGCTACGGTTTACCATAGGTGTAACATCCCTAAAACCAAAAACAAGTAATCAAAATGAACAGATCAATAAATATAGGTATAAAAAAAACAACAACATGCAAGTGATAAACACGAAATTGGAAATAAAGCAAAAGGAAAAAGGAAACAAAGGTAAAGAGACAAAGGAAAACCCTTCTGTTTTAGTAGGTTTTTGCCTTGCTTGCAACCAATGGTGAAGAAAAAAAGGTGCCATGCTAAACAGGTTCGTCTTTTACCCTAGATTTCCATGGAACCAGCCATTTATTAAACCTGAGAGTGGGACAAAACTGTGCCATGTCAAAGACCTTGGCCAACCCCGAGAAAAAGCATACCCATGTTTTAAGTACAGGTACTATTTCCAAACACACACACTCCATTGAATTTAATAGGAAAATACTCACAAGGTCAACACTTGGGTGTCTAGCTGGCACACATTTGCTCAGTCACACACACGTATGTACTGTACAGACAGAAAGGGCATAGCGCTGCTGCTATAAACCTTGCATCCTCGGGGTCTAGGTGTGTGTTGGGTGGATTGATTTCCAGGGAGAAAGTTACAGCCAGATAATGAAACTAATTATTCATATGCTGCACATCACTTTCCAGCATAAGGCCTTTGGGGAGTTTGTGGACTTCAGTCCCACCCATTGTCCTTGATCATGTGGGCCAGCTCAATGATGAATTTCCCCTCCTTATACTTCTGACTGCTCTCAAAGGCATGCTCCTAATGGGAAGACGAAGAATGAGGGAGAGAGAGAGCATCACCGTTAGAGTTAGAAGTGATAACCTCAAGATACAGATTTGCTGATCTAAAAATAATGGACAGCTGTTTGTGAGCTTCTATATTAGATATGTCAATCAAATATAACAGCTTTAAATAGCAGCATTACAAGAGATGTTGAACTATACATGGGGTGTAAAACAAGTGTGAACGTCTAAATCAGAAAAGCGCTGCATCCGGTCGGGACTCAAAATGACGTAATTATAGTCTCTTGTCCCGTGTTGTTACACCCGTTTCACATCACAAGCATATTTTTTCGGCATCCACAATAACAGATTAGAGCATTCACATCGGAAGCGTAAGCAGCGCGTCAGAGCATAGCGTGAGTGTCGCGTGAGCTGCAGTGCAGCGGGGGTTTCGGCTCCGCGTCTATTTTTGCAGTGCCGCTTGTGCTCAATTAAAGTGACCATGCACTGTTGATGGATAAAATGAATGTGATTTGACACAAAAAAGTACACAATACACAGAATAAGCATATATTAGTAGTCTAATGTGTCTTTATACTGTATGAATTAGAGCACATCTGAAAAACAAATGAAAAGAACAAAAGAAATTTATAAAGGAGATTTAAAAATGTAAACCATTTTAAAATATTTTAATTATAGAATTATCAGAAGTAAGGTTTATCATTTAAAACTACAGTAAACTACAACTTGTGAGCCTGAAAATATGAGACTTTTATGTTGTATTAAACACAGAACAGGTCTATAGGCTTCAGCAATACTCACTCACAGCAGAGTTTGCTTTCATTTGTAAACACATGCACGTGAGAGACCATGACGTCGGTAAATTCAGAACTTACCTCATTCGTGTTCAACAATGGATACAAAACTGATTGTGAAGGTGGAGAAGCACAAAGTGCTCTATTGTTTACCTTTTAGATGCAAATGTGGTCCTCCTCATGTAAATAAGATTTCATGACGATCAAGTTTGTAATACTTATCAATGACCCACTCCTGATAAACATTTTATAAGTTATGGTCTTTATTAAAATAAATACTCACCGAAGTAACAGAAATCACAGTATTTTTCTGTATAGAGCCGCTGCTGTGACGCTATAAAAACGCTTCCAGTGTGAAAGCCCTGTCGAGTCTGCAGCTGCAGTTACGCTGTAGTTAAGCTGACGCTATGCTCACGTCTCGCTCAAGCTTGCGATGTAAAATGGGCATTATGGCAAATACCACTGGCTTAAATCTATTCTAGTAGCATACTTTCTTTTAATATAAGGGTCATTGAAATGACACTTATTTTTTATGTCCGGGTCTATCAATTAATTAAAAAAAGAAACATGAAAAGTGCAAATAATACAGACAATGACTTGAATACACCTAGCATGGTTTCAGATTCTGAATTAGACTATTTTTGCTTTTGTTTTACTGAAAAAATTTGGTTACTCATATGTATTCACTCATGGAGTAATGAAATCAAATCTTTTGTTGAAAATGGTATAAAAGTTTTACAAAACCTTTTGAAGACAACATGAATACAAAGATTAATTTCTAAGAACTTGTCTGGACACCCTTTTTTTTGTAATTAATCTATAACTGTTTGATTAATTTCTAAAGACGAATTTTCTGATGTGACCCTCTTTTGCTATGGTAACATGTTTGTTTAGAATGCCAAATATAACTGTCAACTAAAACTTTATGAGGCCAGGCCATGTCATTAATTCTTCAGATGCTTAAATATGATGGGTAAGCACCTTTCAAATGGTGAGTACTTGAATGTCAGCGAATTAAGCTCTAGGAGGACATTAATATCCCCTTACACATGGCTGTACTGTACACCAGTTGTTGGATTTCCATCCAAAATGTTTAGCATTTTTTAAGCGCATTTCTAAAATGTAGACTTAAGAAAATACGAATTGTTGCACATTTCCATCCACTACGTAATGCGCATTATCATGAATGACCTCTCACTGCTTTGGGGACAGTTTTATTTGCAAGATTGGAGCAAGTATCTAATTTTATAAAATGCATCCACGAGACACCACAGAATAAGTGTAATATCTGATATAATGTGGGCTGAAATAGCTGCGATGCCCACACACCGCCAGTCTCCCCATACCTGGGAGCACCCGCTCTCAAAACTGTTCTGGCGGATTGTGAGGACCCACTTTATCGACCAGCTGTGGGTTAAACACTTCTGTATGACAAGCGCTATGTTCAAAGAATTGTGTGCCAAGGTCGGACATTTCGGTGGGCTAGTCACATCAAGCTATTGCACACTCATAACACATGCACGAATGGTCAAAACACATCATCGTTTTACGAATAACCGTTTCAATCACCTTAATGCGCATTTTAACTAATGCGAAACTCTAGAAAATCCTCTTAGCGCAGGGGTCGGCAACCTTTTTGACATGGAGTGCCATTTTTTGTTTTCCTGGTCAATGGCTGTGCGATTTTCCGAAGTATGAGTCCACTTGTGAAAATGTTTCTATTTAGCATTTTTCTCATTTAATCATTTATGTTTCATTACAAATGATATTATCAGCATAACAGTTTGAGTGACAATTTTGTGCAAAACCCAATGATTATGATATAATCAGATCAGAGCATCTTAAGTGTTTTAATTAAAGAAAACCTGCCCTTTTGTACAAAATGAGTTAACACAAATTTGCTTATTTGATTACTGATCACGAAATTGTGTGGAATATTAAATATTTTTTGTATAATATCATTGTTATCATGTAATCACTAGCACGAAAGCAACAGAGAGAGAGGAGCAGGCTATTTATTTATATGACGTTTTTCGCACCTGCATTCCAGTCTACATCTTGATATAATCCTTCCTCATGATCACGCAGCATGTTTTCTTCAGCTGAATTGGAGGCTAAACACTATTAAAGTGTGATGAGATTCGCACTGCGAATGCAAGCCATTTGCGCATCACGAGCCAATCAACTACTTAGCCCTTTTCTGTTAATCGCACCTGCAAATCCTAAATTTTTATTTTGAATAGATTTTTGAACTCCACGATGTGGGTTTATGTTTTCTTTTATAATCGTTTATTGTAATTTTGAGTGTGGCCATGGTTTAAGGATACCTGTATACTGGGTTGGAAATCTCAAGGATTAATTGTGGCGTTTTCCTTATTACATCACATGTTGTTCTGAATGCAAAAAGAAACAAATGAAACATGGAATGTAGGCTGTCATCCACGCAGCCTGACCGAAGTTAAGCGGGCACGATAACTCGCACGATTAACTGAAAATTAAGTGCTGCCGGCTTGTGATGTGCGAATGGCTTGCACGAGTCTGTTGGGTATACTGCAGTCTCGTCACATTTTAACTTTTTGTTTAGTCTCCCATTCAGCTCATGAAAACACCCTGCATGATCATGAGGAAGGATTTACATCAAGATGTAGATTGGAATGCAGGTGCAGAATTTACATACATAAAATAGTCCACTCCTCTCTCACCATTGCTAGCGTGCCAGTGATTACCCTTCCGTGTGCCAATGTTGGCACGTGTGCCATAGGTGGCTGACCCCTGTCCTAGCGCATTACATTTTAAGTGAATTTAGAACGTTTATTCACATATCAAGTGTTTCCGTTCAGGATTTCTTATGCGCAATTTCAAAATGCACATAAAAATAGTTGGATGGAAACCTACCTAGTGACACACAGCTGGCATGCCCTTGCTACAACTCAACTCTCCAGAACAAAATATTCATGCCTTTTCTCCATTCAATAGATATATAGATAGATCGACAGACAGATAGATAGATACAGACAGACAAACAAACAGAGAGACAGTTAGAGACAGACAGACAGACAAACAGAGAGACAGTTAGAGATAGGGTGGCCAGACGTCCCGTTTTTCCCAGGACAATCCCGTATTTAAGCACTTTTTCTAGTGTCCTGACTTATTCTGAAAAAATTGTGTTTTGTTCCATATTTCCCCTCTCCTAAAATTTCTCTATTGCCTATGCGGCATTCCCAGTCATGTGAGTATACTAATCAAAGGTAGCCAAGGACACGGCTTGTAAAACTAATAAAATCACACTGTGTTATTTGAAGTACATGATTGGATTAAACTATCCAATCACAATCCCCTATCAATAGACGTCCAGTTAGTGAACTGATTAAAGAGTCAGTCTGAAAGAGCACACAGATGAAATTGCAGCTGGAAAAATGTCATGGAAGTGTGCATGTACATTTAATGAGGATCTTCAAAAAGAGTTTACATTTCTAAAAAAGGAGTCACAGACAGAGCCTAGTAAAGTGTGGTGTGAGATTTGTGGAGCTCGCTTTTCCATCGCCCATGGAGGCCGCACCGACATCACGCAGCATGTTCATACAAAAAAGCATGTGGATGCTGCTAAAAGTAAGTGTGCCACACCATGTGTTAGCAATTTATTTGTGAAGCAAAGTTCTGAATCTGACAAGGTGCATGCAAGAGAAGGACTTTTTGCTTATCATTCTGTTGTGCACGGCCATAGTTTTCGGTTGGCTGACTGCACTGTGAAACTGATCAAGAAACTGTCAAGAAACCAAATCTGAAGCTGTCATATGCAACATACTCGCTCTTGTGCAGCTGGACTATCAGAAATTACTGTAGCATGGCAACACACGTTTCCTCTCTCTTGGTCCAGTTTTGGAAAGAATACTACACATTTTCAATGGTCTGCATGCATACTTTCTGAAAATGCCCAAGTTTCTAAGAGACAATTTCAGCGATCCTTGCACTAAACTTTGGATTGGCTTCGCACTCAAGCAAAAAGCCACTTTTAACCATGCACTGGAGATGGAGCAAGACCACATATCAGCCACAGAAGTGGCTTTGCACATTCACGACCTAAGAAAAGTCTTGCAGGCCAGGCTGGAGGAATCATTCATACCCTCTGACATTAAAAAGCCGTTGGATGCCCTGGTTGAAGCTGGTGACATACAA
Source organism: Myxocyprinus asiaticus (assembly GCF_019703515.2). Classification (NCBI taxonomy): domain Eukaryota; kingdom Metazoa; phylum Chordata; class Actinopteri; order Cypriniformes; family Catostomidae; genus Myxocyprinus; species Myxocyprinus asiaticus. The sequence goes on along the minus strand of NC_059385.1, from coordinate 10,114,709 downwards.
GCGGATGATTTCTTTTGTGCAGTGAGAAACTTTTATTCAGCATCAGTGGATTACCTCCAAAATTGGAGTCACTCATTGAAGAACACAGAAAAACTTGAGTGGAGCAGCCTCGAACACTTCTACTCCAGAATCCCCACTCTCAGTTTGATTGACGAAACCATGCTCTTGGATGAGTGGGCTTGCGCGAAAACATTGTCACTCGTTGCATCACTGAGTGGAACATGAACAAGACGGCCGTGTCTGCGAGATGGACAGAAGTTTTTCGTGAGCTGGAGAGCAAGACCATCAACTTCGGAGTCTTAGCCAAGGTCGTGGAGTTTGTTTTATGCCTGCCTGGGACAGCTGCATCTGTGAAGCGTGTGTTCTCATTAATGAATGCAGCATGGACACCGGATAAATCTCAACTCAGTGTAACAGTTATGAAAGCAATGCTTTTCATACGTCTTAATTTTGGACTCGACTGCTCTGCATTTTATGATAAACTCTTGAAAGAGCACACACTGAGAAAAATTGCTGCCAGCGAAAAGAACAAAGTGACAAAAGTTACAGATGCGGATGCACCCTCTACTTCGCATTGATCTGCGCCTAGGTAAGGATACGTCAATTTCATTTTTGCTGGGAGGGGGCTGTCCCGTTTTCCACAAGCAGGAATCTGGTCACCCTAGTTAGAGAGAGTCAGACAAACAGACAGACAGACAGACAGACAGATAGATAGATAGATAGATAGATAGATAGATTAGGGATGTGCATGGTTACCATTTTTAACATTCGGCAAACCGCGAGGTTTCATGAATGGTTAATCGGTTTTTCGTCTGGAGTCAGGACACGGGAATAAAGAATGTTTATTGTAATGTAATTTCCTTAAACACTACTCAAAACATCAGCAAATAAAGTGTACAGTGAGCTATGAGTCTAAATAGCAATGCATACATCTTCAAATGATAAAATCTCGCATTAAAGTCAAACAAAAATAATCAAACTGTCACTACCTGTATTTGCGCTCTGCCCAGGTAGGTTCATACATCCGTGAGGCAACGAATGCAAATATTATCATGTGCGTGGAGTCACACTGCTGCGGTTAAATAGCGTCTTTGTGGTGCTTTGAATTTTAAATGGCTTAAAATCAAATTGCATTGAAGTTGTCTAATTATTGAACTAAGCATGCACACCAGAGTAAAAGGAGAAAACACTGTCTTACTGTTTATCAAGCACTGAAAATTTGCTCGGTGAAAAACAAACTTAATCATGTTTAATGGTGTAGCAGTCACTTAAAGTAGGCTACTCTTCTTCAGAACACAGCAACCTAATGTCGACTATCCGTGCACATCCCTAAGGTAGAAACAGACAGACAGACAGACAGACAGGTAGGTAGGTAAGTATGTAGGTAGATAGAGAGATAGACAGATAGATAGATAGAGTTGAAGTCAGAAGTTTACATACACTTAGGTTTCATATTTCATATTAGCAAACTATAGTTTTGGCAAATTGTTTAGGACATCTACTTTGTACATGACACGAGTAATTTTTCCAATAATTGTTTCAGACAGATTGTTTCACTTTTAATTGACTATATCACAATTCTAGTGGGTCAGAACTTTATATACACTAAGTTAACTGTGCCTTTAAGCAGCTTGGAAAATGATGGAGTCAATTGGATGTGTACCTATGGATGTATCTTAAGGACTATCTTCAAACTCAGTGCCTCTTTGCTTGACATCATGGGAAAATCAAAAGAAATCAGCCAAGACCTCAGAAAAAAAAAAAACTGTGGACCTCCACAAGTCTGGATCATCCTTGGGAGCAATTTCCAAATGCTTGAAGGTACCACGTTCATCTGTACAAACAATAGTACGCACCAAGTATAAACACCAGTTCTGTCTGGAGGAATGGGCTAAAATTCCAGCAACTTATTGTGAGAAGCTTGTAGAAGGCTACCCAAAATATCTGACCCAAGTTAAACAATTTAAAGGTAACGCTACCAAATACTAACAAAGTGTATGTAAACTTCTTACCCACTGGGAATGTGATGAAAGGAATAAAAACTGAAAAAAATCATTCTCTCTACTGTTATTCTGACATTTCACATTCTTAAAATAAAGTAGTGATCCTAACTGACCTAAGACAGGGAAGGTTTTCTACGAATAAATGTCAGGACTTGTGAATCAAGTTTAAATGTATTTGGCTAAGGTATATGTAAACTTCTGATTTCAACTGTAGATAGATAGATATAGAGACAGATAGACAGAGAGAGAGAGACAGTTAGAGACAGACAGACAGGCAGACAGACAGATAGATAGATAGATAGATAGATAGATAGCATGCAATGCAATGCGAGATGTTCTTTTGACATCTTTTAATTCAGTTGAATAATTCCTTAATTAGTGAATTCACTAGTTTAAGTCCTAAACTGTGACAACAACAGCATTCAAAGCCCAGGGATCAAAATGTTTTGTCTAGGTCTAGGACACCACATGGTACTTAAAGGTTGTCAGGAGTAGATTAGTGACGTGGTATGCGGGTCACGAAGGTATGGTAAAGCCACTTAGATAAAGTCTCTCTCTCAATGAGTTGTCTCCGAGCCTGTAGCATGAACCTTATCTCTCACTTGAGATATAGTGATGAGTTATCTCAACAGGCTGGGGAAAGCTTTCAAAGAGTAAGTCTCCATGTCCGGTGTTAGCAGTTTACAAATGTGTGTATGCCTCCTGAGTGTCTGTCTGTGGTAAGAGGTCTCAAAGAAAGTGTGAGTGTATGTGTCCAGTGTGATTCAGAACTCACATATTTCCAGCCCAGAGTGGTTTTACAGTTCTCACAGTAGATGTCTGCCACTGCATGAAGACCAGTAAGCAGTACCCTCTCTTCTGCTGGACCACACCCCACATTCACCCTGATTGAGAAAAAGAGGATGTCAAGATTACAAAAAAAGTACACTTTTGAACGGTTCTACAATGTTTAAATTAAACCATGTTACCATGTTGAGCTTTACTGTGTTACATCTTGTTCGGGCAGGATGTTAAGCGAAAAGCAAACTACAGGACTTACACTGAGTTGAAGAGGTAGGCCCTGCCTTGGCTCCCTTGAAAAGACTGCAATGGAAATAAGAGAGAAAAAGATCAGGTTGCTTCTGCAATCTCTGAACAGACTAGAATTAAAAATTGCGGCCACATGTGTTACATCAGATAATTTCAAATCATATTTTTATTGTGTTTCAGACAATCTTTTGAAAAATCTAATTCCTTTTCGCTGCTCCATTCATGGCCTTGGCAGATGGGGTTTCCCAGGGATGATGTGAAAAAGGGACAGGACTGTGATTACGGATTTGAAAGCGGTCCGGCCATATGGGCATGGATCAAAAGATCATTAGGGTGGTTTCATATTGACTGAGCCCTATTGAACAATATACCAATGAAGGCCTTCTTTCTTTATCTTAAGCTTAAATAGCCTACAGGACCTACTTGAAACTATGCCAACAATAAAATAAGAACATTATTAGACGTAATGTTCCATTCATAATGCATACACATTTTGTTCTTTAGCATCAATCCAGTACTAAACCTCTCTGGATAAACGTTGGAAATGTTGGTTCACATTTTTCTGGACAAGTTTTACAATTTAATGATAAAATCTAAAACACAAGCTTCCTATTGTACTAAACAAAACTCTATTAAACTACTTGTTATGCTACTCAAATTACATGTTCCTCCATTCTGACCTTTATTTGGTTTAGGGGGATTTTAAATGAATTCAAATCTAATTATCATTTCACCCTCGATTCAACTTTTTCAGGCTGGATATCACTGTATTTGTCTTACAAAAATATTATGTGAACAACTAATTAATGAAATGAAAACAATCTAATCTGTAAACACACACAGCACACATACATAGCCCATCAACAAGTTTTTTATTCTATTTCTAATTTTTATTATTGTTATTTATTCAAATTTTTTATTTAGTTTTTATTTCTGGGGTTTCTGGAATCATTCTCTCTACTATTATTCTGACATTTCACATTCTTAAAATAAAGTAGTCATCCTAACTGACCTAAGATAGGGAATGTTTTCTAAGATTAAATGACAGGAATTGTGAAAAACTGAGTGTAAATGCATTTGGCTAGGTGTATGTAAACTTCTGACTTATATAATATATATACACTACCAGTCAAAAGTTTTGAAACACTTGACTGAAATGTTTCTCATGATCTTAAAAATCTTTTGATCTGAAGGCGTATGCTTAAATGTTTGAAATTAGTTTTGTAGACAAAAATATAATTGTGCCACAATATTAATTTATTTCATTATAAATCTAAAATGTAATTTAAAAAAAAAGTTTTTGAAATGGATGACTTGGACCAAATAATAAAGAAAAGCAGCCAATAATGCCCAACATAGATGGGAACTCCTTCAATGCTGTTTAAAAAGTATCCCAGGGTGATACCTCAAGAAGTTGGTTGAGAAAATGTCAAGAGTACATGTCTGCAAATTCTAGGCAAAGGGTGACTACTTTGAAGATGCTAAAATATAACACTGTTTTGATTTATTTTGGATTTTGTTTAGTCACAACATAATTCCCATAGTTCCATTTATGTTATTCCATAGTTTTGATGACTTTACTATAATTCTAAAATGTAAAAAAAATTATAATAAAGAATGAGTAAGTGTTTCAAAACTTTTGACCGGTAGCGTATATATATATATACAGTTGTGCTCAAAAGTTTGCATACCCTGGCAGAAACTGTGAAATTTTGGCATTGATTTTGAAAATATGACTGATCATGCAAAAAAACTGTCTTTTATTTAAGAATAGTGATCATATGAAACCATTTATTATCACTTAGTTGTTTGGCTCCTTTTTAAATCACAATGATAACAGAAATCACACAAATGGCCCTGATCAAAAGTTTACATACCCTTGAATGTTTGGCCTTGTTACAGACACACAAGGTGACACACACATGTTTAAATGGCAATTAAAGGTTAATTTCCCACACCTGTGGCTTTTTAAATTGCAATTAGTGTCTGTGTATAAATAGTCAATGAGTTTGTTAGCTGTCACGTGGATGCACTGAGCAGGCTAGATACTGAGCCAAGGGGAGCAGAAAAGAACTGTCAAAAGACCTGCGTAACAAGGTAATGAACTTTATAAAGATGGAAAAGGATATAAAAAGATATCCAAAGCCTTGAAATGCCAGTCAGTACTGTTCAATCACTTATTAAGAAGTGGAAAATTCGGGGATCTCTTGATACCAAGCCAAGGTCAGGTAGACCAAGAAAGATTTCAGCCACAACTGCCAGAAGAATTGTTCAGGACACAAAGAAAAACCCACAGGTAACCTCAGGAGAAATACAGGCTGCTCTGGAAAAAAACGGTGTGGTTGTTTCAAGGAGCACAATACGAAGATACTTGAACAAAAATGAGCTGCATGGTCGAGTTGCCAGAAAGAAACCTTTACTGCGCCAATGCCACAAAAAAGCCCGGTTACAATATGCCCCACAACACATTGACACGCCTCACAGCTTCTGGCACACTGTAATTTGGAATGACGAGACCAAAATAGAGCTTTATGGTCACAACCATTAGCGCTATGTTTGGAGAGGGGTCAACAAGGCCTATAGTGAAAAGAATACCATCCCCACTGTGAAGCATGGTGGTGGCTCACTGATGTTTTGGGGGTGTGTGAGCTCTAAAGGCATGGGGAATCTTGTGAAAATTGATGGCAAAATGAATGCAGCATTTTATCAGAAAATACTGGCAGACAATTTGCATTCTTCTGCACGAAATCTGCGCATGGGACGCTCTTGGACTTTCCAGCACGACAATGACCCTAAGCACAAGGCCAAGTTGACCCTCCAGTGGTTACAGCAGAAAAAGGTGAAGGTTCTGGAGTGGCAATCACAGTCTCCTGACCTTAATATCATCGAGCCACTCTGGGGAGATCTCAAACGTGTGGTTCATGCAAGATGACCAAAGACTTTGCATGACCTGGAGGCAATTTGCCAAGACGAATGGGCAACTATACCACCTGCAAGAATTTGGGGCCTCATAGACAACTATTACAAAAGACTGCACGTTGTCTTTGATGCTAAAGGGGGCAATACACGGTATTAAGAACTAAGGGTATGCAGACTTTTGAACAGGGGTCATTTCATTGTTTTCTTTGTTGCCATGTTTTGTTTTATGATTGTGCCATTCTGTTATAACCTACAGTTGAATATGAATCCCATAAGAAATAAAAGAAATGTGTTTTGCCTGCTCACTCATGTTTTCTTTAAAAATGGTACATATATTACCAATTCTCCAAGGATATGCAAACTTTTGAGCACAACTGTATATATATATATATATATTTGAGTGTAAAAATCACCGGACTTGAACAATCTGGTAGCAATAGTGTCACGGAAAATCTCGTGAGCGTGCATGGACCATCGGATTTCCGAGCGATGGACACCAGTTGGGACTGTTATGCGCGAGGTTGAAGCGCATTTTCTTTCTGTTCTGTGGGTTATTAAGGATTTTATGGCTACATCAATGTTGGATAATGATCTATATAATTTAGCCTTGGGTACACAATTTTTCTCTGCATGCCAACATGTCACACTTTAATATAGGTACAATGTTTCTCTCCATGTGGAATGTTAATGGGCTGGGGCACCCTATAAAAAGATGGTATCTTTTCTTAAGCGTTAAAAAATTTGATGTAGTGTTCCTTCAAGAAACGCACCTTTCTCCACAGGGAACTGAAAAACTTGGCAGGGCATGGGGTGGGCATGTGTTTTGTAGTGCTGGTTTGAGTAAGAGCAGGGGAGTCATCACATTGATAAGTAAGCATTTACAATTTAAATGTCTCAAACAGATTAAAGATAATTTAGGAAGAGTCATTATTGTTTTGGCTAAAATACAGGGGCGAAATCTTATTTTGGCTAATATTTATGCACCCAACGCTGATGATCAGAACTTTTTTATTTATCTTGAGGGGAAGCTACAAGCAGCTGGGATCCTTCATGATATGGTTTTGGGTGGAGACTTCAATCTTTTAATGGATCCAGTCCTTGATCATAGTGATGCAAAGGTGTGTAGACCCTTTAGAGCAACACTGACACTACAGAGGATGTGTAAAAATCTTGGTCTTACAGACATTTGAAGACTTCTGAATCTATATGTAAAGACTACACCTTTTTTTCATCAGTTCATAAGATTTACTCTAGAATA